>NW_023458559.1:67384161-67387352 GCF_013731165.1 Rhagoletis pomonella | reverse complement strand
AAATTCTTACACGATTTCATCAAATATTTAATATCGTAAATGTTGGGGAAATAGATGCGTAACAATTCGAAAAATTCACTCTCATCTGAGGGTAGATTCTGATCGGTTAATAATTTGAGTAAATAACCAAAATCGTAGCCTGAATGAAAACACAGCCATTTAATATTATCGACAAGCACAATTCCCGAAGACATTAACAATTCGGCGAAATCGAGTGGATCAATACCATCCTCTTCATGTTTTTTGAATTGTATGCCGGAATTTTGCAGCAAATCAATTGAGTCTTGCGCGTACATGTCCTCACTGTGAACGAAAAAAAAAACAATCGTTACTAGAACATTTTAAACCATATTCCACATTAACCTTAAATTAAATTTAAAATTAAATTGCCATGTTGAGTATCCAGGCGGTGTTTTGCCTTCTTCATCCATGAACGTCAGTCCAAGCTGTATGATGCGCAGCAGATCAACATTACAACGCAGCAGCTGATAGTGGTAATCGGCGGTGGAACGAAATTCACCAACAGGACGCGCTACAACGCCTGGAAATTCAGTGTCCATCGCCACATAATTATACTTTTGCACGACTTTGCGAATTGTGCGAAATTCTTCCTCTAAATTATGCTTCCAAACATCGCGTATGCCGCACTCCTCATTGTTGGGTATATTCACGTTGTGACTAACGGCGCCTGAGCCGTGTCCGGTACCGCTTATGGCAGAAGGCATTGCCTGCAAAAAGAGATTCGGGCGCTATATTAGCACAAATGATTGATTGTGGTTACAAATAAATCAAAATGAAGGAATAATTAAAATAAAAACCAATTACCAAGGTAAAAAGCGAGTACAACAAATAAATAACAAAAATAAATAAGTTTATTAGAGTGTCTGATTCAATTTCTGTGAATTGTAATTAGCAGTGCTGATAGCAAATTTTCTAAGTGGTTCGCTTGTTTGCAAATATAAAGACGATCATTAACCGAAAATTTTGCAGATTTTAGCAGCTGATGCTGGAGAAGCACGAAGTATTGATTGAAAATTCTACGAAATATTGAGCCAGATGATACTGGTAAATAAAAGCTACATAAATAAGTACATAATTAAGCAAACGTGGATCTATGCTTCGTACGTATTTATCTCGTCGCTTGGATAGATTTTTTATTTTTTTTTTTGTAAAAAAGAAATAGCTCGGACAAACACTAACATACATATGTGTAAGCGCCAATCTATTATTATTAAAGAAATAGTGGAACTCTGAAAATGCATTTATTTGCGTTGAATATCAATGCCAAGCACAAATACATTTTTTTGTTTGGTGATTAATCCGACAATGTGACATTATGAATTCTGGTACGAATTTCCGTAATCTTACAGAAGCATATGCAAACTAAATTCGACAGGGGTTGTCGAAAATGATTTGTGTAACAAACGATCTAGTTATTCTGTTGTTTTGTTAAATTTTCTCGTGTTAGCTGTGTATATTTTTATGTACATTTAAACAAATTTCGATGTAATATGAAACTATTACGATTTTTTTTTGTCATGTTAAGGTATGGAAATGGAGCTTTTTTTGTATAATTTTTAGGGTAAACGCAAACAAAAAGTTAAATACTAAAACAGCCAGCTAACAAACAAATTTGCGTAAAGCAAGCGTGCATGTTTGTGAATGCCACTTGAAAGCGGCGCACTGTACAGGAAGGCCAAATGCTCATGTCGCTACACTACTTACATCAGCTGTTGTAGGCTTTGCTGTTGCTGCTGTTTCAGCCACGTTGCTTCAAAACGACTTTATATACAAAGATTTCACTGCTAAGCGTATTTGATAAATTTTGAATTTTTTTTAACTCTTGCTATCTTTCTTTCGTTCCTCTGCAAGAATCACAAAAAATTTCTTTCGCGGGCGCGGTATATTCAAGAAATTATTTATTAATTTTAATCGGGTCGGTTCGGAATAGCGTTTCTGAGTAGTGGTGGTGGAGGATTTAGAGACGTACGACAATCGTTTATTTTTATTTCGTCGCTACTTGATTGGATTATGCTTGTTTATTGGTTTATTTCAAACTTGATTTGCGCTTGATTGAAGCGTTAGCTGGGCGTATACCTGTAAGAGATTTAATACACACACATGTATACATACATCAATGTACATTAAAATAAACAATACGTGAGAGATAAATATCTACCAAATTACATTCTTCAATAACTTGGCTTTAGCATTGAAACTTAAACTAATCGATATGTGCGTGTGTTTGCAAGAGAGATCAACTTCTACAGCGGAAAAATGGAAAATTGTGTTGTGGCGTGTGAATATTTTATCTGTTCAATGTTGCAAGCAAGACAAGGTGCGAGCCAATTAAGTGAGATTTTTTTATTTGATTCCAATTTTATCTATTAAACTAGTTAAAGAACTAATTTTTTGGGATTTTTAGTAGTTTTGTCCATATTCGCTTGCCAATTCCACCACCGCTTTTATTGCTGCACATAACGTACTCGTCACCATATACTAAATATAATTTTCAAAAACGTATTATGTATTTTTGGCAAATTGTTTACACTTTATTTACAAAAACATATCTTACCCATTTCATATTCCTTTACTGGAAATTTCGAGAACTTTTAATTTTCAAATATGTGTTATTAGCTGTGCTTAAATGGTGCTTCCGCGAGTGGCGGCGCCCGTCGTTTCTTCTTATGCCACTTCACTTTTCTCGATTCAATTGTCTCTGGTGTAATTGATTTATTTTTGGTGGTACTTGATTATTTTTTGAAATTTTTCTTTACTCAAGTGCTACACCAACTAAATATGTAAATATTTTTGCAGTTTTTGGCCTTTTTTATGTAAAACCAAATGAAAATTAAAAGAAAATGTGTGCGCTATAAAATGTTCGCGTTTCTTTCTCGGCTGCAGCAAATAAAATTCACAATTCACGTCCGATTTTCATCAGAGTTTCATCACCTTTCTTCAAGCGTATATGTTTTTCTCGCTCTCCCTTGTGGGCATACATGAGCGAGCGATGTAAATGCATTGGAAATCGCTGCACTGGATGTTGGGCAAAAAAGTTACACTAGCTCGTGGCCTGCTTCTTCTTTTTCGGAGTTTGGGCAAAATGAATTTTAGACAGCAAATTCATGAACCAAAAAGGCAAGAGCATATTGTGGCGAATACTGCGGCAACACAAAGCGAACAACGAGAAA
>NW_023458559.1:67373381-67384061 GCF_013731165.1 Rhagoletis pomonella | reverse complement strand
AAATTCTTACACGATTTCATCAAATATTTAATATCGTAAATGTTGGGAAAATAGATGCGTAACAATTCGAAAAATTCACTCTCATCTGAGGGTAGATTCTGATCGGTTAATAATTTGAGTAAATAACCAAAATCGTAGCCTGAATGAAAACACAGCCATTTAATATTATCGACAAGCACAATTCCCGAAGACATTAGCAATTCGGCGAAATCGAGTGGATCAATACCATCCTCTTCATGTTTTTTGAATTGTATGCCGGAGTTTTGCAGCAAATCAATTGAGTCTTGCGCGTACATGTCCTCACTGTGAACGAAAAAATAAACAAAACAATCGTTACTAGAACATTTTAAACCATATTCCACATTAACCTTAAATTAAATTTAAAATTAAATTGCCATGTTGAGTAACCAGGCGGTGTTTTGCCTTCTTCATCCATGAACGTCAGTCCAAGCTGTATGATGCGCAGCAGATCAACATTACAACGCAGCAGCTGATAGTGGTAATCAGCGGTGGAACGAAATTCACCAACAGGACGCGCTACAACGCCTGGAAATTCAGTGTCCATCGCCACATAATTATACTTTTGCACGACTTTGCGAATTGTACGAAATTCTTCCTCTAAATTATGCTTCCAAACGTCGCGTATACCGCACTCCTCATTGTTGGGTATATTCACGTTGTGACTAACGGCGCCTGAGCCGTGTCCGGTACCGCTTATGGCAGAAGGCATTGCCTGCAAAAAGAGATTCGGACGCTATATTAGCACAAATGATTGATTGTGGTTACAAATAAATCAAAAAGAAGGAATAATTAAAATAAAAACCAATTACCAAGGTAAAAAGCGAGTACAACAAATAAACAACAAAAATAAATAAGTTTATTAGAGTGTCTGATACAATTTCTGTGAATTGTTATTAGCAGCGCTGATAGCAAATTTTCCAAGTGGTTCGCTTGTTTTCAAATATAAAGACGATCATTAACCGAAAATTTTGCAGATTTTAGCAGCTGATGCTGGAGAAGCACCAAGTATTGATTGAAAATTCTACGAAATATTGAGCCAGATGATACTGGTAAATAAAAGCTACATACATAAGTACATACATAATTAAGCAAACGTGGATCTATGCTTGGTACATATTTATTTCATCGCTTGGATACATCTTTTTTTTTGTAAAAAAGAAATAGATCGGCCAAATACTAACATACATATGTGTAAACGCCAATCTATTATTATTAAAGAAATAGTGGAACTCTGAAAATGCATTATTTTGCGTTGAATATCAATGCCAAGCACAAACACATTTTATTGTTTGGTGATTAATCCGACAATATGACATTATGAATTCTGGTACGAATTTCCGTAATCTTACATATGCATATGCAAACTAAATTCGACAGGGGATGTAGAAAATGATTTGTGTATCAAACGATCTAGTTATTCTGTTGTTTTGTTAAATTTTCTCATGTTAGCTGTGTATATTTTTATGTACATTTAAACAAAAATCGATGTAATATGAAATTATTACGATTTTTTTTGTCATGTTAAGGTATGGAAATGGAGCTTTTTTTGTATAATTTTTAGGGTAAACGCAAACAAAAAGTTAAATACTAAAACAGCCAGCTAACAAACAAATTTGCGTAAAGCAAGCGTGCATGTTTGTGAATTCCACTTGAAAGCGGCCCATTGTACAGGAAGGCCAAATGCTCATGTCGCTACACTACTTACATCAGCTGTTGTAGGCTTTGCTGTTGCTGCTGTTTCAGCCACGTTGCTTCAAAACGACTTTATATACAAAGATTTCACTGCTAAGCGTATTTGATAAATTTTGAATTTTTTTAACTCTTGCTATCTTTTTTTCGTTCCTCAGCAAGAATCACAAAAAATTTCTTTCGCGGCGCGGTATATTCAAGAAATTATTTAGTAATTTTAATCGGGTCGGTTCGGAATAGCGTTTCTGAGTAGTGGTGGTGGAGGATTTAGAGACGTACGTTCTACCGGCAACCGTTTATTTTTATTTCGTCGCTACTTGATTGGATTATGCTTGTTTATTGGTTTATTTCAAACTTGATTTGCGCTTGATTGAAGCGTTAGCTGGGCGTATACCTGCAAGAGATTTAATACACACACATGTATACATACATCAATGTACATGAATATAAACAATACGTGAGAGATAAACATCTACCAAATTACATTTTTCAATAACTTGGCTTTAGCATTGAAACTTAAACTAATCGATATGTGCGTGCGTTTGCAAGAGATCAACATCTACAGCGGAAAAATGGAAAATTGTGTTGTGGCGTGTGAATATTTATCTGTTCACTGTTGCAAACAAGACAAGGTGCGAGCCAATTAAGTAAGATTTTTTATTTAATTTCAATTTAATCTATTAAAGTAGTTAAAGAACTATTTTTTTTAGGAGTTTTAGTAGTTTTGTCCATATTTGCTTGCCAATTCCACCACCGCTTTTATTGTTGCTGCACATTACGTACTCGTCACTATATACTAAATATAATTTTCAAAAACGTATTATGTATTTTTGGCAAATTGTTTACACTTTATTTACACAAACATATCTTACCCATTTCATATTCCTTTCCTGTAAATTTCGAGAACTTTTAATTTTCAAATGTTTTTAGCCGTGCTTTAATGGTGCTTCCGCGAATGGCGGCGCCCGTCGTTTCTTCTTATGCCACTTCACTTTTCTCGATTCAATTGTCTCTGGTGTAATTGATTTGTTTTTAGTGGTACTTGATTAATTTGTGAAATTTTTCTTTACTCTAATGTTACACCAACTAAATATGTAAATATTTTTACAGTTTTTGGCCTTTTTTATGTAAAACCAAATGAAAATTAAAAGAAAATGTGTGCGCTATAAAATGGTCGCGTTTTTTCTTGGCTACAGCAAATAAAATTCACAATTCACGACCGATTTTCATCAGATTTTCATCACCCTTCTTCAACCGTATATGTTTTTCTCGCTCTCCCCTGTGGGCATACATGAGCGAGCGATGTAAATGCAGTGAAAATCGCTGCACTGGATGTTGGGCAAAAAAGGTACACTAGCTCGTTGCCTGCTTCTTCTTTTTCGGAGTTTGGGCAAAATGAATTTTCGACTGCAAATTCATGAACCAAAAAGGCAAGACCAAAGAACGTAAATGTACATTTACATCTACATTTACGTACATTTACGTTCTTTGCACAAGATCACGCGGGAAGGAAAGAACGAAAAAAGTTATTTTCTAGCTGCCGAAATCTCGACGCCATCTTCGTTGTAAGAAGTAAACAACGAAGAGAACGGAGAAAACCGCGAAATTGTGGAACGCATGAAAACTCATTTTTATTATGCAAATTTTTCTATAAATCATGCCGTTGTGTTAAATTATTCTTTATCTTATGTGTACACACGTTGTCACAAGCGAAAATGAAGAAAATTGCAGTAAAAAGCCACCACCAAATTGTAAACAACGAAGAAATGTAAACAAACGGCTAATGTCAAAATCGTTCAACTTTTTTCCTAAATGCGATTCTAACGGGCTACTCTCCTGCCCGCGTGATCTTGTCTTTTTGGTTCATGGACGGACCCAAGGAACGTTGGCCAACACTCAAGTTTTGACGCACGTAAAGCCTGCTATACAGTTCAATCAAAGAATGTAGATACAATCTTTGGTAACGTGTAAACAGTTTTAACGCTTTTTAAATCAACAAGACTTGGCAACACGGTTATAGGTGGTTTTTGTTTACATTTCCCCATCGCTGTCAAAACAACAGCTGACTGATTGGAAGCTGACATCGAACGTTTTGCAAACGATTTTCTTCTGGTTAGGCGGCGTTGTTTTCTAATTAATTAAAGCTTGGAGGGCCTGCATTAAAAACTTAAAAAATGTCTTTAGCCGACGAACTATTGGCTGATCTCGAGGAAGACAATGACAACGAAATTGATGAGCTGCAAAATGTATGTAGATTAGACAAAAATTTAAGCTTATTCAACGGTAGTGTACATTTTTGCAGATGGATGAGGATGAGGAGGCAGCGCAGGAGATAACAGAAAAGCTTCTCAAGCCACAGGTAAATCTCATGGAAGTTGATGTGCAGGTGCAATCCGTACGAGAGCTCTGCAAATTGCGCGACTCTGAACGTCTGCAGTACGTGCTGAAACAAATCGAGCAATATGGTAGCAGACAGCGTACCTCAGCGGAGATGCTGGGAAATGTGGAATCAGACCCTGAATATCAGCTTATCGTGGAGGCCAATGCTATAGCGGTGGATATTGATAATGAAATCTGTAAGTTTTATGCATACTAGGCTTGTGCGTTTTTAGTCGACTTCAAAAAAGGAGGCTATCAAAGCGTCGGAATATTTTTTTTTTGGTACTGCCTAACTTTGGTCCACGTTAACAGATTTCGATAATTCTTTTTTCATCGGAAAGGTGGTCCCGTGATGGTGGTCCCATACTAATTTTTTTTAGATCCGATAAGTGGATCATGAAATTAACGGTACACCTAAATTTTTTTGTGGGAATTATTATTTCACCTGGGTTTTTGCTTAAAAATTGCTTGTTTTTTATTATTCTAGCAATTATACACAAATTTGCCAAAGAGAAATATCAAAAGCGTTTTCCCGAACTGGACTCGCTGATTGTTGGCGAAATTGAGTATTTGTATGCGGTGAAAGAGTTGGGCAATGACCTTGAGCAGGTGAAGAACAATGAGAAATTGCAGGCCATACTAACGCAAGCTACTATTATGATTGTGTCAGTTACAGCGTCAACAACGCAAGGGTAAGGAAATTTCAAATTTAAATTGTTAATATGTGCATACACACATATATAACAACTTCGTTCCTTTTTAGCACTGAACTGACACCTACCGAAAAGGCCCAGATTGATGAAGCCTGCGAAATGGCAATCGATTTGAACAATTTTAAATCACAAATTTATGAATACGTAGAAAGTCGCATGACCTTTATTGCGCCCAATCTTTCCATGATCGTGGGTGCATCGAGCGCAGCAAAACTGCTGGGCATAGCTGGTGGTTTAACAAAACTATCAAAAATGCCTGCTTGTAATGTACAAGTGTTGGGCTCACAAAAGAAAACTTTATCTGGGTAAATTAGAGTTATGTTTATTGAAAATTTAGGATTAATGACAAACGTACATTCTACAGTTTTTCGAAAACGCAAATGCTACCACACACAGGATATGTTTACTTCTCACAGATTGTGCAAGATACATCACCGGTTGGTAGAAATACTTTAGATATTTATTTTCATACTACTAAACTCTTTCGACAATTATAGGATCTTCGTCGCAAAGCATCGCGTTTGGTTGCTGCCAAGGCCGTACTTGCTGCACGCGTAGACGCTTGTCACGAAAGTGTGCATGGTGAATTTGGCTTGAAGTTCAAAGAAGATATTGAGAAGAAGCTGGATAAGTTGCAAGAACCACCGCCAGTTAAGTTTATCAAGCCACTATCCAAGCCGATTGAGGGTAGCAAGAAGAAACGTGGTGGCAAGCGTGTGCGCAAGATGAAAGAGCGTTATGCACTCACAGAATTCCGTAAGCAGGCAAACCGCATGAACTTTGGCGATGTAAGGGCAATTTGGTTTTGACTCAAAAGTCAATTTGCATATTTAAATTAACCAATTTTTTAGATCGATGAGGATGCTTACCAAGAGGATTTGGGTTATACACGCGGTACGATTGGGAAAACTGGTACTGGCCGTATACGTTTGCCACAGGTGGATGAGAAGACTAAGGTGCGCATCAGCAAAACGCTACAGAAGAATTTGCAGAAGCAACAAGTCTATGGTGGCAGCACGACAGTGAAGCGACAGATTTCCGGAACTGCTTCAAGCGTTGCTTTCACCCCGTTGCAGGGATTGGAAATCGTTAATCCGCAAGCTGCTGAGAAATCGCAGGCTGAACAGAACGCAAAATACTTTTCTAATACGTCTGGTTTCATATCTGTAGGCAAACGAACCACTTAAAATGCTACCAATAAATTAAGAGTAATTAATTCAATTAAATAGTATATTTTGCAAATTTTGGCTAAAATAAAGTATATCGTATTCGATTAGTCAATACATTAATAACGATAAGCAATAAACAGAGACAAAAACAAAACTGAAATGGAAATGGAAATTGTCATACAAAAATTAAGCATATACATACATACATATCGTCGTTTGAAGTACAAAACCGCGTATCGTGATTCTGCAAAACCGCGTTACTGACATTGGCTGCCAAAAATTGGATTTGCTCACACAAGCTCTTGGCTCAATCCTTATCCATTCGTCCTGAAATATACTAGACAGATAACCGATTGCACTATAAAAACCAAACCATTTTGAAATATAAGTGTTTTTACGCTCTAGAAAATAATTTCTACAACTTCCCATACGCGGTTTTGCATTTTGTTGATACGCGATTTGGCACTTTAAACGACGATATATGGATTAAACTACAGCTTATTACAATGGCGAGATTCTGAATAAAAAAATTTGCACCGTAATGTGCAAATATTTATAAACATACATTCATACATAGATATACACTTATAAAAATGTAAAAGCCAATTTTTCGAAAAAGCAAAGATGAACTGCAGTCTGTTAAATTCTTGTTGGAATTAAAAAAAGTAATAATGTGGAAAGGTAGATTATGCTTTGTGTGCATTGTTAACTCAGCTTGCCTATTTCTAATTTTCGTTGCAGCGCCTCCAATGAATTGTTTAGAAAAACTGCAATAATTCCGGCAACTGTAAAAACGCCACCAATTATGGAACAACAGTTTGTAGCAAAGTGACCAAATGATCTGTAACGTCATTAGAGTGAAATTAATGGGCTAATAAGAGTATGAGAACTAGAGAAAAACTGTGTAGTACCTTTGCTTCTCTTCGTACTTGACCATAAGTGGCGATAGCTCATAACTGAAGAATATACCTGGCATGCCACGCTCCTTATTTGAAAGGTCCTTTTTGTAGCGCGTCACCGAGAATTGATTGGTGTGTATGGGCGGGCTGTGCGCTTTCACATACATAGTAGGCACAATTTTTAGATAGTAATTGTACATCTCGCTTTTCACAGCTGAAATGGAATAAGAGCGTTTGTTTTTTATTGATTTAGAAAAATACATTTACTTTATTCAACTTTTGTCCGTTAATATCACTTAACTACTAGAGGGCGTTATAGTCACTTCCTATAAAATCAGCTGATAAACGGCACACAACTAGTGCATTTCACCACATTAAGCGGTTGACTGATTATTCACCACAAACACGCATTTGACATTTCATAGAGAAACAAAAAAGCAACAACGAGAACGTGTGTAATTTGCATGAAAAAATTCCAGAATTCATAAAATCAATTTCGATAAAGTAATTAAATAATAAACAAGTCGCACTTTGTAGCGAAAACCAAATTTAACGTTAGTGAATTGGAAATATCTACTTCCTATCAAGACCAACCCGCAATCTTGCAACTACAATGCCAGCATTGCCCAGCGGAGTTTATGGCCAAGCGCAGGGCCCATCATGTTTTGATAAAATGAAGACAGGATTCACGATTGGCTTTTGTGTGGGCATGGCAAGTGGAGCACTCTTTGGTGGCTTTTCAGCGTTGCGGTGAGTTTGCGTCCAAAAGTAAAGCCGCTGATGCAACTTTATGCAATTACATAATGCATGTGTGAAATGTGGCTTAAAGAGTGTGGCACTTTGATTTTTGATCATTCAATTTGACAAATTAGCTCACACTTTATTTCTTATAGATATGGTTTGCGTGGCCGCGAGCTCATTAACAATGTGGGAAAAGTGATGATACAAGGCGGCGGTACTTTTGGCACTTTCATGGCTATCGGCACCGGCATCCGTTGCTAAGCAGAAGATCGCTTTGGGATAACGCAATGCCGGAACATATTTTCGCGTTTTTTTTTTATAATGATGCCCTTTTCTTATTAATTTCATAGATTTTAGTTTACCCACAATACATATACTGAGATACGTGCAAATATCGTTAAAATAAATATTTTTGAAATGAAGCGTACATTTTTTAAATGCAGCGGCTAGCAGAACATATATTTTGAAGTTGAAGAGAATTTATTATTTGTACTTACCTTTGTCTGATTCGACGTGCAGCCCGTCAAGTGGATGTGTTTTTGCAAACTCAATTTTGTCACCAAACGATAAATGATTAATTGTGTGATCCAATTTCACATCGGTGAATTGAAAGTCATGTATATGAAATTGGCGTATGGAAAAACTGTTGCCAGGAGCAAAATGAAAACTACCAGCCATCTGAAAATGAAAGGTATTTTAATAAGCAAAATTACCAATAGCATATAATCTGCTTTGAACCCAAACGCATACTCACTCTATTCACTTCTAAATGTCCCTGTACTCTACACCCTTCTTTGAAAGCATCTGTATCACTATGTTTGAATTGATCTTTACATTGCTCGATTTTATCCATTTGCACATTCCATCTTCTTTCACGATATGAATTCAGCACCTCCTCACAAGTGTTGCAGCATCTTAAATAAATACAAGAAACTTTTGTATTTAACTCTGTATTGCTTTATATTAAAATTTAGCATTTATCAACCATACTGGGTGCTATTATATTCAGCGCCATAGCAGCTACCACAAGTGGCGTTTTTGTTTGATGGCGACACAGCAACAATTTCCTTTATTGGTTCCGTTTCTTTCAAAGGATTACCCTGCAAATCCAAGCGATGCTTGAAAATATCATGATCAACGCGCAAGTGCTGATCGCCTGAGGAGTCCATAGCGTCCAGTGACACATCTTTAACAAAACTCATCATTATTGAAGGGGTAATGGTAAATAAAATCGTATAATTACGCACAGCTACACGCTAAATTGTGTATTGTTATATCCAAATTTATACGCAGTTTGTGATTTCGCGTGGTGTCTACAAACAGATCCTCTGAGAGATTTGGTCGAAAATAGGCAACACATTCTAGAAAAATCAGTACAGCTATGATGGTGCTGCTGATTAAAGTTACTGCAATTATAAGATAAACCTCAATTTATTTTCTAGGTTTATTAATTCTACGCATAATCTTACCTGCAGCACCACTAACAGTGCGTACACTGAAATCCTCAAGCGTACGTGGGTACGCATCCAGCCGGCGGAGCACATCCGCAATTCTCATGTTTCACCGTTGTTCCAACGCCGCTGTAAAGGCAGACAATTTCTGAAGACTCTGTAATTTGTTTCTATTACCTGGTCACACGAAAGCAATCTTTTAAAGTTTGGTTAAATAAAACATTGTACGGTGAAATAGGAGTGTTAAAAACTGCTGCGCTGGATTAAAAAAGGGCACGTTTGTTATTTGGCTCGTTGCCTCATATGCCAATTCTACTTTTTGTTCTATTTACGAACGTCACTAAACGGAGAGGTGATAGAGGGTGCTGCATTTCTAACTCGAAAAAATTCAGCACAAAGTCAGCAAATGTTCGATTAGTTTTACCACAGTATAGACACTAGCCCATGTAGGAATGTACGATATTGTATCGATTATTCGAAAATTTCTAAACATTTTGAAATCTGGATCGCGGATCGCAATACCGTCAATAAATATTGAAAATGCAGCACTTTCAAAACGCGATCCCATGAACGAAAGACACAAGATCACGCGTGAAGGAAAGAACGAAAAAAGTTATTTTCTAGCTGCCGAAATCTCGACGCCATCTTTGTTGTAAGAAGTAAACAACGAAGAGAACGGAGAAAACCGCGAAATTGTTGAACGCATGAAATATCATTTTTATTATGCAAATTCTTCTATAAATCATGCCGTTGTGTTAAATTTTTCTTTATCTTATGTGTACACACATTGTCATAAGCGAAAATGAAGAAAATTGCAGTAAAAAGCCACCACCAAATTGTAAACAACGAAGAAATGTAAACAAACGGCTAATGTCAAAATCGTTCAACTTTTTTCCTAAATGCG
The DNA here is from genome assembly GCF_013731165.1 of Rhagoletis pomonella. Taxonomy (NCBI): domain Eukaryota; kingdom Metazoa; phylum Arthropoda; class Insecta; order Diptera; family Tephritidae; genus Rhagoletis; species Rhagoletis pomonella. Next base: position 67,374,095 of record NW_023458559.1, on the reverse strand, counting down.
ATTCTAACGGGCTACTCTCCTGCCCGCGTGATCTTGTCTTTTTGGTTCATGACGCGATCCATACATTTTGTCAGTACATCTTTTACTCTGTGTGTGGAATTGTTCAAACAAAGAACGTAGATATTTACGTTCTTTGGTTCAAATATAAAATAAATTCAAATAGAATAAACTGAAAATATATTAAAACCAATTTAAACATAATATGGTTCATTGCCTGGTACCTACGGCTTTTGCAAATTTTAAAATGAGGCCAAAAAAGTCACAACCCTACTTTTTAGTTTCTGGCCAGTGCGTTGCCAGTTTTTCAAAGCACTTAATTTCTTGAATTCGCGAACAATGGGTAAACAGTAGGGTCGTGGATTTTTTGGCTTCCTTTTGAATGTGGAAAACTTATTGGTAACAGGAAAAGAACCATATTATATTTAAATTGGTTTTAATATATTTTCATTTTAATCTTTTAATTCAATTTATTTTATATTTGAACAATTCCACGTAACTTTTCCAGTGTTGTAAATCCTATTTATGCCACTAATGCTTTTTAATCTAAAAACATCATCACCCTAGTAAAGAGCTGTTTGTGCAACGTGGCGTTGCCGGACTTGCACTTCGAGATTTCATGAAATGATGTCGTATTCATTGTTAACTTGCTATATGCTCTTACATACGTATTGTTACGATTATCCTCGAAACCTTGAGGGATTTCCCAAATATGCT
>NW_023458559.1:67366149-67373281 GCF_013731165.1 Rhagoletis pomonella | reverse complement strand
ATAAAATCAGCTGATAAACGGCACACAACTAGTGCATTTCACCACATCAAGCGATTGACTGATTATTCACCACAAACACGCATTTGACATTTCATAGAGAAACAAAAAAGCAACAACGAGAACGTGTGTAATTTGCATGAAAAAATTCCAGGTTTCATAAAATCAATTTCGATAAAGTAATTAAATAATAAACAAGTCGCACTTTGTAGCGAAAACCAAATTTAACGTTAGTGAATTGGAAATATCTACTTCCTACCAAGACCAACCCGCAATCTTGCAACTACAATGCCAGCATTGCCCAGCGGAGTATATGGCCAAGCGCAGGGCCCATCATGTTTTGATAAAATGAAGACAGGATTCACGATTGGCTTTTGTGTGGGCATGGCAAGTGGAGCACTCTTTGGTGGCTTTTCAGCGTTGCGGTGAGTTTGCGTCCAAAAGTAAAGCCGCTGATGCAACTTTATGCAATTACATAATGCATGTGTGAAATGTGGCTCAAAGAGTGTGGCACTTTGATTTTTGATCATTCAATTTGACAAATTAGCTCACACTTTATTTCTTATAGATATGGTTTGCGTGGCCGCGAGCTCATTAATAATGTGGGAAAAGTGATGATACAAGGCGGCGGAACTTTTGGCACTTTCATGGCTATCGGCACCGGCATCCGTTGCTAAGCAGAAGATCGCTTTGGGAAAGGCAATGATAACGCAATGCCGGAACATATTTTCGCGTTTTTTTTATAATGATGCCCTTTTCTTAATAATTTCATAGATTTTAGTTTACCCACAATACATATACTGAGATACGTGCAAATATCGTTAAAATAAATATTTTTGAAATGAAGCGTACATTATTTAAATGCAGCGGCTAGCAGAACATATATTTTGAAGTTGAAGAGAATTTATTATTTGTACTTACCTTTGTCTGATTCGACGTGCAGCCCGTCAAGTGGATGTGTTTTTGCAAACTCAATTTTGTCACCAAACGATAAATGATTAATTGTGTGATCCAATTTCACATCGGTGAATTGAAAGTCATGTATATGAAATTGGCGTATGGAAAAACTGTTGCCAGGAGCAAAATGAAAACTACCGGCCATCTGAAAATGAAAGGTATGTTAATAAGCAAGATTACCAATAGCATATAATCTGCTTTGAACCCAAACGCATACTCACTCTATTCACTTCTAAATGTCCCTGTACTCTACACCCTTCTTTGAAAGCATCTGTATCACTATGTTTGAATTGATCTTTACATTGCTCGATTTTATCCATTTGCACATTCCATCTTCTTTCACGATATGAACTCAGCACCTCCTCACAAGTGTTGCAGCATCTTAAATAAATACAAGAAACCTTTGTATTTAACTCTGTATTGCTTTGTATTAAAATTCAGCATTTATCAAACATACTGGGTGCTATTATATTCAGCGCCATAGCAGCTACCACAAGTGGCGTTTTTGTTTGATGGCGACACAGCAACAATTTCTTTTATTGGTTCCGTTTCTTTCAAAGGATTACCCTGCAAATCCAAGCGATGCTTGAAAATATCATGATCAACGCGCAAGTGCTGATCGCCTGAGGAGTCCATAGCGTCCAGTGACACATCTTTAACAAAACTCATCATTATAGAAGGGGTAATGGTAAATAAAATCGTATAATTACGCACAGCTACACGCTAAATTGTGTATTGTTATATCCAAATTTATACGCAGTTTGTGATTTCGCGTGGTGTCTACAAACAGATCCTCTGAGAGATTTGGTCGAAAATAGGCAACACATTCTAGAAAAATCAGTACAGCTATGATGGTACTGCTGATTAAAGTTACTGCAATTATAAGATAAAACTCAATTTATTTTCTAGGTTTATTAATTCTACGCATAATCTTACCTGCAGCACCACTAACAGTGCGTACACTGAAATCCTCAAGCGTACGTGGGTACGCATCCAGCCGGCGGAGCACATCCGCAATTCTCATGTTCCAACGCCGCTGTAAAGACAGACAATTTCTGAAGACTCTGTAATTTGTTTCTATTACCTGGTCGCACGAAAGCAATCTTTTAAAGTTTGGTTAAATAAAACATTGTACGGTGAAATATGAGCGGAAAAAACTGCTGCGCTGGATTAAAAAAGGGCACGTTTGTTATTTGGCTCGTTGCCTCATCTGCCAATTCTACTTTTTGTTCTATTTACGAACGTCACTAAACGGAGAGGTGATAGAGGGTGCTGCATTTCTAACTCGAAAAAATTCAGCACAAAGTCAACAAATGTTCGCTTATTTGTACCACAGTACATGATACAAAAAAGAAGGTAGTTTCAATAAACAACTTTTTGATTAAAAATCAGATTTCATTCGGATTTTGGCAACGAGAGCGATAGGATCGTCGCGTTTAAGGCCCGTCCACATAGAACTTTGGCGTTGCGTTGGCGTTGGCGTCGCTTCAACAGCTGACTATGAATACATGAATTCAAATGCAGCCGTCCACATAGCCAAAATTCGACAACGCTCACGCCAACACAAAGCAAAAAGATGGCCAACTCTCATCTTTTCGCGTGCGTCGCTCGTCAGCTGTTGCAAATAAATAAAATTATGTGAAATATTTTCCTTTTTAATCAAGTGCGGGCAAGAAATATCGTTTTTAATGCAATTATTGATATGAAATATTAATTTATCTGTCGTTAGTATATTAATGTAGTGGCCCAAGCATTCGCTGCCAAGCGCTCATTGTAGCAAGCATACTTTTAACGTGCGTTCTGTCAAACCAACGCCAACGCCAAAGCTAACACGAAAGTTCTATGTGGACCGGCCTTAGTGTCTTTTTTCGTGTTTTCTTAAGGGCCATTCACATACAACTTTCCTCGCTTTGCTTGACAGTTCAAACTTAGACAACAAAGCGCGAAACGCAGAAGGTATGCTACAATAAACGCTTTGACAGCTTTTGCGTTCTCCTTTTCCTCCATATTTTTTATCTGTAAAATAGATAACAATATAATAATATATATTAATAATAGCAATAAAAATTCCTATTTACTCTATCTAGATATAACCCTCAGAACTTAACAAGTTTACTAAGGCAGTGCGATTTCTCAAACTTAAATTTTTTCGATGCTGACGGTATGGTGGAGTATATTACTCACTGCATTATGTGGGCCATGAGGCAGTTGCCTTACTCAAAAATAACTCGCATTAGGCAGAGGAACAAATGGTATGATAGGCAATTGACAGAGATGAACAAGTATAAATCTAAATCCCATGAGAAAGCAGTGTTGTCAGGGTACTGGGGTGAATATAATTTAGTGAGAAGCAGATATAAGAAAATGGTAAGGTGTAAAAAAATTAAATACTTAGAGCATAAGGTGGAAATAAATAAGGGTGACAGCCGACTCATGTGGAAATACTTAAAGGAGGTAGTCAATAACACGGAGGTCAAAGAAAATATTGGGGAAGTGATAATAAATAACACCAACTACGTAGACAGCTTTGAAATTGCGGAAAACCTAAATAATTTTTTCGTGGACCGCATTTTGGAAATACATACCAATATAGAGTGTGTAAACTATGATTTTTTCGAGCAACGAGCTCCCACAAGTACGCTAAAATTTGAAGAGGTCTCAACGGAAGACATTCTTCAAATTGCCAAAAAATTTAAGCGGAAAATTGGGGGAAACAACCTACTTTCTGAAAGTGTTATTAAGGACTCTGCTGATTATATGGGATATTTCTATGCCCTACTTATAAATAAGAGTCTTCAGACAGGATCAGTACCGGAAGAATGGAAAATTTCATCAATAGTGCCCGTCAAGAAAGTTAGAAAAACGGTTAAAGCTGAGGAGCTTAGGCCCATCAATACTCTCCCTAGCTTGGAAAAAATGCTAGAAACCGTTGTGAAAAACCAGCTACAGTACTATGTGGAATCCAATAAAATACTCATAAAAGAACAATCTGGATTCAGAGCTAAACATTCCTGTGAGACTGCGCTGAATCTGGTGCTTTCTCAATGGAAAGAAGATCTGAACAGACACCTTAATGTAGTGGCAGTGTTTATTGATCTTAAAAGAGCATTTGAAACCGTTGATAGGGTCCGAATGTTGGATAAACTAAAATACATTGGTATAAAAAACACAGAGCTTGACTGGTTTAGAAGCTTTCTGTGTAATCGTAGGCAACAAACAATAGTTAATTCAAAGAGGTCTAGTAAGATAGCCGTAGACATCGGATTACCACAGGGCTCAGTTTTGGCACCCCTACTCTTTAATATATATATAAACGATATTAAAAGTTCTCTCAAACATTGTAAAATAAAACTCTTTGCGGATGATGCCTTGTTAACGATCAGTGATAGGGAACTACCAAACGCGATTGTCAAAATGCAAGAAGATCTTAATTCTTTGTATCAATGGCTGTGTTCAAATAAACTCAAACTGAATGTGAAAAAGACTAACTTTATGGTATTTTCCAGAGCGGCAAATGCTGACTCCATAAGCCGTGAATTAAAAATCAAAGATGAAAATATCGAAGAGGTGAAAATTGTCAAGTACCTAGGAATATACATAGACAACAAACTAAAGTTTGATGAGCACGTTGAGTATACAGTCAACAAGATTGCTAAAAAAATTGGCCTTATAAAGAGATCGTGTAAGTACTTGGGAAGAAGATATAAAACGTTGGTGTACAGGTCAATAGTAGAACCGCACTTTATATACTGCCCCACGATTTTCTTCCTAGCGGGGGACTCCCATGTAGATAAGCTGCATAAAATGCAAAACCGAGCGATGAGATTCATCCTCAACAAACCGTATGACACACCAACAAGATGTATGCTTGAAACCTTGAATTGGTTAAGCGTGAAGCAACAAGTTTTTTACCACGCTATGAAATTTGTGTACAATATTAAGAAGGGCAACCTGCCGGATTATCTTAGCGATAATCTCCGATATATAAATGAGACGCATACATATTTGTTGAGAGAGAATAACAGCTTCAGACTCCCGAAGTATAGAACAGAAGTGGACAAAAAAAATATTTTCTATAAAGGCTTAAAGTGCTTCAATGAATTACCAGAGGCTATAAAAAATTGTGATACTATCACTCTTTTCAAGCGGCTGCTATTTGACTATTGTAGAACGCAGCCTACAAGATAGTGATGTATCAACAATAGCGTGGATTGGAAACTAGGCCTTTCCAACCACCAAGATATCGAGACTAGGCGGATCGGAAACTCGGCCTTTCCGACTACCTAGACCCTTAGATAATAAACAATAAACTAGGAAACTAGGCCTTTCCAACCGTTAACCGTCACGAAAGCGTGACTGGGTGGATCGGAAACTCGGCCTTTCTGACCACCCAGGAGATATCAATAAATGGAGTAACCCAAAAAGAATAGCGCGGATTGGAAACTCGGCCTTTCCAACCGTCTACATAACTTCCAGGAAATTGCATGCGTGTATAATGACATAAAATAATTGCAGTGATAAAGAAATAATGTTATTTAAAAATTTCTGTAGAGCATTTTGTATTTTGTATTTAATATTTAATATTTATATTTTAAATCTAAAATCTAATTATAAGAATGTTAAATCTTTGTTGCAATATAAGTCTAACAGACTGTAAAAAATAAATAAATAAAAAAATAAAAAATAAATATCTTTGTCATTAAAAGCAAATGCAAGCGCACAAGAAAAGACAAATGTAGACAGCTGATTGCCAAAGCGGGAAAAGTTGAGACTTGCCCAAGATTTTGCTTCGTTTTGCTTTGCTTTGCTTCAAACGTTTTTTATGTGAGCATACTCATGCACTCTGTGTTTCCGGAAAAGAAGGGCGGAAGTATTTTTGCGCAGAACTTCTTTCTGCGTAGGCGGTCTTCGGCCGCGCTTAGGGATTATAACCCTTACTAAGTAGAAGTCTCCTTTCTGTGTTGCCGGAAAAGAAGGGCGGAAGTATTTTTGCGCAGAACTTCTTTCTGCGTAGGCGGCCTTCGGCCGCGCTTAGGGATTATAACCCTTACTAAGTAGAATTCTCCTTTCTGTGTTGCCGGAAAAGGGGACCGGAAGTATTTTTGCGCAGAACTTCTTTCTGCGGGATTCTAACCCTTACTAAGTAGAATTCTCCTTTCTGTGTTGCCGGAAAAGAAGGGCGGAAGTATTTTTGCGCAGAACTTCTCTCTGCGTTGGCGGCCTTCGGCCGCGCTTAGGGATTATAACCCTTACTAAGTAGAATTCTCTTTTCTGTGTTGCCGGAAAAGGGGGCCGGAAGTACTTTTGCGCAGAACTTCTTTCTGCGTAGGCGGCCTTCGGCTGCGCTTAGGGATTATAACCCTTACTAAGTAGAATTCTCCTTTCTGTATTGCCGGAAAAGAAGGGCGGACGTATTTTTGCGCAGAACTTTTCTCTGCGTAGGCGGCTTTCAGCCGCGCTTAGGGATTAAAACCCTTACTAAGTAGAAGTAAATAATTCATATTAGAAAAAACGAAATTATCCATATGCACACTTTCGTTAGAAAACCGAAATAATGCATATAACAAAAACCGAAATAATGCATATGGCAAAAACCGAAATAAAGCATATATGCACAGTTTCGGATGAAAACCGAAATAATGCATATGTGAAAGACGAAGGTATGCATACATGCACAGTTACGGTTGAAAACCGAAATAATGCAAGAATGATAGAATACAAGATTGCGCCGATCAGAGAGGATTTTTGAGAATAACTTTTGTGTGACGTCACACTGGTGCAATTGCGAGAGAGAAATGCCAAAACGTGAGCAAAAATGGAAGAAGAAGAAAAAATGTTGCAAGGAAAACGTAAACAAGTTGCACAAGTGTGACGTCATGCAAACAACGATTCTGTCAAATTCGTTAAGAGAGGAATAGCGGTCCGAGATCGGCGCAACCTTTGTATTCTCTCAATCGTGGAAATAATAGGGCTATTCGCGATTCGGTGCATAAGAGCTGACAAATTTATGCAATTGCAGAAATATGCTACGGATTGTGAGCGACCTTTATTAAACTGTCATGGTAAAGCTTTTGCAAAACACTTTTTGTGCATCAGCTTTGGTTTTGTTTATGAATGCAATGCATAGCATATTTATGCTATGGATTTTCGGTATTGCAAATTTGCCAAGCCATGACAA
>NW_023458559.1:67353836-67366049 GCF_013731165.1 Rhagoletis pomonella | reverse complement strand
TCGTTGTTCGCTTTGTGTTGCCGCAGTATTCGCCACAGTATGTATGTCTCGATAACTACTCAAAATTGGTCGTGAGAATGGCGATACCCGGAAATCTCGAGAATGTGCGAGCAGAAATCGAAAGTCCTAATTTAAATACACTTTGTACCAAATGTGCTCGTCCCATGAATCAAAAAGAGAAGATCGAGCAAGAACGCAACGTTGTTTTTGTAACTGGTTTTAAGAAAAATGTTTGTGAAAGCGTATTCGACAGCTGAGCATTTGTTTACATCGCGAGCACCACTATTTTATTATTTTCTATAACTTAAGAAGAGTTAATTGCACATGAAATCACGTTGTAAAGCTTTTTAATGAATCATTTTAGCCAAATTGTGTATTTAAAATGGCTGACAATAATTTTGGTTAATTTTGATTTTCGTTGTTTTCTTTTCTTTCGGTTTCCAGCGAAACAAGATGGCGTAGAACCCGCTCAAAAAATCGACTTTTTCACTTTCTTGTTCTTGCGTGATCTTGTGTCGTTCGTTCATGTTGCTCGTTCCTTGGGCCCAGGTGTAAACTTAGCATTATACTCTTTTTTTTGCCAAGTGGCCACATTTCCACCAAATGTTGCTCGTTCTTTTTGCAAATCGCCACTTTTGTTCATTCGTTGTCTTTCGTTCGCCGCGAATGGTTAAATTCGTGGAAGTTTTCGAGGTTGTCGGAGAAAAATAGTCGTTCGCATTGAACGCATTTATTTAAAACGCATTAAGGAATTTGTAACCAATTTACAGTATATAAAGAGTAAAGCTGCAATTACAATTCGCATTACTGGTGCTTTAGTGCATTGTACATAAATACGAAATTTGTGAAAAAATTGCGCCTGTTAAGGGAGGCAGTTTTTTGCAAGTTCAAAAACCGCAGGCGTGGAAAACGCGTTGTAAACATACATTTTATTTACGGAAGCTCGTTTTCTTAAACACGTATTTTGCGTTGCTGAATGCTATCGCCGTAGGAAAAATAAATATCTTTTGAACTATAGTACACGAGATCGAGCAGCATTTTTACTAAAACACGCACCTATCTGACCGTCCATCGTTTCGTGATAAATTTGTAAATATCGGTAAAGAGCAAAGTGAAAAATCAACTACACACATCTAAACAAACGCAAGAAAAGCCAACAAAATGACCTCGACTCCACCAAAAACGGGTGAAGACTTGCTCGGTGGTAAGTAGTTTTTAAATTTTTTTTAAATACAGATGCACAAATACAAATGTATATCTAGCTGTATTACCCTTATACGTACAAATACCAGCTGTGAGTCTACATAATAATAGTTGATGTAAATACATACATAATGGCAAAAAGCAATACCATGCAATTTTGCCACGTTAGTAAAAATTGCTGAAAGGAAGCCTTTCAGCAGCCATTTTAAAGTGTTTTCTCGTCAGTTTGTCTAGCAACAAAGTGTATCTACCTTTCCCCATCGCAATACCTATCGAAGTCAATTACTATGCAATGTTGTTGGTACATACTTGTTGTCTTTTAACTGTATCGCGTTGTTTACCTTTTATCGGCGTTAAAGCAGCGAGTATTTTATGTCACCACGATTGGTATTTATTTGCTATTCTGTATTAAATTTTGTGTTTATGTATGTGTATGTATACTGTTATGTACTTCATAATTTTTGCTTTTCCGTTTTGTTTTTATTTCGCATAGTTTGTATTTTGTGTATACATAACTGGTTTTAAATTTTTTTTTTGATTTGCAGACATATATGGCTCATGAACGAAAGACACATTTTTTGTTTAGGTATATGGGCATTTTTGATACATGTATATGGATGGAAAATCCTGTTTAGGTACATTTCACCTTTGAGGCTTTTATTTAACTATTATCCGCTAAAGTTAATTACAATAATGTTGAATAAGCAATAAAGATCGTATGATATCACTTTATTAGGATTAGACTACGATCCCATATATTTATTTATTTATTTATTTATCGCTCTTGTATGGACTTCAACTTTGGTTTAACATGTTTTATTATTCCAGATAATTTGAAATGGCAAACCATAGGTTACAAATTTGTATCTTGCTTTCTAAACTTTGGGCTTTAGATTTTTTCATATAAATAAATCCGAATAGGTTTCCCAAAGACACGCCTTAGCCGTTTTATCAATCACTTTTATCTATCGCTGTTTACATAAACCTATCCTTGCAAAACCAAACAAAAAATTGTCTTTGATCAATTTCGAGTCTATTTGTTTTTCTGAAAACAAATTTCGTTTTGGGCTACGCAATGTACCTACACTCTTTGCTTTTGGTGGCGCAGGCGCTTTCTAGCTTCCCGTAAAGGAAAAAAACGCTTGGTATTGATATTGACAGACTTTGTTTTACTTTAGCCGTTGCTGCTGATGTTTTTGCCTTTTTTAGTATTGCATTTTATGTTTGTATGCTCATGTTTACGGTGGGTACATATGTATGTATATAGTGGTGGAAAAATAAATAGGGACACGACATTTTTTTCAGTGTTTGCCTATTTTTCTGTCGTTTATTAAATATTTATTATTTTTTTGTATAAAATTATAGCTCGTTATCTAACAAAAACCATATAAATTCACGTTTCAAACTTTGTGCAAAATTTTAAAAATTTTGAAAAATTGCATCTAAATTTCAACTTTTTAATCAGATTTTTTTTTTTAAATTTATGAGTATGTGGTTTTATAGCCCACTAAATTTTAGTATAGTGAGGTGCATGATAAAAACATAGCAAGGTATAACCGTTCTCTCAATTTGTCGGCCATGATTTTTTTTTGAAGTTTGCCAACATTTTAAAATCATATAAATGTGAAAATAAAAAAATGAAATTGTTCGAAATTGTTGTTGCTTGAGATTGAAAATGAAAATGTGTGTGTGAGTTTGTGAGTAAATTTAAAAATTAAATTGTTTGGAAACGTCAAGAATTTTAAAAGTGACTCTCAGCGGTTCTACCTTACTATATTTTTATCATGGTGAGGTGTATGTTTTAAGTTGCTAAAAAATCGCGTTGATTTTTGGTACTGTATGTACATATGTAGTATGTAGGTAGATTCTGTTTCTTTGTTTTGTTAGTCATTTGAGTTTCGCGCACCATTTGGCTTTTTTTTTGGTGGTGAGCTGTCCAACGCTGCAGCGGCTTTCAAGTCGACTTTTCGTGGCTTTGTTTTGACGCCATTTCCCTTTTGTCGGCAATCACGTCAGCGGTTAGGACGTTTTCGTGTTGTCTTTAAAACGGCACGTAGACACAATCTGGCTCTTTGTACTGAAATGAAAAAGCAAAACAAAATCCGCAATAAAAATAATGAAAGCAAAAAAACCACGCGATGGATGAACGCATCGAGGGTTGATACGCAAATTATTTATGTAAGTATAGTAATGGTTGGTCCATTATTTTACACTGTACCAGGGAAGCCATTAATTGAATTTTTAAAAGCAATTAAGTTGTGATATAAATTTTTAATATTTATATAATTTTGTTAATGGCGCTATGACTTCTAGCTGGGCCAAATAATTCTTGTTTAAACATTGTAAACATTTCTGTAGTATCAATGAAAAAAACGCATCGACGGGTTGATACGCAAATTATGTATAATAATGGTTGGTACATTATATTACCTGTACCCATACTTGTTCTTGCGTCCAAAATTCGATGTTGAGTCATTGGATTTTCGCTTTAAGCTTAGTCCAGATATTCGTTGTTGTTATAACAACAACAAGTAGTTGACTTATTGGTAGCCGTGGTAAAGCAGCAAAATTGTAGGGGGCATCATTATTACTTCTGTGCAATTTCTTGCTTTTGTTTCCTTGGATTTCCTCTTTTCCTAAAATTAGCGAAAAATACCAAATGCAAAGAGCGTACACTAGCGACAATCGAAGTCAGAAAGATTCATATGTACGTACAAATATAGACGGAGAAAATTGCCATAATTACGTATTTGATAGGAGGCAATACGTCAACCGGATGTACATACATATGTATGTACGTATGTTGTATGTGCGCTGACGGAATTAGGGACTTTCAAACATAACATGCAGATAGTGTTTATGATCCAAATGTATTTATCTAAGGTGCGTTTTCGGTGACAAGTTAACTAGAGTTTTTTTTTGTTTTTTTTTTTTTGTGTGAAAATTTGCTGATGATAAGCATTTCGTTATTTCGGATAGAAACGTAACTGATATGCAAAAAGGCTGTAACTAACTAAATTTTTTTTATTGCATAAAACGATTGGGGACCTAAGCGCTGGTTATAACTACATATCGTCGCCTGGATAAAATATTGTCGTAAGCGCCATTGTGACGATTTTTAGTTCTAGATCCAGTTAAATATTTTGAAATAGTCTTATAGTCCAATTTTATATGGAATTTTTCAAATATGCTGTGTCAAAATCTTTCTTCTCACTCTAATTACCTGGTATAATTCCACCATGGCGTGGTACAAAACATTCAAAGTTTTAAAAAGTATTTCAATAACTTCCCATACTTTTTAATTAAATTCCCTTATTATAAGCCCATTAGGCATTCATTTATTTGCTTTGAAGTGTTAACTTGGCTAGCCAGTCTCGTCTTCATTTCACACTTCATTTCCCAGGCTATGCATACAACATCGCCATTGACGTCAGAGTTATATGGATACAAGCAAATATACTAATGAGTAGATAAATATTTATCCAACAAACTACCACAGAGAGCATTTTTATGTCGCACTGTGAGTCGATTGTGCCTGAGGAGTTCTTCAAAGATTACACTTAGGAGGCGTGTTTTTGTTATGCATAGAGGCGTTTGCAGTAATTATGAATACATAAATGGAAACTAACGTGCATACATATGTATGTATGTACATACCCAGTGGGAATATGTAATGTGTAGTAATCGAAAAAAATATTCAGAAAAACAGCGGTTTTCACATTTGTTTTTCCCACGGCGATGTCCTAGGAAAAGTGTGGCATTAAACTTTTTGCAGGAATCAATGCGATGTAAGATGAATATGATGACGACTCTTTGGATACATTAGAATGCTGATTACATATTATCCAGTAATAGAATCTAGAACTCATAAGAAATACGTTACATTATTTATCACTCATGTAATGCATTACTATTCCCACTGGGTATGTATGTATTAGGGATGTTAATTTTTTCGATTTTTACGATCTCAGGATTTTCGGGGTGTAATCCCGGGATCCCGGCATCAGTCCCGGGATTTAGACATGATTTGAGAAGCTATCCTACCATATAATAAATAATAAGTAAATGAGTTTGGAACGTACTTTTTATTTAAAGAGAAAATTATTTAATAAGTAACAAAACGAAAGACAGTAATTAAGTTTTATGCATTTAATAATAATTTAGTGTGTACATATCTGATAAAGTAATTTAAGATATGTCGAAAAAAGCTCGATGCAAAAAAAAAATTAAATAAAAAATATATTTTCTGATTGAAAGAAGTTCATAATACTGGTGGCAGAAATAAAAGAAGCGCCTTAGTTCGACCAGTTTTGTCTATATTCCTTTTGCTTATCCAAAATTTAAATGTTTTTATAAAAGTCTACCTCATATTACACATAATTAACCGCATATAAATAGGTATTTTTCTGACGTCATGATTTTTTTAAAAATACTTTATCGAGCCCTAGCCGCCAAAATAACGTGAGCGACATTTTTTCAAATTTTTATTTTTTTGCAGAAATATTCCTAAAGCATCTAGATGCATTTCTGCATCAAAACGAAAAATTTGAAAAAATATCACTTATCAATTTTAAAGATATGGTTAATACCAAAATTTATTTTAATTCAGTGCAATGTAAAAAAAGTATGGGTACCAAATGAAATATTTTTTTTTACTTAACAAGGACGAATAGAAATTGAAAATGCCTCTTTATACAATTTTTTTTTAAGCTAATAAAGTTAGTCCTTAACACATAATTTTTCCAAAAATAAGGATTGAAAAATTTCAAGGATAAGAGAGGATAAAATAATAAAATTATATTTTAAATACCTACCCGTCCCTCACGCACCAAAAAATGTACTGTGTTTTAACTCTACAGAAGCTGCTTCATTTGATACCCATACTGGTTTTTTAAGTATATTGCACTGAAATTTTTAATTAATTTTTGGAATTACGCATATCTTTCAAAGCTCTTCTAAGAACATCTGACGTCAGAGAGAAAAATTAAGCACGCAATTTTACTATATTTGGCCCTTGGTTTGGCGAATATATTGATTTTTTTTATGTATTGTGGAACGATTTTCCGTCATCCCTTGTCAAATTTGGTTTGGAGACAAACCGGTTTCGGCGTTTTGCCATCTTCAGTGTCATTTTTCGTTCTGTTCGTTTGTCTCCAAACCAAATTTGACAAGGGATGACGGAAAATCGTTCCACAATACATCATACTCCTACCCTGTCGGAAACACAAACAACCAAAAAGAAGATTTTTTTTGTATGTGCAAAATTGCCGGCCGCACGGTGTTATATGTTGTATATTGAGCTACACATTAAAAAAAAAATGTTAAATATTAAATAAACAAACGAAATATAGCCAAAACTGTTCAACATAAAGCGTTTCTATTATTGCCACCAGTGTAAATTACAAATCCTGAAAATACCGGGATTCTAGGCAAATAATCCCGGGATTTTCGAGACTTCAAAAAGGCCAGCATCCCGGGATTAACATTCCTAGTATGTGTATATAAAAGGAAGTGTAGGTGACTAAGAATTTATTACGCCAGTGTGGCAACAAAGGAAGGAGAGGAAAACACATTCTTTCTGTATATTCATTCATATTTTTAGAGGGTTTGTTAATGAACGCTTTGCTTCATGTCAGTGTTTATTTGCGCCTCTTTGCCGTTTTTGTTGGATTTAAGTTTGCATTTTTGTTTAAAGATTTTTACTTGAAAGAACATAGTCATCAACTTGTCTCTTGTATTGCGAGTTTGTACACTGTGAGTTCATCTATTTTAAGTACTGATATATTTGCAAAGCGAATTGTTCTTAATCTACTGCATTTTTTAATTTGTCCCTAATTATTTTTCGAATATTATGAAACATTACAGTTGGCAACAACTCATTGATAAAAAACGCAACCGAACCGGTATCCGTGAACAGCACTCTCAAACAAACTCTCTCAATCACCCTCGCCATTATTTCAGTAAAGTCACAATACTTCGCTCATGTCTTCAACATTTTCTTATTTCAGTCAAATTAATGTGAGTGCTCACGCTACCAACTTAGAGTTTATTAACCTTTGAACCCATAGATCACGCTTTCACGCTCACAAAAACAGCAGAATTATTTCAATTATGCGTAATTTTTAAGTTGCCTTTGCTGTTTTTTTTAAATGACCGAAAATTCACATCGATCATTTTCCATTTCCGTTTTTATTAAGTGCCAGTCGTTGTTTCTAAAAAGTTTTTCCAATTTTTGCTTAAATCCTGCTACGGCCATTATACTATGCCTAATAAGAATATGGCACGATTTTCCATCGTCAAGCCAACTGTTGTCACATTGTTGTCGGCTTGGCATTCCAATAAAGCTTTAATAAATTTTCCGTACGCTAAAGTAAAAATTCATATTGCGTAGTTTATCTGAATTGTTTTTCCTCGTTGAGTTCCCATTAAAATTTCCTTTTGTCCGGTACTTTTCGCTGTTGTATTGTCATTCGTTTATTATTAATTTTTGTCGAATACGTCAACCAACCCAGTACATTTACTTCCTACCATTTGGCGCCTCCATATCTGTCAAGTTTCATTTCGTATTTCGTGCATGCATTTTTACGCGAGTATATTTATTTATTTGTGTATGTATGTGAAGACGTTTTTGCATACATATATTGGGTTAATTGCCTCTCATCGGATACCAGCTGTTCTTTGTTTATTTGCTTAATACATATAATATTGTATTCCTGTTTTTTCTTCTTTTTTATCGTGTGTGTGTTAATATTCTTTGTTATTATTTTGAATCGTGCTAATAACTTATGTGTATTTAGGATATGGCTTTGTCATGCTCTTCGCATTCTACAAAAAAAATTATCGCAAGGTACTTGGAAGTTTATTGAATTTCACTATATTACTTAATAATATAATAAAGAAGAGAATATGGCATGGTTATATGTATGCCTAACAAGTTCTGGAGACACAAGTCAAATTTTAGGTTAAAATTAAAATTTGTAGGGCTTAAATCCAGAGGTCGAAAATAAACCTCTCCCAAAATAACCGTCACTATTTAAGAGAAAAAATAACCCACAAAACAGAACAGGTGGCAAGAACGATAGAATACAAGATTGTGCTAATCGATCTGAGAGCAACTGGGTCTGACGTCACTTTATTTTGAGAATGAGAGTTTAAAGAATATTTTTGAAGAATAAGAGGAAGAAGTGATGTAAAACTAGGTTGAATTGTACCTACTCTTCAGCTTCTTGAATTTGAACGTACATTCGGTACAAGTACATTATTTGAAGTACATTTGGAACGTAGTAAAATATTGTTTCATATAAGTAGAAAAATTGTTATGGTACAAAAGGAAGATGTAGTCCACCCACTACCAAAAATGTATGCACATAAAAATACATACATGTTTCCTGTTTAGGTACGTATATCTACATTTAGGTACAACTTTTCGACAAAATGGTACAATATGAAAATTTAGTACTCATCACTAGTGCAAAAAAATAACAATGTGACGTCGGCGAAAGGGTGGATGCTGTCGAATCGAGAAAGAGAGGACTAACGGTCCGCGGAAGGCGCCACCTTTGTTTCGCTGCATCGTGTGCTTAGCCGCACAAGATAGCGATTTGAGCGAGACGAACGCAAATGTATAACACCTTTAATTGCATCATGTAGCAAATTAGCCGAAACGAAATGGATATACTAACACGAATCAACTAGAAAATGGAATGTAAAAATAGAGAAAAGCTCACATCACAATTGTCTAATTGAAAATGGTATATAAAAATTTATACGGCTTTCCCACGGCACCCCAATTACGTAGTTCGCTCTCTCATTCGTAATTCGCACTCCAATTACCCTTCGAAGTACGTAATTCGCCATACAAAATTTTGAGAGCGAATTACCTCATTTGTTGGTAATTCAGATCAAATTACCATACGAATTACGAACCAATCGGTGCCGTCTCTAATTTTTATCGGAAATTTATCGAAACTAGCTCACAAATCAAAACTAGCATTTTTTCTGAGTACGAAAAGTAATGTTTATAAATGTGAATATCCCTAATTTAACACGGAAACTTATAAATTTTTAGGAATAACCTAAATTTTTCGTCAATTTTGCAGCGAAGAAAACAAAAACAAAACACACGAGACAGAGAACTGTCAAATCGATTTAAGAATGTGCTCGTGGGAATGGGGTAATTCGCGATCGTAATTGGGGGAGCGAACAAAGTAATTCAGGATGCCGTGGGAAAATGGTATAACAGAAAATTAGGGATTTGCCATCCATCAACCACATTGTAAAATGACTAAAATTCTGAAATGTGGTAGGTGTTTAGCTTACAGTGGCCACACACGAAGAACATGTGTGCTGGGCTTGCAGTGCATGCTCGTCGTTTGTGGGGTGGTTTGCGAACATAACATTGGAGGTAAAAACAACAACCTTTGTGTTGTGTTGATGCTTGCAGTGTGCACATCAGCGGATAAATGCATCCAAGCCAAAAAAATAGAGTTATCGATAAAAGTAAAGTTGTGGGTTATTGATTTATCGGCCAACAAGTTGACCAACTTAACGAAATTCTCTATAAATGCACGAACCGGTTGCTCGATTTCATGCGAATAACACTTTTCGGACTGAGAGCGAACTCATAATCAACTTTAGTTTTAGAAACTAAAATTAAAATTAAAATGCTTGGAATTGGGATGAAACGTTTGTGAAATTTTAATAATTTTTGTACTAAGTCTGAAATTTAGATTTATATGGTATTTGTTGGATAAAGAGCTATACTTTTATTTATATACATATAATGAACCTTAAAAAAAGCTGAAGGAAAGTCGTCAAAACTGGTAGAAATCTTGATGTGCTTGCTATCTTTTGTCGCGGGGTGTACATAACCTGTGGGTCAATTCTCGTTCTGCGTTATTGTGCAGTGATAAAAACTTTTACACCTCACTTATTTCGGTGTGAATTTTTGATTTTTCACTTCACGATAACGCAGAACGGGAATTGACCCCCAGTATACATTATAAAAAGCTGCCAAATCGGCTTATAAATAAGTTAGATATAGGACTTTTATATTTTTTTACGCGGTAATTATTTTCCATCGCATGCGTCAGCTTTAAGTAAATTGCGTTTCCAATACTAGGAAATTTCCTCATCGCACTATTGTGTATTCCTTAGAACAAGTACTACTTTTTTATCGATTTCCTTAAACCACATGTTTTCTATTTGTCCAATTCTACGTTCACGCCACTCGTTTGCTTCATCTTCATATGTATCTGCTTACTTGAAACTAAATAAACGTTTTACCTTTCTGACGCGCTGCACTTTACATAGACGCCTCTCGAAAACGCCACCGCCATTTGAAATATGTAAACAAAATGCGTCTTTTTTGGGGTATTTCAGTTTTTTCTAGCGCTTTGTTTACAAATTTGTTTTGGCTCACCTCATTTCTTTTTTTTTTTCTATTTTTACATGTCTTCTGTTTATTTCTCATTGATTCTTATGCACCAGCTGCTCTTTTACGTTTTTTCACCACAATTTTGTTTTCAACTGCAAAGTTTATTGAACGCCACGAGCAGATAGATACATACAGTTTTGCTGCAAAAACTAAAAAGCTAGTTCATTCGCATTTTTCACAAGAATCCATTCATGGCATTTCTCAGCTGTCATTCGGCGATATGCTTCTTTCTAAGTAAAAGATAAGTCGCAGCCGGTTTTTCGCAGGCAAGTGGCGATTTTTTAACACTGTATTTAACATTTATTTGTGGGAGTGTACAAGCCAGACAAATATTTATGTGTACATAGTTGAGTCTGAACAAAATCGGCACGATTAACACTCTCACATCTACATATGTAAGCTCTCTCGCTAATTCTATAACCTATTTCCTTGGATCTCTCCCTTCTCTGCTTTGCTTATCTAAATTCTGTCGCCTACTGCGTAGTAGTTTGCTTACACGTTTTACCAATCCATTGATAATGAAATGACGTTATTTCATCGCGGTTCATCGCGAAATGCTGGCGTCTTTGGCGTTTGCTTCGTATTAGAAATCAGAAATCAATTCATGATTAATTCTTTGCTATTTTTAAACACCACAAATTACACTATGCTAGTAAAAAAAAAAAATAAATGAACAACCCGACGGCCTACCTAGTAAAGTCAACTCGGGTTTTTTGGTGCGAGGAATTCGAATTTGACATTTAATTTTGCGAACCGAGAAATATTTAATACAGCTTTCATTCAAAAAACAACCTCTCTGAAGTTGGCAGGATAACTTTTCCCCAAAACGAAAATTCCTATCGGATGCATATAAGAACAAGGTTTATACTTGGGCCTTCAACAAGTGCTGCTAAAAGTCTTATAATTACGGTGACCAGATTTCTGTGGACAAAAATTGGGATATTTGTAATGCATCGAATCCGAATATACAATTTTGTTTTTAGAATAAAAAAGATTTAACATTTAATACAGTTTTATTTAAAACAAAACAAAGAGCAAAAACTTGAAAAATTTTCGCCAAAATGTATACACATAATATGGCAAGAATGTCAATAGAAAAGATACTTTTTGGCAAGATTTGGCTACTTTTCTTTGTTTAAAAAATGTTTTTTTATTTTTTTATGAAATTATAGCTTACTATCTAAATAAACTATGTAAATCAAAATTTCAAAACTTTGAATTTTAACAAATGCTGATAAAAATTTTAAACAGATTTTTTAAAATTGTTTTGAGTATGCCCCATGCAATTCAAAGTGCAAGTTTGAAGTACCTTGGACTTTTTGGCAATTTTTTTGTTCGTGCGTTTTCTTCCATACAAAGTATATTCGACATTTTTTTTTGTATGGAGAAAATGAGCTATACTTTCCACAAAAAAAATTTACCAAAAACCAACTTTGAATTGAATGGACTACAAAACTGCACACCCGACATGTTTCACGTGTGTCAAGTTAGCACTACACTTTTCGAAATTGGAAAAGTTAACTACGGCATTAATTGTAGTGTTTTTGTTGTAAATTTGTTGTGGAAAGAAAAAA
>NW_023458559.1:67349798-67353736 GCF_013731165.1 Rhagoletis pomonella | reverse complement strand
TTTTTAAGAAAAAATGGTATGTAGTGCTAACTTGACACCATACACCTAGTCGATAGAATTGAGATATTGAAAATGTTATAACGGCATTAATTGTAGCTTTTAGTTTTAAAATTTGTTGTGGAAAGAAAAAATTTGTAGCTCTCGTTTTTTAAGAAAAAATGGTATGTAGTGCTAACTTGACACCATACACCTAGTCGATAGAATTGAGATATCCAATATGTTACTATGCCATTAATTGTAGCTTTTAACTTTAAAATTTGTTGTGGAAAGAAAAAATTTGTAGCTTTCGTGGTTTAAGAGAAAATGGTATGTAGCGCTAACTTCCATTGTCGATGGAATTGAGATATCGAGAAAGTTACTACGTAGCGCTTGAAATGATATTTAATAAAAGTAGGAAATAATAGATTTCGATGGGTATAAAATTTTTTTAATTTTATTTATATAATTACATAAATTAAAAGACTTAGCAATATTTTGTGCGTTGACTTCGTAGCTATCTCTCTGTCGTTTAGGTCATCGTATATAATAAACTTTCCTCTTCGGAAGGCGATGCCGATGTAGTGGCCCAAGCTGGTTGAGCATCGCGATCCAGTATTGTTTAGACCCTTAAAGCCGACGCATCCAACCAGTTTAAAAGTTTCCTCGCCAGCACGCAAACATTTCGGGATCTTGTCGAGCTGTACAGGCCCAGAGATTTGAGCTGGTTCAAATGCTATAACACGATCTGAAAGAGAAAAAGTGTGTAAAGAAAATAATAATTGACAAAATAATTACGTTTTCTTGATATTTTGATTATGCATATTTAGACCTCCCTAATGTGTATGCTTAAAAAAAGATAGCAGACCATTACTTAAAAATTCTATGGGAAATTGATGATATTTAAAAAATGTTAACCTATATGTAGCAGCTTCCATTGCTCTGTTTTTCTATTTCTGCATGCAGGACAAATTCTTGGATCCACTTCAATGATGCGTTGCAGGGCTAAATCTTCGAAATTACTATCCAGCAGAAGCTCATCTGTGAGGAATGGCACGATTTTTTCGACATTTTCACCACAACATTCTGATTGTTTGATTAAAGTTGGTTGCCGTGCAAATAAATTTTCATAAAGCGTGGCGATGTTGGTTGCCGCATCAATATATTGCATCGTATTGCTCTTTTTGATAATTGGTATTGTGCTCATAATAGCTTCAGCCCTCATTACATAGGTTTTTGGTGTAATTTTTAAAGAGCCCATAGTGTAATCGATGACATTGAATAGTAAGTTATCTTGTCTTTTATCCTTGATGTAATCTTTTATGTGTGCGTTGTCCACAGCGGCAGCGAGTAAAATTTGAAATAGACTATCAAAAGCACAGGTGTTAGATACTGTGATTTTGCTATTCCCTATTTTAGTAAACTCTAATCCCATTGAGGAGCCGTTTTTTAAAATTGGTATTTTCTTGAAAGTCTCGAAAGTTAAACTGTCTTTGACAGCACTTTTATTCCTGCCTAAATATTTTCCGGGCTTAGAGACTTTTTCTATTCCTTCCCCTCTCCAATTTTCACAGGACTTTAAAGCCAGTCTTGCCCCTTTGTGGTTATCATGCGAACAATTCTTGCACATTCTTTTTTGGCTATAGTTTCCTTCCTCGTTGATCGCTTTGGAGCATTTTCTATGTACTACGTTACTGCATAAAACGCACGGATATCCCGATCCTGGTAAACAAATCGTTTTGCAAATTTCGCATTCTTCGTCTTCATTAAGTGTACTCTGTGTAATTTGATTTTCCCCTTCGGACATAGATGCTACTATAAATGGATCTTCATTTTGAATTAAGTCCATCTTCCCAGAATTATACGTATCTTCTAATATTTGCGTTTCAGACACAGTTTCGTTTATGGTGATATCACTTTGGTCTCCTTTTGAATGTTTTAAATTTTTATCATCTTTTTTCGTTTCCTCCATTTCCAAAATGACCAAGCGGCCTTTGTCTTGCTCAATTAACTTTTCGACTATTACATCGAGCCGCATTATTTGTTTTTGCAGAATGTGCGTTTTAACTAAATTCATTTCGCTCTCTATATGAGCACTGGAAGCAGGGACTCTTCCATGGCCGAAAGAATCCCTGCAGATATTTGTCCATAAAGGTAAAGTTTCAACTTTCTTCAATAGCTGTGTTGCGATTTTTGGACATACTCGTGGGTTGTCTTTATTTCCCTCTTCGGAATTCAGTACAGAAAATACGTCGTTTTGAATGGTTAAGCCCCAATCGCGCCAACTGAATCCAATGCTTGATTCTAATTCGTTGTTTTCATTGATTTCTTCATCGTTTTCGGTTTCATCATAAAAGTCTATAGATGGCTCTTTATCGTTTATATCATTGTCTAATGCGATGTCTGTCGTGACTAAAATATTATGAATGAGATTTTTTATTTCAATAAAATTTGGAGTCTCTTCAGTCGCAAGCTGGGTGATCAAAAGCTCTGCGTTATTCATTGTTATTGTGGCGTTACCAATTGTTTCACAAGAGCATATAAGTAGTATAGATTTTATAATGGCTCGGGCAATTTTCAAATCTGTGGTTATAATCAATGTTCCAATCGCTATAAGGTAAAATTCTTTAATTCTAGGCCTCACGACTTTCTTCAAGAAACGTGCCCACATATTCATGACATGAGCACAATCATTACGAATGTAACAGGCTGGCATTTTATTAATTTGAGGGTTGCAAGCATTTGCATATTCTTCAACAGTCAAAAAAGGTGTAAATGCAGACGTTATTGCGTTCATAAGAGCTCGAGATTCGTCGCATACCTAAAATAGTTGAGGGAGTTGTATTTAGAAAATTATTGCACATTTGTTATGTGAGTATGGTAATAGCCATATTTAGAAATGTCTTATCCTGATCAAGAAATACAAAACTGGTCAAAATGTTGAGGTACCATTTTTTTACCGGCACGGTAATTTCTTTTACAATACATATCAGTTTTGCATGTACATACATACAAGTATGTAAGTATGTGTAGTATATTTCAAATTTGATTTTGTTGTTTAGTTACCACTTCAGCTGGATATTTCGCTCCAGATTTTAACCATTTCTTTAACCACGTTCCAATCGATACTGCATCTTGACATTCGGTGATTTGTCGTGATATTGGAAGGGAATACCTCTTGCACTTCAAACTTAATGTGTATAAAAATAAGTGATGTGATTTCTCTCCGTCTACGTGGACAATTTTTGATGCCACTTTTCCAGTCGCATCAATGCTTATAAATGCGCCTTCTTCAGCAACTTTGGCATTGTAAAGTCTAGTTTGATGGCTGGACCAAAATTGTACGAAAACGGGATCGTATCCGATGTCTTTAATTACATTTTGACCAAGTGTGGTTTTCCGTTTCATTAAAGACAATGATTTTCTTGGGTCAGGATCTAAGAAACGAGCTTTTCTATATTCATATTTGGCATTTCTCAACACGTTTCGACTATATAAGAAGCCTAATTCCTCGTCTCCTTTTTCAGTATCCTCAACAGCTTTCCTATTTCGATATTCGAAGACAGAAGTTTTCTGCAGTTCCTCTGCTATTTTTTGGCGGTTTTCGCTACGAAGTTGTCTCTTCCCGCATTTTTCATTACCCTCTTCTAAGGTGCAAATAATTTTAACGAATCTTTCGTGTTCAAGAGCAGAAATTGTACACTGCAAAACGCCTCCGCAAGAGCAGTATCCTATGTATTAAGAATTATTAAACAAAAAATTATGAAAATATTGAACGAGGTAAGCATGCAAATAATATCCTTTAATTTTTTACGTTTTTATTGAACTATTTAATATATACATAGATTGCCATTGGCAATTTAAATGATTATTTAAATTTCCTTTCTAACCTGTTAATTGTTATTTAAGTGTATTTAGAAATAATCAAAAAACACACGTGATTATTTGCCATAAAAAAAAAA
>NW_023458559.1:67345759-67349698 GCF_013731165.1 Rhagoletis pomonella | reverse complement strand
TTCACTAGATCGATTCAGTAGATCAATATCTGCAATTTAAAAAAAAATCGTTAAAATCCTTGCTTTTTTGCGGCAGTTATAAACGATTTCATCAAAAGTTGCTATTAAGAGAGGAAAAATTAGCGTTCGTACTCAAAAAGAAAAAAATTCATTATTCGAAAAATTCGCATTTCTGAGCAAAAAGAGAGAATACGTGTCTCCTTAAATTGTTCAAGGAACAATCCCTGTGAGTTTTATCGCAAACTTAAATTCACTTTCCGCCGGCCTGGGTGATTTGAGATGGAATGAGCCATATACAAATTAGCGGAAAATTTCAACAATAAAAATTAATAACAATTAAACAAACTTTATTATTTGTTTTAAAACCAGGAAGTTTGATTGAAAACCGAAACATTTTAAGGCTGGATCGTGACATCGAGGCAAACCGTTTTAACCTGAACAGGACCCGGAAAACCGTCCGGCAACTCAATTATTGTATAATTAGCGCAAGTTTGAAATTACTCAGAATTTGCGTTGTTTTTGATAAATTTATAGTAACATTAATAATAACGCATACAAAATATAATTTTTGTAATACAAAATCCGCAACACCGTCATTAAAAAAAAAAAATTTTAAATCAACCGGAATTTTGAGAAACGCCAAATTTGTTTATACAAAAAGTTTAAACCATGTAAAAAAAATTTGAAAGTAAAACCGCTGGGAGCCTGAAGATTTTTGAAGTTTGCTAACATAACAAAAATGTTTTAAAACTTACAATAAAATGAAATTGGAATATTTTCACTTATTTGTTTTTTGTTTTACTTTTATTTGGCATTTGAGTGCTCTCAAAATTTAAGTTTTATAAAATAGACAAGAGTTTGCTAATTTCTTTCAAATATTGTAAAAAACTACTGTTGCAACATTTTTTATATATACTGTACATATTAATCATTGTGCTAAGTTTCTAAAAATGTGTAATTGCAGTGTTTTGTACCTTACCTTTACAAGATCCGCCGGTCGCATCACGGTAAATGTAATGGGTTTTGAAATTAAATACGTGCTGTAATCTGCACTCATCATACATTTTTTTAGCCAGAATTTCACTCCATTTTTCTTGCTGCAAAATTGTATATTTTCGTAATTTTCTTTTTTTTCCATTCGAAGTGATGTAATACGACGTTTCGCTGAGCAATTCTTTGAATTCTGTTTTCCCAAGCGTCAACGTAAAAAATAATTTCTTGGGCAAAGTCGTGTCCAGATCGCGATTGCTATCGTCACAAATTTCGTTCGTAGATTCATCATTCGAAACAGTTTCGAATATTTTGCGACCGAGTAATTTATCAAGGAGTCCGTATCGATTACTAACAGTCAAAGCATGAATAGATGCACTTTTCACTTTATTGTTAAACAAATTTGCTATGTCTTGCCAAACACTGTTCGAGGCAGGAACAATTTTATGGCCCTCAATTAGCCTGTCCTTAAATTTCAGCACAGACTCTACGTATTCATCGGCGCAGATTTCAGCGCGCCTACCACGTTTCCTTTGGGGAGGATCCATTTGTACACTTGGTTACCACAAATATCGTAAATAATATTTTTTCCCCAATTTCCAATCTCTGGCTTTCCGTTCACAAATAAAGTTTCAATTTTTAAGTTTATTGGTTTATAAAAATATAGTTTGTACTTCAACAAAAAGGAGTCCGTAAAAATATTCCAAAATTAATATAAAACTTATGAATGTTCATTAAATTTTCGTCAAAATTTTGAAGTCTTAAATCAGATTTTTTATAAAAATAGTAGCAGTTTTGTAGCCCATTTAATTTAAAGACAGCAAGGTGCAAGTTTGAAGTGGTCTAAAGTTACCCTGGAATTTTGATAACAGGTGTTCGCGTGTTGATTTTTATTTTTTTTTTAATATGCACAATATTTTTCTAGTTATTAATTATTTTTCTATAAAAATATATTCAATCCTTTACTAGAACTATATAAACGAAAGTTTCTAGCTTTACAAAATTAAGTAAAAATCAGAAAATTTACATAAAAATTTCGCGCTTTTTAAGCTGAATCTTTACAAAATTTTTAGTTATGCAGTATTATAGCCCATACCATTTTAGTATTATAAATTGCGCTTTTTTGCGCGCTTGAAACTCCATTAAAATTGTATGCGCTATTAAACTGCATATCCAAAAATGTTTTAAAGATTCAGGTTCAAAATTTTGATGAAAATTTGTTGAGTTTTCATAAATTTTGTATTAAGTATTAAGTTTGATACTTTGCAACAGGTAATTCTTATCCATATTAAATTTGCACGTTATTATTCCTAAATACTAAATTTTTGAGAATTATTTTTAATGTCTTAAGTATAAAAAGCTCAAAATTTTGACAAAAGTCTTATGAATTTATGCAAATTACAGCCAGCACAAATGTTCAAATGCACCGTACAGCACTTTTGGTGTAGGTTTTTTTTTATTCTATCAGGCCTTTCAAATAAATACTTTTCACATTAACACTTGGAGATCTTTAAACGATTGAACTAAGTACTGAAAATGTTACCCCTTTTATACTAATCAACTACGGACAGAAAAATATGGTACCGTTATTTTTGCCAGTTAACCATAAACTACAAAAATGCATGTCCTGGCTAGTGGCCTGGCACTCTGGCAAAACAGCAGATGAGCTCAAGCACCGAATGTTGACAACAGTAGTTGCTTGAGCTGATCTGATGTTTTGCCAGACTGTCAGGCCACTTGCTCACTTTGGTGAATACATACCACTATAGAAAAAAAGTATTGGCGCCAACATGGAATTTCCATCACGCGGATGTTTGGCAGAATTTTCCATTGGCGTGTAAACGCAATCAGTTTCGTCGGCCCGCAGAACAATTGCAAGCGACGGCGCTGCTTTGTATACATACATACATACAATGTACATATGTAGGAATGTATGTAAATACATACAGTGGCGCTCACACCCTCTACAAAAGAAATCTCACGCAAAATATTTTTGTGTTTTCGTGGGCAATGATCGGGATCCGGAAAAAATTTGTACGCAAATGCAACAACAACGATATGATCCTGATAGTGATCTCGTTCAATTTATGATCCGCTCTTTTTGGTTTGTGTCACTGATAATATGGCACTGCGATGAATATTATTTCGTTTAACAGATCTGTTCTGCACGTTACCAAAGATTTTGTAACCGGAAAATTTTATTACCAAAAAATGGTACCAGATCTTGTCACCGCGATTCTAGGAACGTTGGTAATGCAGTTAAAATATTCAGCAATTCAACTATGAAGAATTGTGGAAATTCTGGCATTGCATATTTCACGGGCCAATACTTTGTTACCGCTTATGAGATGGTAATGAAATTCGCCGCTTACAAGAGTACACAGAATTCGAAAAGGGTTTAAAATTTGACAGGAACTTAATTTACCGGTTACAAAACTTTTATTACCAGCGCAGAATAGATCTGTAAATGTACTTTTCCCCATTTACTCAGTTCATTTTTATAATTTCGTCTTTCTCGTGCTATAGTATAAAATTAGTGCTGCCAACTCGAATAAGAATGATCCAGACCGTTTCCGTGAGAAATGATCGTGATACTGAACTGTATAACCCAAATAAACACAGCTATTGTGAATATTGTAAAAAATAAGTGCGCTATTTATGTGAGCGCCACTGTATGTACATATGTATATTCATTCAATACAACGCGAGACAAAAACGACAGTTTAAAATCTAAAAGAGCTGAGTTTGTGGTTAGACAATAGAAACAAATTTTAGTTGGTTTCTTAAATTATTTCTATTGCAACTGCTCCGCTTATACTACTTGTTTAGCAAGTGTGTTCTGCCGAACACTCCGGTAATCCTTACATATGCATGTACGTATGTATGTACATACATATGTAGATATGTTTATATGTATGTACACATGGATATGCATTTGCTTGCGCTATC
>NW_023458559.1:67342764-67345659 GCF_013731165.1 Rhagoletis pomonella | reverse complement strand
TGTTTATATGTATGTACACATGGATATGCATTTGCTTGCGCTATCACGGATTGCACGGTTTGCAAAGCTGTCCCATTCGAAAACCGGTTTTAACCGTGCAATCTGTGCACCATGCAAGGGCTTTGCAAGACTCAGAGAATACCCCTAATGTTCATAACCCTTGCTTGGGTTTGTGTTGCATCCGCGACATGAGGACGCTTAGCGGATCCCCGTTGCCGCTGCCGCCGTTTTTGTGGCATTTCGCATGCGCCTCCGCCGAGTTACGGACATACCGCCGCGGGGTAGTTCGGCGCCTAAAGACCTCAATGATTTTTTTTACATATGCAAGCGTCAACTGGCACTGTCCAACTGCAGCAGCATGTTGGCTAGGCTAAACGGCTGAAATCCTGTCGCGGATGCAAGACAAACTCAAGCAACGCTTAAACGCCTGACAGACGGGCATGATGTACTAGATTAACTAGCACACAAATGCGCATAATACTTTTACTCTGACGGACGACACCTATCTAAATTAAAAAAATAGCTCATTTGTTGTTGTTGATACATAGTACACATACGAATTCTTTGGTGATGACACATGGTTGGTTGCAAAGGGTACGTGTGTGTTCATATGCATACATAAGTACTAGAGCTCTTGATATTCGATTAATCGAATATGCGAATTATTCGAATATGATGCTATTCGAATAGTAAAATTCGATTAGCTGTATTCGAATAATCGCACACCATCGATTATTCGAGTAATTGATCGTTTTCAATTATTCGAATAATAACTGGTGCGCGATTATTCGAATGTTGAAATATATGTAGCTATGTATACATATGTACGTATGCACACCTGTACAAAATTGAAATGTATAAATATGGGCCATTCCAATGAAGACGATACAAAAATAAAATACATACATTGTGTTTAAACCTGTGCAAAAGCAGAGAGAATAATTTGTTAGAAATAGATTTCTGTGTTGTCAAGGCATTCCAGGTGTATCAAAATGACAATTCGAAAAATAATTATCAAAAAAAAAAAGAAATTACAATTAATGAGGAGTCAAGCAAAATATGTATTTTTTAACGTATAGATCAAACCAGGTCCCTTATAAAAAATTATTTAATATTCACATCAAACCATTAGCGGCCGTTTTATTCACGAACTGTGTCCTCAATAGTGTGTCGTCCCATCCGTCACAATCTAAAATGTGTCAAAAATGAGATTTGGTAACACCGAACTCCAGGCATCGAGATTTATGCATACAAATAATAAAATCGTTATTAAAACAACAGATTTGTAAAATAATAGCTAGAGAAAATAGCGCCTATCAAGGCAATGCCTTCAAATAAACCACGTTTTTTCTCTCCTGTAAAATTTAAGTGCCATAAGATAGGCGGTCTTGCAATTAGTCGATGGGCGGTTTTGCAAAAACAAAGACGTTATAGTTTGTCTCAAATTGGTAAACAATCCATTAACTCAGTGAAGTGGGTGTCATCGTTGTCCTACCCGTCCCTCTTGGAAAAATTGTATGTAAATTATATGATTAAGTTTTATACTTTATCAGTTTCGTATGAAACGGATATCTGACTTCAAGTGTTAACTATTTGAAACTGGCCGATTTAATGGTTAAAGAGAAATTACTAAAAGTTTTAGCAAAAACGAGTTCAAATGTCCCACCCGTCAGTTTGGAATGCCCCACATAAGTTTGTTTTGAGAAAATATTGTAGTTATTAAGCAACAACATAAATTAGCAGGTTATAAATTCACATTTTTTTGTTTGACAAATAACGCTTATTACAACCATCAAATATTCGATTTTAATGAGGTATTCGAATAATCGTAGCTTTGCGGCTATTCGAATAATCGAAAGGAATCAACTATTCGAATAGTAACATTCGATTAGCAATCGTACAAATAATTGCCGATCGAACGTTCGAATATTCGAATAATCGCATTATTCGAATAATTTAAAAAGCCCTAATAAGTACCCTGCAGTAAAATTTAGAGACAGTCTGACAACTACCCATCGAAATCTATTATTTCCTACTTTTATTAAATATCATTTCAAGCGCTACGTAGTAACTTTCTCGATATCTCAATTCCATCGACAATGGAAGTTAGCGCTACATACCATTTTCTCTTAAACCACGAAAGCTACAAATTTTTTCTTTCCACAACAAAAAAGCTACAATTAATGCCGTTGTAACATTTCAATATCTCAATTCTGTCGTGAATGGTGCATAGTGTCAAGTTAGCACTACATACTAGATTTTGTTCGAAAAAGAGTCAACTCAATTTTTTCCAGAAAAACGAAAGCTACAAATTTTTTCTTTCCACAACAAATTTTAAAGTTAAAAGCTACAATTAATGGCATAGTAACATACTGGATATCTCAATTCTATCGACTAGGTGTATGGTGTCAAGTTAGCACTACATACCATTTTTTCTTAAAAAACGAGAGCTACAAATTTTTTCTTTCCACAACAAAAAAGCTACAATTAATGCCGTTGTAACCTTTTCAATATCTCAATTCTGTCGTCAATGGTGCATGGTGTCAAGTTAGCACTACATACTAAATTTTGTTCGAAAAAGGGTCAACTCAATTGTTTCCAGAAAAACGAAAGCTACAAATTTTTTCTTTCCACAACAAATTTTAAAGTTAAAAGCTACAATTAATGGCATAGTAACATACTGGATATCTCAATTCTATCGACTAGGTGTATGGTGTCAAGTTAGCACTACATACCATTTTTTCTTAAAAAACGAGAGCTACAATTTTTTTCTTTCCACAACAAATTTTAAAGCTAAAAGCTACAATTAATGCCGTTATAACATTTTCAATATCTCAATTCTATCGAATAGGTGTATGGTGTCAAGTTAGCACTACATACCATTTTTTCTTAAAA
>NW_023458559.1:67341505-67342664 GCF_013731165.1 Rhagoletis pomonella | reverse complement strand
TTTTTTTTTAAATTGCAGATATTGATCTACTGAATCGATCTAGTGAACTAAACATCAGTAATTGTTTATTAATAATTAATTATTGTTTATAAACAAAAAAAAAAAAATTTTTTTTTCAAATTGATTTTTTTCAAATTGCCACATCTTTTTTTCTCTCAAACTTTTTTGTCTATTGGGGAATAGTATAAACTATTTTCAGTACAAGTAGCAATATGCTAAAATGAAAATCCACTTATATGATGCTAGCAGATTTTCGTGCCAGTTGAGGGCACAAAAATTGTTGCCCATTATGACAAAAAAATTTCCTTGCTGGAAATTTTTTGAGGTTGCCCGATCAGAGCCAAAAGTTGTTCCCAATTGGGCTCTAAGTTTGGCCCAATTGGGCCCAATTAGCGATTTGCCCAATCTACCGAAGATTACCCCAACCAGTTGTCACTATTAGCTCAAAGTGAACATGCATACGCAATTAAAACGTTTTTATCGATAAATCACACATACACACATCAAAATTCCCTACGAAAAAAAATATTTTTTAATTTTTTTCTTGAAAAATTTTCCACATACAAATTTTTTGATAAAAAAAATTAGTTTTTGAAAATATACCATTTCAAAAAAAAATTGGAAAAAATCACAATGGTAGCTCTGAGTATTGCGCAATATTTAAGTATAATGTTATGGGGTGCACTCTACAATAATTTGAGTTATGAATTTTTTTTTACACCGAAGTAGAGTAAAATGAGTACATTACAAGTTTAAAAAAAAATAAAATTTTGTTTAGAATTTTTTTTGAGTATGGAATTTTGTAGCCCATTAAATTTGAGTATAATAAAGTGCAAGTGTTAAGCTACTGCAAAATTGCGTTGATTTTTAATATTTTTTATGCTCACGGCTTCTTGCACTTTTTCCTTATCGATGAAAATGCCTAAAACCGTTTTCAAAGAAGATAAAAAAAAATTAACGGCAGTTTTGCAATCGCTTAAAACTTCCACTTTATTATACTAAAATTTAATGGGCTATAAAGCTGCATATTCGAAAAAATTCTAAAAAAGTTTAAAAAAATTTTAAATTGGTAATGTACTAATTTTACTCAACTTCGGTGTAAAAAAAATTCAAAACTCAAATTATTGTAGAGTGCACCCCATAACATTATACTTAAATA
>NW_023458559.1:67335972-67341405 GCF_013731165.1 Rhagoletis pomonella | reverse complement strand
AGTTGTTGTGGGGCCCAGGGCCACAGGATCCGGGGTCCTCACAAGTTGCAAAAGGCACAGTAAAGCTGACTCCAATTCATACAGAAGACCAACTTGCAGATATATGCACTAAGGCTCTAGATGCAACTAGTTGTAAGAAATTTTGTTTTAAGCTAGGATTGCAAGATTGAGAAGGGGTGTAGAATTTATAGAAAGAATATATTGTAATTTTTTTCATTCCTGAACTTTCCTTTGTGCGTTCGATACATTCTGCTGTAATAAATTTTATCTGCGTTTATAACAAATACCTAGATCTTTAATAGAAATAAATTGTATTTATTTTATAACTGATAACTAACGGACGCTTTTTGTTCTTTTCCAGACTCCATTTTGATTTTGATTATTTTTACCGCTAAAAACTTTATGTGTATACATATTTACAAGCTGTCAAAATTTTATGTAGTCCCACGAGCGAGGTAAAAATTATGGGATTCGTATTTACAACGAGAAATCACAAAATATTTGTTTGATCTTTCCAAATTTTCTCTTTTTTATCAGTTGGCAAAGGCCCTCAGACCCTGTCTCCACAGGAAAACACTGATGTCGTGATAACCATGTCACAAAATATATTTCCAATGGAGACCGCCTATTCCTCATAGGCTGCAATATATACGCTGGCAATTCGATAGTTTGACAGCCATATTTTCATTTGAAAGAAAGCGTGCTGGTGGTAATATCGATGAAATTTTGATATAAAATCAAAATAAAAATCCGTTCTCTGTTGGATTATTTATGATTACGTTTTAGGAAATTATTCAGCAAACTTTTTAAAAATTTTAATGTTTTTAAACAGCGATATTAAAAAAAAAATTTCTGGTGGCGTCATGCGGCAAATGCTTATTTCAAGATATCAAAGTGCCCACATACAAAAACTTGCAATCATCTTGCAGTCATCGGTGACTTTTGCTTCATAATTCCGCTTTGACAGATAAGTTCAATACATGATTTTATATGAGTCTTGCTAAATAAGGTTCTTTCCCGTACGCAACGCGGGATCCCGCGGGTGCCAAAAATAGGCCAGAAATCATTCCCGTACTCAACAAAATGGGTAATAGAGAGCGAACATTGGAACGTATTGGATCTTAAGTGTCTTCTTCTTCCTGCCCGAAACAGCCCGGACTTTTTCTCCGGGTAAAAATGGGTAATAATATTACATTTACATTGGACCAAAATGCGTGATTTGAAATCATTCATTTGAAGGTGTTTACACTGCTTGATCCGCATTTGCTTTGACTTCTCATCAAATGAAAAGGGAAGACAAAAACAAAATGTATGTAAACAAACACTACATTTATTATATTGTTAACGCTTTTTGGACACAAAAAGGCAATTATTCTTTGATTAAACTAAAAATGTGTAAAGCTCTTGTATAAATTAACAATTTTTACACACAAATTTCAAAGATTTATTTATTTCGTTGTGTTTGTTTTGTGTTTGAAAAATTCCAAATGTCAAAGACAAACCAAAGCTTTTGTGGAACTTTTGTTTCTGAGTGCGTTCAATAAAATAGTACGGCAATTGGAACGCATTTGTTTCGTGATTTTGTGTAAATGCGTCGAAATGCGTCATTCTGGAAATGTGAATTTGTATGGAGAAATGCGTGATTTGGCCTCGCATTTGAGGTTTCTCGCCCAAATGACGCATTTGGGCTCAATGTAAATGTAATATTACATTTTCCTTGCAACATTTTTTCTTCTTCCATTCTTGCTCACGTTTTGGCATTTCTCTCTCGCAATTGCACCAGTGTGACGTCACACAAAAGTTATTCTCAAAAATCCTCTCTGATCGGCGCAATCTTGTATTCTATCATTCTTGGGGCCAGTCGGTATGCTGACGTTCGCTCGTTCATGTTGCTTGTCCCTTGGGTCCAGGTGTAAACTTGACATTATTCTCTTTTTTTGCCAAGTGGCCACATTGCCACCAAATGTTGCTCGTTCTTTTTGCAAATCGCCACTTTTGTTCATTCGTTGTCTTTCGTTCGCCGCGAACGGTTGAATTGGTAATTTTCGAGGTTGTCGGAGAAGAATAATCGTTCGCATTGAACGCATTTATTTAAAACGCATTAAAGGTATTTGTAAGCAATTTACAGTATATAGAGTAAAGCTGCAATCACAAATCGCATTACTGCTGCTTTAGTGCTTTGAACATAAATACGAAATTTGTGAAATAATTGCGCCTGTTAAGGGAACCAAAGTTTTTCGCAAGTTAAAAAACCGCAGGCGTGGAAAACGCGTTTGTAAACATACATTTTATTTACGGAAGCTCATTTTGTTCAACACGTATTTTGCGTTGCCGAATGCTATCGCCGTAGAAAAAATAAATATTTTTTGAACTATAGTACACGAGATCGAGCAGCATTTTTACTAAAACACGCACATATCTGACCGTCCATCGTTTCGTGATAAATTTGTAAATATCGGTAAAGAGCAAAGTGAAAAATCAACTACAACACATCTAAACAAACGCAAGAAAAGCCAACAAAATGACCTCGACTCCACCAAAAACGGGTGAAGACTTGCTCGGTGGTAAGTAGTTTTAAAATTTTTATTAAATACAGATGTACAAATACAAATGTATATCTAGCTGTATTACCCTTATACGTACAAATACCAGCTGTGAGTCTACATAATAATAGTTGATGTAAATACATACATAATGGCAAAAAGCAATACCATGCAATTTTGCCACGTTAGTAAAAATTGCTGAAAGGAAGCCTTTCAGCAGCCATTTTAAAGTGTTTTCTCGTCAGTTTGTCTAGCAACAAAGTGTATCTACCTTTCCCCATCGCAATACCTATCGAAGTCAATTACTATGCAATGTTGTTGGTACATACTTGTTGTCTTTTAACTATATCGCGTTGTTTACCTTTTATCGGCGTTAAAGCAGCGAGTATTTTATGTCACCACGATTGGTATTTATTTACTATTCTGTATTAAATTTTGTGTTTATGTATGTGTGTATGTATGTATACTGTTATGTATTTCATATTTTTTGCTTTTCCGTTTTGTTTTTTTTCGCATAGTTTGTATTTTGTGTATACATAACTGGTTTTTACAATTTTTTATTTGCAGACATATGGCTCATGAACGAAAGACACATTTTTTGTACATGTATATGGACATTTTTGGTTCATGTATATGGATGGAAAATCCTGTTTAGGTACATTTCACCTTCGGGGCTTTTATTTAACTACAATCCGCTAAAGTTAATTACAACGATGTGGAAAAATATAAAGATCGTATGATATCACTTTATTAGGATTAGACTACGATCCTATATATATCTGGAAAAATCGCTCTTGTATGGACTTCAACTTTTGTTTAACATGTTTTATTATTCCAGATAATTTGAAACGCCAAACCATAGGTTACAAATTTTCATCTTGTTTTCTTAACTTCGGGCTTTAGATTTTTCATATAAAGTAATCCTGATAGGTTTCGCAAAAACACTCCTAGCCGTTTTATCAATCCCTTTTATCTATCGCTGTTTACATAAACCTATCCTTGCAAAACCAAATAAAAAATTGTCTTTGATCAATTTCGAGTCGTATTTGTTTTTCTGAAAACAAATTTCTTTTTGGGCTATGCAATGTACACTCTTTGCTTTTGGTGGCGCAGGCGCTTTCTAGCTTCCCGTAAAGGAAAAAAATGCTTGGTGTTGATATTGACAGACTTTGTTTTACTTTAGCCGTTGCTGTTGATGTTTTTGCCTTTTTTAGTATTGTATTTTATGTTTGGATGCTCATGTTTACGGTGGGTACATATGTATATGTATACAGTGGTGGAAAAATAAATAGGGACACGACATTTTTTTCAGTGTTTGCCTATTTTTCTGTCGTTTATTAAATATTTATTATTTTTTGTATAAAATTATAGCTCGTTATCTTACAAAAACCATATAAATCCACGTTTCAAACTTTGTGCAAAAATTATAAACATTTTGAAAAATTGCATCTAAATTTCAACTTTTTAATCAGATTTTTTAGAATTTTTTGAGTATGTGGTTTTATAGGCCACTAAATTTTAGTAGAATGAGGCGGATGTTTTAATCGCGTTGATTTTTGGCACTGTATGTATGTAGTAGGTAGGTAAATTTCTTTCTTTGTTTTGTCATTTTAGTTTAGCGCAGCATTTGGCTTAAGCTTTGTTTCTTAACAGATAATCTATCACAAATTTTTACTGGATTCTGCTGGAAAGCGTTTCTTGACACAAAAAATTTGCGGAAGAGAGCCAAAAAGAGAGCATAAAAAACCGAGAGAGCTGCAAATTTCTGCTGGCGAAATTTCTGCCAACAGAAATTTGCAGTCAAGTTTAAAAAGCAGCTGTTCAAAACGCATAAGGAAAAAGCTGGCAAGTTTATTTTACTTCGTTTTAATAAAACAAAATGAGTGCATCGTTATCAAAACAAATGTTGCAGAATGTAGGGATTTGTGCATGCATTTGAAGATGTGTGTGTGTGTGTGTATACTGTGATTGCAAATTTCTGCTAGTTTTCGTTTCTTTACTTTTTCCTCTTTCGATCGCTTTGTGCGTATACTATACTATACTATTCGCCAATCTGCTATCGACAGCTGTAAAAAGTTAAGAAACACTCCTTTTTTTTGGTGGTGAGCTGTCCAACGCTGTAGCGGTTTTCAAGTCTAGTTTTCGTGGCTTTGTTTTGACGCCATTTCCCTTTTGTCGGCAATCACGTCAGCGGTTAGGACGCTTTCGTGTTGTCTTTAAAACGGCACGTAGACACAATCTGGCTCTTTGTAATGAAATGAAAAAGCAAAACAAAATCCGCAATAACAATAATGAAGGCAAAAAAACCAAGCCATGGATGAACGAGGGTTGATACGCAAATTATTTATGTATAATAATGGTTGGTCCCTTATTTTACACTGTACCATGGAAGCCATTAATTGAATTTTTAAAAGAAATTAAGTTGTGATTATAAATTTTTAATATTTATATAATTTTGTTAATGGCGCTATGACTTCTAGCTGGGCTAAATAATTCTTCTTGTTTAAACATTGTCAAATTTCTGTAGTATCAATAAAAAAAAACGCATCGACGGGTTGATAAGCAAATTATGTTTAACTAGCCAATGCCCGCTTGCTTCGCGGCGCCTAATAAGATCTTTTGCGTTGGCCAATACAAAAATAGCGTTTAAAAGCAAAAGAGGTCTGTAAAGCATTTTTAGTTTATTTTAGTAATTGAAACGAATAAAGAGCAGAATCCTCCTCACATATACATAGCAGCGCTGTGATACCATATGGAATACTAATCCCTTTCGATGTCATGAGTTTTACCGATGGTCTTATTTCCACTTGCGGGATCTCTGCCAAGCGTGCGTAATATTCTGCACGTGTGTCAAGTTAGCACTACACTTTTCGAATTTGGAAAAGTTAAC
>NW_023458559.1:67258303-67335872 GCF_013731165.1 Rhagoletis pomonella | reverse complement strand
AAGATGAATATAGGGCCAAAACAGACCAAACCCCGTGTGGGTTTCTATATGTTTCGGCTGCAGCGCAATCCATTAGGCCCCTTTTCTGCAAAACCCCTGCTTGTCATGAAATGAATATGCATTATGAATTTCAATCAGATTTTATAAAATATAGCGGGTTCATTTTTAGGAAACGAGTTTTTCCTTATAAAGGTAGCTCACTTTGCGAATTTCAACGAAGTCGGTTAATAAATACGACTTTTATAAGTAACTCTACTTCAGCGCCACCAGCATGTTTTCTAGTAGGCTATAATAGGACCATATATGCAAGGAATAACCTCCGACAATTTGACTGGTTTTTGAGTTTAGTCCGAACAATGAAAACGACGTATCATTTTATGTATGTATGTATGTACATTAGACTGCATCACCAAAAAATGTATAGATTTTATAATTCCAATGGAAAAATAGTACCAATTTTTTTTTTTGTATGGGGAGTGTTGCAGTCTAATGTACATATATGATTCGAATGAAAAAAAAAATCATCATGAAAGTAATAAACGTTTCGAATTTGCATTAACAAAATCGGTTCATAAATGGGGCTTTTATCGGGTCCGTTTTCGCAAACGTTTTTTCATCATGCAGGTAGCTTATACTTTGAATTTGAACGAAATCGGTTCATAAATACGACTTTTATAAATAACTCGACTCCCACGCCACCTAGTTGGTCTATTTTTGGTAAAGGTATTTTCCATCATGCTGGTAGCTTACATTTTGAATTTAAAAGAAATCGGTTCATAAATACGATTTTTATAAATGACTCGACTCTAGCGCCACCTAGTGGGTCGCATACGTACTTCTCATCATGGAGGTAGCACTCGTTTTAAATTTGAATGAAATCGGTTCATAAATACGACTTTTATAAATAACTCGACCCTAGCGCCACCTAGCGAGTTTTGTGGTAGCCTATAATAGGACCATATATGCAAGGTATAACCCCTAAAAATTTTAATGAAATCTGTGCAGTAGTTTTTGAGTTAACTCCGAACAACGAAAACGGCTATTGTTTTATATATATGGGTATTTCCATACGTCGCATACGTGACAGTCGTACGTTTCAATGTGATACAAACAAGGAATACCATTTGTTTTCTTTAACTTTTTTGGGCCATTGTATAGCACATAATTTGCTTTATATTTAACCGAATAATAAAATTATAGTTTAAAAAACTAAAACCTCCCAATTATAATTGCCTTTCGTACTGTCATCAGCTATGTAACTTGAGAATAGAAATCGCTGCATCTTTTAGGCGCATCAATATTACATAGTTACATCCCGAGCTAATAAAAGGAAGGTAAAAATGAAAACAATCGAACTGCTTGGTCCTGAAATATAAGCATTTAAAGAGAGTGTCGTTACGTGACAAAAAATGGAAGTAGATTTTTTCTTTTCTTACAAAATCGCAAAACTCTGCGGATTGTGGATGGCTATTTTCATGAAACTTATTTTAATATGATTTGGAGCAATTCTAGTTGTTTTTAGAGTTTTTTGAATTAATGCAACTTGTTTCAATTTTCTTTTACAACCCCAAGTGTGAAACGTGGCATAATATTCCATCGTTATATATTTGTTACTATTGCTTTTAAATTAATTTTTAACGCAAAAAAAACATGTATTTTATGTAGAATATACTTTATATTTTGACTTCAGCGCCAATTCAGGGTGAATTTGTTGGAAATCTAAGATTTATTATGTTTCAACTACATACGCCAAATTCGAAATAAATCGGACCATAAATACGGTTTTTCGAAATATCTCAACCTTGGCGCCACCTAGGAAGACCATTTTACGCAAACATGATTCTACTTACTTAGCCAGTATATATTTTAAAAAGCAGACAAATCGGCCCGTAAATACTTTAGATACAAGACTTTTATTTTTTTTTGTCGTGGTGGACCTTCCTATGGAAACACCCATATAGATAATGGTTGGTACATTATATTACACTGTACCCATACTTGTTCTTACATCCAAAATTCGATGTTGCGTCATTGGATTTTCGCTTTAGGCTTAGTCCAGATATTCGTTGTTGCTATAACAACAACAAGTAGTTGACTTATTGGTAGCCGTGGTAAAGTAGCAAAATTGTAGGGGGCATCATTATCACTTTTGTGCAATTTCTTGCATTTGTTCCCTTGGATTTCCTCTTTTCCTAAAATTAGCGAAAAATACCAAATGCAAAGAGCGTACACCAGCAACAATCGAAGTCAGAAAGATTCATATGTACCTACAAATATAGACGGAGAAAATTCCCATATTTACGTATTTGATAAAAGGCAATACGTCAACCGGATGTACATAGTATGTGTGTACGTATGTAGTATGTGCGCTGACGGAATTAGGGACTTTCAAACATAACATGCAGATAGTGTTTGTGACCCAAATGTATTTATCTAAGGTGCGTTTTCGGTGACAAGTTAAGTAGAGATTTTTTGTTTGTTTTTTTGTGAAAATTTGCTGATGACGATAAGCATTTCGTTATTTCGGATAGAAACGTAGCTGAAATGCAAAAAGGCTGTAACTACCTAAATTTTTTTATTGCATAAAACAATTGGGGACTTAAGCGCTGGTTATACATAATATTATCGTCGCCTGGGTAAAAGATTGTCGTAAGCGCCATTT
This sequence comes from Rhagoletis pomonella, assembly GCF_013731165.1. Classification (NCBI taxonomy): domain Eukaryota; kingdom Metazoa; phylum Arthropoda; class Insecta; order Diptera; family Tephritidae; genus Rhagoletis; species Rhagoletis pomonella. The sequence goes on along the minus strand of NW_023458559.1, from coordinate 67,333,210 downwards.
TGACGATTTTTAGTTCTAGATGCAGTTATATATTTTGAAGTAAGGTCTTTCGATTGGAGTTATCAGTTTTTAGATATCTCCTTTAGTTTCCGAGATATTGACTAAAATTTTTTCGAAAATTTAGTAAAAATTAAGTTAGTGATGCAGCCATATTAAACTAATCAATATCTTAAAAATGACGTTCTTCAAATAGAGATGCCACTCACATTGCTCTCATTAGTCTGTTCCAGTACTCGTCAACTATACAGGAATTACTGAGAAGTCGTTCTTCGATCGAAAGTCGATTATAAAGTTAGTTGTCGCCATTTCGTTGAAATTTATGACAAAAAGCAGAAACTTACTTTAGTATCGACTTCATTTAGGCTATGAATACGCATTCTTCAGTTATGTCATCCTAACTAAATCCTGGAGTACTGGAACAGACTAACTCATAACACTGAACAGCTGATTCTGGGAGATTATGCGCTCTATGCCGAGTAGATATAATTACACCACTGCTTCACATGCGGTGCTTCTCTATGTCATGCACTTGCAATGCACGTATAAAAAAAGCATTAAACGCGAGACAGACGGGCATGCTTATGCAGATAAACTAGCACACAAATGCGCATAAAATTTTGTACTGACAAACGGCAGTAAAGCGGATTAACGAGTCGCAAGGTCGTGGGTTCGAGTCCCACGTCCAGTAGAATTTTCATTTATTTCGTTTATACATTTTTTATATGTACATACATATGTAAGTCTATATTTTTTTGACGTGGCTTTCAGTTGTTGACTTTTCAATAAAATTCAACTGTAAAAATTTAAATTACCTAATAGTAAAATAAAAAATGTGATGCAAAGGCTGCGTTTCTTTATACATTCCAGATAATCCCATTTCACAGCCAGAATAAACAGAATGCGTTTGAAATATATGTTAACATATCATCAGGAACGTTCTAAAGAATAAGTAAACAAAAAGTTTATTCCAAACGTTCAGAATTGTTAAAGAAATGCAGCCAAAATAAAACAAATGAAAATAAAATGAAGTAAAATTCCATATATAAATAAAAAAAGTAAATATTAAATTAAATAAATAATAAAAAGAAAAAAATGTTTGGCAATCGCTCCAACCAAGAATTGAACCTGGCAGCTACAGGCTTGGAGCACGCAACTCTCACCACTCGGCTTACTTACTTGTACAAAAGACAACAGCTGGCCGTTTTTACCAGTGTTGTCATCGTTCCCACGACAGTCGGGTCTACGTAGGGAAATTTTCAAATATTTGTATATCTGTGTCAAAATCTTTCTTCTCACTCTAATTACCTGGTATAATTCCACCATGGGGTGGTACAAAACTTTCAAAGTTTTAAAAAGTATTTCAATAACTGCCCATACTTTTTAATTAAATTCCCTTATTATAGGCCCATTAGGCATTCATTTATTTGCTTTGAAGTGTTAACTTGGCTAGCCACTCTCGTTTTCATTTCACACTTCATTTCCCAGGCTTTGCAAACAACATCGACATTGACGTCAGAGTTGTATGGATACAAACAAATATACTAATAAGTAGATAAATATTTAGCCAACAAACCACCACAGAGAGCATTTTTATGTCGCACTGTGAGTTGATTGTGCCTGAGGAGTTCTTCAAAGGTTACACTTAGAGGCGTGTTTTTGTTATACATAGAGGCGCTTGCAGTAATTATGAATACATAAATGCAAACTAACGTGCATACATATGTACTTACCCAGTGGGAATATGTAATGTATAGTAATCGAAAAAAATAATCAGAAAAACAGCGGTTTTCACATTCGCAAATGCATTATTTTTCCCACTGCGAGTGTCCTAGGAAAAGTGTGGCATTAAACTTTTTGCATTACCAGTAATGCAGGAATCAATGCGATGTAAGATGAATTTTTTGCGACTCTTTGGATACATTAGAATGCTGATTACATATTATCCACTAATAGAATCTAGATCTCATAAGAAATACGTTACATCATTTATCACTCATTTAATGCATTACTACTTTTCCCACTGGGTATGTATGTATTAGGGATGTTAATTTTTTCGATTTTTACGATTCCAGATTTTCGGGATGTCGTTGGTTCAATCCCGGGATCCCAGAATTTAGACATTTATTATTTTTCAACGACTTAACATGAAAAAATTGCATCAATATGGTTTGAGAAGCTCTCCTACCATATAATAAATAATAGGGCTATTCGCGATTCGGTGCATAAGAGCTGACAAATTTATGCAATTGCAGAAATATGCCATGGATTGTGAGCGACCTTTATTAAACTGTCATGGTAAAGCTTTTGCAAAACACTTTTTGTGCATCAGCTTTGGTTTTGTTTATGAATGCAATGCATAGCATATTTATGCTATGGATTTTCGGTATTGCAAATTTGCCAAGCCATGACAAATGCAAATAATTTGCAATACAAATTTGCAATGCAATGATGCTAGGCCATTTGCACCGGATCGCGAATAGCCCTAATAAGTAAATGGGTTTGGAACGTACTTTTTTATTTAAATTGAAAATTATTTCATAAGTAACAAAACGACAGACAGTAATTAAATTTATATGCCTTTAATAATACTTTAGTGTGTACATATCTGATAAAGTAATTTAAGTTATGTCGAAAAAAGCTCGATGCAAAAAAAAAATAAGTCAAAAAATTTATTTTCTGGTTGAAAGAACTTCATAATTCGAGTAGCAGAAATAAAAGAAACGCCTTAATTCGACCAGTTTTGTCTATATTCCTTTTGTTTATCCAAAATTTGTATTTTTTTATAAAAGTCTACTCCATATTACACATAATTAACTGCAAATAAATGGGTATTTTTCGGACGTCATGATTTTTTTTTAAAGACTTTATGGAGCCCTAACCGCCAAAATAACGTAAGCGACATTTTTTTCAAAATTTTCTTTTTTATGCAGAAATATTTCTAGAGCATCTAGATGCATTTCTGCATCAAAACGAAAATTTAAAAAAAAATGTCACGTTATTTTGGCGGTTAGGGCTCGATACGATTTCAAAGAAATAGAAATAGTTTTTTTGGGTTTACAAGTACGAATAGGAATGAAAATGCCCTTTAATCTATTTTATTTTTTAAGCTAATAAAGTTAGTACTTAACACATAATTTTTTCAAAAATAATTGAAAAATTGCAAGGATAAGCGAGGATAAAAGGGTATTTTCAATACCTACCCGTCCCTTACGCACCAAAAAATGTAATGTTTTTTAACCAGGGACCAAAAATAACTGTTATCTCGAATTTACAAATTGAAAACGTTGCCTGAATTCTAAAATTGAACGAAAACGTTGTTTCATAACAGTTAATAGATGAGAAATATTTTTTCCGTTGCTGATAAGAGTTATTTCCCAACGTTTATTTTTTACGTTGCTCGATAACGGTTATTGCCCAACGTTTATTTTTTACGTTGCTTGATAACAGTTATTGCCCGACGTTTACTTTTACGTTATCTGATAATAGTTATTTCACTCTCTCACTTTTATTTCATCATCTTTATCTTATTCTCCATCTCCATCTTCATCAATATCCTAATCTTACAACGTTTATCAGACCACGTAAAAAATAAACGTTGTAAAATAACTCTTATCCAGCAACGTAAAAAATAAACGTTGGGTTATAACTCTTATCGGCAACGGAAAAATAATTTCTCCTGCATAACAGTTATCAGGCAACGTAAAAAATAAACGTTGGGTTATAACTCTTATCGACGAAATAAAAAATATTTCTCATCTAATAACTGTTATGGAGCAACGTTTTTGCTATAAAAGTTATAACTGTTATGTCCCTGGTTATAACTCTACCGAATCTTCTCTTTCATTTGATACCCATACTGGTTTCTTAAGTATATTGCACTGAAATTTTTAAATAATTTTTGGAATTACTCATATATTTCAAAGTTCTTTTAAAAAACCCTGACGTCAGAGAGAAAAATTAAGAACGCAATTTTACTATATTTGGCCCTTGGTTTGGCGAATATATAGATTTTTTTGTGTGCAAAATTGCCTGCCGCAAGGTGTTATATGTATGTGTATTGAGCTACACATTTATAAAAAAATGTTAAATATTAAATAAACAAAAGAAATATAGCCAAAACTGTTCAACATAAAGCGTTTCTATTATTGCCACCAGTGTAAATTACAAATAACGTAAATCCCGGGATTCTAGGCAAATAATACCGGGATTTTCGAGACTTAAAAAAGAACGGGATCCCGGGATTAACATTCCTAGTATGTATATATAAAAGGAAGTGTAGGTGACTAAGAATGTATTACGAAAACATAGTGTGGCAAAAAGGCAAAGAGAGGAAAACACATTATTTCTGTATATTCATTCATATTTTTAGAGGGTTTGTTAATGAATGCTCTGCTTCATGCCAGTGTTTATTTACGCGCCTTTGCCGTTTTTGTTGGATTTAAGTTTGCATTTTTGTTTAAAGATTTTTACTTGGAAGAACATAGTCATAAACTTGTCTCTTGTATTGCGAGTTTGTACACAGTGAGTTCACCTATTTTAAGTCTGTACTTGATGGTATGCAATTTTTCAAGGCTAGTACCGATATATTTGCAAAGCGAATTGTTCTTAATCTACTGCATTTTTAATTTGTCCTAATTATTTTTCGAATATTATGAAACATTACAATAGGCAACCACTCATTGATAAAAAAACGCAACCGAACCGGTATCCATGAACACCTCCCGGCACAAACTCTCTCGGTCACCCTCGCCATTATTTCAGTAAAGTCTCAATACTTCGCTCATATCTTCAACATTTTCATATTTCAGTCAAATTAATGTGAGTGCTCACGCTACTAACTTAGAGTTTATTTACCTTTGAACCCATAGATCACGCTTTCACTTTCACAAAAACAGCAGAACTATTTCAATTATGCGTAATTTTTAAGTTGCCTTTGCTGTTTTTCTTTAAATGACCGAAAATTCACATTTATAATTTTCCATTTCCGTTTTTATTAAGTGCCAGTCGTTTCTAAAAAGTTTTTCCAATTTTGTTACGGCCATTATACTATGCCTAATAAGAATATGGCACGATTTTCCAAAGTCAAGCCAACTGTTGTGGAAAATGTACCCACGCTTGTCATTCCAATAAAGCTTTAATACATTTTCCGTAGGCTAAAGTAAAAATTCGTATTGCGTAGTTTATCTGAATTGTTTTTCCTCGTTTAGTTCCCATTAAAATTTCCTTTTGTTTGGTCTTTTCGCTGTTGCATTGTCATTCGTTTATTATTAATTTTTGTCGAATACGTCAACCAACCCAATACATTTACTTCCTACCATTTGGCGCCTCCATATCTGTCAAGTTTCATTTTGTATTTCGTGCATGCATTTTTACGCGAGTATATTTATTTATTTATGTATGTGAAGACGTTTTTGCATACATATGTATATTGGGTTAATTGCCTCTCATCGGATACCAGCTGCTCTTTGTTTATTTGCTTAATACATATAATATTGTATTCCTGTTTTTTCTTCTTTTGTATCGTTTGTGTGTTAATATTCTTTGTTATTATTTTGAATCGTGCTAATAACTTATGTATATGTATTTAGGATATAGCTTTGTCATGCTGTTCGCATTCTACAAAAAAAAATTATCGCAAGGTACTAAGAAGTTTATTGAATTTCACTATATTACTTAATAATATAATAAAGAAGACAATATGGCATGGTTATATGTATGCCTAACAAGTTTTGTAAATACAAGTCAAATTTTAGGTTAAAATTAATTAATTAATTTGTAGGTCTTAAATCCAGAGGTCGAAAATAACCCTCTCCCAAAATAACGGTCACTATTTAAGAGAAAAAATAACCCACAATACAGAACAGGTGGTTTATTTTTTGTAGATGTGTGCTCCTCTCAGTAGGAAATGGTTATTTGTATATAATATCCGTTGCTGTTGATCAGTGTGCGTACTGTATTTTTTTTTGTGGTAGACACGGCTTAAAAATTGTGGTAGATTCCAAAACAAAGAGGTAGACATAAATATGTATTAAAATGCGAAATGTTTAAGTTTATAACGTCTTTTATTAGCTTAGTAAAAGGGCAATACTACAAAGTGTATGTCAAAAAACATTGACACTTATTTCATAAAAAGTAAATTACATATGCAGTTGGACAAATTTTCTAGCAAAATATTTTTTTTTCTTTTTCACTTTTATTTCAACATATTTTGATTAAAAAAAAATACTGATAAAAATAAAATATTTCACAAAAGACAACAAAAAATATAATCGATAATCGCATGAGTCTATTACCAGAAAATTTTAAAATGTACTTAGTGGCATTGTACTACTATGATAGACGGCCGAGTAATCATTGTCAACTTATATAAAGTAGACTGCATCACACTCCACTGGAATTATAAAATCTATTATAATTTAATACTTCCACCAAAATATCTCGCAAAAATATTAAGATTTACGATTTGAAAATACGTCCAAAAGTTTAATTTTTTATTAATAAGAACAGTTTTTTAAAATATATTTTTGAAAAAATTACCTCAGATGACTAAAAAGTTTAAGCTTAAAAAGTTTGCATAAAAATATTAAAAAAAAAAATTTCTACGGAATCATAATAATGAGATTTTTGATGCTGTTTTTGCCCTTTTTCAAAGACTGGTTTACGAAAAACTTTAATAACTCAGCCAAAACCTTACCAATGTAGACTTATGAGGTATCATTGGTAAGGTATTTTGTCACCCTTAAATTTCTTTGCGAATAAGTTCATTCAAAATATGAAAAAGGAAGGTAAGATAAAAGAGTGTCATTCCATGTTGAATTAAGATTTGTTGGTATTGAATAAAAAAACAAATTGGGAAGTGTATGAGTTTTTTTTGTGCAAAGAAATAAAAAGGGTGAGAAAATACCTTTTCACTGATACCTCATAAGTCTATATCGGTAAAGTTTTGGAGCAGTTATTCAAGTTTATCTTACACAAATCTTCGAAAAAAGTTAAAAAACAGCATCAAAAATCTCATTATTATGATTCCGTTGATACAATTTTTTAATATTTTTATGTAGATTTTTTAAGCTTAAACTGTTTTGTCATCTGAGGGCTGTTTTCTAACCGGTCCAGCTCACGTAAATCTTAATATTTTCCGAAATATTTTGGTAGAAGCCTTAAAATATACTAGGTTTGGTAGTCCCGCTGGAAAAACCGCAATTTTTTTTGGTGATGCAGTCTAATGTACAGTAGTCGAAAAAATTATAGCCGCACCAAATTTTCAAAAGTTTTAAAATATTATTTTTGTTGTTATTTAATTTTGGTTAGTTTTTTATAGTTCATTCTTTAACAACATCCGTATAAATACAAGTTTGAAGGCAGTGTCACACGATTGGGTATTTACAAAAATTTGGTGCAAATCGTATCCCAAATATTTTTCTTTATCCCAACCACGAAAATTTTCAATAGAACATCGCTGTATTGTACCAATCAATTAAAAAAAAAAATTTTCAAATTTTCGTAAAAATTTCGAGTTTTTTAATTAGATTCTGAGTATGCAGTTTTGTAGCCCATTGAATTCTAGTCAATAGAATAAAGTACAAGTTTCAAATGGCTAACAACTACAATTGATTTTTTAGAATTTTTAAAAAAGCTCGAAATTTGTACGAAAGTTTGTTGAACTTTTTTTTAATATTGCACAAATTTTGTAACTTGGATTTACACGGGATTTTTAAAAGAATCAACTATATTTTTATAAAAGAAATAGCCAAAATTAAATAACAACGAAAATAATACGGTAAAACTTGTCAAAAAGTGGTTCGGCTATAATTTTTTGACAACTTTATGTATTTTTTTATATCTTTAATTAGACATGCACATTGTACATAAAGGAAGTACATAACAAAATTAAAATATTTGCCTTTTTGCCTTTTTTCAAAGCTCATTTTGCCTTTTTCCAAGTTTTCAGAGCCTTAAAATCCTACATTTCGGGTAACTTCTGTAACTTTCTGAATTTGAAATGAAAATTCTGAATTTGAAATGGAAATTCTGAACTTGAATTGTAACTTTCTGAATTTAAATTGCGACTTTCTGAACTAAAACTGAAAAAGGTGTAGAAATTAAAATTAAAATGCTTGGAATTGGGATGAAAAGTTTGTGAAATTTTAATAATTTTTGTACAAAGTCTGAAATTTAGATTTATATGGTATTTGTTGGATAAAGAGCTATACTTATATTTGTTGGATAAAGAGCTATACTTTTTTATATACATATAATGAACCTTAAAAAAGCTGAAGGAAAGTAGTCAAAACTGGTAGAAATCTTGATGTGCTTGCTATCTTTTGTCGCGGGGTGTACATAACCTGTGGGTTAATTCCCGTTCTGCGTTATTGTGAAGTGATAAAAATAACTCTTTCATACCGCACTTATTTCGGTGTGAATTTTTGACTTTTCACTTCCCGATAACGCAGAACGGGAATTGACCCCCAGTATACATTATAAAAAGCTGCCAAATCGCCTTATAAATAAGTTAGATATACATAGGACTTTTATATTTTTTTACGCGGTAGACTTTTCGCTTTAATCGCCCATATATGTACGTAATTATTTTCCATCGCATGCGTCAGCTTTAAGTAAATTGCGTTTCCAACACTAGGAAATTTCCTCATCGCACTATTTATGTACATATTTATATTACGAAGCAATTTTCATAGCCATTGAGTATTCCTTAGAACAAGTACTACTTTTTTATCGATTTCCTTAAACCACATGTTTTCTATTTGTCCACTTCTACGTTCACGACTAGCCACTCGTTTGCTTCATCTACATATGTACATATCTGTTTACTTGAAACTAAATAAACGTTTTACCTTTCTGACGCGCTGCACTTTACATAGACGCCTCTCGAAAACGCCACCGCCTTTTGAAATATGTAAACAAAATGCATCTTGTGGGGCATTTCCGTTTTTTCTAGCGCTTTGTTTACAAATTTGTTTTGGCTCACCTCATTTCTTTTTTTTTCTATTTTTACCTGTCTTCTGTTTATTTCTCATTGATTCTTGTACCACAATTTTGTTTTCAACTGCAAAGTTTATTGAACGCCACGAGCAGATACATACATACGTACATACAGTTTTGCTGCAAGAACTAAAAAGCTAGTTCATTCGCATTTTTCACAAGAATCCATTCATGATATTTCTCAGCTGCCATTCGGCGATATGCTTCTTTCTAAGTAAAAGATAAGTCGCAGCCTGTTTTTCGCAGGCAAGTGGCGATTTTTTAACACTGTATTTAACACTTATTTGTGTGAGTGTACAAGCCAGACAAATATTCATGTGTAGTTATGTCTGTAAAAAATCGGCACAATTAACACTCTCACATCTATTTAAGCTCTCTCGCTAATTCTATAAACTATTTCCTTGGATCTCTCCCTTCTCTACTCTTCTTATCTAAATTCTATCGCCTACTGCGTAGTAGTTTGCTTACACGTTTTACCAATCCATTGATAATGAAATGACGTTATTTCATCACGGTTCAACGCGAAATGCTGGCGTCTTTGGCGTTTGCTTCGTATCAGAAATCAATTCATGATTAATTCTTTGTTATTTTTAAACACCACAAATTACACTGTGCTAATAAAAAAAAAATGAACAACCCGACGGCCTACCTAGTAAAGTCAACTCGGGTTTTTTGGTGCGAGGAATTCGAATTTGACATTTAATTTTGCGATCCGACAAATATTTAGTACAGCTTTCATTCAAAAAACAACCTCTCTGAAGTTGGCAGGATAACTTTTCCCCAAAAGGAATTTTTCTATCGGATAATTTGCCGGTAATTATCCGTGAAAAGAATAATTTTGCCGCGGACATATTTTAAACAAGTAATAAAGTCTAAGTTCGGGCGGAGCCGAACATTAAATACCCGGCGCAAGTATTAAATATATGTTTTTCACCTTTACGAAAGCTACCACTAGATGGTAAGCCGGGGTGCATCAATTTTGAGTAAATTAGCGTCCTTAAATTTCGAATTATTGAAGTTTCAAGCATTTCTGAAATTTACCGTTATATAAAAAGCGGCCGTAATTTTAGTCCGATTTCAATAATTTTCAACGTTTTGCTTTTATTTGGCAAGCACAATAAAAATACCGAGTTTGGTACAAATTGGTAGAACGGTTACCGATATACATATATGTGATCATAAGTAGGCGGTGCCACGCCCATTTTCAAAAATTTTACCATAAACGTATATCTTGGTAAAGAATTGTTGCAAACATCAATTTTGAGTAAATTAGCTTTAATATTTACTGATTTATCGAAGATTTTGTATTTCTCTAAATTACCGTTATATGGGATGTGGGCGGGGTTATTGTCCGATTTTTTAAATTTTCGACTAGTACCAAGGCCAACAACTGTGCCAAGTTTGGAAGAAATTGGTACAGCGGTTACCAAGATATACACATGTAACCATAAGTGGGCGTGGCTACGCCCATTTTTTAAAAATTTATTATATTCTTATTTTTCGTCTAAAAATTGTTGTAAATATCAATTTTGAGTGAATAACCTTCAGTAGTTACTAAAATATCGCAGTTTTCGTATTTCCGAAAATTACCGTTATATGGAATGTGGGCGTGGTTATTGTCCGATTTTTAAAATTTTCGGCCATTTAGTATGCTTTATAAAGGCCAACAACTGTGCAAAGTTTGGAAGAAATCTGTGCAGCGGTTACCAAGATATACACATGTAACCATAAGTGGGCGTGGCTACGCCCATTTTCCAAAAATGTCTAATATTCATATTTTTCATCTGAAAATTATTACAAATATCAATTTTGAGTGAATTATCTTCAGTAGTTAGTAAAATATCGCAGTTTTCGTATTTCTGGAAATTACCGTTATATGGGAAGTGGGCGTGGTTACTGTCCGATTTCGCCCATTTTCAATACCAACCTACCTTGGATTTACAGAAACCTACATACCAAATTTCGTTGAGATATCTCAATTTTTGCTCGAGTTATCGTGTACACGGACAGACGGACAGACGGACGGACAGACAGACATGGCTTAATCGATTTCTCTATTCATTCTGAGCATATATGTATACATTTGTCTATATCTATCTCGATTCGTTTTGGCTGTTACAAACATTATCCGTTGTTTATCCTATCCGTGGCAATAATAAAAGGAAATTCGAACTTCGAAGAAGCTGCCTGACACTTTTTTGAGAGCTCAACTCCGCCATTTAATATAAAAAGTCCTCAGGGAATTTTTATTCATGATAGGAGGAAAGGGAAAAGAGAGAAAACTCCCAGGGAGTTTCTGTTCAGAATCGGCCTGTATAGGAACGTATTTTTATCCTAAAAAATAAATGTATGTCTCAACAAGTTATTTAGTATGAAAGCTGTACTAAATATTTGGCAGACTACAAAAATAATGTCAAATTCGGATTCTAAAAACGTAAAATTTCTTTCAAAAGCGGTTCCGCCTAAAAACTTTAATTTGGTATTACTCGATTAAATGACCTAACCAAAAATGACTATCACTACTAAATTCAGCGTACCCGAATTGACTTTACTAGGTCGTCGGCTTGTTCAAAATAAAAAGTTTAATTTTTGTGCACAGTGTTATCGTTTGTTATTTATTATTAATATGTATATACACTAGGCGAAAAATGAAAGTGTACACCTTGTTCTAATATAGTATTCACAATTATTTTCATGAAAACTTTTTTGCATTAATTTATTATGAAAATATAGTTGTTTCTATAATATAAACCATATAAATCAAAGTTACACACTTTATATAAAGTTCGCAAAAAAGCTCAAAAAGATTCATCAAAATTTTCAACTTTTTATTAGAATTTCTAGAAAATTTTTGAGCGTGCAATTTTGTAGCCCATTCAATTTTATGGTGATTTCGTTTCTACCTAGAAATGTCATCTTTTGATTGCCCTTTTCTCTTTTCGTATTCGATTTTAAATTAAAGGCAAAGGGTGAAAAAGTGTTGAGTTCGTTTCTTAAAATGCCACACTCGTTTAAGGCAAAAAGGCACAATCTCTGCCCTATGAAGCTTTGTAAGGGGAGATGATTGCCGTGAAAATCGGATGGTTGTTTAAAACGACAATATTATGAAATACGTGAGCTAGACAAAGACAAGACGGCAAAAACATGCCTTTTTACAGGGTTGAGTGTAACATCATACACATTTTGCCCCGGGGAAGGACAACATTTTTTGGAAGAAACGAAATCACCATTAGTCTAATGAAACGGCTAAAAAATCGCGTTGATTTCTGAGAATTTTTTTTGGTGACGGATTTTTGTACTTTTTTCCATATAAGCATGAATTTGTTATGAAATAAAATTCGGGAGACCGTTAATAACAAAATTTCAAAAAATCAACGCCAGTTTTTGTAATTGCACTTGTTATATAAAAAAAAGCCGCAAAAGTAATAAAAAAAAATCCTCAAAAATCAACGCGGGTGAAACTTGCACTAAAATTAAATGGACTTGAAGTGCATATTCGAAATTTGCTATAAATTCTGAAAAAAAAGTTACAAATTTCGATGAAAATTTTTTAAATTTTTGTGAACTTTACATAAAGTGTGAAACTTTGATTTATCTGGTTTATATTATAGAATGAACTATGTATATCTTCATAAATAATTAGTGCAAAAAATTGTTCATGAAAATAATTGTGAATATTATATGTATATGCATGTAAGAACAAGGTTTATACTTTCATTTGCCGCCTAGTGTACATATGTACATATGCATGTATCAGGGATGTTGTGAATATTTGCATTCGCATTCGCATCAAATAATACGAATGTTTTGCGAATGCAAATGTGTACATGGACGGAGTCCACTCTATTTAATATTGTTGAAATGGCTCTTAGTCTGTCTAACCAGGGTGTGGACAAAAACCGGCTTTTAGCGTCAGGTGCTAAACGGTTAAGTAGTATAGTAAGCCACATGGTTGGGCCTTCAACAAGTACTGCTAAAAAAATCGGATAGAATAAAAAAAGACATAACATCTTTTAATACAGTTTTATTTAAAACAAAACAAAGAGAAAAAACTTGAAAAATTATCGCCAAAATGTATACACAAAATATATACGGTGGCAAGAATGTCAATAGGGAAGAGACATTTTGGCAAGATTTGGCTACTTTTCTTTGTTTAAAAAATATTTTTTATTTTTTTTTTATGAAATTATAGCTTACTATCTAAATAAACTATGTAAATCAAAATTTCAAAACTTTGAATTTTAACAAATGCTGATAAAAATTTTAAACATTTTTTTTTATTGTTTTGAGTATGCCCATGCAATTCATAGTGCAAGTTTGAAGTACCTTGGACTTACCGTTGATTTTTGGCAATTTTTTTGTTCGTGCGTTTTCTACCACAGTATATTCGACATTTTTTTTGTTTGTATGGAGAGATGAGCCACACTTTACACAAAAAAAATTTACCAAAAATCAACTTTGAATTGAATGGGCTACAAAACTGCACACCCGGCATGTTTCTAAGAAATCTAGTTCAAAAGCTCAAAATTTTGATGAAACTTTGTCCAACTTAGCTAATTTTTGTTTGAAATTTTGACTTGCATGGTCTTTGTTAAATAACGAGCTACACTTTCATAAAAAATAATAAACATTAAATAATCGAAACGGTAATAGCCAAAGAATGTTAAAATGTTTCTTCCCTATTTATATCTTTGCCACTGTATCTAAAGCTTATATTTTTCATATCCATTAAATTTTTGTGGGATTAGTATTTCAATAAACCCAAGTTAGAATTGTTTCATGAAAAAAAACAAAGCTTAACAAAAATCAGACTAATACTTAAGCAAAGGTCACCGAAAGTAAGGATGCTGGCTATATTTATGGCTCCCTTATATTCTGTGTTCTTTGTGATAACGAATGTGCTGCCACTTTTCTAAGAAAAATAGTTTTTGGGTCAGAGTACAGGTAGACTGTTTTTAAATTAATAAAGAAAACACTAAAAATCGGTACAAATATGAAAAATCGGGAGACTTGTACGTCCCGACTTTTAAAAAATATTCAGCGGGACAATTTTCTCAAAATCGGTACTGTCCCGCCAAAATCGGTACGAATGGTCACCGTACTTATAAGCAACCTAGGAATAATTTTAGATTCCTCCAGCAAACGCGAATCTTGGGATATTGAAAAAAGTGAAATTAAAGCTCAATTGAAGGCCTATCTTAAAGAAAAACGAGCTCATCTCGGTGAAAACCCTCTCTATTGGTCGAAAACTAAACTAAAATACGACAAATTGACAGGTCTGGGACCGAAATATTTGAGCGCTCCACCCGCAAGCACTCCAAGTGAGCCATGTGAGTTGTCTGCCGAGGGACGACCGCTGTTAAGAAAAAACCTTTTTTCTATATTTTTTTGCGATGTTGCTTTGACCAGGGCTTGAACCCAGGTGTTGCGGAGTGGAAGCGCGCACTGCTTACCACTACACCACAGCGGCCGACATTAGCATTCCGAAAATTCGCATTCGCGAATGTAAAAAAATGACATTCGAAACATGCCTAATATGTATTCACGTTGCTTCCTTTGCTTGGCTACGTGTACCTGTCGCGCTTCGTCTACATATTCTTCATATATATGTATGTACAGGTACATACACATGCACATAGGTATTTTTCGCCATGTGCAGGTGTAAATACAGCTTGGCTAGCGGCTGCTTTGCTTGGTAGGTTAGTCTAGCCTCACGTACGCAAACAGGCATTGCACTACGTACATACTAGAAATGTTAATCCCGGGATCCCGGACTTTTTAAGGTCTCGAAAATCCCGGGATTCTTGGCAAATAATCGGGATTTGTAATTTGCACTGATGGCAATAATAGAAACTCCTTTTCTTGACCAGTATTGGCTATATTTCTTTTTTATTTAATAATTAATATTTTTTTTTATAAATGTCTAGCTCATTTTACATATAACACCGCGCGATAGTAAATTTTAAACACAAGTATCAATATATTCGCGAAACCATGGGCCAAATATAGTAAAATTTCAGAGAAATGTGCTTAGAGAATAAGTATGGGTACGAAATTAATGAGGAAATCCTGTAGAATTTAAACATATTCAAGTTTCTAGTGTAGAAGGGCTGGTAAATATTGAAAATGTAGTTTTAAAATTTTATTCTTTAAGTTTCGCAATATTTGTTCGAATTTCGTTCTTCTAACTTTGTCAGCTTAAAAATTACCTATTCGTCCTGGTAAATCCAAAAGATTAAAATTTTTTAAATTCTAAAGAAATTTCCTATGGCATTTTGTTATCCATACTTTTATTCTACATTGCATTGAATTTTTTAATAGTTTTTGGAATTAATCATATCTTTAAAATTACAAAGTCCTTTAAACTAAATCCTGCGGTCAGGGAGAAAAAATAAAAACGCTACTTTAAATAAAAAGGTAGGTTTCAAACCATTAATTACAGGTTGTCTTCCTAGAGAGTTTTGCTTCACATCGAAATTCGTGCTCCCTTATTTTCATTTTGACGCAGTTCAATGTTGATTTTTTTTTTTATTTGGCTTTGCTTTTTGCTTTCGCTCAATTTCATTTTTATAATTTTTCAAAACAAAAGAAAAAACGTTTGAAATTAATTGAGCCAATCAAATATTGAATTTATTTACAAGCAAATGTTTTTTTTCCGGATTTTGCAAATTGAGTAAGTTCTCTGTAAGATGGTTTGTTAAAAAAAAATACGTGAACATATATGGTATATGGGGTATGGAAAAAGGGATATTTCAAGCAGTAAACGTTTTAGTGTCGGCAACAATGACATTTTTTAAATAAGGCAGATCGGAATATGCACTCTCTGCGAAGACAATACCTGTAATTATTGTACCATGGTTTCAAAGCCATTTATTTATTATTTATTTCATGGTAGGAGAGCTTCTTGAAGCAACTTTTTCGATTCAAGTTGGTGAAAAGTAATGAATATCTAGATCCCGGGATCCCGGGATTGTGACAACGCCATCCCGAAAATCGCGGGATTGGAAAAAGCCGAAAAATTAACATCCCTAGTACATACCCATCTATGTATGCAATTACATACCATATTTCTATAACTTTTAATTTGCCTCTTCTTGCCGGCTGTTATTTTGTGGCTTCTACCTATGCCACTCACGCCCAATAACCGCTGATGCGTGCCAACACACAAATGTATTCCATAATTTCATACTATGTACCTACTTGCTTTGCTTCGATAGTTTCTTTACCTCTATCCTAGATAAAAACCTGATCTTCTCTGTATTGTGTGCGCTCTACTTGGTGAAGTAAATACAGAAAGGAAACAAGTCTGCAAATTTTTGTATGCTGTCAACATGTTTTCCAACGTAGTCTGTATGTAGCTACGTAGTATTAGTGATTGATATTTGTGATCCACAAAATTGAAGTCCGAACGGTGAGTTAGGCATTGTTCTTGAAAGTTATCTTTGTTTGAAAGCAATCAAGTTTTAAGTTTGTCCCTTCAACTAAATTGTGCTTGAGATTCTGGCAAAAGCATTTCCTTTTTCGGATAATTTCTGTGTAAAATGATTGTTGTGTGCTACGTAAGGCACAGAAAAGGCTGAGCCACGCAAGGTGGTTTAACAGAACATTATTTCTTACCTCGCATAGCACTGCGGTAGACGCTAATATTTTGGTCGATCCATACCACCCATGCTCTTATTACAATATTTTACGATACGAGTTTGCTCTTGTCTTGGACAATGGTATGTCATTACCGGAATCCCATTGATCATCGAAATCGGTTTCCGAAAAGACTTCAACGCTGCTTTTCATCTGCGAAACCGGATAATTATTTATACCGACATAATTTTCGTCGACAGAAACCTCGTCGGTAATGCCTGCAGGTGCATTTATTGCTGGAAATAATGCTATGCTATCGAAATCTATATTATCATCCTCTAAAATAGCCAAAGATTCATGCAGAGAAAATCCTCTGTAGGAAATTTATAGCATATTGTATGCCCAATGTCCAACATGTAGGACACCAACTTTTTCGCTAATACAAAAGTAATATTACAACATAGGCGCACGGTCCTGCTGGAATTTCAGTGCAGACACTAAAAAAACGAAGACTTTGCCGTACTCTTCCCGACTCTAAACGAACAAATTCGCTCCTCTGCCTGCTGTAGTCAACTAAGTGAGCTATGCAAACGAGTGGACGATCATGGCGTTGAGATCAAACATCAATAGCCAGTGCGGTAAGTCACTGAGGTTCTTTCCGTTCTTTTAAACCTCTTTGCCGCCGCAAAATCCACCGCTGTACCTTTTACCACTTAGAGCAAGGAGATTAGACTAGAACTCGTTGACGTTGCTTTGAAAGGCAAATCTACAAGAACGAAAAAACAACTTGCTTCGTCTCGTTAGTTAGGCAATTGACATTTAGCTGCAGCTGATCGTGTTTTCATCTATTATTAGTTGCATTCGCGTACATGTTAGTTATTGAAAGCTTTCAAAAATTATCAGCAACAAAATTGCAAAGTAGAGAAAATTGAGAGAGCAAAGTTTCAGCAAAATAAAAACGGCGCCAATTTATGTTAAATGTAAAATAAGATTTACAAACTTTATTGACTTATTTGAGGACGAGATTTACGACGAACACGGAATAATATACCTGACGGAAGCAAGTGATTTTTGTTTTGAATCAACTAAATGAAGGACTACTTTAAAACAAATGCAATGAGTAAATGTTTCGAATTTCGATACTTTTTTTACTCAAAGAAACAATTTGTGTCTTGGAAGTTTGAAAAAGCATCTGTTAAGTGCAGAACGCAAGCGTTTTCAAAAGAAAGACTTTAAAGTTGTTTAAACGCAATTTATTTTAAAGTAGTTGAAATTAAATGCAGAGTCGGAGAGTCGACTTGCTGCTTGCACACAATTCAAACTGAACATTTGAAAACACATTTAGTTGTCTGGCTGTAGCTGAGCGTGCAAAGATGTTTGCAACAATTGCTTGCGGCCATGAGTGTCCATGTTCAAATCTCATTAGGCGAAACATTTAATTTAAAATTTTTAATTTCGGGTTTTCTCAATTATGAAAAAGCATCTGTGAAGTGCAGAACGAAAGCGAATTTAAACGACTGACCTTAAAGTTTTTTAATCCAAATGCATTTTAAATTAGTTGAAAATACATGCAGGAAAAGGTAATTGACTGCTTCCTAGGGCATCGCCATGTTAAATAAATGAGTTCGTTTGCAGGTAAAATAGTGAGAATTCAAATTAGTTATCATTGAAAATAAATTAGTTTATAAATTACTTTTAAATTAATTAAGTTTCCTGCAGGGATAATTTTTAGACAAATTTGACAAATTTATTCGTGATGGTGCTGTTGACGGCGATGGTGTTTTCAATTAGTTCGCTTATGCACTCGCTGCTTGCTGACAAATTGAAAATGTTTCTTCGCTCAGGAAAAAGCGGGTATTTATCCGAAGTCCTTGTGCGTATTCCGCCTTTTCCCATTATTCGTTAAAAACAATTGAACATTACACGGTTGCACGTTGTACTAGTGCTGTGAAATGAAACAAAGTGACATTTAATTTTGAGGGGAAGCTGTTATTTTCTCCTGGAAAAATGTTTGCCAACAGGAAAACAGCTCATCAAAAACAGAAAAAAATGATGAAGGGCGACTAATAAAACTTGTAAGAAGTACATAAGTAGTTATTCGTTTAATCAATGAACTGTATCAGGATAACACTGTGTGATGAGTTTTCGTACGTTTTAAATTTTACACTTTTGAATGTAAACAAAAAACTCTTTAGAGAATTTGTATGCTGTTACAACAACAACAAGAGATTAGTGTGATTTGAACTATGAGCTTTTGTTGCTTGGATCGCTAACATTCCCAATTTTAAAATTTAGTCATTTTGTTGCTATTGAATCATTCACCAAAAAAAAATAAGTCTCACTATTTTTACATAGTGTATATTTTTAGCACTAATGTTTTGCTATAAATATTTTTCGACAGCTACCCACTATTCTGCATTATATAACAGCAATGGTTGTATACGAGTTCTTAACAGCGCAGCACAGTTTCCGCTTGATTTACCGCGTTACAAGTAAAACATGTATGTATGTAAATCTAGTAAAGTGTCAAAAATAAAGAGTAAACAACACAATACAAAAAAAAACTAAAATAAAATATTGTTTAACATGACACCTGTTGTTTACTTTGATATTTGATATTTGAGCATTAGTTAGGCACCAACAGGCACTACATATTTATTTATTATTAAAACTATTAATGTTAAAAAGTAATGTAAATCTGCTTTCGACAAATACTTATGTATACATACATACATACATATGAAATCAAACAAGTTTTTTTTTTATTAAATTTTGCAAATGATGCATGTATGATTTGCCATATAAATTTGTCCAGTTGCTGACACCAATTGTTGATTTACATACTCACTGTTGCATGTCCATAAATTATTTTTGACACGCTTGTGGACTGTTCGACTTGCTTGTGTGTGTTCGCATCGCCGCACAATACAAAACCTGCCTGCACACACGGTATTTCCGTTCATGCGAAAACTTATTGATATGACACGTGATTTCTCCTATTTATTAAATAACGTATAGCCGTATAGGTTGGATAGAGTCAAGGAGTAGCACCTTGATCGACTGGTTGAATGCATGTGCCTTTTGCGAAATATACGTACATAGATGTATGTATGTACATTAGACTGCATCACCAAAAAAAGTTTCGGTTTTTCCGCCGGGATTACAAAGTTCATTGAAGTGAAACTTCTTTAGCGGCGGTTGGTTGGTTGGGAGTAAATTGGCAAATTCAACGGAAATTGCACACGGAAAGGTGCAACGGAAATGATGCGACGGAAATGGTGCAACGGAAATGGTTGGTGCTTCTTCTGTGTATGCATATGGTATTAATGTAACAAAAATTTGCTAATAAAAGTTTAAAGAATAACCCCTAGAAAGAGACCAATACAAGAATGAAAGTAAAAGTGACTAAGTACATAGATAAAGAAAAGTGTAAAGGCAAAGGTAAAAATAAAAACAAAAACAAAGAGGCGTAAAGATAAAGGCAAAAATGAAGACCAAGGTAGATTTATGGCCCTATTGTGTATGGCGACTGATAGCCGATGGGCAACCATATACTAAAATTCGCATTACGTATGGCTACTGGCTATTGACTGTCGGCTACTGAGTCTAGTAGCGGAATTTTCTGTTTCCCGCTATCGACGATTTTGTTATTTGTTCACATAAATTGTTCAGCACATTGGAGCAAAGTTGCCAATTACTTGAAAAAGTTCATGTTAAAAAAGTAAGTTCGGATGTTTTCTGCGCTTTTATGTATACTGAGACTAATCGCTATACATAATACAAATTACGATACTGGAAGCCATGGCTACTAGACCAGCAACTACACCCCAGTCGCCATACATAATAGGGCCTTTAAACACTTTACTTATATATATAAGGGCAAAGGTGAAGGGGAATACGTAGATGAAGAAAATGATAAACATAAAAGTAAAGACAAAGAGGAGGATGAGGAGGAGATTAAAATAAGGGTAATTAAAGAGGAAAAGATATAGAGAGCGACACGGAGACTAAATCTGGGAACGATTTTGGGATTTTAGAGATTTTCGGGATTCTCGGGACTTATCGGTAAAATAATCGATATTTTTATCGGGTTTGTTATCGATATTTTTATCGATATTGTTATCAATTTTGCTATCGATATTTTCGGAACTTATCGATATAATAATCGATACTTTTATCGATTTTGTTGTCGATATTTGTATCGATTTTGTAATCGATATTTTTATCAATTTTGCTAATGATATTTATCGATTTTGTTATCGATATTTCAATCGATTTTGTTATCGATATTTATCGATTTTGTTACCGATATTTATCGATTTTGTTATCGATAACTATCGATTTTGTTATCGATAGTTATCGATATTTATCGATTTTGTTATCGATATTTATCGATTTTGTTATGGATATTTTTATCGATTTTGTTATCGATTTTGTTGTGGATATTTTTATCGATTTGCTGTGGATATTTTTATCGATATAATAGATTTTGCTACCAATATTATTATCGATTTTGCCATCGAAATTTTTCATCGATTTTGTTATCGATATTTTTATCGGTTTTGTTATCGATATTTCATTGGATGTTACTATCGATTTTGTTATCGATAGAGTATAAAGATAAAAATGAAGATAAAGGAACACAGAATAACACAAATGTAATTAGAACGAACAGGGGTAGAGGTAGGGATCTATGTAGATAGGAAAAAGACAAAAAAATTTAACGTTAAGCAAAAGCAGATGTATTTATATGTACAGTTGTCCACAAAATAATAGGAGTGGGATATTTTAACCTGTTTTGGCTATTTGTCTTTAGTTTATTTAATGTTTCGTATTTTTTTGTAAAAGCCTAGCTGGTAATACAACAAACACCATATAAATTTACATTTTCAAGTTTGTATAAAAACTATAAAAATTCTGCAAATTTTCACCAAAATTTCAAACTATTTAACCAGAATCTTTAGAAAATATGTTGGTATGCAGTTTTGTAGCCCATTCAATTCTAGTCTGAAGAAGTGCAAGTTTCAAGCTGCTAAAAAATTCCGTTGATTTTTGAGAATTTTTTCGGTTGAAGGTGTTTCACGTTTTTTCCATACAAAGTATGTTCGACAATTTTCTTTTATATGGGGACAGTGCCAGCAAAAAAAATTGCCAAAAATCAACGGAATTTTTTAGCAGCTTGAAACTTGCACTTCTTCAGACTAGAATTGAATGGGCTATAAAACTGCATACCAGAATTTTCTCTGAAGATTCTGATTAAAAAGTTTGATATTTTGGTGAAAATTTACAGAATTTTAATAATTTTTGTACAAAGGTTGAAATCTGAATTTATTCGTTGTTTGTTGTATACCCAGCTTGACTTTTGTATAAAAATAATAAACATTAAATAAACAAAAGACAAATAGCAAAAACTGACCAAAATAACGCACTCCTATTATTTTGTGGACCACTGTATGTAGTATATTGGTTATGAGACGAAAAAGATATGTATGTAACGTAAGTTTCACTTCTCCAGTGTGGCCCAGGCGCACTTCCTTTTTTATATTTTAAGACGTCCACCAAAATATTTCGGAAAAATATTAAGATTTATGCGAGCCACCTTTCTCCCGAGATCCCATAAGTCTAAATCAGAATAGTTTTGGCCCATTTATCTAAGTTTTTCGTAAATCAATCTTTGAAAAAAGTAAAAAAAAAACAGGATCAAAAATCTCATCATGATTTCGTTGAAAAGATTTTTAAATATTTTTATGTAAATTTTTTAAGCTTAAACCGTTATTCATAAAAAACTCCATTTTTGGAGGTATTTTCAAATCGGTCCAGCTTGCTTAAATCTTAATATTTTTCCGAAATATTTTGGTGGAGGTCTTAAAATATAATACATTTTATAATTCCAATGGAAAAACAGTGCCGATTTTTTTTTTGTATGGGTAGTGATGCAGTCTAATGTACGTACATTAGGATGGGTAAAATTGTTCGGATGGAATTTTTTCTAAGAGAAAGTGTTGAACAAACCATACGACGGCAATTATTTCCTAGCCTGCGCATTTTTATAAGAAAAATTTACCTTTACACAAAATTGTATATCTTTCATTCTATGTCAGTTTTACAATGCTTACAACTTTTGCTACAGCTATTAGATACGAAATGCCTATATTTTAGTTTATAGAATCCGAAAATACCATACGGCCAATTTTCTTAGAATTACCAGTCGAAATATTAAGTGCTATAAGCGCATAGTCGAAAAAATCTCCCATGAAAATTGACCCATCCCAATATACATATGTATGTACCTAAGCTCATTCAAATAAATGCATTTTGAATACATATGAATGAAAACATGGATGACCGACCACACATCGATTGGTTGGTCCGACTGTCTGGCTGGTTTGAGTTTATTCAATTATATGTATTACCATTCAGCACGTGTAATTTTATGTCAATGAAAGTTTGCCTTTCAGCTATTATAATAATTAATTTTTATGTTATTTTGAATTTTGCTAATTTTATTTCAAGAATTTTGTTTACCTACTACACATATACTCCTTCCGAAACAACCTTTGTTCTGGTGTATTTACATTCCTAATCAATTGCAATAAACGTCAATTGCTGACGTTTGCCGACAATTTTCTAATTGTCACTAATTGCATCAATAATCTCTTTAGTACAATAAAAAAATTATATTAAAAACTATTGTACTTAGCTACGTCTTGCGGTTTTTTTTAAGTTCTACATACATACATATCTACATATTTATACATAGTAAGTACTTTAAATTGATTATGGCTAAATTTGCTTGAATAGCCATAATGCGCCTGTACAAATGGCTTAACCAAATCGGAAACTATTCATCATGCAAGATCTGCTACTTTTTTATAAGGGGGTCCTAAAATGGGCATTTCAATCCCAATAAACATTGTGGCGAATGTTCGAAAATGACCTTCAATATCCAATATAATTATCGAACTGAGAACGGTGTCATAACCAACCTTAGTTTTGCAACATTCGTAGTACCTATGTATATTGAAAGTACACTCGAGATTGGTTCGAAAAAAATGGAAACCATAGCAACAAGAGAGAAAGTGAAATCCTGCTCATTTTCCAAGGAAAACATAAGACAATCACTCTCTCTCATTAAAATTTCCCTTCGATAATGGGCTGGATTTTAAATTTATAGCGAAGGGAAAATACATTCGATAACGAAGATTACGTTTTGCTGGATAAGGGCCTAGCTCTCGAATCGAATATTAACCTATTTCCACATTCATTATCACATTCGAATTGTTATCCAAGCCTAATGTTTATTGGGCTAAGTAAATCTAACGCCTGATTTCCACCTAGACATTAAATGACGAAAAATGTTAATGACAAATCTGGGCATTAAAAAGTCTGTGACCTTAAGTTGAGGGCTGTTTCCAGCTCTCAAGAAAAACAAAAAATTTATATCAAATTCTTCTATCAAAATTTCTTAAATTAGTTTGCAGCTCTCAAGATAAAATTGGTCGTATATTTATTTCGTAAAGAAAATTTACAGCAAAGGCAAAGTGCTTTTTCAAGCAACAGAAATAATGAAAAATATTTCTTGTGATTTTTCTTGAGAGCTGGGTTGTAAGCTTTAAAAGTATCTTTAATGGTAGAAAACCGTTTGTCATTTTTGTCATTTCAATGCCTAGTGGAAATTCGGCATAAGAGAGCTCACATTGTCCAAAGACTTTATACAAATTGTTTGTGCACCACTCAGAACTGACCGTTTAACGTGCTTACAGCGCGAACAACTTTTGTTGGGTAAGGTTAACTTTGAAAGATCCACACAGTCGACTGCTGTTTGGTTTCCGGCTCAAAAGCAAATATCCATGACCCCTCACATTGTGCAGAGGGTATGCATTGTATTTGATGCAACTTGATTGATCATTTCACACGATTCTTTTTTTGAGCTATAAATTATCGCACGAAAGTAATCTCATGTTAATTTAATTTTCTCGATTTCAAATAACTGAAAAAATACAAGAAATTCTCGAATGAAGAGATCTTTTTCTTTGTCGAAAGCTCACGTTTGCTCGGAAATCTTATCAATATACACATTTTTCAACATTTTAATCTCTAAAAACTCCCCTTCGAGTAAAATTAACTCATACTGAGGTACCAGCTTTCCTTTAAAAAAAGGATTATAGAAATCGGTTAACGGGGTTCAAAGTGACGCGGTAGGTAACATACATAAAAAAATATTCCGACGAACTGATAACCTCCTTTTTTTGAAGTCGGTTAAAAATAATTATGTAATATCGCTAGCTTAGAGTGAAAAGTTGTTATGTCCAAATTTTCTAAAATATTATACTTTGAGGCAAGAAGCAAGAACAATTAAAATGCATCGTTTTCAAAATATTGAATTACCTGTTTTAGTTTCTATTCGTAAATTCGCCAAATTATTATCATTCAAAAGTTAATAATTATAGAAGTCGCTTATCGTGGTCCAAAGCTATGCGGTAACCGTCTTCAAAAGAGTCACAACTCAAAATAATACGTTTGTCAGAAAATGCGAAAAACTATTTCTTAGCACATGATAATCATATGGACAAGGGCGACTTTACCTTAGGGTTTTTTTTAACAAATTATAACAAAAATTTTGTTCCTGCTTTTGCGGAAAGGTAAATAAAAGCTCTGCGTACATCTTTTGCGCATAATCTCAAAAATGCCAAATTTTGAGTTGTGTCTCTTTTGAAGACGGTGTGCGATATGTACATAAAGAAAAAACCTCCTTTTTTTGAAGTCGGTTAAAAAATAAAACGCGTAACGTTTCTATTAGATCCCACATAACGTAGATAGAGTAAACTCCCGATAAACTCGCGTCAGGAATAGTGAACACATTACTTATACATGGATTGAGTACACGCAGCGCACATGCATATCTACCTAAAATATATATTGTTCGTATTTTAGTGCAGGAAAATATGCACATACATATGTATATATATAAGTATGTGCGTATGTACTTAGTTTATGCGGCTAGTTTTGTTTTCAGTTTCAGTTGCGATTACACATTTCCATTTTATTTGCATTCAAATAAACACAAGCAGAGGGTTCTGTATATGTACAAATGAAGTAATCTTATCACAACACAAAGCTGTAGTGACTAACGATTAAAAAGAAAAATATCAGGCGATTACAATTTACGCCGCCGGTGGTGCACTACAGTCTTTTTGCTTGCGATTATTAGTAAATATTAATGTTATTTGTAGTACATAGTAACTGGTATGTGTACGCTATGTAAAGTACGTATGAATGTTAGACATTACTTTCCTCTGCCACAGTTAATTAATATTCAAAGTGATCGGATGATAAGGCTTATATGAGCCATTCTTTTTTAAGTCGGACGGATTTCGTAAAAAATTATGTCATGGCTCCGATTGGCTTCAAATTCGGATTTCAACAGAATATAGCTTCGTTAACAACATTTGTTCCACAACTTTTTTAATCCATATAGCCACGCCCATTTCTAGAATATTCTTGGATCGAAAAAGTTGTGGAACAAATGTGGTTAACGAAGCGATATTCTGTTGAAATCTGCAATAAAATCCGCGTTTTGCTAACTTTAGCCCTGCAATTGCCACGCCCATTTCTAGGGGTTTGCCGCCTTACAGAAAAATCTTGCCGTACAAATATTATTTCTGGATAGGTATTCTATCGGAATCCGCAATAAAATTTTACTGTTTGCAAAAACTATGTTTAACACCTTACTATATATATCGAGCCCTAACCGCCAAAATAACGTAAGCGATTTTTTTTTAACATTTTCTTTTTGATGCAGAAATACATCTAGATGATCAAGGAATATTTCTGCATCAAAAAGAAAATTTAAAAAAAAATTCTTGAAAAAGCCGCATTTTTTTTAACCACGTTTTTTATAGAGAAATAAACAAGGATTACGATGGTATAATTTTGAATCCCTAATTTACTGGTTTTCACTATGCAAATCAACTTCAAAAAGTTCAGCTGTTAATAGCTAAGTTAGCTTTAGGACAATCTAATATCTTATATACTTATAGAAATGTTTAGCCCGTTTCTTTAGCTTTAAAACGATGTTAAGATGAAGTCTCTACGATGAGCAGAACCCGAGATATAACGATTTGAAGAAGTACATGATTAGTCAGAATCTCGAAAAAATGCAAACTTTGACAGATCAAATGTCCGAAGAAAAAAAATAAAAATAAATTTCCTCGAATAAAAAAAAAATTTGAAGCCGATCGAAAGTGTGACACAAAATTTGGTGTCCGATATGAAAAAGAATGTCTCATATATGCGCTACACTGCACTTAATATATTTATTTTGGGTTTCTTATCAATTATTTGATAAAATGAATTAATTACTGCTTGAATTAGTTGCTACTAAATTGTTTTGAACTACTATATTCCTCGTAGCCAATGGGGGTTTTCAACCTTTTGTACGGAGCAGGGTTTTTACTTGTACCATCACGAAAACAAGCAACCCATGCACTATATATATTATATGTATTTTTATTCGTAGCTTACTTCGAAGAGCAGCCTTTGCAAAATACTTACAGTTTTCTTTCGTAGTAGCCCAAATTTCTAAAATTGCTGCCATTGCGTTGGCGTCGTTGTGTGGGAGATAAAAAAACAAAAAAGCTCTCTTTTGTTTTCCTCAGGTTCACAATGAGTAGTTTGCTGTCCGCCATCTATCCCTTGGTCCCTTAGGTGTTATCATGAGTCCGCGTTCGAAATTGTCAGATGCTCACATGGGTAAATGTGGCTCAAATGAATAGACCATAGTGTCGTAAAGATCGCGCAGCGTAATTGACTCGTAGATCATTTAACGTTTCGCAGTAAATCTTGTCGGCCATTTCTGGCGCATTTACCTCTAATGGGCTGTTAAGGCGTCTGGTAACACTTTTACTGGTTTTAAAATTTTTTTCAATATTAATAATTAATTATTAATAGGAAGATAATTTTTAGAAATCTGCTGTGATCACGGATCATTGACATTAATAAATACGTATGTAATTTTAACAATAATAATAGATTGGCGCTTTCACATATGTTATTGTTTGGCCGAGCTTCTCCTCCGATTTGTGGCGTGCGCCTTGATGTTGTAACACAAGGCGGAGGGACCTACAGTTTTACGCCGACTCCGAACGGGGATTGTATTTTTATGAGAAGCTGTTTTTCATGGCAGAAATACACTCGGAGGTTTGCCATTGCCTGCCGAGGGACGACCGCTGTTAAGAAAAAACATATTTTCTATAGTTTTTTGCGATGTTGCTTTGACCAGAGCCGGAACCCAGGCGTTGCGAAGTGGAAGCGCGCACTGCTTACCACTACACCACAGCGGCCGACAATGTATGTATATTTCATTTGATTTAATTTTTTTATTGAGGATTTTAACGCTATATTGATGCTGATTTCTTTCTGGTACCACTGCAAGGTACATGTATGCTACTTTTGTGGAGGGCATTAATCTTTAGAAACTATAAATCTTGGTTCTTTAATAGGTTTTTATGAATATCTGTGACGAGTATTAGAACTGTCTCTTTTTCATATAAATTTGGGTTTTTCTACACTTTAACCTAAAAAACATTATTAGAATATTTATGCTCTCTATTTTTATTTACCTTTTATATATTTACGCGTTATCGAATTGTGTCAACCGACAGTCGAAATATTTTGTGGGCGATAATATTTAAAAATATCTTCGAGGGAATGTTAACCAACGAGCTATCAGCCAAACTTTTGAATGCATACACACGCCTAGTTTAATCAAGTGTAATAGTTTGAAAATTCACAACACACTGCCTGCTATAAAAATTTCAAAAATGTTAAGAAATTTTAATTCTCACAAATTGTATGAAAATTAAATTCTAAGCTACCACAATTTTTTTACATTCCTCGCATACGGCTTGTATTGCTATATACATACATACATGATTAATTAGCATATTAACTATATATACACAAATAGTTTTTGCGGTTAGATTGCATTACTTTATGCTATCTACAGACATAATACATACATATGTACATATGTATGTACATACATACATACATGTACAGTGAGGAGCGAAAGTGTCGTAGTAGTATTTTTTTTTCAATTATTAAATGTTTTTTATTTCAATAGTATTATTGAGCTTTGTACCACGATTTGTTTGTTAGGAAAAATGAAAAAAACAACAAAGAAGATCACCACATCTCCTCATCAGACTTCTATTTTCTGGACTTTCAGCGGGGATCGAACCCGCATCATCGATGTGCAAATTCAGAAGCGCTAACCACTGAGCTATGCACGCCCCGTAAGCTCTTGTTGCTAATCCATTTCCTTATTCAACCTACTACTGTCAAGTGCAGCTGATTCGCCGCTATTTAAATCGTCGTACAAAGCTCAATAATACTATTGAAATAAATATTAATACGCCACAATAAAAATTGAAAAATGTTTTTTATGTTAAAACTTTTTTTGTTAATCGATGATAAAAAAATGTTCCATTATATATTATACAAATATGTTTTCTTTCCATACCTTTTATAGCTAAATTATACTAATAAGGGCCGTTTTCTGAAATAACCTTTAACTTAAAAGCTCACTTTATATTTAAAGGTTGGATTAAAAATAAAGCTATGTCCAAAGCTAAGCATTTATATTATCGTTTTTTGACGTATGTATGTTTCTTGGTTATAAACCAATTTCAAACCGATAATAAAATGCTTTACTTTAGACACAGTCATAAATTTTAATGCAATCTTTAAATATAAAGTGAGCTTTAAAGTTAAAGGTTATTTCAGAAATTTTTAAAATCGCTCAATAACCACGCCTACTTCCCATATAACGGTAATTTTCAGAAATACGAAAACTGCGATATTTTAGTAACTACTGGAGATTATTCACTCAAAATTGATATTTATAATAAGTTTTAGACGAAAAATAAGAATATTATAAATTTTTGGAAAATGGGCGTAGCCACGCCCACTTATGGTTACATGTGTATATCTTGGTAACCGCTGCACCAATTTCTTCCAAACTTGGCACAGTTGTTGGCCTTGGTACAGCATAAAAAACCGCCGAAACTTTTTAAAATCGGACAATAACCACGCCCACATACCATATAACGGTAATTTAGAGAAATACAAAATCTTCGATAAATCATTAAATATTGAAGCTAATTTAATCAAAATTGATGCTTGCAACAATTCTTTACCAAGAAATACGTTTATGGTAAAATTTTGGAAAATGGGCGTGGCACCGCCCACTTATGATCACATATAAGTATATCGGTAACCGTTCTACCAATTTGTACCAAACTCGGTATGGTTATTGTGCTTGCCACGTGTAAGCTAAACATTGAAAATTATTGAAATCGGACTAAAATAACGGCCGATTCTCATATAACGGTAAATTTAAGAAATGCTTGAAACTTCAATATTTCGAAATTGAAGGACGCTAATTTACTCAAAATTGATACACCTCGGCTTACCATCTAGCGGAAGGTTTCGGAAGGGTGAAAAAACATATATTTAATACTTGCGCCGGGTATTTAATGTTCGGCTCCGCCCGAACTTAGACTTTCTTACTTGTTTTATCTGAATTTCTAAAACATTTCTGAGTATGCAGTTTATAACCCATAAAATTTTAGTATAATAAAGTGCAGTTTTGAAGGTTAGAAAATCGCGTTATTTTTCTATTTTTTTAAATTAATAACATGGGCAATATTTTTTTTTATCAAAAGTCAACAATAAAAGTTTTAATATGAAAAACATTGTTGGATAATATAAAAAACTCACCATTTAGACATTTTTGCTCCTCACTGTACAAAGATATGTATGTACAGTGCGAGTGAACTTTAGTGCAGTTTTCTTTCTATTCTCTAAAATTGTTAAAATTCTACTCATATTACATGCATATACATATATACATACATACATATTTCATGCATGCTTGTTTTTACTGCACGAGCGTGTTTAATTTTTGTTTGTTTTGTTTTCTTTCTATTCTTTTTGAATTTTATATTTTGTTTCGGTACTCTTAAGTATTTTATTAGTCTAACGACTCAGACATCTCTCTCTCTTTGCTTTGACGCTTATCTTCAATTTTAATTCTAGCTTATTATCTATATGTGGTCTGACTTTTGAAAACAAAAACAAAATCGCAAAGCAGCATAGCATCTCTAATTTCGTTTTTATTTAATTAATTTTATTTGTTTACTATTAGTCTATTTGACTTTTGTTTAGTCTATTTTTATTTCACCTTCAACTTGTCTGAGTTTCAGCGCCCTTGTATGCACTCCCTTTTATCTGTGCATTTTTGATTTCTTTAGTCTATTCATCAGTTCGTTAATTTCATTATTCACAGTTATTAAAAAAGCTAATATCCGGAAAATGATGCTTTAGTATGCCTTAGTCCACAGTTTGTAATTAGTAACGAGATTCGAAATGAATCGGTAAATTGATTTTCCCGAAATCATTATACGATTTTTACGTCTTTTTATAACCATAACTCGTGTTTAGTGCTTCAATTTGCCTTAGAATATAAGGAAGCGTTATTAAAAATAGTAAAAGTAATAGTAAAAGTACTCGTATACTTAAATACAATTACATATTGCCAAAATTTTTGACTGCGCAATGACATATAATTTCTAAATGAAAACAAGACGCTAATGCTTCTTTATACTCCCCGGGCAATAGTAGGTTTTGTTATTTTCTTGACAAATGTCACAGTTTGTTCACTTGTTAAAGTACATACAATGGCTCGGTTGCTTATAAGGTATTTATAAAAAAGTTATTCGTAATAAACAGTGACAAAGTTATCAAAAATGAACCTGCATTCAGTCAGAAAGTGGTTGATGACAAAAGCAAGATTTCAATGTAAATGTAATATTATGTTCAGGCAGTCAGCTAATTTGAGCAGTGAAGAAGTTTTTAATTATACAGTTTCGGTCTATTATAATACAGGTGATTCTCTACCAAAACCCATAAAAACCCAAGTTTAAAACGTTGTAGAATACTAAAAAAAATGCAACAAATTTTCAACCAAATTTCAAACTTTTTTCTCGGAAGTGTTAGAATTTTTTGAGTATACAGTTTTATACCCTATTCAACTTTAGTGTAATAATATGCAAGTATTAAGTGGATAAAAACTGTCGTTGATTTTTGGATTTTTTTTTTGTCGCACTTGCTTCCACACACAATTTTATATAGAAGAAAACCACAACAATTTCCTTCGATGAGCTTCATAACTCTCTGTTCGTGGAAAGACCGGTCTATTACTACTCATTGTAATGTAAAGTTATTCCAGACAAGCAGTTTCGAAAAAGAGCAATCCAGACTGCGCAAGTTCAAGCGAGTATAATGGATGCGGGAATACAACCCATCGTAGCTTCAATAATTTCTGACGAGTCGCGAAAGGCGATGTGGCAATGGAACACAACTCCTTTCCGATTGGTCAACTACGGAATTTTCTGGATGACACATTCGTTCAAACTGTTCAATTGCCATTAGTACTCATTCGAATTGATTCTTCGATTACTTCTTTGGAGGAGCTCAACAAAAACATCCAAAACTCACCGCGGCATAATCTTCCTCTAATTAAGTTTTGCTTTTCAAGTCTCCTATGACAGAAGGCATTTAAAATTCACTTAAATGTCCGTTCGGCTAGACTTTTACACTGAAAGTAATTGGGAATATGCGGATATATTGTCTTCTTAACACTATAACTGTCAGTAAAATATTTCATCATCGATCTCGATGAATTTACCCAAAAGAAAAGTTAATTTTTAAGTATGTTGTTTCGCAAAATTGTATTTACTCAAGAATGATCTATTCTGCAAACAGTTTTTCAAGCGTATATTTGTTTTTGGTAAAATAAAATAAAAAAATATTGGCATAGACTTTTTCAAAATGTATGCAAAATTTTTTTTTTGTAAATTTTTCTCGCTAGTAAAAATATTGTTGATACTACAACAATAACATAATAATAGAATTTCTAAACTTTGTGCAAATTGAGGAAAATCCAATAAATTCGCATCTTTCTCAGTCAGCAAAAAAATTCCCAAAATAACGCAATTTTTTAGCAACTTCAAACTTACACTTTGCTATACTAAAATTAAATGGGCTACAAGACTGCAAAGTTTTTCTAAACAGTCTGATCAGAATGTTGCAAATTGTTTGA
Source organism: Rhagoletis pomonella (assembly GCF_013731165.1). Lineage (NCBI taxonomy): Eukaryota > Metazoa > Arthropoda > Insecta > Diptera > Tephritidae > Rhagoletis > Rhagoletis pomonella. The sequence goes on along the minus strand of NW_023458559.1, from coordinate 67,300,470 downwards.
ACTTTCCGGTTTTGCACAAAGTTTAGAAATATTATTAGTTGTTGTATAAACTATATTAAAAAACAAGAATTAGTGAAAAAAATCAAGGTAAAAATGTGAAAAATTCTCTGTGCCAATACTTTTTTTCCTGCAGTGCACATATGTATGTACATACAGAGCCGGACAAAAGCAAGTATGCGTGTTTGAAGTTGTTAAAGAATCGCGTGGGTTTTTGACATTTTTTTACGTATGTTCGACAATTTTCTTTTTGTTTGGAAGAAAATAATAACACCGCCTACAAAAAAACTTGCACTTATTGTAGTAAAATTTGTTGGGCTGCAAAACTGCATACTCAAAGAAATTCTAAAAAATTTGATTAAAAAGTTAAAAATTTGCGTGAAAATTTATCGATTTTTCCTAGGTTTTGCGCAAAGTTTAGAAATTATAGTTTTATGTTTTCTGTTGTAGTATGAACCATATTTTTATAAAAAAAAAAATTATTTTATTATTTATAAAATAAAAATTGTTGCATTTATTCTAAAAAATTCTCTGTGCCAATACTTTTGTCCGGCACTGTTTGTATTTTTGTTTTTCTATTTCCTCAATAAATTAAGCGTACCTGCAAATGTTTTCAACGGAAGTGTGCGATTGATGCTTTTTATACGTCAATAGTTTGGCTTGCAAATACATTGAGTTGGATTCTAATATTAAATTAAAAAATACGTGTAATTTAAATAATAAATAATTTAAAAATATAGTGTTATTTCAGCTTTTAACTAAAACATATGAATATAAAATTGTGTAAAAATACCCGATTTTGTGGAATATAAAAATATACGTAGTTAATTAAAAAAAAGTAGTTTTGGCTTTGTTTTGAAATATTTTACGTCATACAATATCCTGAGCTAATACTTCATCTACGCAAAATAGCTATCTGCGTTATTTACTACCTACATACATATATGTTCGTCCCATTTCGTATGGAATAATCCGACTATGATCTCAGAAAAACTTTCAAAACCGACTCTCATCTCTGGCGAAATTTTCGACACATTAGCAGTGAGCAAATTTTTCTTGCAAAAACACACCAAATGAAACTGAAAATAAATCAAGTAAAAGACGTGCGACTAATTGTCAAAAGTTGAAGCGCAATGGCAATCGTTTAATTTATTTGCTTACAGTTTGTATCTTTTATGCTCTTAATTTAATGTTTTATTTTTATAGCCCGCCATGGCGTATGAGCAACATATATTCAATTTGAATTTATTACGCGCGCAATTTGTGAAAATGGCGAAGGCGAAGGAGACGGCAATTTCGCCAGCGTTGCTTGTGGCGGGTGGGTTGATTGGTTGGTTGGTATGTCGGTCTGTTGACCGGCATCTGCGGCCAACGCCATTAATATTGAGTGCTTTGTTGTCATTGTCGCGCTGATGATGTGCGTTTTTATTTTTATCATTCACTTTATGCGCAACATTCGAGAACCTCTGCGACTGAAATATGTATGTATGTAGGTATATACAGACGTTGTTTTCGCCGCCAGATTTCCCCACAAATGCTTTAGTATGTACATATGTTTACATTATCCACACTACAAACTTGTCATGCCTATTTCGAGTTGACTTGCGCGTGTTGCAAACAGTGTGACCACTTTGTGAGTAATTCCTCAAAACGTGAGGAATTTCGGAGCATTATTATTTTGAGGAATTTTCTCTCGATATATTTGCAGACAACAAATGCAACCATGTTTTACACAACAGAGTTGTTAAATCGCTCTGCAAATTTTTGAACAAAAAGCTTTACGAAGTTTTATAAAGAGTAAATACACCACACAAGCGGCTTGTCAAACATTCTTCAAACCAACTTTTCCCATTTCGCCATACACCATGCAAACATGACTCGTTCAAGCAAAGAATTTTAGTTTTCTTCCGGTTAACAATGTAAAAGAGTTTAGTTTTCTTCGATTTTTCTCTCTAGCGTCCCCATTCGGTGAGGTTTGATCAAATGTCAACATGGCGGCCAGAAAATCAAAAAAATTTAGATTTTTGTTCACATTTCCCGCAAACGGCTTGTCAAACCTTCAAACACCCTCATACACAACTTAAATAGCATTAACCAAAGGGATATTTCGTGTGGTTTGTCAAGCCGCTTGTGTAGTGTTTTTCGCTCTTAAGCACATCTGCATTTACTGCTAAATATTCAAAATGTTATCCATAATTTTTTTCATTCCATCGTTATATTTTCAACTTATTTTGAACTTAGCAAAATCTCAATAACGAATGGAAAGAACACACTTTGTTCGATCATAAGAATATTCATATTGATTCTTCATTAGATCCAGTAAATTAAAGGAAAAAAGTTTTTGAATTAAAAGATTCTTCAGGTTCATATAAGTTTCCCAATTTAAAAAAATTATATCTGCATTGCTAAGATGGCCCTTTTCCTAATGCTTCAGTAGAACGTATGTATATTTAGTAGGACCGACTTGAGCACCAGATTGAGCACTGACATATGTAGTTGCAGTAATATTATATACAAACCAAGGTATAAAAAAAACGGTGATACTTCGTTTGAGCCGCAAGAACAAATGAATTGGAGAATGTAATTAATTTTTATACTAGGCACCTGGAAATAGTATGTAGTACATAATACTCATATCTGTAATAAGAAAATTTTGAGTAATTTGTTCGGATTTTTCAGGATTTTTCATTTGTTTTTGAGGAATTAGGTATTTTTTTTGTGGCAACACTGGCTGCAAATCAACTGCGACCGGCATTTTTGTGCTAATACCAATCGCATTTACGTAGCGCATACTCTAAAAACGTGTATCTGTTTTTTTTTTTTTATGTGCATACATCCACATGTAAGTACGTAAGTGCCACCGCTGTTTTTGTACCGCTTTTTCTGAATTTGTTTTCGTCGTACATACTTCATTTCTTACCAGAAATTTATTATCTGTCAAGGGTAGTAATGCAATTTGCTGATACTGCTACCATTTTGCAGCTGTTTCGACAGCAAGAAGGCAATGCATTTGACTTATTTTTTAAGAGGATTTGGCGGTCAACAACATTTTGGGGGCCATTTAGGGTTTGTACTTGCAGCTGCCAGTAAACTGATGTTTCATTTAACCAGAGAAATATTTATTTTGACTTCTTGACCTTGGCAAATATTTGGACTTTTTTCATGTCTACAGTACTCTGGCAAGCGATTAGATTCAAGCTTATCCAATTTTTTGAATTTTATAATTTTTTTTTTAATATATATGTAGTTCATTCATTAATATAAACCGAATAAATCAAAGCTTCAAATTTTGTGCAAAATTTACGAAAATTCAATAAATTTCAAAAAATTAAGTTTTTTAATCACAATTTTTGGGTATGCAGGTTTTTAGCCCATTCAATTTCAGTATAAAAAACTGTAAGTTTCAAGTTGCTCCAAATTCGCGTTGATTTTTTGAGAATGATGGCGTCTCCCCTGTTGCGGGCGGTAAATATCGATTTCTATCAGTGAGTTTCACACCAACAACCACCAGAAAGTTGGCTTTAAATTGATTCCTAAAATAAACTATTTATTTCCAAAAGCATTTAAAACATAGAGAGACTGCTCCTGCAAATGCAATATTTTCGAAAATTTGCGGTTTAACAGGCGGGTCGAAAGTATATTTCTTTTCACGTTTGGTCACACTTTAAGGCTTGCCGTCATCTGGTGGCACTTGCAAGTCGCAAGTTGGCAACAGACAATAGAAGCAAGTGATTGGTAACATGTGAATATTTGTTTGGTTAACTTTCTTCAACAAACTTAACATTTGTGTCAAGCTCTTTGAGAGCTGCAAATGAGTCACACACCCCCCGTATACATGGAAAAAAGTAAGTGCGCCTGGGCCACACTGGAGAAGTGAAACTTACGGTTACATACATATCTATTTTGTCTCATAACCAATATGCATACATATGTACATACATACACCTGCTTTTGCTTAGACTGCGTTTATACACGGAAACTTTTATCGACGCGATTTTTCACATTCCCTTTTGGTGTTGCTCATTTCATTTACACACGACGATTTTTGTGTATGCAATTGTTGTTGTCAGCTGTAAATCGCTAACTCAATTTACACAGACGAACGAGAGCACAAAGCGTGTTGCCCGAGCACGAGCAACTCGGTGCCCCTCTCCTTTCCTCGTCACGCTCTCTCCTACAAACGTCGAGTTGCGGCAACAAAAATCGCCGTGTGTAAATGAGCACTTAAAGTTATATTTTTTGTCTTTTTTCTATCTAGATCCCTACCTTTACCGCTGTTCGTTCTAATTACATTTATGTTATTCTGTTTTCCTTATCTTCATTTTTATCTTTATTCTCTATCGATAAAAAAAATCGATAGTAGATAACTTCCAATAAAATATCGATAACAATACCGATAAAAATATCGATAACAAAATCGATGAAAAATTCGATAATAATATTGGTAGCAAAATCTATTAGAAACTCAATAAAAATATCCATAACAAAATCGATAAAAATAACGATAAAAAAATCATAACAAAATCGATAAAAATATCCATAACAAAATCTATAAATATCGATAAATATTGATAACAAAATCGACAAAAATATCGATAACAAGATCGATAAATGGCGATAACAAAGTCGATAAATATCGATAACAAAATCGATTAAAATCGATAAATATCAATAACAAAATCGATATATATATCGATAACAAAATCGATAAATATCAATAACAAATCGATAAATATCGATAAAAAACCGACAAAAAGATCGATAGCAAAATCGATAAATATCGAAAACAAAAGCGATAAAAATATCGATAAAAACATCCATAACAAAACCGATAAAAATATCGATAACAAAATCGATAAAAATATCCATAACAAAATCGATACATATCGATAACAAAATCGATACATATCGATAACAAAATGAATTAATATCGATAACAAAATCGATAAATGTCGGAAACAAAATCGATAAATATCGATAACAAAACCGATAAATATCGATAACAAAATAGACAAATAACGAAAACAAAATCGATAAATATCGATAAATGTCGATAACAAAATCGATAAATGTCGATAAGAAAATCGATAAATATCGATAACAGAATCGATACGTATCGATAAAAAAATCGATAAAAAATATCGGTAACAAAATAGTTAAAAACATCGATTACTAAATCGATAACAAAATCAATAAAAATATCAATTATTATATCGATAAGTTCCGAAAATATCGATAGCAAAATTGGTAACAATATCGATAAAAAAATCGATAACAAAACCGACAAAAATATCGATTATTTTATCGATAAGTCCCGAAAATCTCTAAAATCGCAAAATAGTTCCCAGATTGAGTCTCTGCGTCTCTCCCAATATCCTTTCCTCATTAATTACCTTTGTTTTAATCTTTCTTCCCCTATCTTCATCTTTACTTTTATCGGTATCCTCATCCTCTTCTTTGTCTTTACTTTTATGTTTATCATTTTCTTCATCTACATATTCCCCTTCACCTTTGCCCTTATATATATAAGTAGAGTGTTTAAATTTAGCTTGGGTTTCATTTTTGCCTTTATCTTTACGCATTTTTGTTTTTATTTTCACCTTTTCCTTTATACTTTTTTTATCTATGACCGTACTGACCTTTACTTTCATTCTTGTATTGGTCTTTTTCTAGGTGTTATTCTTTAACCTTTTATTAGCAAATTTTTGTTAAATTAATACCATATGCCTACACACAAGAAGCACTTGTTTCAGCGCCAACCATTTCCGTTGCACCATTTTCATTGCATCATTTCCGTTGCATTATTTCCGTTGAATTTGCCAAATTTACTCCCAACCAACCAACCGCCGCTAAAGAAGTTTCACTTCAAAAATGTCCCATTAAATCATTTTTGTTTAAACTACCAGTGTTGTAGGTACACAAAAGATTCCTACTGACACGGTCAAACCTACTTATTTTATAATAAGCAACTTTTTATTACACAGTTTAGTTTACACACTACTCCCTCGAGAAACTGTGTGCTAATCTATATCACATCACACCATGCATTCCTAGACTATATAATTGCCATGTGTTGTTTGATTGAATATGTTACCACTGATTGCCACGGAGCAGCAGCGTAATTTAAAAAAAACACTTATCTGTGCGCTAATCGTGGCTTACTCACATGAGTGAGTACAGTGGTGTTCAATATAGTGGCAGTGATATTAGCAAGCAAAACATGTTGAGTAGTAAAAGCTTTTCCACGAAGGAATGGAATATATTTTAATAATTTGCACAACATTTTAATTTAAACAGTTATTTTTTTCGTTAAATCACATTATACTATCCTATCATAGTATTTATATAAGTTAATAACATTTTTTTACTCAAAATTTTTCTTGAAATGTGTGGTTTAGATATACCTTTCTAGTTAAATTCTACTCCGGCTAGGCGGCGAATAGTTTTAATACTAGTGAAAAATTTTGTAGACACATCCGAATTATAGAAACCAAAACCACAGTGGCTAAGAAAAAAGTCAAAATAAAATCTTATGATCTCCTACAAATGTCCCCTAATTCAAATTTTTTGCTTATTGAGTTATTGACAAATTCCATACTACACCTAACTAAGGTAACTCCTTGTGCCTTGGAGGCATTTTGTCACGTTTCGTTGTCGCAATTTGAAGTCTTCATTAAAATGTATAACTGCTATTGAAAATGTAAACTCGCTTCCAGGCATAGAAGTAATTTCTATAAAATTGCTTAGATTCTAATTAGCCGTTAAGTTGTGAAGGTTATTCTTTGTAAATTAATCGTTTCTTTCCCTATCCAATGTAAGCCGCTTAAAAAATAATTATTCATAGCGTTAAGCAACTATAGGTTAATCTAAAAGTATGGCATGAAAATTGTTTCAAAATAAACTTATTTTTCCACATAAGCTCCTAGCAGCAAGGCTACCTGCAAGAAATGTAGGCGAATGATTTTAGTGATAGGCACTAATTCTGTTGAATATTTTTTTGCTAGGCGAACAGAAAATTTGGAGCCAGCAGCTTCTTGCCTTTCTTGCTGTGCTTTACATAGGGTGCACAAATTGGGTGTTCCAAGCAAGAGCTTAAACAATTTTCTTTTAAAAATATACTCAGTTCGCTATTCGTTTTCGCACTTAATTGAAATAGATTTCTGTAGGTAGAATATAATGTAATTACGTCTTAAAAATCTTCCGACGATGAGCTGGGATGCATTTAAAAAGTGCTCAGAAAAAGTCTGAAGTGGTTGGAAAAGCTTTCCAAAGCGCCTTGGAGTGGAGTTCATGATATACATACATATACCTGTTTTAAATAATAATATATTTGTAATGCCAAATACAATCAGTAACAAACAAAAAGTAAAAGCAAAATTTATAACAAAGTGCCTTATCTTGTGAAAGTATTAAATTTTTCTGCTATATCACACTTTCTCATGTACCTATGACGAGATATTTTTTTCATTAATGATTTTGAGCAAAAAATGCCGTTTTTTATGTTCCAAGGAAAAATCCGAACTATTCTTGAGAAATCCCGAAAGAATCTTGGAAAAGTTCCGTATAATCCCGAAAAATAAAACACAAAGTATCTCAAAAAGTCCCGAAAGTTCCCGAAAAGTAAAACACGAAAAATAATTCCGAACAAATCTTAAACGGTCGAGAAACCCGATTATATATTTGTCATCATTATATTTGTTATTAATTTACAACACAAAAAAAAAATCAGAAAATCTTTAATCTTTGCTCAAGTTAATCAAATTCAAGTTTTATTTAAGTCTTGAGATAGTCATATTCAACAAGGTGGCGCAAAATTAATAGTCCAATTTTGTTTTTGAATAAATTTTTTACTAAATAAAAAAAAAATTTTTTTTGAGCGATGGAAGTGTTAGTGGAAAAGATATCCGTCATCACCACTTACACCACTTTTGCAACTATACTTTATTCAGGTGGCGCCAAATTAATCATCCAATTTTGTTTTTGAATCACTTTTTAACCGACTTCCAAAAAAGGAGGAGGATTCAGTTCGTCGGAATATTTTTTTTTTTTATGTATGTTACCGCATAACTTTGGACCACGTCAACCGATTTCGATATCGGAATGGTAGTGTCTCAGAGGTAGTCCCATACTAATCGGGTTAAGATCCGATCAGTGGATCATGAGATATATATATATATATATTTTTTTTTATATGTGAATTGAAGTCGTTTTTTTTTGCTAAAAATTACTTGTTTACTAAATAAAAAGAAGAAGATTTCGAGTGATAGAAATCTTTATTTGGACCTTTACAATTCTTTCTATTAAGTGGAAAACATGATATCCGTCAAGTGGCTGCCAGTGTTGATACAAATTTGTGCCCGTTTTATCGCATTTTCCATCACTATTTGCAAGATTTCCGGTGACGCCTGTTCGCTTTCCTGTGGAATATTCTTCTTAAAGGCTGCAATTGTATGAGGCTTGCTGACATAAAGCCACAACTTCAAGTAGCCCCAAAGAAAGAATTGATTAAGAATAAGGGTGATTAATTTTGCGCCACCTTGTACAATGAGAGAGGAATCGAATGGCATCTTCGAAAAGTGGGACGACAATTGTGTAATTTTTATTTTTAATTTCAAAATCTAAAAATGACTTATTTACAACTTATGATTTTTTTAAGGCAAAACTAAATGTCGAATGATCACTTTGACTACTATTGGTAAACTTAATGGCCACCCTAACCGGGTAGTTACAGGTGCAAACTACCTACCCCCTGTTTAATAGATGCCAGCTCTCGGCAGGTAATGGCAAACCCCTGATCATATATCTGCCTTGTAAATTCCTTTGACTTAATTTTTTCTTGCAAACTTTTCCCTTTTAGAAATTCCAAGCCTTAAGCTTAAATTCCTTGGATTAGTGCGACCATGCTTTCTCCTAGTTTCTATTTATAATTTTGGTAGATGGCGCTTTAATTTTTTCTCCTATGCAGTATTTCTTCGACTTTGGCAGTCAATTGAATTTTCCCAAGCAAAATTTATGACCTAGTGAAAGTTTTGGAACGCGAAGTGTTTTTTTACAGATATTTATTCGCGCTGCAAATTTCACTCATGCAAGTATACATATATGTATGCCAAACTACATATGACTATGTACATACTTATGCACATTCAAAATTCATTTATCGTACATGATCATTGCCACACTCGTTCTGTAACTTGATCACACCAATCCATATTTATCGCCGGTAGATGAATGCTGCCATTTTATGTTTTCTACAACAGCATCTTTACTAAACAAAAAAGAAAAACAACAACAATAATTTTGTGCAACTGCACATTTAACCGCAATTTTGTATTGTAAATATACATACATATGTATGTAAATTGTGTCATAAAATCTTATATATGTACTGCAAAATTAGTATTATAAATGTGCTTTTATTGCAGCTTATTCCCTGCAGTAAAATTTAGAGACAGTCTGACAAAGCGCTAATTCCGAACTACATATCTCAGAACTATCTCTGTACTAGTGCAAAAGGAATGCAGAGCGGGACAGTTGAAACATGTGGTGTAAATGTGCAAATGCTCACTACTCGTACAATACGAAAGTAGCTCAGCGAGAAGACCTCCGACTCAACCATCGTTGGTCGCGAGTTCAAATCGCGGTGGAGGCAGTTGTGAGTTTTCAAATTTAATGAATTTAAATTGTTGCGTGCACCTACAATATTTTATTTTATTTTTTTTTAATAAAATATGTAACAAAAACGGAATCTGTAAAAGAAAAGAAAAAACGAAAAAAATTTCCCAAAATCGAATCGCAAAAACGTTTTCTTATAAAAAAAAAACTGTCCAAACTGGAACCGGTTAAAAACTGGTTGCAAAGTAATGCACTGGGCGACAATTGCCACCGCCAATGACATCGCCGTGTAAAACTGGACAGTTGAAAGCATTGCTTGGGTATTGAGCTAGAACTGGTACTGTCGGCAAAAGGTCTAGCTCTACGCTAGTTCTAGGCTAGTCAGATTTTCTGCAGGGTTATTTATGCACACATATGTATGTATAAATTTTTATGTATTTACATTTATACATATACATATGTATGTGGGAAGAATCTAACAACTAAATATAATAGCAAAATGATGCAGTCTCATTACGATGCATACGTGATTGCGATCAGTCAATGGGAAAATTTTTTAATTGCATACAAATATTTCATATACGAATATTTATCACACATTTGAATGATTTGGTATAAATTTCATTGTACAGGGCGAGGCATTCGAAAGAACTTTAAGCAAAGACTGTCTAGGAATTCGGTATATGTAACTGCAAACTCCTTTTTCTTAGCATTGTCATATTATTTTGATTGCTCTTGCCTTCCATTGTAAAATAAAATGCGCTCTTTATTTAATCCTGCACTCAATTTGCGCGTTTTTTTTCTGTAATTTTTTTTCAATGTTGTCTCAAGTATTGTGTTGCGGCTGCTTATTTTCTTCATTACCTAAAGTGATTATTCCGCCGCCATTTGCTCTATTCCATAAAATAACAACATACCAAACACGGTCACAGAGATTTTTTCCTCGCTTTGCCGCCTGCATAAGTAATCTGTATCTTTCGAAAGTCACATTGGAGCAGCTAATGTAATAAAAGATTGCAAAAATGAAATGAAGCAAAGACGTTGTAAGTTTCTTCTCCACACATGGACACAGACGGCGTGTTTGCAAGCCTGTTTGTCGGGTGGGCATTAAAAGAAGCTTGTCAGTTCGCTGCGCTCCCGGTTATACACACATACACTAGGCGATAAATGTAAGTGTACACCTTTTTCTAATATATGTAATATTCACAATTACTTTCATGAAAAATTTTTTGCATCAATTATTTGTGAAAATTAGTTCATTCTATAATATAAACCATATTATCCAATGCTTTACACTTTATACAAAATTCACAAAAAATCAAAAAAAATTCAACTTTTTATTAGAAAATTTTCGAGTATGTAGTTTTGTAGCACATTGAAATGCAAGTTTCAACCGGCTAAAAAATCGCGTTAATTTTTGAGAACTTTTTTTTGAGATTGCGTTTGCGTTTACAAAAACTGGCGTTGATTTTTTTAAATTTTGTTGCTAACGGTCTCCCGCAATTTATTTCATAAGAAATTCATACTTATATGGGAAAAAGTGCAAAAATCCGTCACAAAAAAAAATTCAAAGATCATCGGGATTTTTTAGCCGTTTAAAACTTGCACCTCATTAGTCTAAAATTGCAAAACTGCAAACTCGAAAATTTTCTAGAAATTCTGAACAAAAAGTTGAAAATTTTCACGCAAATTTTTGGAATTTCCGTGAACTTTATATAAAGTGTGAAACTTTGATTTATATGTTTTATATTATAGAATCAACTATATTTTCATAAATAACACAGTGTAACACTGATCATGAACTTTTTAAGTGATCTAGTAGGGATGCTCGAGTATTTCACGAAACTTCGTTTAGAATTTATGAACACCCACTCTCAAATTCTCCACTTATTCTTAAGAAACTGACTTCCCGCACTCAACAGTTTTCAGCTCGGTTATTTTTTACCCAATTTTAAACTTTTATTTGGCTTTGGTAAGAAGAATATTTGTACTATTTAAAGAAATAATAAATTTTGTGAACACATTGTAAATATCGATGGTCCCCTGCAATAACGACAGCACTCAAAATTTCATATATTTCAGTAGAGCCAATTAGAGATTTTGTGTTTCTTAATTTAGCATTAATACGTCTTGGAACGTAATTATTCCGGATTATTTGCAGTCATTCTGAAGGGAAAATTTATAAGCTTTCAAATTATGACTTTTTCTAAAGATTTAGTAAGTGTTGGACTGCAAAAAATCTAAATAAGTAACAACTCGTAAGTAGTTAAACGAAAAAAATTCCATTTGTACTGCTGAACAACGGCACAAAATGAAAAGTGTCGTTATTTCCCATAAAAAAATTGCTAAGTATCGTACTGAAACTATGAAATGAACAACGGCACAATACGAAAAGTGTCGTCATTTCACATAAAAGCATAACTAACCTATCGAAAGTTTTTGACTTATGCCAATATTCACGATAAATGTGAAACATGTGCCATTGTTCAGTAGTAAGGTTTGGCTACTTCGGTTTTCGGTAACAACTAAGCCTATGTCGATTTGCCACAGAAAAATATGGTTGTTTATAAACCTAATCCGCTATATAACTCAAAAACATGATATTTTGAGTTGTGCCGTTATTGCAGGGGGTCATCGATATGTAGAAAATTTTTGGAATAAATCTGAAATCTACACTTCGAAAGTAATGTGCAATTCTGAGTAAATTTTGGAAGATATGAATTTTCTAAAGATGTTTTCCAAAATTACTTCGATGTAATTTCACAGAAACTCACTTTGAGATTTCAATAGTTCGTATGGAAAATTTTGAATTCGTCTCTGTCATAACTTCATAATTAATTTTTTTGATTTTAATGAATGGAACCTAGTTTTACTCGCAATCAAACATTCTTTCCGAATTAATTTCTAAAAGAGACTATTTTATTTGGAAATTTTGGCAAAAAATGTGGTAAAAGTGGAAAAAATAATAAAAATTGGTCTAAAATTCAGATTTATTCCAAAAATTTTCCACATATTTACAATGTGCTCACAAAACTTATTATTACTTTAAATAGTGCGAATATTTTTCTTTCCAAAGCCATATAAAATAATAAAATTGGGTAAAAAATAACCGAGCTGAAAATTCTTAACTGCGGGAAGTCATGTAAAATTTTTTTTTTAACAATAAGTTGAGAATTTGAGGGTGTTAGAAAAAATTTGAAAACAGTTTCTGGAATTACTCGGCCAGCTCTACGACCTCTAGTAGGTCACTTATGCCGATCTCCTTTCTACCGAAAAAATGTAACCTTCTCTTTGCCCTCTACGCACAAACACTAAGAAGAGGGCGATGAGAAGGCAACATTTTTTGTAGAAACGAAATCGCCATTAAAAAGTTCGTGGAATTTTATTTATTTTGTAACACCTTGTAATTAAGGCAAAAAATTGTTCATGAAAATAATTGTGAATATTTGATATATTAGAACAAGGTGTACACTTTCATTTGTCGCCTAGTGCAATGTGCATGTACACTTACTTCAGCTTTAATTGTTTTTGATTATTATATCTATGAATACATTTTTTATCTTGCAGTTGCCTGGCAGTCAGCGGGTACGCTCATTTACCCACCCATTCTGCCAGCAGACAGCAATACACTTTAAATTGCTGCTTTATTACCCCATAGTGTATCGAGTTTTCTCAACTCTTAGGGCTGGTTTCTCCAACTCAACTTAACTTAGTTTAGCCAATTTTTTAGACTTAGTCAAGAACAAGCTGTGTAAAAGGTAGGCTAACTTTTGACTTAAGTCCAAAAAATTGCTAAACTAAGTTAAGTTGAGTTGGAGGAACCAGCCCTTAGCCTCTTCCCGTACATCACGATTTAGTCAGAAATAGTCCAATCTCGTTCCCGTACGTTAGTGCTAATTCTGACTAAATCCTGGAGGTGGGAAACAAGATACCTATTTCGGCCTAAATACTCTTCAGCCAAAGCAAATATTTTCTATAGTGACGACAGCATGGCTGCAATAGTTGGCACTCTGCGTATCATTCTTCTGCGAATCAAGAACTCCTATATAATGAGATAAGTTATAACCGGAGCCGAAACATAGCTATTTTCTTCGCACATAAATTTTGTACTAGTTGCATACTAGTCAAGTAATGGGTAGGAACAACCAAATTGCTATGCCTGAACAATAATACCGACAGTTTCGTTTGCATTGCTGTTTGTTTTTCTTTTTCATTTCAATAATTAACGTTGTAAAGTATGTAATTGTTTGCGATTTCATATGTATAGTTACCTATTTTACTCGCTGCCGTTGGAAATTTAATTATCGTAACTATTGATACTGTTGGCATCTCGCGTGATTAGGAATTTTAATTTTTTGGAATAATGCGGCTGACTATTTTCGCTAAAGAACCAAATGTTTTGTGAACTTTTTTTATGCATATATAGTAGTATATATTTAATTGTGATTTTTAGTAAAAATTTCTTTAAGAAATTAGGCTTGACTATCATCATTGGCGTCGATTCGAGTTTGTTGCCTATGGCCTGCCTCGCTTTGTCTAAATGCTCGTCACGGCCCGTTTTTTTTACTCCCTCGAGAGCAACTGGCTTTCGACTTTCCTTCAGTTTAGAAGTAACTACCACCGTGTGTGTTATGTAGCTGATTCTTTTGATAGGGTGAAGATTATGTACATATATTGGGACTGAAAATGGCACAACGGCGAAACCTGTATTATTTTGTATCTTCCAGTATCAAAGGGGGCGTTAGGATGAAACGGAGTTAGAAAAGGATTGCGGTACGTTGGCGAGGGTAGTATATGACGGGTCCCCTGCGGTCAAGGTTGACTCATCGGCAACTAGTCCCAATTCAGAGCATCCTTCCTTATTCATTGTGATATGACTGTCGGATGTGATGAATCGGCCCTGAGATAGTCGATATTTTTAGGGGTATAGACGGGTGGCATTTTTGCTGCGTGTGTGCTTTCTCGAGCTCGCTCAAATCTAAAAATTGTTAAAGATTAAGTTATTCTGTGTCTAAGCTTATATTTTTAGCACTCTCACTTGACACAGTTTATTTAAAGCACTTCAATTTATTAAAAATAAAATCATAAATACAACCCTCAATCAGTGAGGCACCCAGTCTTGAATGACTCATCAACTTTGTATAGCAGCATAAATTGGGACATCCGTTAACCTGCTACACATTTTTCAAGCATCTGCCAGTAATAAATTTCAATTTAAACTCACAGTTATTTAAATTCTAAGTTTAACTGCTGCTATGCTTAAAATACGTTTTTGAAAATAAACATATAACTTAAATACCGCAAAGGCACAAAGCAACAACGCCAATAATACATAATTCGAAAGTTCGCCTAATTGACTAAAAGTAGGCGGCTATGCTGTCTCGCTAAAAGCATGCTTATGTATATACATATGTACATATATATAGGCATGAATGCACATAAATATGCATGAATATGTGTAAGTGCATCTTATTTGTTGCGTCTGGGTTTAACTTGTCGGTGGGTCGCACAATGGGACTACAGCGATCAAAAATAGTAAAAAACGGGCGCAGATTCAGAGCAAAATATCCATCAAACCCAAATCAAAAAAATTGTGTAAAGATTCATATTTGTAGTAATAGGATGAACTTAAAGTAGATACAATGTAAAAAGTATATTTGTTAGAAAAAATTCTGATTATATCGTAAGTAATTTCAATCAATTTTTCTACAAGTGGCGATATATGCACATATAATTGGCCACTGATATTTATTTATTTATTTTTAAGAATTTTCAAAAAAAATACAGTTCATTCTCTAACAAAACCCATATAAACCCAAGTTTAAAACTTTATGGAAAACTCAAAAAATATATCGCTACCTAAAGGTAGAAAGGGGACCAAGTCCACTTTTTTTCAAAATTTAGTTTTTGATGCAGAATGACAGATAATGCCTCTCCTGAATAATTTCGAAGAATGGACTTGGCCCCTTTTCACCTTTAGGTAACGAAGTGTTCGAATTTTTTTGAGTATACAGTTTTATGACCCATTAAATTTTAGTGCAAGTCAGGGATGGAATTCCAAAATTTCAAAATGTTTCTGTTGGACTGCAAAAATAGTGCCAAAAAGGAGATGAAAGTGCCACAAAATTGAAATTGCTTTCTTTTAAGGCTTTTTAAGAACCACATATGTATTTTTAGAAGTAGTATCTATTTTTAATGTACTTCCTTGAATTATTAGAGTAAAATCATATTAAAATAACACAATATTCAAATTACGAAGGGGAAAACACTTAAATATAACTATTCGGACTTGTTTACACATATACATACCTATGCGACATTTTGACCAGTTTTGATTGATCTTTACATTGAATAATTTTTATTCATAACTAATCAATATCTTAAAAATGGCGTTCTCCATTTTTGTATATCTCCTTTAGTTTCCGAGATATTGAGTAAAAAGTGTCGTTCACTTGGTAGAAATTGTGATCACATTTTGTCGTATTTCATAGAAATTAAGTGCCGAATTGTGGACAAATGACGCTTACGACAAAATTTTACTAAAGAAAATCCTTCATAAACTCAAAACTAATTAACAATAAACATTAAAAATCAAATAATTTAAGAATTTTGTGAACTAGTAACATTTTCAGGGACTTTGGAGAAAATCTATATTCGCGTTTTTGAGAAATTGCATTCCAAACTTTAACTGCGATTTCCCACAACCTGCCGAAATTAACATACGACAATCTTTTACCCAGGCGACGATTTGCTTCCATATAACGAATACGCACAATTTATTTTCAAATCGATTATCAGATTCAGCATTCAGTCAAAAGTGGACACTTCTCTGTATGCGATCCGTTTCGATGGCAAAAGTCCCGCTTGCCTTAGCTCTGTTTTGTTGTATAAAATGTGGGTAGAAATTAAAAACACATAAACACATAATTTAGTATGTAGGTATTGTAATTGTTTTCGTTTTATCATTTTTAAAATGAGGAAATAGAAACTGCTTTAGATATAAAATAAATTTGTTTGTTAATTTTCTACAAAATTCATAATAGCCCGAACTTTTTCTTCTGGTAAAATCATGAAGTGTCAAGAAACCGGCTGTTTGACGTTTTTACCGGAAAAATGCTTTTTTGTTCCCGTACTTTTTGGTTGTTACTCACTTTGTACTCTCACTTCAGAGAGAAATTTTGCTGTTTGACATTTTTACAGGATTTTACACGAAAAGTATTGGATCAGAGCTAAAATTTAATACTTGGAGCCAAACAAGTGTTTTAGGAGATGGGTGTCATAGTGAGAAACTCTCTATTATCTTCCAAATTTGAAAATTATGGCGAAAACGAGCAGGGTATTTTTTAATTTTGTAATTTTTAGCATTTGCGTACATTTTTTAGTTAGTGGACTATAATATTAACTGATTTTGACGTTCTTTCACATTTATGCTTTTCTGGTTGAAACCATCATATACACTGAATTTCACTAAAATCGGATAACTTTTACGATTTCCGCCCACAAGAGCTGTGGGCGTGGCAGTGCATCAACTTTTACCATTTTTCACATTTTTTCATTCCTAATTCAGCAAATACTTACTTACTACTTTTGACCGCATCTTTAATGGGGACGTCCCACTATGGGTCGCCTGTATGCCTGGGGCTGTCGCCGTGCTTTTTGTATGGCATTGAGTTTGGTGCAAAATGTTACTGCACTCATGGCATGGCAAGCCATCTCATACTTGCATGCATGAGATAAGAACAATAGGGGTATTCTCTGAGTCTTGCAAAGCCCTTGCACGGTGCACGGATTGCACGGTAAAAACCGGTTTTCGTATGGGACAGCTTTACAATCCGTGCAATCCGTGCACCGTGAAAGGGCTGTGCAAGACTCACAGAATACCCCTTATATTTTTGCAATGTGTGAATTGCACAAATCCACAGATGTAAGACTTTGCATATGTTTATGTGACTGTACATATAAATAAGTATGTACACAAATCAACTCTATTAAAATCACATGCAACACCGCAGTCGTTTTAACTAAATGCAAGAGATTTTGATTAGCAATGCAGGCAAATTTTCACCGACTCCCTTCGCTGCGTATTTATTAAAATGCGTAAAATATTTTAATTTTTTTTTGTTAGCGTTTCCGTGCTGTAGATAAAGAATGCTTCTTTATTTTATATGCCAGCTAGTCTATGGTGACCACAGCAGTCGGAAACAGTCGCGGCAGCAATAGCAGCCTGCCAGCCAACAAGGCTTTTTGTGCATGCGCAGTTGGCGTGACCATCACACAATGGCTCCAAAAGCAGTTACATATTAATATGTTTACATTAATTATTTTTCTTCTTGTTTTGCAAGTATGTATGTATGTATTTAAATACAGCTGTTGTCCTTGATGATACGATCACTTACTTGTTCGTCCAACGACTGTTTTTACATACAACTTTACGACATACAAGAATTGAAGTTTTATTTTTTTAGTATCAATGCATGTAGGCGTCTACATTTATTAAGTTATTTTTAGTTTTACCCACCTACTCTAGTTTTTTTGTAATTCTTGCTTTTGTTTGTAAACAATATTTCTCAATGCCTTTGTGATGCGAGCAGCTTTAATAAAATGTAAAGCTGGGATCACACGATTTGTACATTTGAACAGTTACGGAGTGGGGTTGTTTGGAAATGTTTTTATTTAGCTGAACTCATTCTTGATAAAAAATTCTAGACAACACTACTCTGTGACTGCCAAAATTTACAAATCCGCTTAACAGATCAATAAAATTTTAAGTATTGGTCTGTTAATATGATTAAAGACCTTCATTTTTTCTTGGACCTAATTAATATCCTCTAAAACATACATACGGATACTTGAGAATCTTTTACCTCCGAGAAGCACGAAACATCTTAAATATTTTTTATGAGTTAAACTTTATATAATAATATTGTATAATATTATCATTATCTATTGTTAGCAACATTGATTTAAGTGTTCTTATCGTAATTTATTTTATCGATTTTGTTATCGTTATCGATTTTGTTATTATTGTCGATTTTGTTATCCTTTATGACCTTTATCGTTGTAAATTTCGTGATCGTTATTGATTTTTTTACTATCCTCATTTATGTACATACATATGTATTTTGTTTTCGATTTTAATTTTTTTTATAGTTATGTAATGGTTCTAAAATTCGAAGCCTTGGCCATTATTAGTTGTTTATTGGGACTGTAGCGCTAGCGCCTTGGTTGAAAAATATAAAAGGCGCTAGACCCGTTAAACGAGCTTTTATGCCTCTTCCGAAAGATTCGTATTAAAAGCCTTTTTGTGAAATCTATTCATTAAAATAGCAAAAAGATTTTTTTCCTCGAAATCTAACGCTTGAATTGAAAATGAAAAGATCTTGCCTATAAAATCTCACTTTTCTAAGATTATATTCGTACTTCTATCAACTATTGTTTTAATTCTGTTAAAAAAGAAACCTGTTTTTCTGTTAGCTACATATCGTCGGCTGAGTGGAAGATCGCCTTATCTTGGCGCCCGTTTGAAAACGGTCCATCTCAGCAATTGGTTGAAGAGCGCCCCATCTCAGAATTTGGTTAAAAACGCCATATTTCATTATAAATTCAATGGTCCTTATGAATAAAAAATTTACTCGATTTGTTCAAATAAATTTAAGTAAAAGGTCTGAAATTTTAAGAAAAAGCAATTGCTTATTTTTTATTCATAAGGCCTAATGTTTCGGTAGTTGACATATCACACACCGGCTTCAAAAGAGTCACAACTCAAAATAATACGTTTGACAGAAAATGCGAAAAACTATTTCTTAGCACATGATAATCATATGGGCAAAAGCGATTTTACCTTAGATTTTTTTTAACAAATTGTTACAAAAATCTGGAGCAAATTTTTTTGCTGAAAGTTAAATAAAAGCTCTCCGTAAATTTTTAGCGCATAATCTCAAAAATGCCAAATTTTGAGCTGTGACTATGTTGAAGACGGTGTGCGATATATTGAACCATTTGCTGAGAAGGGGCGTTTTTCAACCATTTACCGAGAGAAGACGTTTTTAAACCGCCAGCCGATAAATACAGTTATAATCAAGAAAAAGAGTGTCCTTGGCATTAGTCACATTTATTTTTGCTGGTCATTAAACTTGATTATCACAGCGTCATATCTAAAGAAAAAACCAACTGGTGAGGTGGTGATACATAGAAGTACAATTGTTATTTACTAACAATGTGCTAACATACATACACATATGCATATTGCAAGAATTGTTACGTGCATAAATATTTGCTTAAGTGTTATCGTAAATAAGTTAAATAAATAAATAATACGCGGTGAAATGGTGAAGGTAGCGTCGACGCAATTTCACAAAGCTAACAATGAATTTACACTTTGCACTTTTTTAGACCAAAATAATAAAATCTGAAGCTCGTGTGGAAAATAAATGGCGTTGTAGACTTCTTATTGAACTTCGAATGGGCGCCAGATATCGGAGTCTGTAGGAAGAGCATAACTGGTAAGGGCAGACTCGGGCGAGATTGTCGGCAATATATGTACATATATAACGTTCATGATGGCCTTTTAAATGTGGAAAATCTAAGAATTTTAAAGTACATATTTGATAAGAAAGTAAAAATAATCATGAGTTAAACTACGTGTTTTTTAAATAAAATTTCCTTTTTTTTATTAATTTATACCCCGATTAAGATAATTCCACACCAGCAACACTAAGAGCTTTCTAACACTGAGGCTATGTATGTACATATCGTCATTTAAAGTACAAAACCGCGTATCGTCACTTTGCAAAACGGCGTAACTGACATTTGCTGGCAAAAATTGGATTTGCTCGCACAAGCTCTTGGCTCAATTCTTATCCATTCGTCGTCAAATATACTAGCCAAAAATGCGATTGCTTTATAACAAAGAGAACCATTTTGAAATATGAGTGTTTTTACTCTATAGAAAATAATTTATGCAAACTCACATACGCGGTTTTGCATTATCTCGTTACGTGGTTTTGCATTTTGCTGATACGCGGTTTTGTACTTACGATGTATGATATTCACTGTGAATCGATTTCTCCTTTCATTTATAAAATTAGCTTGCTTGCCTGCATCGCTTTGATAAAAAAAAGACCATGAACGTCTGCCGTCTTAGCCTGCGGAACTAATATCCTCCGGCGATATATACTCGCCTTCCTGGCTAGTGACCTTGGCGCTTGTACTTTCTTTGTTTTGCTAGCCGTCGCCTTCGTCATTGAAACATTAACTCATTGACGCAGGTGACAGCCATTCATTGTTGTGCTACCTACCTTGAAATGTTTGCAGGTTATCAGCTTATACTTCTGAATCCTAGTATCTACTATATATACATATGTGCATATTGCATATCTACCTTCATAAGGTTCTTGACCGCAACATGTCATATTCTGTTTCATTTGCCCTGTTCGCGTGACTGTCACACACCTACTACGGATATGTTTGAATGTATATGTTGATACATTTCTTATCCATTTATATTGCGATTTTTTTATACATGTGCACATACATACAGTCACTCACAGAAGTATTCGTAATTTAGTTTTTTCACAATATTCAAAATGCTTCCTTCATAAATCTTTTTCGTTAATTTTCATTTAAAATATAGCTCATTCTATAACAAAAACCATATAAATCATTCTTGCAAACTTTGTACAAAATTCATAAAAATGAATCAAACTTGAAAAAAGTTCATCAAACTTTTTAGTCAGAATTTTTAGAAAAGTTTTCGATATGCAGTTTTGTAGCCCGTTCAATTTTGGTATAATATAGTGCAAGTTTCAAGTAGCTAAAAATTACTGCTGATTTTTAGTTTTTTTTTCGTCGAGGGTGTTGCGCATTTTCTTCCATATAAAAATAGATTTTTTCATGCCTTATATGGAAACAAATGCGCAACACCCTCGACAAAAAAATTCTAAAAAATCGGCGGCAGTGTACCAGGGATAATGCGAATATTTGCATTCGCATTCGTGTTGCGAATCATTCGTACGATTTTGCACATTCGCGTTCGCATCAAATGATACGAATGTTTTGCGAATGCGAGATTGTGTGGTGTATTTTGCTCTTTATAAAACTTCGGAAAGTTCAAATATTTGCAGAGCGATTTAATAACTTTCTTGTGTAAAACATGGTTGCATGGCAAATATATCGAGAGAAAGTTCCTCAAAAATTCCTCATAATAAAAATCCTCAAAAAATACTCAAGCGCTCCCGAAACTCCTCACGTTTTGAGGAATTACTCACAAAGTGGCAACACTGCTGGCGACCAACTTTGCTGAAAGCGAATAGTTGAAAGGCCAACCAAATGTGGCGAATATTTTGATATTATTAGCCATTCAACTTTTTTTCCGTGCAACCCTGCGTTGAGTTGAACGCAAATGTTGGGCGCAAAGTTGAACAATGCAAACATTGCTGATAGGATAAGCACTCGTTCAATGTTTTAATAATTTACAAAATTTTTAAGCAATTAAAACGAGACTTAGGTTGATTATAGCTTTTTTAATGTTATTTCTAATATTCGCATTCGCGATTGTGAAAAATATGACATTCGACGAAACATCCCTACTATGTACATATATATGTACATACATAGTTATACACATCTGTTGAGTGTTAATTTATTTTCAACTTTTATTAACAACCTGTCATCTCAAGTGCAAACAACACAATATCAGCTGATTTATATTTGCTTTTGCGTATGAGCAAATAAGTCGCTTCTGTTCATCGATTAAAAAATGTTTACGAATTTGTACGAATTATGATGATTTGAGTTCAAATCGCGTTCGTGCAGACCAAAAAATTATCCATCACTCAAAAACTGAAGGCGGAAAAAACAGTTATCTTGGAGAGGAGTTGCAAGTTCTTGCTGGGAAAATTTTAGCCAGCAAGAATTTGCAGTGTCGAAAAACATGATTGTGGCTCATGGTTGCATTTTTGTCGATCATAATATGAATGAACAAATTCGTTAAATTTAAAAATTTTTGAACTTGAGGGATTTGTAAAATGTAAGTAAATACTTGTTGATATAAATAATTAATTTAGTTAATTCGAATGATTTGAAGTGTACTCGGCTGAAAAAAATCTTATTCGTAATCTTAATGTAATCGTAGCCACAGTTGATTTAGGAAACCCGGCAGTTAGTACGATTAAGAAATTGAAACATATGTTTTTAAACAAAGTCAGAAAACCAGAAATATGCATACATGTATATCCTGTTTTTGTCCATCTGAAAGAATTTTAAAAATGTTATAAAAATATATTAATTTTGAAATGCAAGTGGCAGTGAAACTTGCAAATTCCTGCAAATTTGCGTTCGTGCAGAAATTTGCAAGTTTCTCTACTTGACAGAGAATTTTAGAGAAATTTTTCTTACTCGGATACTTTGAGTGATGAATAATTCTTGCTGAATTTTCAACGAACAAACTTTTGAGTATGAGCAAATAAGTGGCTTGATAACGATACATCGTAAATATTTTGGTGAACGGTATTAATTTTTTGCACAGAAAGTCGATAGTCTTAAGCCCAGATCACACTCTTGGTATATTTGTACAAATTTGTAAAAAAAAAATATTGGAGCTATTGGTGTAAAATACAGTAATGCGACACAAGTTTGTTCGCATTTATCTTGGGCAGATATCCAATCTTGTGATCCGGCCTTAATACAGCAAAGGACAAAGAATAAATACGCATTGTTACAGGAGATAATTAGCATAAACGCACATAAAAAAAGTTGTTGGAAAACTGTTGAAAAGTGTAATAAAAATCTCTTAATTGACTAGGTTTCTTAACGTCTATAAATGTGCATACATACAAACCACAAACCATCAACCTTTTTTGCTGCATTCCCATCTAAAGTGTTATACAATCTTATAAGTATTTTTTTGGTAAACTTGGGACTAAGAATACGCCACTCAAATCCAGGCGACAACAAGATTTCGCATTTTTGGATTTAGGAGCTCGAAAGTAGAATGAAGTCTGGGATCGTGAGATCCGGCGATAATTCTACCCAGTCAAAAGAGCTACAATTCAATCACTGTTTCTTGTTGGGTGCACAAATCCGCGTATTTTGTTAGTTTAGATCTCCAGAGAGGTGGAAATGCGCCTTATTGCTAATTAACAAGTTCTCGACCTTGATCTGATTCTGCACCACACTGATTTGGCGGTCAGCTCGTATCAGCTGTTAAACCATAGACATTTTGTATACAAACATCTTTGTAGTCGAGAAATCGCAAATTGAGGTGTATTTTAGCGTCGATGTTGATGAGTCAGTCCTCCTTAATACTATCCATCGCAGCTTGCTTGTTCTCAAGTGGATGACTTACTGGAGGCCGTCCAAGTGATTTTTGATCTTAGGTTGATTAAGTAGCCTCCAGACGTCGAATTTTATGATCAGTATCTCTCACGTATTTCCACTTGGTATTAAATTGCAAAAAATTTTACTGACAAACTAAGGCTTTAAAAATACCGATTAATCCCCAGTTTCCCAGTAAAAATTTGGTGCCACATTCCATTTATTCAATGGTAAAAAATTTTTCGACATTTTTGTCATTTCATTGCCCAGTGGAAATTCCTCTAAGAAGAAAATTAATGCGAGTGAATTGCCATTTTAAAAACCCGATATGAAGAGTGTTCGCTATGCAAAAAACTTCTTCAAGTTGGTACCAATTGTTACCAAATCGTGTTCGTTTGACCAAAAAACTAGTAAAACTTGCAAGGAGCGAGTACAATTTTGACATTTCATTTGGAGGGGAAGTTGCAAATTCATGCTGGGAAAATTTTGGCCAGCAAGAATTTGTAAGCAGGATTGTGGCACACGGTTGCATTTTTGTCAAGAATAATTTGAATCAAAGAGTTCGTTAAATTTAAAAATGAACAATCTTGTCGCGATTTACTAATGAAAGAAGTATGTAAATGTTTGTTTATTCAATTAATTTAATTAATTCCCAACATTCGAAAGGTACTCGGCTGAAAAAGCTGTATTCGTAATCGGAACGCAGTCCAGGAACAAAGAAATTGAAGCGTATGTTGAAGAAAGTCAGAATAAGAAGAAATATAGGTATAGGTCCTGTTTTGTTTTCCATCTGAAATAATTTAAAAAATGTATTATGCTCGATGTGCAACCGTGGACGCCAGCTGGCAGTGAAGCTTGCAAATGTTTGCTAATTCCTGTTCGCGCAAAACTTAGTAAGTTTCTCTCTTTGGGAGAGTAAAAGCATAAACACACCGCAGCGTTGATCCGGATCAACTAGGGAATTAACTGCAGTGGATCTGGATTAAGTCCGAGTTAATCCGGATCAACCATGCCGTCTGTTTAAGCTTTACGATACCTTATTCTCTGAATTGTGTTACTGGCGAATTCTGACTGGCTTTTGCATAGCGAACAGAACTAATATCAGTTAAGAAGAGAGAACACTGTACACTTTTCAATAGGGCTATTCGCGATCCGGTGCAAATGGCCTAGCATCATTGCATTGCAAATTTGTATTGCAAACTATTTGCAATACACAAACAAAATACACGCATTTGCATTTGTCATGGCTTGGCAAATTTGCAATACCGAAAATCCATAGCATAAAAATGCTATGCATTGCATTCATAAACAAAACCAAAGCTGATGCACAAAAATTGTTTTGCAAAAGCTTTGCCATGACAGTTTATAAAGGTCGCTCACAATCCATGGCATATTTCTGCAATTGCATAAATTTGTCAGCTCTTATGCACCGAATCGCGAATAGCCCTAATGCTTTTCTACTCAATTGCATTCTACTTATTAACTGAATTAAATTCTCGACTTTTTAAATTTTCACATTCACATGATATTGTATTACCTTGTTCCGGCTGTTATACGTCTGATGTATGTACATATCGTCGTTTAAAATACAAAACCGGGTATCAACAAAACGCAAAACCGCGTATGTGAGGTTGTATAAATTATTTTCTAGGGACTCATATTTGA
This sequence comes from Rhagoletis pomonella, assembly GCF_013731165.1. Lineage (NCBI taxonomy): Eukaryota > Metazoa > Arthropoda > Insecta > Diptera > Tephritidae > Rhagoletis > Rhagoletis pomonella. Next base: position 67,274,883 of record NW_023458559.1, on the reverse strand, counting down.
AAAAGGCTCTCTTTTTTATAAAGCAATTGCATTTCTGGCTAGTATATTTCAGGAGAAATGGGTAAGGATCAGGGACGTGAACCGGTTTTGAACCGAACCGGTTTTGAACCGGAAAACCGATTTTTTCTATTAATTAACTGAACCATTAACCGAACCGAAATTTTCCACAAATGTTTGATCCGAACCGAAAACCGAACCACTTTCCATAAAGGTTTAAAGGTTCGTTTCAACCAATTTTTAATAGATAAATGTACCCACTTTTTTCTTTTTGTTAAACTTGGCAATATCTACCATGTTTGTTTACCATGTGACAATATCAATTGTAAAGGAAACCCATCTCATTTGACGGAAACTTGACTCTTAACCTTGCGTGTTGTTGCACTTGACACTTAAACTTGCGCGTTATTTTTTATACCCGAGCGCACTTGTGCACATGGGTATTATAACTTTGGTCACATTAAGGTGGTTTGTAACAGGTAAAACGAGTCTATATCTATACAAATGTATACATAAGTGATCAGAATGAAAAGAGAAATCGATTAAGCGGTGACTGTCTGTCCGTCCGTCCGTCTGTCCCTCCGGCGGTCTGTCTGTGCACACGATAACCCGAGTAAAAATTGAGATATCTTAACGAAACTTTGTACGTGCACTTCTTTCGGGCGTAGGACGGATGGTATTGAAAATGGGCAAAATCGGACAATAACCACGCCTTCCTCCCATATAACGGTAATTTGGAGAAATACGAAATCTTCGATAAATCAAAAAATATTAAAGCTAATTGATGCTTGCAACAATTCTTTGCCAAGAAATACGTTTATGATAAAATTTTGGAAAACGGGCGTGACACCGGTCTACGAATTTGTTTCAATCTCGGTATGGCTATCGTGCTTGCCAAATAAAAGCAAAACGTTGAAAATTATTGAAATCAGACTAAAATTGAGGCCGCTTTTCATATAACGTAAATTTCAAAAAATGCTTGAAACTTCAATATTTCGAAATTTAAGGACGCTAAAGTTGATACACCCCGGCCTACCATGTTGCGGTAGCTTTCGGAAAGGTGAAAATAATATATTTAATACTTGCGCCGGGTATTTAATGTTCGGCTCCGCCCGAACTTAGACTTTATTACTTGCTTGTTTTTCGAACCGTTGAACCCATGATAAAAAATAGGAAGGTAGAACCGCTGAGAGGAATTTTTCAAATTCTTGACGTTTGCAAGCAATTTAATTTTAATTTTTTTCAATCTCAAACAACAACTTTGAACAATTCCTTTTTTTACTCTCAATTTTATACGATTTTAAAATGTTGGCAAACTTCAAAAAAAAAAATCATGGCCGACGCATTGAGAGAACGGTTTTACCTTACACTGCTTTTATCATGCGTTGAACCGTTCAAATACCAAAAAAACCGCTTTGACGAACCAATCCAAAAGTGCAAAAACGGTTAGAACCGCTGAACCGAACCGACAAAATTTTTCATCCGGTTCACGTCCCTGGTAAGGATTGAGCCAAGAGCTTGTGTGGGCAAATCCAATTTTTGGCAGCAAATGTCAGTTACGCGGTTTTCCAGATTGACCATACGCGGTTTTGTATTTTAAACGACGATATGTATGTAGATGCACTGGCGTGTGTTCCCTGCAGTCATTGGTAAATACATAGCTATTATCCAAGCAATTGCGTCTTTATGCCTACATTTGAGTGAGTTTTCCATTGTTATTATTAATGTTCTTTTCTGAGTGAATAAGTGAGCGAATTTACCACGATGTAATTGCATTCTCTGTGCTATATATATTTCATCGCTTTTGTTATTGTTTACCTGCTTTGTTGCTGTTGACGATTTACTATATCCGCGCCAGTTTACGTAGTGGTTAGTCATCATCCTGCTGTTGGTCGTGATTGTCAGTCAGCTGCTGATTCTCTTTGTTGCTTATTAAAAAGAATAATAGCTAACAAGAAAAAAAAACAATTCTTCTTGCTTGTATGCGTACTGTAAATAACTTTATATACAAACTGAGGCTTGTCTTGAGTTTTTTTCGACAAGCTTGTACTCAAGTGTACTCCATTGTAGGGCCAGTTAGCTGGCAACAAACAGCAGGCGAGTCAGTCTGTTAGTGAGTTCATTGCAGTATAGCTGCTATCCATTTGTACTGAAATTTGAACAGCCAGAGGAAGCTCATTTCTCAGTATATACATACATATTTTGGATCTTGAATTTTCGCTATATCTACTTTGTTATCATTTTGCTTTCCAAGGTACGGTGTGTTACTAGTGAAATTCGCTAGTTTTTTTTGTATTAATTTGCCAAAATTAGCATTTTTGTATTGTTTTTAATTTTTTATAATTTTTTATATATTTCAGAATCTTGGATTGAGCTGAGCAGCGCTGCTACAATGGCTGGCGTCAAGAGTCCGGATAGAATCACACCATTGCCCTTCACAAGTGGTGAAGAGTATTTACGTTTGTTGCGCGAAGCGCAACGCGAATCAAATCACTCCAGTCGTGTTGTCTCGCTGGCCAGTTCGCGCCGTGATACACCCAGGGATAGGTAAGCGAATGTAACCGTTTTACTTGAGTTTTTTCTTCATTTATTATTAATATTTACAGCCCCAAATCGCCACCAAACAGTCCGAATACCGAGCTCACACCCAATGAAGATCTCAAGAATGTTTACATTAATTATTGGAATAAGGTTTGTAGCAATGCAGAAGCCTAAAAATCGTGTTTTTATCAGTATCTATTTTTCTTATATTTATTGTAGGAGGGCGATAGTCACAAAGACACTGACTGGCTGGATGAATGGAATAGCCGACCGGATCAAGAACCACCAAAGTGAGTATAAGAAATAGTTATTCAAAATGCATTCGTATTGTCACTTCTAGTTTTAGTTAACATCAACTTACTCCTGATCTCATTCTTAATGCATTTTCACAATCTAATGAAAATGGAAAAACGGGCCTAAAGTTTTTAAAACCTAATTTACTTTTTCTTGCAGAGATTGGAAATTTGAACACCCACAAAAGAAGAAGGGTGCGGGTTATTCCATTCGTTTGACGCGTCTTGGCAAGAATTCGCTATTTTCCAGAGAAATACTATACTCGCTCATTTTGTCGAATGTGCTGTCCTTGTTATTAGGCGCTGGACTAGGGTAAGTATGCATGCAATTAAAGTTATCAATCTGTGAACATACATATAGATCGGAGAAGATGGAAAATTATATACATTTTATTTTCTACTTACAGCTTATGGCTCAGCAAACGTGGCATTCTCTTGACCCGAGTTGTCATTGACTGAACGGAATGTGAAAGAAAAGTGATTTATATACATATATATATTATTTTTAATATTATTATTTTAAACATAGCGGAAAGCAACAGCAAAACAATGAGCGAAAGTTGTAAAATAAAACAACGTTTTAATATTTGAAATAGAAAAACAGTAAAACAAAATCGAAAGTTATCATAAATATGTAAGAGCGAGCGCAGATGAAACAGTTGTAAAAATATTTTCATACCACAAAAGAAGTAGCAGTGAGAATATTTATAGCGAAGATTAAAAGTAAAACAGCAACAACAAATAACATGCAATTAAGGAAGAAAAGAATTTTTTTAAATAAAGCGATGACATTTTTATGCGCATATTAAATGCATAAAATCATATGTATGTATATGTATGTATTTCTGTATGAATATAATTACTTATGTGCATTGCGATATATGGAAAGCTTGCGATAGCAGCTATAGAGCATTCGATAATCAGCAAATATAAAATCGTTGCCGGCGTTGAGAGACCAATGTAACAAAACAAATTAGTAAGATAATTATATACATATGTACATACACTACATATAAATAAATTAAAACAAAAAAAAACATACATATATACAAGCAACTAGCGTTGTGTGATTTGATTGAGTTCATTTCATTGGCCGTACGGGATCTGATCAGTAAGTGGATTTGAAAGTATGCTGCAGTTGCAAGTTATGGGGAGAGTATTTGACTAATCACACAAACGCAAAGCAACAATTTATACATAGTAATAGAGAAATAAAAGCAAAAATAAAAACAATTCGATTACCATACATATAAATGTACATGGAAAACTTGCTGATTGAAACGTGCAACACAAGCGTGGGCTCAGGTCTTTTTATTATTATTACTTGTATTATTATATAACCCCAATTTTTCGATACTAAAATGCGATTCAATGTTCTTACAAAAATGCTTTGTATTTGATCTTTTTACAATTTTTATTAAACAAAAAATATCTAAACTATTTTAATATTTTTACAGAAAAATAAAATAAAAAAATGAAGCGAGTAAGAAAGGAAAGGCAGTAGCATATAGTATTTGGCGTGTTTTACTAGTAAAAATGAAAAAAAAAGAAAATGAAATGAGAAAAAAAAATACATTTCATATTTTGTGTTAAGGCAGTTTATTCAGTGCAAAATCTACATTATTTGATATACATTTGCGACAAAAGAAAAGTTTTGTGAAGTTGTTTAGTAGCTAAGCTATATTCAACCACTCCTTACTCTAAAATTTTCCGCTGGTTTACCTTTTTAAATGTGTTTAATGTTAATTTATATAATAAAAAAATATATCTATGTTTTATATTTATATACATACTATATGATTATGCAACTACGGATGTATTTTTGGTACTCGACATTTTCGAGTTCACCAATACCACCAGAGCGCGTTTGTTTTTTCTAGCTTGTAGTTACATTAAGACGCGAGAACATTTCCTCAATACCATTTGCATACATATATTCATTTAACAATACAGGCAGGTTCCGACTACAAATGACTTCGGTTAACTTTGAAGCCGAATTTTAGTGTTCGTATTTTTAGTTTTCAATTTTACTTTCACTCGGATTCTAGAACCTGCCTGATAAACATATTTAACGGAAACAAAAATCGATTATATTTTTAACATCAAAACGAATAAAATAATATGTATAATTGAATTTAATTGAAGAAGTTAGAATTCGAAAATACCGTCGTTATGGCAAAAAACCCTTTCCCTATATACAATACATACATATAACTATGTATCTAGTATATATTTACATACATATGTATATGCATAATTATATTATTAAAAATCTTATAGACTTTTTTTATAAACTAAAGAAACGACAAATGGAAAAAAGAAATGCAATAAAAAAATAAAAAAAATTAAAGAAGCGAAATAAACACCGTGTATTTATTACTATTATTTAGTACTGATATGAATATCAGAACTTTAGTTTATTATGAGCATTGGCTACCGGGCCATCAGCTCTACGTTGCAGAAATTACTTTTGTTTATAACTATGTAGTTTGTTCAGCTTCCTTTTTCTAGGAGATATACATGTGTTTGTGTCGGTGTGTCCAAGGCGGAGTCGGGGAAAATGTCCTCGTTTTCCGCCATGAAGTATCAAAATACCGTCTCTGGTGATAATCAAACAATTTCTAACATGTTCGCTCAGTTTTTTAAATCCAATTATTCCACTAACTCCCATACTTTGACTATCCTTTTAAACTAAGTCCAATTAACTCAATACATAACCCTATAATATCTCCCGATGATGTTTTAGTTTACCTGAAGTCCTTAAAGCAGTCTTTTAGTTATGGTCCTGACCAGATCCCCACTTGTTTTCTTAGAAATTGTGCTGATTATCTCTATGAGCCGTTAACAGCCTTATTTAATTTGTCTCTTAAAGAGGGCGTTTTTCCAACTGTATGGAAGGAATCGTTCATAACCCCCTTACATAAAAGCGGTAGCAGGTCTTCAGTGGAGAACTACCGGGGCATAGCTAAGCTTTCTGCAATTCCTAAATTATTTGAAGCAATTATAACAAATCGGTTGACGCATTCTATCACTTCAAGCATTTCATACAGTCAACATGGATTTTGCAAGGGCAAATCAACTTCTACAAATTTACTTGAATTAACATCCTATATCTCAAAAGCATTTAGTGGGAGCAAAACTGTTGATGTTATATATACTGATTTCAGTAAAGCATTTGACAAAGTGTGCCACTCGTTGCTCATCTATAAACTTGATCTTCTTGGTCTTCCACCTAATTTTCTACGTTGAATCTCTTCATACCTCTATGATAGATCACAAAGGGTATTGTTTAAAAATACTATCTCTGACGTCATTGATGTTACTTCAGGAGTCCCTCAGGGTAGCCACCTAGGCCCGATTCTGTTCTTGCTTTTTATAAACGATATTTCTACAGATATAAAATTCTCCAAAATTTTAATGTATGCAGATAATGTAAAACTTTATAAATCGTACGTTTCAATTGAAGAAAGGTCTTTGCTACAATCAGACTTAAACAGCATGGCTTACTGGTGTAAAGTAAATCTTATGCCTCTAAATCTTAAGAAATGTAAAGTAATGTGCTTCTCGCGAAGAGCTGTTCCGCCAGTTTCTTATATAATAGGTAACCATAACCTGGAACAGGTATACAATTTTGTGGACCTTGGTATCACAATGGATCCTAAGCTTAATTTTAATCTTCACATTAATGTAACAGTCAACAAGGCTAAAGGTGTACTTGCATTTGTGAAACGATGGTCAAAAGAATTTAGTGACCCGTATATCACTAAAACCCTGTTTACAACATTAGTTAGGCCGATTCTGGAATACGGCTCGGTGGTTTGGAATCCAAGGTATCAAATTTACTCAGACAAGATAGAATCAATTCAAAAACAATTCCTACTTTTTGCTTTAAGAAATTTCCGATGGGATTCTCAATATATTCTTCCACCTTATACGAGTCGCTTAAAACTTATTAACCTTCCTACACTTGCCAGTCGCAGGGAAATGCTTGGTATAATTTTTATGGTTAAATTACTGACAGGCTCAATTTCAAGTCCGTCTCTTCTGGCTGATGTAAGCTTTAATGTTCCGTCACGCGTATCAAGACACTTTTGTCCCATATTTCTGAAAGCTTGTAAAACCAATTTTGAATTGCACGACCCACTCCGTTGCTTATGCCAGGATTTTAACTCTCATTCCAGAACGTTTGATATATCAGATCCGCTTTTCAGCATTAAGAAAGCGATACTCTCCTCTCTCAATAAGTGAATTATTGACATAAATACATAAAATCAGCTGATGAATTTAGTTCTGTAGCTGAACAGTTTTAGATCTCGACACTTAACAAACTCCTGCCTATCGTGACTCGGCACAAAAATTTAAAATATTGGTTCCGTACGTCATGCGGACTGCGCCCCTCGTGCGGATGGGCGGGAATGGAGGGTAAAAACCGTTGGGATATTATTACTATTATTAAAACCGTTTACATAGTGGGGTATTGCGGAGGTTTTAAATCTTTGTTGATGGCTGAGTAGTGAGGGTGTTGGTAGTTTCGAAATTCCGTTTTTGATTTTTCTTCTAAGCGTTCAAGGTTCATAGAATAGAAGGTTACGACATGGTGCTGTCAAAAATTTGTTTTCCTCCAATGACGTAGTTGCGAAGTGAGTTCTGATTGGCTGAAATATTTTACGAAGAAGGAGAGTACACAAAACGCAGAAAATATAGCTGCCGTATAGCATATTTTAGGAATCCTAATCAAATGGGCATTTTTGATATAAAATCGTGGCAAAGCTTATTATAAAAACATAAAATGTTATAACTTCACGTGAAACCGGATTAACATAATAATGGTGACAACTGAAATGTAAATCGAATGCAAATTGAAATTTGCTTGTGATTTCATTCTTGAAAGTGATCAGAACGCACTCGCGCATTTTTAAATAAAAAGCGTTCATAACATAAGCAAAATTTCGCTACCGAAATTGCAATTCACCTTTAGACATACGGTAAAACCTAAATTACCCTTTTCAGTGTAATTTTTGAAATCAAAAACAGCGCACTTAAATGTTTAATAATTTAAATAAACTCGAAAGACGCAGAAAAAGGCACAAACTTCAACGCAAATTGTCAAACGGTAAATATCAGGGTTACACATATTTGAAATAAAACTTGATGTATTTTTGACTAAAATAGTGTATTTTTATAAGATATTTTTTAAGAATCTGGCAACTCCAAAAATTGAGCCATCTACGTCATCAAGATGGCGGCCATGGCTGATGTCGTAACCACAGTATATACCAAGAATGATAGAATACAAGATTGCGCCTATCGAGCTGAGAGCAACTGGGTGTGACGGCACATTATTTTGAGAATGAGATTGTAAAGAATAATTTTGAAGAAGAAGAGGAAGAACCGAACAAGTGTTGCGAAATAGTGATGTAAAACTAGGCGAATTGTACCTACTGTTCAGCTTCTTAAATTTGAACGTACATTCGGTACAAGCACATTATTTTAGGTACATTTGGAACGTAGTAAAATATTGTTTCATGTAAGTAGAAAAATTTTTATGGTACAAAAGGAAGATGTAGTCCACCAACTACCAAAAATGTATGCACACAAAAATACATATTTACTGTTTAGGTACGTGTATCTACTTTTAGGTACAATATGAAAATTTAGTATTCATCACTACTGCGAAAAAATAATAATGTGACGTCAGCGGAAGGGTGGATGCTGTCAAATCGAGAAAGATAGGCCTAGCGGTCCGCGGAAGGCGCCACCTTTGTTTCGCTGCATCGTGAGTATATACAGTAATAAACCTTTTTCAGTACTCCTCGGGGGTAAAATTTGATCAGGGTTGATAATGAGAAGGACCATGAATTTTGCTGATTCAGAGTTGCATACAAAATTACTGTGGTATGAAAGGAAGCAACAACCGTACTAAGGCAGAGTGGCACAGGTAATTTTGTAAACAAACACTTTTCTTATCATTTTAAAAAGATAATTGCTATTTATTTTCCAATATTCAGATATCCAGCTTGTAGCCAGAGGCAGTGGCTTGTGAGGTTCACTAAAATCTACTCATCATATTGGAACAGCTCCGGGTAATGGACCATTGAATGTGTTGGCTGAACTTATGACCGCCATAACTACGGTGACCATATTAACCAACGTAAAATAAAGGACATTTCTTTCAAAATGATTTGGGAATACGTACATACAACTTGTATGATAAAAGTACCTTACCCATATCGTAATTTAAATCAAATATTTACCAGTTAATTATATTATTTAATTGTACAACTTCCCTTGCTGTAGCAAAAAATTAAGCAAAATCCATTTCAAGGACTTCGCCATCCTTTGCTACCAAAATGCGTTTACCATAATTTATACAGCACAACGAAGCCAGCACACAGTGGTTCAAAATTAGAATTTTATGTTCATAATTCACCGAAGCCTTCAACCAATTTTTACTATAAACCAAAAAAAAAAAATTTTATTTTGGTGAACATTTTTTTATAACATTTCAAAATTTTGTTTGTGTAATTTTTTCGTTTTGAGAGAACCATACAATTGAGTTCAATTAGTTTTTGTTATGTAACATTTAATAACTGGAACAGGAGAATACATTTTCTACAAAACTGCTAATTTTTCTGCATTTTTACTAAAAAATTTAATATAATCCAATAAAAATTCACAATCAAGCCCAACTGGTCTCTTGCAAATATTGTAAGCTTTCATAAAAGAAAAATACAAATTAATCAACCTAAGTGAAAAATGAAGGCTCCAGTGAAATACGAACACTAATTGCCAGATTTGAACCACTGTGCATCAGGGGTTTATTGTTCTCTTTCAGTGGAACTGGAAACTCAGCGTGCAACAAGATCCTGGATTGCCGATTAAATATAAACCCTTAAGTGGGGTGCGAAACAAACTGGCGAAGATTTTCATTGTATTTTAGAAGGGAAATTTTTATTTTTCATGTTCTGTGTTTAAAACTTTACCTCTGAAAAATGCAGTGCTGATTTAAAGGACAGTTTAAGAAATAAAGGACATAAGGCGTCCTTTATTTAAAAAAAAATTATATAGGACTCCGGGTTAAAATAAAGGACTGTCCTTTAAAATAAGGGACGGATGGTCACCGTAGCCATAACCAACGCACTCTCCAACCAAATGCGTGTCTTGAATTTATACGGTAGCAATTCATAGCAATTGCTATTGTATGTGTGTATGATTCATATTTCTGATATTCTATACTTTGATGTTAAGTACTTTTGGGGAGTTCCGCTCAAACTTGGGTGTGCTTAATGAGCTGTCTGGGCGAATGCGCTGGCAGGCATTGGAGTCTCTATAACTAAACAAACCTAATTTTTTTTTGGAATAAAGTTCTAAATAAAATTTAGAGGTTTCTTTGATAAATACACAAAATTCACGTTTTTTAATAATAAATACGATGTGAGTTGCCAGTTTATAGAAACACAAGCGTTAATTATGTACTTAACTATTGATATTATTCTTAATTAAGCATTGATACTATACTCAACCTACATTTTGTTCATAAATAACAATTATATAAATTTTATCCTAGAGAAGACCTTTTTCTAATCATCAGGCGAAATTCCCCACAGTAATTGTTGCCGTGCGCACAAAACGGAAACGCTGCACACAACCCAAAAGTACTCCTCGGGGGCCAATTGGTGAAAAAATGCGAAAAGGTTTATTACGGTATATACTGTGGTCGTAACCTTGTATTCTATGAACCTTGTTAAGCGTTGGTGAATGTGGTGTTTTATGTAATTTTCATTTATATACACCTGCGTTCAACTAATTGGAAACAAAATTCAAAATGATATTGTTTGCAAATATATATGTATATATATTGTTTACTTTTTTTATTTTTAAAAATTTTCATTTAAAATATCGCCCCTATTGCGAGTGTCGACTGGTAGTAGATAAACGACTATTATTCGATTATCGCTTTTCCATGATATTGTGAACGTCGTTGTCTCGTTCAATAAGTCAGTGTGAATAAATTATAGGCGCTCATCCTTCTACAAATAAACAGTTGAAGAAGGATGACCGACTAAAAACTATTCACAGTCGCTTATTGAACGAGAAATTGACATTCACAATACCATGGAACAGCATAATCGATAATAGTCGTTTATCTACTACCAGTCGACACTCGCAATAGGGACGTATAATTCAATCTGTAACAGAAACCACAATAATAAAAGTTGCAGAGCTTGCAAAAATTGCAAAAAAAAATTAAATTGATTTTTAACGACTTGAGACTAGCACTTTCTTAGACTACAATTGAATGGGCTATAGAACTGCATACCCGAAAATTTTCTAAATATTCTGAATAAAAATTTGGAAATTTGTATGACAATTTTTTGAAGTTGGATGATTTTTTTTTGGAATTTTTGCAAGCTTTGAAACTTTTATTATTGTGGTTTCTGTTACAGATTGAATTATATTTTAAATGAAAATTACTAAAAATAAAGAAATAAAAATAATTTGCAAACAATATCATTTTCAATTTCGTTGCTAATTAGCTGAACGCAGGTGCGTGCTTACGCCCAGTAGTATCCTGATTCGATCTCACCAGCGCAGCATCTAAAAGCAAATTGAAACAGGTATTTCCAACAGCGGCTGCCCCACGGTAGGCCATATAAAAACTCCGACTGTACTTCTGCCATCAAAAGCTTGGCACAAAAAAAGCACGTGGCTTTCACAGGCTATGCAAAACTAGCATTTGTGAAAGCACAGACGTAAACCGCAAGTTGGTGGAGCAGGCTTAACATTCAGCACATGTGTAACCGCCAAATACTTATTTTTAATTTAAACTCAACTGATTTTATTTTTTTTGTTCTTTTTGTTAAAACTAGTTTACAATAAATACTACTACTAAACACCTAATGACTTTTTTTGTGAAGAGCGTAGAGCGTTATGATAAAGGCTGCGTTTCTTTATACATTCCGGATGATCTCATTTCACAGCCGGAATAAACAGAATGCGTTTGAAATATGCGTTAACATATCACGAGGAGCGTTCTAAAGAATAAGTAAACAAAAAAGTTTATTCCAAACGTTCAGAATGAATAAAGAAATGCAGCCAAAATTAAAGGTATATTTTTATTTTAGAAATTATTTCAATCCGTATATGCACTATCGCGTCTTCAAAAATAGCTCATATGTTTCCAGATCGCTCTTTGCCACTTGACGTACAAATTGAAAATCATTACCACTGACTAAATCTTTTGGCGAGACATACAAATCCTTCTCGGGATCGTATTGTGCACGACCTAGTGTAACAAGGAACTCATGACGCTGTCGTAAGCGGAACTCGCGCGATGTCAACACTTCAGGAAACTGTATTAGCATGTCATGCGATAGCTGCATTGTTTGGTGGGCATAAGCAAAACGTTCAATTAGATCGTCAGATTCTGTAAAAAAAATAAGACTAACGTTATTCTACGCATTTCAACAAAAAATTTTCATCAATTTACTCATCATCCACAATCGTGGCTTGTTCAAGAGCAAGCACTTAATTTCATCCTTATCGAAGCCCATTTCTTCGCGTATACAAAACGACGATTTGCGTATATGCTCCATGCTGTAAGTTATCAGCCGCGGTTGTTTCGATGTTAAAAATCGCACATCATCACCGCTCAGTCGAAATTCTTTCTGGAAGTGTCCAAGCCGTCGATCAATGCGTTGCGTTGAAAACATCAGCCAATAAGGATTTCGGGTGAATATGCGTTGGCGTTGTTCAGGTGTGAAATTTTTGGATTCTAAGTAGTTAACACGCGTTAGCAAATCATCTATATCCACTTTAAAAATTAACGGATTTTTCGTGAGAAATTCACCAAAGGCCGCTGCTGGTACCCCTTGATCCTGTAGAAAGTATAGATACGGTTTCACATTCTTTTCGAAATCCAGGCCCAGTACAAATTTAGCCAAGCCTTTACGTCTCTCTATACTACTCAAGTCTACGCCCAGTTGGATAAACTGCTGTAGCGTAGGAGATTTGTTGACGTATGCAGCCAAATTGAATGTGGGCACATAATCCTTTTTAGCTTGACCAACGGCTACCGAATCTGCTTCATCGCCAAAATCATCATCGCTAGCGGGCAGATGTTGGTTTGGTTCAGCGCTTTTCCTCCATGGTGTTCCATTTGTGGCTTGGTAATTTTCGATTTGTTGCAATTCTTTTTTTAAATATTTATTTACTACTTCCGTAATGCCGGTTGTATCACGCGGTTCAGTCTGCGCGGGTTGTATAGGGGGATTGACTTGCTCATCTATATCGTTTGATGCGCTAACCGCTGGTCGCTGCCATGGCTGATTACGTAGCTCACGCACAATCTGCGGCACGAAAATAAACTTTTTTGCATTATTCTGACTTAATTTTGTTATTAACCGCAGATTCCCTAAAATTAACATTTTGTACGCGATGTAAGCTAAAATACAAAAGTCAGCTGTTTTTGACAGCTGAAGGGCATGTGCGCGGATTAGGAATGGGTACCGTGTCCAAAAAATCGGTTTTTTGATTAATCACGGTTTTTTAATCAGATTTTAAAGGCCATGCAGCTCTCAAGAAAATGATCGAGAGACAATTGCCATTATTTCGTGTGTGTGCCCAAATAATTTTGACATCTGATACTTCACAGCCTGTTGCCTCACTCTTTCCTCAAGAAATAATGGAACGGGCAGCAGGGTCAAAGTTCATATTAAACAATTTTTAAATAAACATTTCTTAAAAACTTTTGATCTCATTTGATAGGAAATTTTATTCCCTTTAATTTTAGGTACATACATACATATACGTTATGTATAGTTTTTAAGAAAATTGTATTACTATTCAGCCTTATCATGCGTTTCATTTTCCCCGAACCGTTTCACTTTTCACTCTTGGTTTCCATGGTTTTACAATGGGTTCACGACAAATTTTCGAGTGAACTTTTTTTTCAGGCGAAACTCAGGATAACTGCCCGTCTCCACAGGATAAAGTTTATATCTTGATACATATGTCAGAATATAATTTGCCAATGGAGACCGCTCATTGCTCTTCGAGAGCAATATATATCAGAGCTTATATCTTGCCATCTATTGGCGGCAATTTGGTAGTTTGACAGCTACATTTTCATTTGCACGAAAACTTCGTGGCTGCAACATCATTATTATTTTAATATAGAAGCAAAAATTGAGCTGTTTCATGTTAAAATATTTGTAATTATGTATTTGGATGTAAAATAACCAATTTTCTAAATTTTTTAAGCGATTAAATCTGGCAAAAATACGTTTTTGAAGCTATCTTACAAATGCTTATATCAAGATATAAAAAGCCCACACAACTATTGCCACTGATATATAAAAATGTGTATTATTTAATTTATATCCCTAATTATGTTTCATTTTTACCTCGTCCATTGAGTTCATTTGCTTTTTATGTGTTCGTAGTGAAAGCGACCCAGCTCGCAACCTGTCAGGGTCGAATTTTGCTGAAATTGATAAAATTTATCTACCAAAATCGTTTGATAAAGTGATAAACTTTGGTTAACTAGCTTTCCATACAAAGTTTGGCACTTCATTTATCAAAACGACAAATTTATCATTTTATCAAGTTTATCAGCAGTTTATCACTTTAGATGAAGGCCCCTATCAAGGCGAATTTATACAAGGTGGTGTAACAAAAACAAAATACATGTAACCAGCCGTCTTCACGTGCTGGAAAATCTCGCTTGCGTTACGACGCATGCGAGAAACCGCACGTGTAGACCGCAAAAAGTACGAAGCATGCTTTTTCTCGCATACCGAACGGTATGCGAGCTCTCGCTTGCTTTCAACTGTCATTTTTGTTGTTTGACAGCTATGTTCTCATTATGCAGAATTCTTCAGAGTAGCAACATCGGTTATTTTGGAGGCAAATAAAAATTTAGAGGCAGCCATTTTTCATTTGAAAATAGTATACATCTCTTTATGCAGATTTTCTAATTTTCTCAAACTTTTAAGAGCCTGCAAGGCTTGAACCTTCTTGTTTGGCGACATTTTACAAATGAAAAAGTATGCTGTCAAATGCCCAGTCAACAAAACTCTATCTCGCTTGCGAGAGAAAAAATCATAACGCAAGCGAGATTTGCAAGCATGTGAAGAGGGCCGGTAAGGCGAAGAAATCAGCTGATTTTACAACACCACCTTGTATAAATTCGCCTTGGTCACAATGTCAAATCTCAATTCGCCTCAAAGTTTATATGTATGGGCATGCTGTCAAAACAAGGCGAATTTATACAAGGTGGTGTTGATGGCGAATTAAATTTTCGCCGCGGTACTACTGAATGTCAAAATGATGTGTTTGTTGTAAACAAGGCGAATTCATTTTACAACAAACATATCATTTTGACATTAAGACGTACCTCGGCGAAAATCTAAATTCGCCTTGAACACCACCTTGTATAAATTCGCCTTGGCCCCTATTCTATCATTCTTGGTATAAATTCGCCTTGTTCCAATTAGAATTAGAGAATTGCTGAGTCGATACTTTTAAGTATTGATCGATACTCGGTACCGATTTAAAATGTATTCAATACTTTCGATACTCGGTACCAAAATGTTTAGATTTCTAATAAGGACATAGGCCGAAAATATGGAAAGACTCGCTTATCAAAAGCCGAATTTAGGGGCAAAAGAGCTTTCAATGCTGATTTCAATGAACACAAACAAAATACATGGGAATAAATTACCGAGGACCAAGATCGGTGTGAAGATCCCAAGCACTGAGTTACCGAGTACCAAGCTTCGGTGTGATGACCTCTATTATCTTCGTAGGCCCGAGAGGCTTTTTCATCCGGCAAAGCATTTTTTTGAACCCTGGATCTACTAAGGTGAAAACTGATAAAATAATTGGGATATTCACACCTGGCAGTTATCAGGCTACCTGGTTATGTGGCTATATATTTTACTCAATTTACAACAACAAAATACAATAGAGAATAATAATTTAAACCCAAATAACCTGACAACCAGGTACGTGCGAATAACCCAAATATTTTACTGTTGCCCGACTTCAAGTTTTTTGCCGATATCAAATAAAATATGTCTGGCCGATTCTGAACAGAAACTCCCTGGGAGTTTTCTCTCTTTTTCCCTTCCTCCTATCATGAATAAAAATTCCCTGCGGATTTTTTATATTAAATTGTGGAGTTGAGCTGTCAAACAGCTCTTTCGAAGCTCTAATTTCCTCCTCCCAAATTTTCGGAGATAATGCTACTCCCTGGGAGTAAATTATTGGAGGATTTCTTGGGAAATGTTTAGTACCACTCACACCGTTTTTTGGGTGGGGGGCGGAGGGGGAGGGGGCGGTACCCCCAAAACACCCCCCAATAGAAAGGAGACAGTCGCCGCTTTCTAAAAAGGGGAACCCCTCCCTTGGACTCCTCCCACAGGCACCTAGGGAACCGTTTGAAAAAGGGGGAAAAACGGATTTTTCTTAGGCAAACTGTGCAGTTTGAAGTGGAATATGACCCAACTAACAGAAACCGTGGGATTTTTTAATAAAAGAAATTATGCCAAATTAGATATGGGGGGATTTTGAATAAAGAATAAAAAGTTAATTAAAAATTAGAAAAAAAAGTTTTTATAAAAAAAATGTTCTTTTTAACAAATGTATTTTTGCGTAGAATTCCTTTCTACGTAAGCGGCCTTCGGCCGCACTTAGGGACTATAACCCTCAGGCAGTAGAATTCTCCTTTCTGTGTTGCCAAAGAAG
>NW_023458559.1:67258129-67258293 GCF_013731165.1 Rhagoletis pomonella | reverse complement strand
CCTTCGGCCGCACTTAGGGATTATAACCCTCAGGCAGTAGAATTCTCATTTCTGTTTTGCGAAGAAAAGGAGCTGAACACCTTTTGCAGAGAACACCTTTGTATATTTTTAATGCTTCTGGGTTATATCCTATCTTCTTTTGTCTCTCATTCTTTTGCATATTT
>NW_023458559.1:67254109-67258029 GCF_013731165.1 Rhagoletis pomonella | reverse complement strand
TTGCATAAATGCGTCCGGCCGTTATTCCTCATGGTTGATACGATATATTTTTACTACGTCGAAAAGATTATGGATATACACACATATGTACATAAATACATACATATATTCAGTCAATAAAGTTAAGGCACAGCAATTTTTTTGTAAAATTGTCAAAAATCAATGGTAAGTCCTAGCTTCCTCAGACTAAAATTAAATGGGCTAAAAAATGCATACTAAATTTTTTTCTAAAGAGTAATTAAAAAGTGCAATATTGTAATGAAAATTTGCGGAATTTTCATCGATTTTGCACAAGGTTCTCCGAACTCTGATTTTTGGGGTTTATGTTGTAGAATTTTTATAAAAAAAAAAAAAGAATTCTTTTTTTCTTATAAGCCTTTGGCTAAAGGTTTACCCTGAATATTTACTCCACGGAGTGTTAACTAATTTAAGGCTCTTTCACAGCTTTCTTATTGGAAGAAAGCAATTTTTCTGAATATGTTCACACCCAGCTTTTTTCGTCGTTTTTGTTGTGACTTAGAAAAGTATTCGTCCAGGTTTTTTCTTATTTTCAGAGTACTGGCTACAAAAAATCTTGCTACAGCTCGCTGAATACATATTTTGTCCATGCCATCTTTTTTTAAAGGTTTAAAGCGTGCACAAGTTTTCTTGACTTGCCAGAACTAGTTTTATTAAAAGTCAATTTCTACGTCCATGCTCCTCAACTACTTTTTTTTTGTCGCAAGCAGCCTAAAAAAACGCTCGCGGCTAAATGTCTCATACCAAATTCTTGCAAAGGGGGGGCAGAAGCACAAAGCGAGAAGCCTCTCATGCCGGACACTCACTGGGCATATTGGGGTCGAGTCTGCACAGGTAGCTATTGAGACGGGTACAGTATCTAGATCGTAACCTGTCTTGGCACAGGTGGTCATTGGGCGCCGATCAAGGCAGATAAAGTTGTTGTTGTTGTTGTAACAGCATACAAATTCCCCAAAGAGATTTCGAGTCGGGTCTACGTAACCGGAACGTCCCAGATTTATATCTGGCCAAGGACTGTCACTCCAGCAACACTCCCCAAAATCTCTTTGGGGAATTTGTATGCTGTTACAACAAAGGCAGATAAAGTCGCCTGTTGCGGTGTTCCAAGTGACTTGAGTCCAATGATTGCTATAAGTAGTTGACATACATTTTTCTTTGGGAGTTATGTGCTAAATGTTCTTGGCTGAAAACAACTACATTTGTATGTAGCTACTATTTGTTTCGATAATATGATTGTAATCTTTAGTATTATGTTCGTATATACTATTTATATACATATGTAGGTATATTGTTTATATCCACAAAATTTTCTTGCAAAACTTGCCTCTACTCTTGCAGGTTTTTTTGCGCTGCAATGCTTGTTTTCGCAGCGAATGTCATGCGATCAACAATTTAAATACTGCAATGCATACTTCAAAAGTTCTAATCATAAGTTCATACATACATACACACAACCGTCTACGGACTTTTCTAAATGCAATACGCTTCTTATTCTTTGTTCTTTATCACTTAACTGATAAAAAAGTCATTCAAATTAGACAAATAAATTATTTTGGGAGTACAATTATCAAATATACATACATTCAAACAAAATCACACTGAAACACAAAAGTTTTATATGCACGTTTATTAGTTTGTTTATGTTTTGCTTTGTCCCTATAACTGCGTCAACACCAACACTCCAGATACTTGCCGCCTAATTTGCTAATCCTCATGCCAGTCAGGCAGAGAACGAATTTTGAGAGCAATGTACAGCGAATTCGCGACAATTGTCTGCACTTGATGGCTTTTTTTTGTTTTTTATACTTCTAAGTATATGGCAAATCTTATTTGTGTTTGCCTTGCGTAAATTTATGTACGAGTATGTAGATAAGTTTGTATGCACTTAAATGCGTTGCATTTGTGCCAAAAATTCGTTGAACTTGGCGCTAGTAAAGCAATGAGTATGCCAGTATAAAAAAGCATTGCAGACAAAAATGTCATTTACAAAAAAAACAAGTAAGAAAGTCTAAGTTCGGGCGGAGCCGAACATTAAATACCCGGCGCAAGTATTAAATATATGTTTTTTCACCCTTCCGAAACCGGTGTGTATCAATTCTGAGTAAATTAGCGTCCTTAAATTTCGAAATATTGAAGTTTCAAGCATTTCTTAAATTTACCGTTATATGAGAATCGGCCGTTATTTTAGTCCGATTTCAATAATTTTCAACGTTTTGCTTACACGTGGCAAGTACAATAACTATACCGAGTTTGGTACAAATTGGTAGAACAGTTACCGATATACTTATATGTGATCATAAGTGGGCGGTGCCACGCCCATTTTCCAACATTTTACCATAAACGTATTTCTTGGTAAAGAATTGTTGCAAGCATCAATTTTGAATAAATTAGCTTCAATATTAAATGATTTATCGAAGATTTTGTATTTCTCTAAATTACCGTTATATGGGATGTGGGCGTGGTTATTGTCCGATTTTAAAAAGTTTCGGCGGTTTTTTATGCTGTACCAAGGCCAACAACTGTGCCAAGTTTGGAAGAAATTGGTGCAGCGGTTACCAAGATATACACATGTAACCATAAGTGGGCGTGGCTACGCCCATTTTTCAAAAATTTATAATATTCTTATTTTTCGTCTAAAAATTATTGTAAATATCAATTTTGAGTGAATTATCTTCAGTAGTTACTAAAATATCGCAGTTTTCGTATTTCTGGAAATTACCGTTATATGGGAAGTGGGCGTGGTTAAAGTCCGATTTCGCCCATTTTCAATACCAACCTACCTTGGATTAAGGGAAACCTACATACCAAATTTCGTTGAGATATCTCAATTTTTGCTCGAGTTATCGTGTACACGGACAGACGGACAGACGGACAGACGGACAGACGGACAGACGGACAGACGGACGGACAGACAGACATGGCTTAATCGATTTCTTTTTTCATCCTGATCATTTATGTATACATTTGTCTATATCTATCTCGATTCGTTTTGGCTGTTACAAACAACCGTTATGTGAACAAAATTAATATACCCTTGTGCACAAGTGCGCTCGGGTATAAAAACAGATTTTGAGCGCTGCTCTCACAGCCTAAATGGCGAAGAGTACAGTGAAATTGTCTGAAAGTCAAGTTCATGCACCCATGAAATATTTACTATATACTTTCATCATAGCCATTGCATGCTGCTTCTACTTATGTACTGTATTACCACCAAATAAACGTGCACATAAACAACGTGATAAAAACTCAAAAATAAATAGCTCATTTTGTGCGTCATATACTGATACATGAGCATACTCACTCCGAATTTTCCGGTGGAGCTTGTAGGTACATTTTTTTTTGCACAAATCGCCATCATGAAACCCATATTTACATGCTCTAAAATCTAGAAGCTACTATGTACTCTGACTTCGTTGTTCATAGCTTTAAGCCATTGGCTGCTGCTCTTCCAACTCTATCACTTCATGCTTTACGTTATTGTTTGCCAATTTATGCAAATGAAGTCTTGCTAACGATTTTTAATTAGTGCACAACAACAATTGCCAGCATTCAGCATTCGCTGGCACACAGCATTTTCATTCATGTTTGCCAGCTTTGAGTCAATAGTGAAATATTTATGCTTGGTATATATGCATGCATACATACACTGGCGGTCATTAGAATAGACTCGCCTTACTTTGAAAAGTTTTGGCTATACATATTTAAATTGTTAATTTTATGTTTAATATTTTTTTATAAAAGCCTGGCTAGCTATACAACAAACACCACATAAATCCCCTTTTCAAACTTTATACAAAAATTATAAAAATTCGACAAAATTTCACCAAACTTTTAAACTTTTTATCCAGAGTTTTTAGAAAAATTTCTGGTATGCAGTTTTGTAGCCCATTAAATTTTAGGAT
>NW_023458559.1:67239083-67254009 GCF_013731165.1 Rhagoletis pomonella | reverse complement strand
ATCCTAAAATTTAATGGGCTACAAAACTGCATACCAGAAATTTTTCTGAAAACTCTAGATGAAAAGTTTAAAAGTTTGGTGAAATTTTGTCGAATTTTTATAATTTTTGTATAAAGTTTGAAAATGGGATTTATGTGGTGTTTGTTGTATAGCTAGCCAGGCTTTTATAAAAAAATATTAAACATAAAATTAACAATGGAAATATAGCCAAAATTCTTCAAAGTAAGGCGAGTCTATTCTAAAGACCGCCAGTGTATGTATGCATGCATATATACCAAGCATTAATATTTCACTATTGACTCAAAGCTGGCAAACATGAATGAAAATGCTGTGTGCCAGCGAATGCTGAATGCTGGCAATTGTTGTTGTGCACTAATTAAAAATCGTTAGCAAGACTTGATTTGCATAAATTAGCAAACAATAACGTAAAGCATGAAGTGATAGAGTTGGAAGAGCAGCAGCCAATAGCTTAAAGCTTTGAACAACGAAGTCAGAGTAGCTTCTAGATTTTAGAGCATGTAAATAGCGGTTTCATGATGGCGATTTGTGCAAAAAAAGTGTACCTAAAAGCTCCACCGGAAAATTCGCAGTGAGTATGCTATCAGTATATGACGCACAAAATGGGCTATTTATTTTTGTGTTTTTATCTCGTTGTTTGTGTGCACGTTTATTTGGTGGTAGTACATATGTAAGTAGAAGCAGCATGCAATGGCTATAATGAAAGTATATAGTAAATATTTCATGGGTGCATGAACTTGACTTTCAGACAATTTCACTGTACGTACTCTTCGCCATTTAGGCTGTGAGAGCAGCGCTCAAAATCTGTTTTTTTTTTTTTTTGTGTAAATTACATTTTTGTCTGCAATGCTTTTTTATACTGGCATACTCATTGCTTTACTAGCGCCAAGTTCGACGAATTTTTGGCACAAATGCAACGCATTTAAATGCATACAAACATATCTACATACTCGTACATAAATTTACACAAGGCAAACACAAATAAGATTTGCCATGTACTTAGAAATATAAAAAACAATAAAAGACGCCATCAAGTGCAGACAATTGTCGCGAATTTGCTGTACATTGCTCTCAAAATTCGTTCTCCGCCTGACTGGCATGAGGATTAGCAAATTAGGCGGCAATTATCTGGAGTGTTGGTGTTGACGCAGTTATAGGGACAAAGCAAAACATAAACAAACTAATAAACGTACGTATGTTTGATAATTGTTTTCCCAAAATAATTTATTTGTCTAATTTGAATGACTTTTTTATCAGTTAAGTGATAAAGAACAAAGAATAAGAAGCGTATTGCATGAAATTATTTAGAAAAGTCCGTAGACGTATGTGTGTATGTACGTATGTATGAACTTATGATTAGAACTTTTGAAGTATGCATTGCATGATTTAAACTGTTGATCGCATGACAGTCGCTGAGAAAAAAGCATTGCAGCGCAAAAAACCTGCAAGAGTAGAGGAAAGTTTTTTAAGAAAATTTTGTGGATATAAACAATATACCTACATATGTACATAAATAGTATATACGAACATAATACTAAAGATTACAATCATATTATCGAAACAAATAGTAGCTACATACAAATGTAGTTTAGAGCCAAGCACATTAAGTGTATAACTCCCTAAGACAAATGTATGTATACTACTTATAGCAATCATTGGACTCAAGTCACTTGGAACACCGCAACAGGCGACTATATTCCGACGGTGAATAACCCCAAAATACTCGGAGTAACTTTCGACAGCCTGCTCTCCTTCTCTGCGCACTCAACCGCTATTGTCAATAAAGTACAGAGCCGCAACAAGGTCCTCAAGTCGCTAGCCGGCAGTACTTGGGGCAAAGACAAAGAAACGTTGCTGGCAACATACAAGGCAATAGGCCGGCCGGTTTTGAACTACGCAGCGCCAGTGTGGTCGCCTGGGACTAGTAGGACGCAGTGGACGAAGCTACAGACCGCACAAAACACCGCACTGAGGACAGCGACGGGATGCCTCCTGATGACGCCTGAACACCACCTGCACGGCGAGGCGCAAATGCTCCCGGTAAAGGAGCACAATATAATGCTCTGCAAGCAGTTCCTGATCGGGACCCACAGAAGTGGCCACCCGTGCAGACAGCTGCTTGCAGAGGAGCCCTCGCCTAGGCACGTCAGGAGGCATCTATATGAACTAACGGACGAAGTCCAGAGGTTCATTAAACAACCTCTGGACCCGACAGCCTACAGACAGGCCTTGAACGGCATTCACAGGGACTCAGTCTCGAGTTATGTAGACTCTAGACCTGTGAATGCCGTTCTAGGCACACCACCCCCGGACATTGACGAGACGGAGCTTCATCTGCCTCGGGAGACGCGCACCACACTTGCACAACTTCGCTCCGGCTACTGCAGCAGGTTAAACTCCTACCTGAGTAGGCTGAATGAGGATGTGCCTAATGAATGTCCGGCATGCGGAGAGACCCCACATGACTCGAAACATCTCTTCGCATGCCCGGCAAACCCGACATCCCTAACGACCTTGTCCTTATGGGCAAACCCCGCAGAAGCTGCACGCTTCCTAGGGCTGCCGTTAGTGGAACTTGACGGCAACGACTGAGATACCAACCGATCTGGGCGGGGTTGTTGTAGCCGCTACAACAACAACAACAACAGCAATTGTTCAAAAGAATCGCATCATGGGAGAAAAAACCAAAATTTTTTATTTTTTTTTTAAATATCATATGCCCCTTTTGAACTTTGAATACTAGATTAAAACACTCGTTCAGTGTTCTAATTCGCATTCGCATCCGAAAATTCGCATTGGCGCATGTGAAAAATATGACATTCGAAACATCCCTAATGTGTATTCACGTTGCTTCCTTTGCTTGGCTACGTGTACCTGTCGCGCTTCGTCTACATATTCTTCATATATATGTAAGTATGTACAGGTACATATGTATAACATACATATATGTACATACATACGCATGTACATAGGTATTTTTTGCCATGTGCAGGTGTAAATACAGCTTGGCTAGCGACTGCTTTGCTTGGTAGGTTAGTCTATCCTCACGTACGCAAACCGGCATTGCACTACGTACATACTAGGAATGTTAATCCGGGGTTCCCGGACTTTTTAAGGTCTCGAAAATCCCGGGATTCTTTGGCAAATAATCGGGATTTGTAATTTGCACTGATGGCAATAATAGAAACTGCTTTTCTTGACCAGTATTGGCTATATTTCTTTTTTAATTAATAATTAATAGTTTTTTTTTATAAATGTCTAGTTCATTGTACATATAACACCGCGCGATAATAAATTTGAAACACAAATATCAATATATTCGCGAAACCATGGGATTGTGACAACGTCATCCCGTAAATCCCGGGATCGGAAAAAGCCGAAAAATTAACATCCCTAGTACATACCTATCTATGCAATATCTATGTATGCAATTATGTACCATATTTCTATAACTTTTAATTTGCCTCTTCTTGCCGGCTGTTATTTTGTGGCTTCTACCTATGCCTCTCACGCCCAATAACCGCTGATGCGTGCCAACACACAAATGTATTCCATAATTTCATACTATGTACCTACTTGCTTTGCTTCGATAGTTTCTTTACCTCTATCTTAGATAAAAACCTGATCTTCTCTGTATT
Source organism: Rhagoletis pomonella (assembly GCF_013731165.1). Lineage (NCBI taxonomy): Eukaryota > Metazoa > Arthropoda > Insecta > Diptera > Tephritidae > Rhagoletis > Rhagoletis pomonella. Next base: position 67,250,353 of record NW_023458559.1, on the reverse strand, counting down.
GTGTGCGCTCTACTTGGTGAAGTAAATACAGAAAGGAAACAAGTCTGCAAATTTTTTGTATGTTGTCAACATGTTTTCCAATGTAGTATGTATGTATGTAGTATTAGTGATTGATATTTGTGATCCACAAAATTGAATCCTGCGTATTGCAAATCTGTTCCGAACGGTGAGTTAGGCATTGTTCTTGACAGTTTTATTTGTTTGAAAGCAATCAAGTTTCAAGTTTGTCCCTTCAACTGAAATGAGCTTGAGATTCTGGCAAAAACATTCCCTTTTCCGGATAATTTCTGTGTAAAATGCTTGTTGTGTGCTACGTAAGGCACAGAAAAGGCTGAGACACAGCAAGGTGCCCATTCTTTGTACAATACCTTTTCAAAGGGCTTTGCAATTATATTCATCTAAACTTATGATAAAAAAAAACGGTGTGTGATAAAAACAAAAAAATTATTTGAAATATTTTACGATACGAGTTTGCTCTTCTCTTGGACAATGGTATGTCATTACCGGAATCTCATTGATCATCGACATCGGTATCCGAAAAGACTTCAACGCTGCTTTTCATCTGCGAAACTGGATAATTATTTATACCGATATAATTTTCGTCGACGGAAACTTCGTCGGTAATGCCTGCAGGTGCATTTATTGCTGGAAATAATGCTATGCTATCGAAATCTATATTATCATCCTCTAAAATAGCCAAAGATTCATGCAGAGGTAACCCTTTATAAGAAATTTATTTTATTATTTATTTATATTTAGGACACCAACTTTTTCGCTAATACAAAAGTAATATTACAACAAAGGCGCACGGACCTGCTGGAATTTCAGTGCAGACACTAAAAAACTAAGGCTTGTGCGTACTCTTCCCGACTCTAAACGAACAAATTCGCTCCTCTGTCTGCTGTAGTCAACTAAGTGAGCTATGCAAACGAGTGGCTGATCATGGCGTTGAGATCAAACATCAATAGCCAGTGGGGTAAGTCACTGAGGTTCTTTCCGTTCTTTTAAATCTCTTCACCGCCAGAGACCTCAACATTTCCGCCGCAAAATCCACCGCTGTTCATTTTACCACTTGGAACAAGGAGATTAGACTAGAACTCATTGACATTGCTTTGAAAGACAAATCTAAAAGAACGTAAAAACAACTTGCTTCGTCTCGTTAGTTTGGCAATTGACATTTAGCTACAGCTGATCGTCAAATTCTCAGCGAAAAATTTGCAAAGTAGAGAAAATTGAGAGAGCAAAGTGTCAGCAAAATAAAAAAACGGCGCCAATTTATGTTAAATATAAAAAAAGATTTACAAACTGTATTGAGTTATTTGAGGGCGAGATTTACGACGAACACGGAATAATATAACTGATTTTTTGTTTTTGAATCAACTAATTGAAGGACTACTTTAAATCAAATGCAATGAGTAAATGTTTCGAATTTCGATACTTTTTTTACTCAAAGAAACAATTTATGTTGTGGAAGTATGAAAAAGCGAAGTTTTTAAACGCAATTTATTTTAAAGTAGTTGAAATTAAATGCTGAGTCGGACAGTTGACTTGCTGCTTGCACACAATTCAAACTGAACATTTGAAAGCACATTTAGTAGTCTGGCTGTAGCTGAGCGTGCAAAGATGTTTGCAACAATTGCTTGCGGCCATGAGTGTCCATGTTCAAATCTCATTAGGCGAAACATTTAATTTTAAATTTTTAATTTCGGGTTTTTTTTAATTATGAAAAAGCATCTGTGAAGTGCAGAACGAAAGCGAACTCAAACGACTGACCGTAAAGTTTTTTAATCCAAATGCATTTTAAATTAGTTGAAAATACATGCAGGAAAAGGTAATTGACTGCTTCCTAGGACATCGCCATGTTAAATAAATGAGTTCGTTTGCATGTAAAATAGTGAGAATTTAAATTAGATATCATTGAATATAAAGTAGTTTCTCCTGGAAAAATTTTTGCCAACAGGAAAACAGCTCATCAAGAACAGCAAAAGGGCGACTAATAAAACTTGTAAGAAGTACATAAGTAGTTATTCGTTTAATCAATGAACTGTATCAGGATAACACTTTGTGATGAGTTTTCGTACGTTTTAAATTTTACACTTTTGAATGTAAACAAAAAACTCTTTAGAGAACTTGTATGCTGTTACAACAACAACAAGAGATTAGTGTGATTTGAACTATGAGCTTTTGTTGCTTGGATCGCTAACATTCCCAATTTTAAAATTTAGTCATTTTGTTGCTATTAAATCATTCACCAAAAAAAAAATAAGTCACTATTTTTACATAGTGTATATTTTTAGCACTAATGTTTTGCTATAAATATTTTTCGACAGCTACCCACTATTCTGCATTTTATGACAGCAATGGTTGTATACTAGTTCTTAACAGCGCAGCACACTTTCCGCTTGATTTACCGCGTTACAAGTAAAACATGTATGTATGTATGTAAATCTAGTAAAGTGTAAAAAAAAACAGTAAACACAATACAAAAAAAAAAAAACAAAAAAAAAATTGTTTAACATGACACCTGTTGTTTACTTTGATATTTGATATTTGAGCATTAGTTAGGCACCAACAGGCACTACATATTTATTATTAAAACTATGAATGTTAAAAACTATGATCATTTCTATGATCTAAATCTGCTTTCAAAAAACACATGTATACATACATACATACATACATTGTAATTAAACAATTTCTTCATTTTTTATTAAATTTTGCAAATGTATGCATGTACATATGATGATTTGCCATATAAATTTGTCCAGTTGCTGACACCAATTGTCGATTTACATACTCACTGTTGCATGTCCATAAATTATTTTTGACACGCTTGTCGACTGTTCGACTTGCTTGTGTGTGTTCGCATCGCCGCACAATTCAGAACCTGCCTACACACACGGAATTTCCGTTCATGCGAAAACTTATTGATATGACACGTGATTCCTCCTATTTATTAAATAACGTATAGCCGTATAGGTTGAATAGAGTCAAGGAGTAGCACCTTGATCGACTGGTTGAATGCATGCGCCTTTTGCGAAATATATCTACGTACATAGATGTATGTACATTAGACTGCATCACCAAAAAAAGTTGCGGTTTTTCCGCCGGTATAAAAAAATTATTGTATTTAACATTTTTTATGTAAATTTTTTAAGCTTAAACCGTTTTGTCATTTGAGGGGATTTTTTCAAAAACCAACTTTAAGAAACTATTTTTATTCATAAAAAAAACTCCATTTTTGGAGATATTTTCAAGTCGGTCCAGCTCGCTTAAATCTTAATAATTTTCCGAAATATTTTGGCGGACATCTTAAATATAATACATTTTATAATTCCAATGGAAAAACAGTCTAATATACGTACATTAGGATGGGTAAAATTGTTCGGATGGAATTTTTTCTAAGAGAAAGTGTTGAACAAACCATACGACGGCAATTATTTCCTAGCCTGCGCATTTTTATAAGAAAAATTTACCTTAACACAAAATTTTATATCTTTCATTCTATGTCAGTTTTACAATGCTTTCAACTTTTACTACAGCTATTAGATACAAAATGCCTATATTTTAGTTTATAGAATCCGAAAATACCATACGGCCCATTGTCTTAGAATTACCCGTCGAAATCTTAAGTGCTATAAGCGCATAGTCGAAAAAATCTCCCATGAAAATTGACCCATCCCAATACACATACATACATATGAACCTAAGTTCATTCAAATAAATGCATTTTGAATACTTATGAATGAAAATATGGATGACCGACCGACCCACACATCGATTAGTTGGTCCGACTGTCTGGCTGGTTTGAGCTTATTCAATTATATGTATTACCATTCAGCACGTGTAATTTTATGTCAATGAAAGTTTGCCTCTCAGCTATCATAATAATTAATTTTTATGTCATTTGGAATTTTGCAAATTTTGTTTCAAGAATTTTGTTTACCTACTACACATACATATATTCCTTCCGAAACAACCTTTGTTCTGGTGTATTTACATTCCTAATCAATTGCAATAAACGTCATTTGCTGACGTTTGCCGACAATTTTCTAATTGTCACTAATTGCATCAATAATCTTTTACTTTAGTACAATAAAAAATTATATTGGAAACTATTGCACTTAGCTACGTCTTGCGGTTTTTTTTTAAGTTCTACATGCATATGTACATACTTATACATAGTAAGTACTTTAAATTGATTATGGCTAAATTTGCTTCAATAGCCACAATGCAGGCAAAATGGCTTAACCAAATCGGAAACTATTCATCATGCAAGATCTGCTACTTTTTTTATAAGGGGGTCCTAAAACATTGTGGCGAACGTTCGAAAATGACCTTCAATATCCAATATAATTATCGAACTGAGAACGGTGTCGAAACCAACCTAAGTTTTCCAACATTCGAAGTACCTATATTGAAAGTACACTCGAGATTGGTTCGAAAAAAAAATGGAAACCATAGCAACAAGGGAAAAAGTGAAATCCAGCTCATTCTCCAAGGAAAACATAAGACAATCACACTCTCATCAAAATTTCAATTCGATAATGGGCTGGATTTCGAATTCATAACGAAGGGAAAAAACATTGGATAACGAGGATTCCGTTTTGCTGGAGAATGGCCTATAGTTCTCGAATCAAATACTAACCTATTTCCACATTCATTATTGAAGGTTAGACTTGAAAAAATATTGGTTTTCTAATCACATTCGAATTGTTATCCAAGATAAAATTGGTCGTATATTTATTTTTTAAAGAAAATTTACAGCAAAGGCAAGGTGCTTTTTCAAGCAACAGAAATAATGAAAAATATTTCTTGTGATTTTTCTTGAGAGCTAGATTGTAAGCTTAAAAGTAAAGCCATTTGTTTAATGATAGAAAAGCGTTTGTCATTTTTGTCATTTCAATGCCTAGTGGAAATTCGGCATGAGAGAGCTCACATTGTCCAAAGATTTTATACAAATTGTTTGTGCTCCACTCAGAACTGACAGTTTAACGTTTATCTAAGGGATTCGTTTTTTCGAAAAGCAGGTGAAATACTTACAGCGTGAACCACTTTTGTTGGGTAAGGTGCACTTTGAAAGACCCAACACAGTCGACTGCTGTTTGGTATCCGACTCAAAAGCAAATATCCATGACCCCTCACATTGTGCAAAGGTTATGGCACTGGATTTAATGCAACTTGATTGATCATTTCACACGATTCTTTTTTTGAGCCATAAATTATCGCACGAAAGTACTCTCATGTTAATTTAATTTTCTCCATTTCAAATAACTGAAAAAATACAAGAAATTCTCGAATGAAGCGATCTTTGCCCCGTTCTCTTCTTAATATACTTGTTGATGCCTTCAAAATATTTTTCTTTGTCGAAAGCGCACGTTTGCTCGGAAATCTTTATCAATATACACATTTTTCAACATTTTAATCCCTAAAAACTCCCCTTCTAGCAAAATTAACTCATACTGTGGTACCAACTTCCCTTTAAAAAAAGGATTATAGAAATCGGTTAACGAAATCGGTAAGTGACGCCGTAGGTAACATACATAAAAAAAATAAAATAAAAATATTTCGACGAATTGATAACCTCCTCCCTTTTTTCAAGCCGGTAATGTTATGTAATATCGCTAGCTTAGTTAGTGAAAAGTTGTTAAGTCCAAATTTTCTAAAATATTATACTTTGAGGCAAGAAGCAAGAACAATTAAAATGCATCGTTTTCAAAAATATTGAATTACCTGTTTTAGTTTATTCGTAAATTTGCCAAATTATTATCATAAAAAAAAAATAATAATTATAGAAATCGCTTAACGTGGTCCAAAGTTATGCGGTAATCGTCTTCAAAAGAGCCACAACTCAAAATAATACGCTTGTCAGAAAATGCAAAAAAAACTATTTCTTAACACATGATAATCATATGGACAAGGGCGACATTACCTTAGGTTTTTTTTTTAACAAATTATAACAAAAATTTTTTCCCACTTTTGCGGAAAGGTAAATAAAAGCTCTTTCTATTAGATCCCACATAACGATCAAAATTTCAGATATGCATTTTAAATTAACACGCCTGCGGCGTAGCATAGAGTAAGCTCCCGATAAACTCGCGTCAGGAAAAGTGAACACATTACTTATACATGGATTGAGTACACGCAGCGCACATATCCACCCTAAAACATATATTGTTCGTATTTTAGTGCAGAAAAATATGCACATATGTACACATGTAGATATGTATATAAGTATGTGCGCATGTACTTAGTTTATGCGGCTAGTTTTGTTTTCAGTTTCAGTTGCGATTACACATTTCCATTTTATTTGCATTCAAATAAAAACAATCAGAGGGTTCTATATACATACATACATATGTACAAATAAAGTAATCTTATCACAACACAAAGCTATAGTGACTAACGATTAAATAGAAAAATATCAGGCGATTACAATTTACGCCGCCGGTACAGTCTTGATTTTCTGCGATTATTAGTAAATATTAATGTTATTTGTAGTACATAGTAACTGGTATGTGTACGCTATGTAAAGTACGTATGAATGTTAGACATTACTTTCCTCTGCCACAGTTAATTAATATTCAAAGTGATCGGATGATAAGGCGTATATGAGCCATTCTTTTTTAAGTCAGACGGATTTCGTAAAAAAAATTATGTCATGGCTCCGATTGGCTTCATATTTGGATTTGAACAGAATATCGCTTCGTTAACAACATTTGTTCCACAACTTTTTCAATCCATACCATTATGACCTTTGTTTTTACTATAGCCACGCCCATTTCTAGAATATTCTTGGATTGAAAAAGTTGTGGAACAAATGTTGTTAACGAAGCGATATTCTGTTGAAATCCGCAATAAAATCCGCGTTTTGCTAACTTTAGCCCTGCAATTGCCACGCCCATTTCTAGGGGTTTGTCGCCTTACAGAAAAATCTTGCCGTACAAATATTATTTCTGGATAGGTATTCTATCGGAATCCGCAATAAAATTTTACTGTTTGCAAAAACTCGATGTTTAACACCTTACCCCTTACACCTTATATCGAGCCCTAACCGCCAAAATAACGTAAGCGACATTTTTTTTTTTTTACATTTTCTTTTTGATGCAGAAATACATCTAGATGATCGAGGAATATTTCTGCATCAAAAAGAAATTTTTGAAAAAATGTCGCTTACGTTATTTTGGCGGTTAGGGCTCGATATCTCATCATAAGTTTTCGAAAATAAATTAGAAAAAATTGTTGATTCTCACAAAGTAAACCATCTTGTCATAAAGAAAAATATTTTTAAAAATAGTTCTTGAAAAACCCCAATTTTTTTTTTACCAGGTTTTTTTATAGAGAATTAAACAAGGATTACGATGGTATAATTTTGAATCCCTAATTTACTGAGTCTTCACTATGCAAATCAACTTCAAAAAGTTCAGCTGTTAAGAGCTAAGTTAGCTTTGGGACAATCTTGACCATCTTATATATATAAATGTTAAGGCCGTTTCTTTAGCTTTAAAACGATGATAAGATGAGTCTCTACGATGAGCAGAACCCGAGATATAACGATTTGAAGAAGTACATGATTGGTCAGAATCTCGAAAAGATGCAAACTTTGACAGATCATATCTCCGAAAAAAAAAAAATTCCTCGAATGCGTGTTAGCTTATTTCTTGTATAGAACCCTGAAAAAAAAAATTGAAGCCGATCGAAAGTGTTACACCAAATTTGGTGTCCGATATGAAAAAGAATGTCTCATATATGCGCTACCCTGCACTTAATATATTTATTTTGCGTTTCTTATCAATTATTTGATAAAATGAATTAATTAGTGCTTGAATTAGTTGCTAATAAATTGTTTTGAACTACTATATTACTCGTAGCCAATGGGGGTTTTCAACCTTCTGTACGGAGCAGGGATTTTACTTGTACTATCACGAAAACAAGCAATCCATGCACTTTATATGTATTTTTATTCGTAGCTTAATTCGAAGAGCAGTTTTTGCAAAATACTTACAGTTTTCTTTCGCCTCGATACACTTCTCAAAATAGCTCAAATTTCTAAAATTGCTGCAATTGCGTTGGCGTCGTTGTGTGGGAGATAAAAATAAATAAATTAATTAAATACGACCATTGCGGAGCACTCTTTTGTTTTCCTCAGGTTCACAATGAGTAGTTTGCCGTCTGCCATCTATCCCTTGGTCCCTTAGGTGCTATCATGAGTCCGCGTTCGAAATTGTCTGATGCTCACATGGGTAAATGTGGCTCAAATCAATAGATCATAGTGTCGTAAAGATCGCGCAGCGTAATTGATTCATTTAACATTTCGCAGTAAATTTTGTCGGCCATTTCTGGCGCATTTACCTCTAATGGACTGTTAAGGCGTCTGGTAACACTTTTACTGGTTTTAAGAATTTTTTTCTAATATTATATATTTGCTTCTAGGAAGATCACGGATTATTGCTGTTAATAAATACGTATGTATATTTTAATAATAGTAATAGATTGACGCTTACACAGATGTATGTTAGTGTTTGGCCGAGCTTCTCCTTCGATTTGTGCATGCGCCTTGATGTTGTAACACAATGCGGAGGGACCTACAGTCTTACGCCGACTCCGAACGGCGATTGTATTTTTATGAGAAGCTGTTTTTCATGGCAGAAATAAACTCGGAGGTTTGCCATTGCCTGCCGAGGGGCGACCGCTGTTAAAAATAACATTTTTTCTATATTTTTTTTTTGCGATGTTGCTTTGACCAGGGCCTGAACCCAGGCGTTGCTGAGTGGAAGCGCGCACTGCTTACCACTACACCACAGCGGCCGACAATGTATGCATATTTCATTTAATTTAATTTTTTCTTGATGATTTTAAAGCTCGGAACACTTTGACGACAGCAAGCGACAAGCAGCATCTGTCAAATTTTAAATACACACGTTCTTACGGACACAATTATTTTGACGACAGCACGACATCTTGGCTGCAGGACTACAATTGTCGACGTCGCCAAATTAAATCTATTTCTAATTTTGCCGGCGACAATGAGTAGATGTAGTGCTGCAAAATTAAATTGTCGCAAAATTTATCACATATTCTTGATTGTTCATGTTTTTCTTATTTACTTAAATAAAAATACACAATTTGTGAAATAATATACCAAAATGTCAAACTTTAAAATCAGCTGTTTGCTATGTCGCTGAGGTCTTCAAAATGTTTAAGAAGCTGGCTTCAAGGCGACATTTGTCGACAAAATGATGTCGCTGTCGTTACGTCGTGAAGTTGCAGTCGTCAAAGTGTTCCGAGCTTATCGCTATATTGATGCTGATTTCTTTCTAGTACCACTGCAAGGTACATATATGCTACTTTTGTGGAGGGCATTAATCTTTAGAAACTATAAATCTTGGTTCTTTAATTTGGGTTTTTCTACACTTTAACCTAAAAAACATTATTAGAATATTTATGCTCTCTATTTTTATTTACCTTTTATATATTTACGCGTTATCTAATTGTGTCAACCGACAGTCGAAATATTTTGTGGGCGATAATATTTAAAAATATCTTCGAAGGAATGTTAACCAACGAGCATCAGCCAAACTTTTGCATGCATACACACGCCTAGTTTAATCAAGTCTAATACATAGTTTGAGAATTCACAACACACTGCCTGCTATAAAAATTTCAAAAATGTTAAGAAATTTAATTCTCACAAATTGTTTGAAAATTAAATTCTAAGCTACCACAATTTTTGTACATTCCTCGCATACGGCTTGTATTGCTATATACATACATGATTAATTAGCATATTAACTATATATACACAAATAGTTTTTGCGGTTAGATTGCATTACTTTATGCTATCTACAGACATAATACATACATATGTACATATTAGGGCTGTGCGATTATTCGATTACTCGAGCAAGTTGGGTAATCAGTTATTCGGTTAATCAATTACTCGAGTAATCAAGATTTTGATTACTCAAAACGATGATTAATCGAGTTACTTGAAATATGATTACTCAAAAAAAATTAATTTTGCTCGTTAAAAGAGGTTGCTTTGGAAAATGCTTATTTTCTTTTTTATATTCTGTATATGAAAAAATATGTATGTATGTATGTATTTCATTTTAATTTTTGAAAACAGATACATTTTTTTCAAAGTATCAAGAAACTTTAACTGCTTTATATGTATGTATGTAAAGAGTACTTTGAAATGTTGATTACTCATTTTATTCATAATGTTGATTAATCATAAAGCAAATTACTCAAATATTTTTGTTTTTGGTTAATCAAAATCTTGATTACTCGAGTAACTGAACTTTTGAGTAATCATAATTTCCGATTAATCGAATAATTGAGTTATTTACTTTATGATTAATTAAAATTTTGAATAATCAATTAATCGCACAGCCCTAGTACATATGTATGTACATACATGCATACATGTACAGTGAGGAGCGAAAGTGTCGTAGTAGTATTTCAATTATTGAATGTTGCGCTAACCACTGAGCTATGCACGCCCCGTAAGCTACTGTCAAGTGCTGCTGATTCGCCGCTATTTAAATCGTCGTACAAAGCTCAAAAATACTATTGAAATAAATATTAATACGCCGCAATAACAATTGACAAATGTGTAAGCATTTCTACATAGGTAAATGTAAATAGTACCTAAGCGAGTATGTTTATTGTTAGCGTTAAGTCATGTTAGCTGTAAGCAACAATGTAAACAGCTCTTAAACGTATATGTAACTAGTATGTAAGAAAGGGCCAGAGTCTGTCTAGGTCATAAGGATTGCACGTAATAGATACACTCTGTCTACACACTAAGGAGTATGTTCAGTAAAAGATGTCATATGTATACTTTAGCGTGGGGGTTAACTCCATTTTGCAAAAATAAAAGAAGACATTATATTTTGTGCGCAGTTACGAAGAGGACGTGTTTAATTTGATACCACTAAGACCTGATATATTACAAATGTTTTTTATGTTAAAACTTTTTTTGTTAATTAATTATAAAAAATTTATCCATCATATATTTAGCCGGAACTGTTTAGATCCTATATATACATAAATAGGCACAAATATGTTTTCTTTCCATACCTTTTATAACGGGTGATTTTTTTGAGGTTAGGATTTTCATGCATTAGTATTTGACAGATCACGTGGGATTTCAGACATGGTGTCAAAGAGAAAGATGCTCAGTATGCTTTGACATTTCATCATGAATAGACTTACTAACGAGCAACGCTTGCAAATCATTGAATTTTATTACCAAAATCAGTGTT
>NW_023458559.1:67203523-67238683 GCF_013731165.1 Rhagoletis pomonella | reverse complement strand
AAGTTAAAGGTTATTTCAGAAAACGGTCATAAATAAAATAAATAAATTGAAATTCTCAATATAAGGGTGAATGTGAAAGGGAATATGTATATATAGAGACAAAGAGACAAAGAAAAATATATAACTGAAGTTTAAGATATGTTGTCATTTTATGTTGTTATGTCACTTCACCTCACCTTGATTCATTTTAACACACCACCTCACTACAACGCAACTCACCTTAACTCATCTCAACTACCTTCACTCAGCTCAATTCATCTTAACTAACTTTAGTTCACCTCTCTTCAATTCAACGGTAAATGTAGTGGTTGAATTACCACCTAATAAGGGTCAAAACTCTTAGGGCCGGTTTCTCAGTGTCTGATTAACACTTAACATAAATAACGATGTTTAACCTGCAGTTAGTGTTGAGAAACGGGCCCTTAGAGTTTTAAACCTTAAAGAAGAAATATGAAAACTATTCAAATTTTCCATCTTTTTTTATCTAAATTTCTAAAACATTTGTGAGTATGCAGTTTATAACCCATACAATTTTAGTATAATAAAGTGCAGTTTTGAAGACTAGAAGATCGCGTTAATTTTCTATTTTTTTTTTTTTTAAATATTAACATGGGCAACATTTTTTGTATCAAAAATCAACAATAAAAGTTTTAATATGAAAAACATTGTTGGATAATATAAAACCACCACCATTTAGACATTTTTGCTCCTCACTGTACAAAGATGTGTATGTACAGTGCGAGTGAACTTTAGAACGGTTTTCTTTCTATTCTCTAAAATTGATAAAATTCTACTCATATTACATGCATATACATACACACATATTTCATGCATGCTTCTTCTTTACTGCACGAGCGTGTTTAATTTTTGTTTGTTTTGTTTACTTTCTATTCTTTTTGAATTTTATATTTTGTTTTGCTACTCTTAAGACTTTTATTAGTCTAACGACTCAGACATCTCTCTCTCTTTGCTTTGACGCTTATCTTCAATTTTAATTCTAGCTTATTATCTATATGTGGTCTGACTTTTGGAAACAAAAAAAAAAATCGCGAAGCAGCATAACATCTCTAATTTCGTTTTTATTTATTTAATTTTATTTGTTTTACTGTTAGTCTATTTGACTTTTGTTTAGTCTATTTTTACATTACACCCATTTCACCTTCAACTTGTCTGAGTTTCAGCGCCCTTGTATTTTCAACCAAATTTCAAACTTTTCTCAGAAGTGTTAGAATTTTTTGAGTATACAGTTTTATACCCTATTCAACTTTAGTGTAATACTGTGCAAGTTTTAAGTGGATAAAAACTGTCGTTGATTTTTGGATTTTTTTTTTGTCGCACTTGCTTCCACACACAATTTCATATGGAAGAAAACCACAACACTTTCCTTCGATAAGCTTCATAACTCTCCGTTCGTCCGGTTTATTACTACTCATTGTAATGTAAAGTTATTCCAGACAAGCAGTTTCGAAAAAGAGCAATCCAGACTGCTCAAGTTCAAGCGAGTATAATGGGTGCGGGAATTTATTTTATTTCGCAAAATTGTATTTAATCAAGAATGATCTGTTCTGCAAACTGTTTCTCAAGCGTATATTTGTTTTGGGTAAAATAAAATAAAAAAATATTGGCATAGGCTTTTTCAAAATGTATGCAAAATTCTTTATTGTAAATTTTTCTCGCTAGTAAAAATATTGTTGATACTACAACAACAACATAATTATAAAATTTCTAAACTTTGTGCAAATCGAGGAAATCCAATAAATTCGCATCTTTCTAGTCAGCAAAAAAATTCCCAAAATCAACGCAATTTTTTAGCAACTTCAAACTTAAACTTTGCTGTACTAAAATTAAATGCGCTACAAGACCGCAAAGTTTTTCTAAACAGTCTGATCAGAATGTTGGAAATTGTTAGAACTTTCCGGTTTTGTACAAAGTTTAGAAATATTATAAGTTGTATAAACTATATTAAAAAACAAGAATTAGTGAAAAAATCAAGATAAAAGTGTGAAAAATTCTCTGTGCCAATATTCCTGCAGTGCACATATGTATGTATGTGCATACAGAGCCGGACAAAAGTAAGTATGCGTGTTTGAAGTTGTTAAAGAATCGCGTGGGTTTTTGACATTTTTTTCACGCATGTTCGACAATTTTCTTTTTGTTTGGAAGAAAATAATAACGCAGCCTACAAAAAAAAAAATCTTTCAAAGAATCAAAGCTGTGTTTTAGCTAGTTCAGACTTGCACTTTACTGTAGTAAAATTTATTAGGCTACTCATAGAAATTCTAAAAAATCTGAATAAAAAGTTAAAAATTTGCTTGAAAATGTATCGAATTTTTCTAGGTTGTGCACAAAGTTAAGAAATAGTTTAATAGTTTTATGTTTTCTGTTGTAGTATGAACCATATTCTTATAAAAAATTTATTTTACTATTTATAAAATAAAAATTGTTGCATTTATTCCAAAAAATTGTCTGTGCAAATACTTTTGCCCGGCACTGTTTGTATTTTTGTTTTTCTATTCCCTCAATAAATTAAGCGTACCCGCAAATGTTTTCAACGGAAGTTTGCGATTGATGCTTTATATACGTCATTAGTTTGGCTTGCAAATACATTGAGTTGGATTCTAATATTAAATTAAAAAATACGTTTAAAAATAGAAGTCTTTTGCGATAATTTAAAAATATAGTGTTATTTCAGTTTTTACCTAAAACACACACATACATGTAAAAATACCACATTTTATAGAATATAAAAATATACGTCATACAATATCCTGAGCTAATACTTCATCTACGCAAAATAGCTATCTGCGTTATTTACTACCTACATAGTATATGTTCGTTCCATTTTTCGTATGGAATAATCCGACTATGATCTCAGTAAAACTTTCAAACCGACTCTCATCAATGGCGAAATTTTCGACACATTATCAGTGCGCAAATTTTTCTTGCAAAAACATACACAATGAAACTGAAAATAAATCAAGTAAAAGACGTGCGACTAATTGTCAAAAGTTGAAGCGCAATCGTAATCGCTTAATTTATTTGCTTACAGTTTGTATCTTTTATGCTCTTAATTTAAGCTTTATTTTTATAGCCCGCCATGGCGTATGTGCAACATATTCAATTTGAAATTATTACGCGCGCAATTTGTGAAAATGAGACGAAGGCGAAGGAGACGGCAATTTCGCCAGCATTGCTTGTGGCGGGTGGGTTGATTGGTTGGTCGGCATGTCGGTCTGTTGACCGGCATTTGCGGCCAACGCCATTAATATTGAGAGCTTTGTTGTCATTGTTGCGCTGATGATGTGCGTTTTTATTTTTATCATTCACTTTATGCGCAACATTCGAGAACCTCTGCGACTGAAATATGTATGTAGTATGTATGTATATACAGACGTTGTTTTCGCCGCCAGATTTTCCCACAAATGCTTTAATATGTACTAAGTGCCTTCGTATTTTCGAGTTGACTTGCGCGTGTTGCAAACAGTGTGACCACTTTGTCAGTAATTCCTCAAAACATGAGGAATTTCGGAGGAATTTTCTCTCGATATACTACTTGCAGACAACAAATGCAACCATGTTTTACACAACAGAGTTGTTAAAGTGCTCTGCAAATTTTTGAACAAAAAGCTTTACGAAGTTTTATAAAGAGTAAATACGCCACACAAGCGGCTTGTCAAGCATTCTTCAAACCCACTTTTCCCATTTCGCCATACACAATGCAAACATGACTCGTTCAAGCAAAGAATTTTAGTTTTCTTCCGGTTAACAATGTAAACGAGTTTAGTTTTCTTCGATTTTTCTCTCTTGCGTCCTCCTTCGGTTAGGCCTGATCAAACGTCAACATGGCGGCCAGAAAATCAAAAAAAAATTGATTTTTCAACACCCCCATACACCACATAAATAGCTTTAACCAAAGGTATATTTCGTGTGGTTTGTCAAGCCGCTTGTGTAGTGTTTTTCGCTCTTAAGCACATTTGCATTTACTGCTAAATATTCAAAATGTTATCGATAATTTTTTTTTTCATTCCATCGTTATATTTTCAACTTATTTTGAACTTAGCAAAATCTCGATAACGAATGGAAAGAACACGCTTTGTTCGATCATAAGAATATTCATATTGATTCTTCATTAGACGCAGAAATTCATAGGAAAAAAGTTTTTGAATTAAAAGATTCTTCAGCTTCATATAAGCTTCCCAATTAAAAAAAATATATGTCTGCATTGCTAAGATAGCCCTTTTCCTAATGCTTCAGTAGAACGTATATGTAGTAGTTCAAAAATGAGTAGGACTGACTTGAGCACCAGATTGAGCACTGACATGTAGTTGCAGCAATATTATATACAAACCAAGTTATCCAAAAAAAAAAGACGGTGATCTTCGTTTGAGCCGCAAGAACAAATGTTCCAAATGAATTGGAGAATGTAATTAATTTTTATACTAAGTACCTGGAAATAGTATGTAGTACATAATACTCATATCTGTAATAAGAAAATTTTGAGTAATTTGTTCGGATTTTTCACTTGTTTTTGAGGAATTTGGTAATTTTTTTGTGGCAACACTGGCTGCAAATCAACTGCGGCCGGCATTTTTGTGCTAAATATTTATTGTTGTACCAATCGCATTTACGTAGCGCATACTCTAAAAACGTGTATCTGTTTTTTTTTTTTTTTTTTGTATGTGCATACATCCACATGTACATATGTACATATGTACGTAAGTGCCACCGCTGTTTTTGTACCGCTTTTTCTTAATTTGTTTTCGTCGTACATACATACTTCATTTCTTACCAGAAATTTATTATCTGTCAAGGGTAGTAATGCAATTTGCTGATACTGCTACCATTTTGCGACTGTTTCAACAGCAAGAAGGCAATGCATCTGACTTATTTTTTAAGAGGATTTTGGCGGTCAACAACATTTTGGGGGCCATTTAGGGTTTGTACTTGCAGCTGCCAGTAAACTGATGTTTCATTTACCCAGAGAAATATTTATTTTGACTTCTTGACCTTGGCAAATATTTGGAATTTTTTCATGTCTACAGTACTCCGCCAAGCGATTAGATTCAAGCTTATCCCATTTTTTGAATTTTATAATTTTTTTTTATAAAAATATATGTAGTTCATTCATTAACATAAACCGAATAAATCAAAGCCTCAAATTTTGTGCAAAATTTACGAAAATTCAATATATTTCAAAAAATTACCTATCATCAAAATTGGAAGTTTTGTAATCAAAATTTTTGTGGGTATGCAGGTTTATAGCCCATTCAATTTCAGTAAACATAAAAAAATGTAAGTTGTAAGTTTCAAGTTGCTCAAAATTCGTGTTGATTTTTTGAGAATGATGGCTTCCTCCTTGTAGCGGGCGGTAAATATCGATTTCTATTAGTGAGTTTCACACCAACAATCACCAGAAAGTTGGCATTAAATTGATTCGTAAAATAAACTAGTTACTTTCCAAAAGCATTTAAAACATAGATAGACTGCTCTTGCAAATGCAATATTTTCGAAAATTTGCGGTTTGACAGGCGGGTCGAAAGTATATTTCTTTTCACGTTTGATCACACTTCAAGGCTTGCCGTCATCTGGTGGCACTTGCAAGTCGCGAGTTGACAACAGACAATAGAAGCAAGTGATTTGTAACGTGTGAATATTTCTTTGATTAACTTTCTTCAACAAACTTAAAATTTGTGTCAAGCTCTTTGAGAGCTGGAAATGAGTCACACACCCGTTTACATGGAAAAATTTCCCTTTAAATCATTTTTGTTTAAACTACCAGTGTTGTAGGTATACAAAAGATTCCTACTGACACAGTCAAACCCACTTATTTTATAATGAGCAACATTTTATTACACAGTTTAGTTTACACACTACTCCCTCGAGAAACTGTGTGTCCAATCTATACTTATCACATCACACCATGCATTCCTAGACTATATAATTGCCATGTGTTGTGTGATTGAATATGTTACCACTGATTGCCACGGAGCAACAGCGTAATTTAAAACACTTATCTTTGCGCTAATCGTGGCTTACTCACATGAGTGAGTACAGTGGTGTTCAATATAGTGGCAGTGATATTAGCAAGCAAAACATGTTGAGTAGTAAAAGCTTTACCACGAAGGAATGGAATATATTTTAATAATGATTTATTGACAAATTCCATACTACACAATTACCTTGTGCCTTGGAGGCATTTTGTCACGTTTCGTTGTCGCAATTTCGAAATCTTTATTAAAATTTATAATTGCTATTGCAAATGTAGTAAACTCGCTTTCAGGCATAGAAGTAATTTCCATAAAATTGCTTAGATTCTAATTAGCCGTTAAGCTGTGAAGGTTATTCTTTTGAAATTAATCGTTTCTTCCCCTATCCAATGTAAGCCGCTTAAAAAATAATTATTCATAGCGTTAAGCAACTATAGGTTAATCTAAAAGTATGACATGAAATTTGTTTCAAAATAAACTTATTTTTCCACATAAACTCCTAGCAGCAAGTCTCCCTGCAAGAAATGTAGGCGAATGATTTTAGTGACAGGCACTAATTCTAGTTGAATATTCTTTTGCTAGACGAACAGAAAATTTGGAGCCAGCCGCTTCTTGCTCTTGCTGGGCTTTACACAGGGTGCACATATTGGGTGTTCCAAGCAAGAACTTAAACAATTTTCTTTTAAAAATATACTCTGTTCGCTAATCGTTTTCGCACTTAATTGAAATAGATTTCTGTAGGTAGAATATAATGTAATTACGTCTTAAAAATGTTCCAACGTTGAGCTGGGATGCATTTAAAAAGTGCTCAGAAAAAATCTGAAGTGGTTGGGAAAGATTTCCAAAGCGCCTTGGAGTTCAGTTCATGGCATACGTACATATACATGTTTTAAATAATAATATATTTGTAATGCCAAATACAATCAGTAACAAACAAAAAGTAAAAGCAAAATTTATTACAAAGTGACTTATCTTGTGAAAGTATTAAATTTGCCTGCTATATCGCACTTTCTCATGCTTTGTATCGCTATACCTATGACGAGATATTTTTTTCATTAATGGTTTCGAGCAAGAAATGTCGTTTTTTTATGTTCCAGGAAAAATCCGAACTATTCTTGAGAAATCCCGAAAAAATCTTGAAAAGTTCCATATAATCCCGAAAAATAAAACACAAAGTATCTCAAAAAGTCCCGAAAGTTCCCGAAAAGTAAAACAGGTAAAATTATTCCGAACAAATCTTAAACGGTCGAGAAACCCGAAAGATAACGAATTTGTTATAAATTTAATACAAAAAAATTCAGAAAATCTTTAATCTTTGCTCAAATTAATCAAATACAAGTCTTATTTAAGTCTTCAGATAGTCAAATTCAACAAGGTGGCGCAAAATTAATAGTCCAATTTTGTTTTTGAATAATTTTTTTACTACATAAAAAAAAATTATTTGAGCGATGGAAATGTTAACTTGGACCTTAAAAACTTTTTCTGTTAAGCGTTAAGTGGAAAAGATATCCGTCATCACCACTTACACCACTTTTGCAACTTTACTTTATTCAGGTGGCGCCAAATTAATCATCCAATTTTGTTTTTGAATCACTTTTTTACTAAAAAAAAAAAAAAAAGATTTCGAGTGAAGGAAATCTTTATATGGACCATTACAATTTTTTCTATTAAGTGGAAAAGATGATATCCGTCAAGTGGCTGCCAGTGTTGATACAAATTTGTACCCGTTTTATCGCATTTTCCATCACTGTTTGCAAGATTTCCGGTGATGCCACTTCGTTTTCCTGTGGAATATTCTTCTTAAAGGCTGCGATTGTCTGAGGCTGGCTGACATAAAGCCACAACTTCAAGTAGCCGCAAAGAAAGAATTGATTAATTTTGCGCCACCTTGTACAATGAGAGAGGATTCGAATGGCATTTTCGAAAAGCGGGACGACAATTGTGTAATTTTTTTTTTAAATTTCAAAATCTAAAAATAACTTATTTACAACTTATGATTTTTTAAGGCAAAACTAAATGTCGAATGATCACTTTTCAAACTACTATTGGTAAACTTAATGGCCACCCTAACCGGGCAGTTACATTTGCAAACTACCTACCCCCTTTGTTATTTTCTGTTTAATAGATGCCAGCTCTCGGCAGGTAATGGCAAACCCCTGATCATATTTCTGCCATGAAAATTCGCCTTTGACTTAATTTTTTCTTACAAAATTTTTCCTTTTAGAAACTTCAAGCCAGCTTAAACCCCTTGGATTAGTGCCACCATGCTTTCTCCTAGTTGCTATTTATAATTTTATTATTTATAAATTTATGACCAAGTGAAAGTTTTGGAACGCGAAATGTTTTTTTTTTACAGATATTTATTCGCGCTGCAAATTTCACTCATGCAAGTATTCATATATGTATGCCAAACTACATATGAGTATGCACATACAGACCTATGCACATTCAAAATTTTCATTTATCGTACGTGATCATTGCCACACTCGTTCTGTAACTTGATCACACCAATCCATATTTGTCGCCGTTGATGAATGCTGTCATTTTATGTTTTCTACAACAGCATCTTTACAAAACAAAAACGAAAAACAACAACAATAATTTTGTGCAACTGCACATTTAACCGCAATTTTGTATTATAAATACACATACATATGTACGTATGTATGTATGTGCGCTAAAATTGTGTCATAAAATCTTGTATATGTACTGCAAAATTAGTATTACAAAATTTGCTCTTATTGCAGCTTATTCCCTGCAGTATAATTTAGAGACTGTCTGACAAAGCGCTAGTTCTGAACTACATATCTCAGAACTATCTGCGTACTAGTGCAGAAGGAATGCCGAGCGGGACAGTTGAAACTTGCGGTGTAAATATGCAAATGCTCACTACTCGTCCACTACGAAAGTAGCTCAGCGAGAAGACCTCCGACTCAACCATCGTTGGTCGCGAGTTTAAATCGCGGTGGAGGCAGTTGCGAGTTTTCAAATTTAATGAATTTAAATTGTTGCTTGTTGCTTTTTTTTAATGAAATATGTTGCAAAAACGGAATCCGTAAAAGAAAAGAAAAAACAAAAAAAATGTCCAAAAATCGAATCTCAAAAACATTATCTTATAAAAAACTGTCCAAAATGGAACCGATTAAAAACTGGTTGCAAAGTAATGCACTGGGCGACAATTGCCACCGCCAATGACATCGCCGTGTAAAACTGGACAGTTGAAAGCATTGCTTGGGTATTGAGCTAGAACTGGTACTGTCGGCAAAAGGTCTAGTTCTACGCTAGTTCTGGGCTAGTCAGATTTTCTGCAGGGTACATACATATGTATGTGGGAAGAATCTAACAATTAAATATAATAGAAAAATAATGCAGTCTCATTACGGTGCATACGTGATTACGATCAGTTAATGGGAAATTTTTTAAATTGCATACAAATATTTAGTCGGCCGCTGTGGTGTAGTGGTAAGCAGTGCGCGCTTCCACTCCACAATGCCTGGGTTCAAACCCTGGTCAAAGCAACATCGCAAAAATATAGAAAAAAGGTTTTTTTCTTAACAGCGGTCGTCCCTCGGCAGGCAATGGCAAACCTCCGAGTGTATTTCTGCCATGAAAAACAGTTTCTCATAAAAATACAATCGGCGTAAAACTGTAGGTCCCTCCGCTTTGTGTGACAACATCAAGGCGCACGCCACAAATCGGAGGAGAAGCTCGGCCAAACACTAACATATGTGTAAGCGCCAATCTATTATTTTATTATTATACAAATATTTCATATACGAATATTTATCACACATTTGAATGATTTGGTAAAAATTTCATTGTACAGGGCGAGGCATTCGAAAGAACTTTAAACAAAGACTGTCTAAAAATTTGGTATATGTAACAGCAAACTCCGCTTTTTCTTAGCATTGTCATATTATTTGGACTGCTCTAGCCTTTCATTGTAAAATAAAATGCGCTCTTTATTTAAAGCTGCACTCCATTTGCGCGTTTTTTTGTATGTAATGTTTTTCAATGTTGTCTCAAGTATTGTGTGGCGGCTGCTTATTTTCTTCATTACCTAAAGTGATTATTCCGCCGCCATTTGCTCTATGCTCCTTATTCCATAAAATAACAACATACCAAACACGGTCACAGAGATTTTTTCCTCGCTTTGCCGCCTGCATAAGTAATCTGTGTCTTTCGAAAGTCGCATTGGAGCAGCTAATGTAATAAAAGATTGCTGCAAAAATAATTGAAGCAAAGACGTTGTAAGTGGCAACTACACACATGCTTGGTTTCTTCTCCACACATGGACACAGACGGCGTGTTTGCAAGCCTGTTTGTTGTCGGGTGGGCATGAAAAGTAGCTTGTCAGTTCGCTGCGCTCCCGGTTATACACACATACACTAGGCGACAAATGAAAGTGTACACCTTTTTCTAATATATCTAATATTCACAATTATTTTATTGAAAAATTTTTTGCATTAATTATTTTTGAAAATTCGTTCTTTCTATAATATAAACCATATTATTAAATGCTTTACACTTTATACAAAATTCACAAAAATTAAAAAAAAATCAACTTTTTATTAGAAAATTTTCGTGTATGTAGTTTGTAGCCCATTAAATTTGAGCCTCATGAAATGCAAGTTTCAACCGGTTAAAAAATCGCGTTGACTTTTGAGAACTTTTTTTTTTTTGAGATTGTGTTTGCGTTTGTTTTTTTTTGTTGTTATATAAAAAGTGCAATTTACAAAAACTGGCGTTGATTTTTTAAAATTTTGTTGCTAATGGTCTTCGCATTTTATTTCATAAGAAATTCATACTTATATGGGAAAAACTGCAAAAATCCGTCACAAAAAAAAATTTCAAAGATCATCGGGATTTTTTAGCCGTTTAAAACTTGCACTTCATTAGACTAAAATTGCAAAACTGCAGACTCGCAAATTTTTTAGAAATTCTGAACAAAAAGTTGAAAATTTTGACGCAAATTTTTAAAATTTCCGTGAACTTTATATAAAGTGTTAAACTTCGATTTATATGTTTTACATCAAAGAATCAACTATATATATTTTCATAAATAACACAGTGTGACACTGATCATGAACTTTTTAAGTGACCTAGTAGGGCTGGTCGAGTAATTCACGAAACTCCGTTTAGAATTTTTGAACACCCACCCTCAAATTCTTCACTTATTCTTAAGAAACCATTTTTATATGGCTTCCCGCACTCAACAGTTTTCAGCTCGGTTATTTTTTACCCAATTTTAAACTTTTATATGGCTTTGGTAAGTAGAATATTTGTATTATTTAAAGAAATAATAAATTTTGTGAACACATTGTAAATATCGATGGTCCCCTGCAATAATGACACAACTCAAAATTTCATATATTTCAGTAGAGCCAATTAAAGATATTGTGTTTCTTAATTTAGCATTAATACGTCTTGGAACTTAATTATTCTTTATTATTATTTGAGGGTGTTGGAAAAAATTTGAAAACGGTTTCTTGATTTACTCGGCGAGCTCTACGACCTGTAAATGTAACCTTCTCTTTGCGCTCTACGCACAAACACTAAGAAGAGGGCGATGAGAAGGCAACATTTTTGTAGAAAAGAAATCGCCATTAAAAAGTTCGTGGAATTTTATTTATTTTGTAACACCTTGTAATTAAGGCAAAAAAAATTTCACGAAAATAATTGTGAATATTTGATATATTAGAACAAGGTGTACACTTTCATTTGTCGCCTAGTGTATATGTGCATGTACACTTACTTCAGCTTTAGTTGTTTTTGATTATTATATCTATGAATACATTTTTTATCTTGCAGTTGCTTGGCAGTCAGCGGGTACGCCCATTTACCCACCCATTCTGCCAGCAGACAGCAATACGCTTTAAATTGCTGCTTTATTACCCCATAGTGTATCGAGTTTTCTCAACTCTTAGGGCTGGTCTCTCCAACTCAACTTAACTTAGTTTAGCCAATTTTTTAGACTTAGTCAAGAACAAGCTGTGTAAAAGGTAGGCTAACTTTTGACTTAAGTCCAAAGAATGGCTAAACTAAGTTAAGTTGAGTTGGAGGAACCAGCCCTTAGCCTCTTCCCGTACGTTAGTGCTCAAATTTTGACTAAATCCTGGAGGTGTGGAACAAGATATCTATTTTCTACCAAAGCAAATATTTTCTATAGTGACGACAGCATGGCTGCAATAGTTGGCACTCTGCGTATCATTCTTCTGCGAATCAAGAACTCCTATATAATGAGATAAGTTATAACCGGAGCCGAAACATAGCTATTTTCTTCGCACATAAATTTTGTACTAGTTGCATACTAGTCAAGTAATGGGTAGGAACAACCAAATTGCTATGCCTGAACAATAATACCGACAGTTTCGTTTGCATTGCTGTTTGTTTTTCTTTTTCATTTCAATAATTAACGTTGTAAAGTATGTAATTGTTTGCGATTTCATATGTATAGTTACCTATTTTACTCGCTGCCGTTGGAAATTTAATTATCGTAACTATTGATACTGTTGGCATCTCGCGTGATTAGGAATTTTAATTTTTTGGAATAATGCGGCTGACTATTTTCGCTAAAGAACCAAATGTTTTGTGAACTTTTTTTATGCATATATAGTAGTATATATTTAATTGTGATTTTTAGTAAAAATTTCTTTAAGAAATTAGGCTTGACTATCATCATTGGCGTCGATTCGAGTTTGTTGCCTATGGCCTGCCTCGCTTTGTCTAAATGCTCGTCACGGCCCGTTTTTTTTACTCCCTCGAGAGCAACTGGCTTTCGACTTTCCTTCAGTTTAGAAGTAACTACCACCGTGTGTGTTATGTAGCTGATTCTTTTGATAGGGTGAAGATTATGTACATATATTGGGACTGAAAATGGCACAACGGCGAAACCTGTATTATTTTGTATCTTCCAGTATCAAAGGGGGCGTTAGGATGAAACGGAGTTAGAAAAGGATTGCGGTACGTTGGCGAGGGTAGTATATGACGGGTCCCCTGCGGTCAAGGTTGACTCATCGGCAACTAGTCCCAATTCAGAGCATCCTTCCTTATTCATTGTGATATGACTGTCGGATGTGATGAATCGGCCCTGAGATAGTCGATATTTTTAGGGGTATAGACGGGTGGCATTTTTGCTGCGTGTGTGCTTTCTCGAGCTCGCTCAAATCTAAAAATTGTTAAAGATTAAGTTATTCTGTGTCTAAGCTTATATTTTTAGCACTCTCACTTGACACAGTTTATTTAAAGCACTTCAATTTATTAAAAATAAAATCATAAATACAACCCTCAATCAGTGAGGCACCCAGTCTTGAATGACTCATCAACTTTGTATAGCAGCATAAATTGGGACATCCGTTAACCTGCTACACATTTTTCAAGCATCTGCCAGTAATAAATTTCAATTTAAACTCACAGTTATTTAAATGCTAAGTTTAACTGCTGCTATGCTTAAAATACGTTTTTGAAAATAAACATAAAACTTAAATACCGCAAAGGCACAAAGCAGCAACGCCAACAATGCATAGTTCGAAATTTCGCCTAATTGACTAAAAAAGTAGGCGGCTATGCTGTCTCGCTAAAAGCATGCTTATGTATATATAGGCATGAATGCGCATAAATATGTATGAATATGTGTAAGTGCATTTTATTTGTTGCGTCTGGGTTTAACTTGTCGGTGGGTCGCACAATGGGACTACAGCGACCAAAAATAGTAAAAAACGGACGCAAATTCAGAGCAAAATATCCGTCAAATCCAAATCAAAAAAAATTTTTAAAGATTCATATTTGTAGTAATAGGATGAACTTAAAGTAGATACAATGTAAAAATGTATATGCATTTGTTAGAAAAAATACTGATTATATCGTAAGTAATTTCAATTCATTTTTCTACAAGTGACGATATATGCACATATAATTGTCCACTGATATTTGTTTATTTATTTTTAAGAATTTTCAATTATTCTCTAACAAATCCTATATAAACCCAATTTTAAAACTTTATAGAAAACACTAAAAATATATCGCTACCTAAAGATGAAGTTTTTGATAAAAATGACAGATAATGCCAAACTACATCGATTTTTCGTCTCTCCTGAATAATTTCAAACAATTGACTTGGCACCTTTTCGCCTTAAGGTATCTATATTCAACAAAGTTTCACCCAAATTTCAAACTTTTTTTCTCAGAAGTGTTAGAATTTTTTTGAGTATACAGTTTTATAACCAATTAAATTTTAGTGCAAGTTTCAAGTGCCTAAAAATAACCGTTGATTTTTCTGCAACATTTGCTTCCATATAACGAATAAGCACAATTTATTTTCAGTTTTGTTGTATAAAATGCGGTTAGAAATTAAAAAACATATAAACACATAATTTAGTATGTAGGTACTGTAATTGTTTTCGTTTAATCATTTTTAAAATGAAGAAATAGAAACTGCATTAGAAACAAGTCATGATCCACTGGGACCACCTCTGAGATACTACCTTTCCGATGTAAAAAGAATTATCGAAATCGGTTGACGTGGTCCAAAGTTATGCGGTAACATACATAAAAAAAAATATTCCGACGAACTGATAACCTCCTCCTTTTTTGGAAATCGGTTAATAAAATAAATTTGTTAGTTCATTTTTATAAAATTTAGTACATGGAGCCAATTCACAAATTTGTAGCACGGTTACTACTTTTGACCGCCTCTTATATGGGGACGTCCCACTATGCCTGGGGCTGTCGCCATGCTTTTGTATGGCATTGAGTTTGGTGCAAAATGTTACTGCACTCATGGCATGGCAAGCCATCTCATACATGCATACAAGAGATAAGAACAATCGGGGTATTCTCTCAGTCTTGCAAAGCCCTTGCACGTTAAAAACCGGTTTTCGTATGGGGCCGCTTTACAATCCGTGCAATCCGTGCACCGTGAAAGAGCTACGCAATACTCAGAGAATACCCCTTATATTTTTGCAATGTGCGAATTGCACAAATCCACAGATGTAAGACTTTGCATATGTTTATGTGACTGTACATATAAATATGTACACAAATCAACTCTATTAAAATCACGTTTTAACTAAATGCAAGAGATTTTGATTAGCAATGCAGGCAAATTTTCACCCGCTCCCATCGCTGCGTATTTATTAAAATGCGTAAAATATTTAAATTTTTTTTTTGTTAGCGTTTCCGTGCTGTAGATAAAGAATGCTTCTTTATTTTATATGCCAGCTAGTCTAGGGTGACCACAGCAGTCGGAAACAGTCGCGGCAGCAATAGCAGCCTGCCAGCCAACAAGGCTTTTTGTGCATGCGCAGTTGGCGTGACCATCACACAATGGCTCCAAAAGCAGTTACATATTAATATGTTTACATTAATTATTTTTCTTCTTTTTTTGCAAGTATGTATTTAAATGCAGCTGTTGTCCTTGATGATACGATCACTTACTTGTTCGTCCAACGACTGTTTTCACATACAACTTTACGCCATACAAGAATTGAAGTTTTATTTTTTTAGTATCAATGCATGTATGCGTCTACATGTATTAAGTTATTTTTAGTTTTACCCACCTACTCCAGTTTTTTTTTGTAATTCTTGCTTTTGTTTGTAAACAATATTTCTCAATGCCTTTGTGATGCGAGCAGCTTTAATAAAATGTAAAGCTGGGATCACACGATTTGTACAGATTTGTAAATTTGGGCAGTTACGGAGTGGGGTTGTTTGGAAATGTTTTTATTTAGCTGAACTCATTCTTGATGAAAAATTCTAGACAACACTACTCTGTGACTGCCAAAATTTACAAATCCGCTTAACATATCAATAAATTTTTAAGTATCGGTTTGTTAATATGATTAAAGACCTTCATTTTTTCTTGGCTCTAATTAATATCCTCTAAAACATACATACGGATACTTGAGAATCTTTTACCTCCGAGAGGCACGAAATATCTGAAATATTTTGTATGAGTAAAACTTTGCGGTTGCGATTAAAAGACAAAACAAATCAAGTGTACCTTCTTACCTCGTATGGATGAATTTCTTACGTCGCCTGTATTATATTATCATTATCTATTGTTAGCAACATTGATTTAGGTGTTCTTATCGTAATTTATTTTATCGATTTTATTACCGTTAACGATTTTGTTATCGTTATTGATTTTTTTACTATCCTCATTTATGTATGTATATATTTATTTTGTTTTCGATTTTAATTTTTTTATAGTTATGTAATGGTTCTAAAATTCGAAGCCTTGGCCATTATTTGTTGTTTATTGGGACTGTAGCGCCTTGGTTGAAAAATATAAAAGGCGCTAGACCCGTTAAACGAGCTTTTACACATCTTCCGAAAGATTCGTATTAAAAGCCTTTTTATGAAATCTATTCATTAAAATAGCAAAAAGATGTTTTCCTCGACATCTAACGCTTGAATTGAAAATGAAAATATCTTGCCTATAAAATCTCACTTTTCTAAGATTATATCCATACTTCTATCAACTATTATTTTAATTCTGTTAGAGAATGAACATATTTTTCTGTTAGCTACATATCGTCGGCTGAGTGGAAGATCGCCCTATCTTGGCGCCCGTTTGAAAACGGTCCATATCATCAATTGGTTGAAGAGTGCCCTATCTCAGAATTTGGTTCAAAAATGCCATATCTCAATATAAATTCAATGGTCCTTATGAATCAAAGATTTTGAGATTTTATTTAAGAAATTGTAACAAAAATTTGCTCCAGCTTTTGCTAAAAGTTAAATAAAAGCTCTCCGTAAATTGTTAGCGCATAATCTGAAAAATGCCAAATTTTGAGTTGTGACTCTTTTGAAGACGGTGTGCGATATATTGAACCATTTTCTGAGAATGGGCGTTTTTCAACCATTTACCGAGAGAAGACGTTTTTAAACGGACAGTCGAGATAGGGCGATCGATATGTTTCTTTTTACTTATAAATACAGTTATAATCAAAACAAAGAGTGTCCTTGGCATTAGTCACATTTATTTTTGCTGGTCATTACCACTTGATTATCACAGCGTCATATCTAAAGAAAAACCAACTGGTGAGGTGGTGATACATACATAGATGTGCAATTGTTATTTACTAACAATGTGCTAACATACTTACACATATGCGTATTGCAAGAATTGTTACGTGCATAAATATTTGCTTAAGTGTTATCGTAAATAAGTTAAATAAATAAATAATTCGCGGTGAAATGGTGAAGGTAGCGTCGACACAATTTCACAAAGCTAACAATGAATTTACACTTTGCACTTTTTTAGACCAAAATTAGGTAAATATAATAAAATCTGAAGCTCGTGTGGAAAATAAATGGCGTTCTAGACTTCTTATTGAACTTCGAATGGGCGCTAGATTTCGGAGTCTGTAGGCAGAGCATAACTGTTAAGTGCAGACTCGGGCGAGATTGTCGGCAATATATGTACATATATCACTTTCATGATAGCCTTTTAAATGTGGAAAATCTAAGAATTTTAAAGTACATATTTGATAGGAAAGTAAAAACAATCATGAGTTAAATTGCGTGTTTTTAAAATAAAATTTCCCTTTTTTTATTAATTTATACCCCGACTAAGATGATTCCACATCAGCAATACTAAGAGCTTTCTAACACATTTTGTTGATAACGTGGTTTTGTACTTAAAACGCCGATGTATGATATACACTGTCAATCGATGTCTCCTTTCATTTATAAAATCAGCTTGCTTGCCTGCATCGCTTTGATAAAAAAAATACCATGAACGTCTGCCGTATTAGCCTGTGGAACTAATATCCTCCGGCGATATACATACATATACTCGCCTTCCTGGCTAGTGACCTTTGGCGCTTGTACTTTCTTTGTTTTGCTAGCCGTCGCCTTCGTCATTGAAACATTAATTCTTTGACGCAGGTGACAGCCATTCATTGTTGTGCTAACTACCTTGAAATGTTTGCAGGTTATCAGCTTATACATCTGAATCCTAGTATCTACTATATATGCATATTTACATATGTGCATATTGCATATCTACCTTTGTAAGGTTCTTGACCGCAACATGTCATATTTTGTTTCATTTGCTCTGTTTGCGTGACTGTCACACACCTACTACATATATGTTTGTATGTATATGTTGATACATTTCTTATCCATTTATTTTGCAATTTTTTTATACATGTGCACATACATGCAGTCACTCACAGAAGTACTCGTAATTTAGTTTTTTTTCACAATATTCAAAATGTTTCCCTCATAAATCTTTTTCGTTAATTTTCATTTAAAATATAGCTCATTCTATAACAAAAACCATATAAATCATTCTTGCAAACTTTGTACAAAATTCATAAAAATTAATCAAACTTGAAAAAAAATTCATCAAACTTGTTAAGTCAGAATTTTTAGAAAAGTTTTCGGTATGCAGTTTTGTAGCCCGTTCAATTTTGGTATAATAAAGTGCAAGTTTCAAGTAGCTAAAAATTACTGCTGATTTTTTAGTTTTTTTTTTCGTCGAGGGTGTTGCGCATTTTCTTCCATATAAAAATAGATTTTGTTCATACCTTATATGGAAACACATGCGCAACATCGTCGACAAAAAAATTCTAAGAAATCGGCGGTAGTGTACCAGGGATAATGCGAATATTTGCATTCGCATTCGTTTTGCGAATCATTCTTATGATTTTGCACATTCGCGTTTGCATCAAATGATACGAATGTTTTGCGAATGCGAATGTCTACAGAGAGTCCACTTTAATATTGTTGAAATGGCTCTAATAGTTCGCTTCCATCAAGTATTAAGAATAAAATTAATGCGAGTGAAGTGCCATTTCAAAAACCGATAAGAAGAGTATTCGCTATGCAAAAAACTTGTACAAGTTGGTACCAATTGTTACCAAATCGTGTTCGTTTGGCCAAAAAACTAGTAAAACTTGCAAGGAGAGAGTACAATTTTGACATTTCATTTGGAGGGGAAGTTGCAAGTTCATGCTGGGATAATTTTGGCCAGCAAGAATTTGTAAGCAGGATTGTGGCACACGGTTGCATTTTTGTCAACAATAATTTGAATCAAAGAGTTCGGGTTAAATTTTAAAATGAACAATCTTGTCGCGATTTACTACAATTAATTTAATTAATTCCCAGCATTCGAAAGGTACTCGGCCGAAAAAGCTGTATTCGTAATCGGAACGCAGTCCAGGAACAAAGAAATTGAAGCGTATGTTGAAGAAAGTCAGAATAGGAAGAAATATAGGTATAGGTTCTGTTTTGTTTTCCATCTGAAATAATTGATTTAAAAATGTATTATGCTCGAAATGCAACCGTGGACGCCAGCTGGCAGTGAAGTTTGCAAATGCGTTGATCCGGATAAACTAGGGAATTAACTGCAATTGATCTGGATTAAGTCCGAGTTAATCCGGATCAACCCTGCCGTCTGTTTAAGCTTTAAGATACCTTATTCTCTGAATTTTGTTACTGGCCAATTCTGACTGGCTTTTGCATAAAGAGAACACTGTACACTTTTCAATGCTTTTCTACTCAATTGCATTCTACTTATTAACTGAATTAAATTCTCGACTCACATTTCACATTCACATGTTATTGTATTACCTTGTTCCGGCTGTTATACGTCTTATGTATGTACATATCGTCGTTTAAAATACAAAACCGCGTATCAACAAAATGCAAAACCGCGTATGTGAGGTTGTATAAATTATTTTCTAGAGACTTATATTTCAAAAAGACTATCTTTTTTATAAAGCAATTGCATTTCTGACTAGTATATTTCAGGAGAAATGGGTAAGGCTGGAGCCAAGAGCTTGTGTGGCCAAATCCAATTTTTGGCAGCAAATATCAGTTGCGCGGTTTTCCAGAATGACGATACGCGGTTTGGTATTTTAAGCGACGGTATGTATGTAGATGCACTGGCGTGTGTTCCCTGCAGTCATTGGTAGATACATACATAGCTATTATCCAAGCAATTGCGTCTTAATGCCTACATTTGAGTGAGTTTTCCATTGTTATTATTAATGTTCTTTTCTGAGTGAAGAAGTGAGTGAATTTACCACGATGTAATTGCATTCTCTATGCTATATATTTCATCGCTTTTGTTATTGTTTACCTGCTTTGTTGCTGTTGACGATTTACTATATCCGCACCAGTTTGGCCAAAAAACTGGTTAGTCATCATCTTGCAGTTGGCAGTTGGTTGCTGGTCGTGATTGTCAGTCAGCTGCTGATTCTCTTTGTTGCTTATTAAAAAGAATAATAGCTAACAAGAAAAACAAACAATTCTTCTTGCTTGTATGCGTACTGTAAATAACTTTATATACAAACTGAGGTCTTGAGTTTTTTCGACAAGCTTGCACTCAAAGTGTACTCCATTGGAGGGCCAGTTAGCTGACAACAAACAGCAGGCAAGTCAGTCTGTTAGTGAGTTCATTGCAGTATAGCTGCTATCCATTTGTACTGAAATTTGAACAGCCAGAGGAAGCGCATTTTTCAGTATATACATAATACATACATATCTTGGATCTTGAATTTTCGCTATATCTACTTTGTTATCATTTTGCTTTTCAAGGTACGGTGTGTTACTAGTGAAATTTGCTAGTTTTTGTTTTATTAATTTGCCAAAATCAGCATTTTTGTATTGTTTTTAATTTTTTGTAATTTTTTGTATATTTCAGAATCTTGGATTGAGCTGAGCAGCGCTGCTACAATGGCTGGCGTCAAGAGTCCGGATCGAATCACACCATTGCCCTTCACAAGTGGTGAAGAGTATTTACGTTTGTTGCGCGAAGCGCAACGCGAATCAAATCACTCCAGTCGTGTTGTCTCACTGGCCAGTTCGCGCCGTGATACACCCAGGGATAGGTAAGCGCTTGTAACCGTTTTACTTGAGTTTTTTCTTCATTTATGATTAATATTTACAGCCCCAAATCGCCACCAAACAGTCCGAATACCGAGCTCACACCCAATGAAGATCTCAAGAATGTTTACATTAATTATTGGAATAAGGTTTGTAGCAATACAGAAGCCTAAAATCGTGTTTTTATCAGTATCTATTTTTCTTATATTTATTGTAGGAGGGCGATAGTCACAAAGACACAGACTGGCTGGATGAATGGAATAGCCGACCGGATCAAGAACCACCAAAGTGAGTATAAGAAATTGTTATTCAAAATGCATTCGTATTGTCACTTCTAGTTTTAGTTAACATCAACTTACACTCCTGATCTCATTCTTAATGCATTTTCACAATCTAATGGAAATGGAAAAACGGGCCTAACGTTTTTATAACCTAATTTACTTTTTCTTGCAGAGATTGGAAATTTGAACATCCACAAAAGAAGAAGGGTGCTGGTTATTCCATTCGTTTGACGCGTCTTGGCAAGAATTCGCTATTTTCCAGAGAAATACTATACTCGCTCATTTTGTCGAATGTGCTGTCCTTGTTATTAGGCGCTGGACTAGGGTAAGTATGCATGCAATTAAAGTTATCAATCTCTGAATATACATATAGATCGGAGAAGATGCAAAATTATATATATTTCCTTTTTTACTTACAGCTTATGGCTCAGCAAACGTGGCATTCTCTTGACCCGAGTTGTCATTGACTGAACGGAATGTTAAAGAAAAGTGATTTATATACATATATATTATTTTTAATATTATTATTTTAAACAAAGCGGAAAGCAGCAGCAAAACAATGAGCGAAAGTTGTAAAATAAAACAACGTTTTAATATTTGAAATAGAAAAACAGTAAAACGAAATTGAAAGTTAAGGAGCTATCAGAAATATCTAAGAACGAGCGCAGATGAAACAGTTGTAAAAATATTTTCATACCACAAAATAAGTAGCAGTGAGAATATTTATAGCGAAGATTAACAATAAAACAGCAACAACAAATAACATGGAATTAAGAAAGATAAGAATTTTTTAAAATAAAGCGATGACATTTTTATGCGCATATTAAACGCATAAAATCATATGTATGTATATGTATGTATTTCTGTATGAATATAATTACTTATGTGCATTGCGTTATATGGAAAGCGTGCGATAGCAGTTAGAGCATTCGATAATCAGCCAATATAAAACCGTTGCCGGCATTGAGAGACACCAAGAAATGTAACAAAACAAATTAGTAAGATAATTATATACATACATACACTACATATAAATAAATTTAAAAAAAAAAACACATACATATATACAAGCAACTAGCGTTGTGTGATTTGATTGAGTTCATTTCATTGGCCGTACGGGATCTGATCAGTAAGTGGATTTGAAAGTATGCTGCAGTTGCAAGTTATGGGGAGAGTATTTGACTAATCACACAAACGCAAAGCAACAATTTATACATAGAATAGAGAAATAAAAGCAAAAATAAAAACAATTCGATTACCATACATATATATTTACTTGGAAAAACTTGCTGATTGAAACGTGCAACACAAGCGTGGGCTCAGGTCTTTTTATTATTATTACTTGTATTATTATATAACCCCAATTTTTCGAAACTAAAATGCGATTTAATGTTCTTACAAAAATGCTTTGTATTTCATATTTTTACAATTTTTATTAAACAAAAAATATCTAAACTATTTTAATATTTTTACAGAAAAATAAAGTAAAAAAAATAAAGCGAGTAAGAAAGGAAAGGCAGTAGCATACAGTATTTGGCGTGTTTTACTAGTAAAAATACAAAAAGCAAAAGAAAATGCGGAATGCGGAATTTCATATTTTGTGTTAAGGCAGTTTATTCAGTGCAAAATCTACATTATTTGATATACATTTGCGACAAAAGAATAGTTTTGTGAAGTTGTTTAGTAGCTAAGCTATATTCAACCACTCCTTACTCTAAAATTTCCCGCTAGTTTACCTTTTTAAATGTTTTTAATGTTAATTTATATAATACAAAAAATATATCTATGTTTTATATTTATATACATACTATATGATTATGCAACTACGGATGTATTTTTGGTACTCGAAATTGTCGAGTTCACCAATACCACCAGAACGCGTTTGTTTTTTTCTAGCTTGTAGTTAAATTAAGACGCGAGAACATTTCCTCAATACCATTTGCATACATACATTCATTTAACAATACAGGCGGGTTCCGACTACAAATGACTTAAGTTAACTTTGAAGCCGAATTTTGGTGTTCGTATTTCGCGTTTATCATGTCAAATACACTTGAATTCATTTTTTAGTTTTCAATTTCACTTTCACTCGGATTCTAGAACCTGCCTGGTATTGTACATATTTAACGGAAACAAAAATTGATTATATTTTTAATATCAAAGCGAATAAAATAATATGTATAATTGAATTTAATTGAAGAAGTAAGAATTCGAAAATACCGTCGTTATGGCAAAAACCCCTTTCCCTATATACAACACATACATATAACTATGTATCTAGTATATATTTACATACATATGTATATGCATAATTATATTATTAAAAATCTTATAGACTTTTTTGATAAACTAAAGAAACGACAAATGGAAAAAAGTATGAGAAATGCAATAAAAAAAAAAAAATAAAAAAACTAAAGAAGCGAAATAAACACTGTGTATTTATTACTATTATTTAGAACTAATATGAATATCAGCAGTGGCTACCGGGCCATCAGCTCTACGTTGCAGAAATTACTTTTGTTTATAGCTAGGTAATTTCTTCAGTTTTCTTTTTCTTGGAGATATACATGTGTTTGTGTTGGTGTGTCCAAGGCGGAGTCGGGGGAAAATATCCTCGTTTTAAAACCGTTTACATAGTGGGGTATTGCAGAGGTATTAAATCTTTGTTGATGGCTACTGAGTAGTGAGGGTGTTGGTAGTTTTGAAATTCCGTTTTCGATTTTTTCTTTCAAGTGTTGGTGAATGTGGTGTTTTATGTAATTTTCATTTATATACACCTGCGTTCAACTAATTAGCAACAAAATTCAAAATAATATTGTTTGCAAATTATGTTAATTTTTTTATTTTTAATAATTTTCATTTAAATTATCATCCCTATTTCGAGTGTCGACTGGTAGTAAATAAACCACTATTATTCGATTATCGCTTTTCCATGATATTGTCAACGTCGTTGTCTTGTTCAATAAGTCAGTGGGAACAAATTATAGGCGCTCATCCTTCTACAAATAAATAGTTGACGAAAGATGAAGACTAAAAACTATTCACAGTCGCTTATTGAACGAGAAATCGGAACAGCATTTGTGAAAGCACAGACGTAAATCGCAAGTTGGTGGAGTAGGCTTAACATTCAGCACATGTGTAACCGCCAAATACTTATTTTTAATTTAAACTCAACTGATTTTATTTTTTGTTCTTTGTGTTAAAACTAGTTCACAATAAATGCTACTATTAAACACCTAATGACATTTTGTGAAGAGCATAGAGCGTTATGATAAAACTAAAGGTATATTTTTATTTTAGAAATTATTTCAATCCGTATATGCACTATCGCGTCTTTAAAAATAGCTCATATGTTTCCAGATCGCTCTTTGCCACTTGACGTACAAATTGAAAATCATTACCACTGACTAAATCTTTTGGTGAGACATACAAATCCTTCTCGGGATCGTATTGCGCACGACCTAGTGTAACAAGGAACTCATGACGCTGTCGTAAGCGGAACTCGCGCGATGTCAGCACTTCAGGAAACTGTATTAGCATGTCATGCGATAGCTGCATTGTTTGGTGTGCATAAGCAAAACGTTCAATTAGATCGTCAGATTCTGTAAAAAAAAAATGAGGCTAACGTTATTCTACGCTTTTCAAAACAAATTTTTCATCAATTTACTCATCATCCACAATCGTGGCTTGTTCAAGAGCAAGCACTTAATTTCATCCTTATCGAAGCCCATTTCCTCGCGTATACAAAACGATGATTTGCGTATATGCTCCATGCTGTAAGTTATCAGCCGCGGTTGTTTCGATGTTAAAAATCGCACATCATCACCGCTCAGTCGAAATTCTTTCTGGAAGTGTCCAAGCCGTCTGTCAATGCGTTGCGTTGAAAACATCAGCCAATAAGGATTTCGGGTGAATATGCGTTGGCGTTGTTCAGCTGTGAAATTTTTGGATTCTAAGTAGTTAACACGCGTTTGCAAATCATCTATATCCACTTTAAAAATTAACGGATTTTTCGTGAGAAATTCACCAAAGGCCGCTGCTGGTACCCCTTGATCCTGTAGAAAGTAGAGATACGGTTTCACATTTTTTTCGAAATCCAGGCCCAGTACAAATTTAGCCAAGCCTTTACGTCTCTCAATACTACTCAAGTCTACGCCCAGTTGGATAAACTGCTGTAGCGTAGGAGATTTGTTGACGTATGCAGCCAAATTGAATGTGGGCACATAATCCTTTTTAGCTTGACCAACGGCTACCGAATCGGCTTCATCAACAAAATCATCATCGCTGGCGGGCAAATGTTGGCTTGGTGCAGCGCTTTTACTCGATGATGTTTCATTTGTGGCTTGGTAATTTTCGATTTGTTGCAATTCTTTTTTTAAATATTTATTTACTACTTCCGTAATGCCTGTTGTATCACGCGGTTCAATCTGCGCGGGTCGTATAGGGGGATTGACTTGCTCATCTATATCGTTTGATGCGCTAACTGCTGGTCGCTGCCATGGCTGATTACGTAGTTCACGCAGAATCTGCGGCACGAAAATAAACTTTTTTGCATTATTTTGACGTAATTTTGTTATTAACCGCAGATTTCCTAAAATCAACATTTTGTACGCGATGTAAAGTAAAAACAAAAGTCAGCTGTTTTTGACAGCTGAAGGGCATGTGCGCGAATTAGGAATTGGCACCGATTTCAAAAAATCGGGTTTTCGATTAATTTCCGTTTTTTAATCAGATTTTAAAGGCCAGGCAGCCAGGCAAAAATTGCCATTATTTCGTGTGTGTGCCCAAAGAATTTTGACATCTGATACTTCACAGCCTGTTGCCTCAGTCTTTCCTCAAGAAATAATGGAACTGGCATATATTTCTGTTGCAAGCAGGGTCAAAGAATAACTTAATTCCCTTTAATTTGATGTACATACATACATACATATACGTTATGTATAGTTTTTAAGAAAATTGTATTAATATTGGCAGTCACTGCCGCAGCAAACACATTACGGCGTTGTCAGTCAAGAACGATAGAATAGTTCATTTCACCATGGTTGTCAGTGACGCGTTTTTTGGCATTCCCTTTTGATTGTTTACGTTTTTGTTGTTGGCTTTGAGGATTCGGTGACATAAACAGGAGTTGGCTGAGTTTAATTTATGCCAAATTTAACATGCGAAGTTAGCTGCGATGGAGGCAGTGGCGGTGAATTTAGAATTTGGGATTAACCAAGGCGTATTTAACAAGGTGGTGTTGGATGTATATAAGTAAAAAATTACACTAACAAATTATACGCTGATGTCCATACTGTCATTGGTATGAGTTACAACAAACACATCATTTTGACGTAATGGCCTCCACGGCGAAAAACTCGGCTTTCGCCCCAACACCACCTTGTTTAATACACCTTGGGATTAACTGAGCAGTACTGCCAGCAAAAAAAAACAGCTGATTTCGAAAAACTGCCACCAAAGAACGTAGATAACGTATCTGCCTTGTATGTCAAAATGTCAAATCTCAATTCGCCTCAGTTTATATGTATTTTATTTTTGCTATTCATGGGCATGTTGTCAAATCAGTAAAAGCAAAAACAAAATACATCTAAGGCGAAGGAAAGAAGAAGAAATCAACAGGTTGGATCGATGCGAATTTATACAAGGTGGTGTTAATGGCGAATTTACATTTTCGCCGCAGTACTACTTAATGTCAAAATGATGTGTTTGTTGTAATATGAATTCGCCTTGTTTTCAACAAACACATCATTTTGACATTAGGAATTACCGCGGCGAAAATCTAAATTCGCTTCCAACACCACCTCGTATAAATTCGCCTTGGACTGGACAACCCCACCTTGTATAAATTCGCCATGGCCCCTATCAAGGCGAATTTATACAAGGTGGTGTTGATGGCGAATTTAGATTTTCGCCGCGGTACTTCTTAAACTCAAAATGATGTGTTTTTTGTAATATGAATTCGCCTTGCTTACAACTAACACACCATTTTAACATTAGCAAGGCGAATTAATATAAGGTGATAGCAGGAGTACAAAAACAAAAATTTACATATATTTTGTGTTTGCTTTGGCGGCATAAACTGTCAAAATCTGTAAAAGTGTGTAGAAATTTAAACAAAATTTTTCAATTTGACATCAGAAGCCGTGCGGCGAAACACATACACAAAACCAGCTAATATAAGTAGATTATCCTCATTTTTGAGCTTAACACCCTAATCTGTAATTATAACAAGAGATTAGCCATATAAAATTCGTCCCTTGTTAATCTGTAATTATAAAATAATCTCAGATTTAACCGATAACTTTTCGGTATCCATCCTAGTTTTATCGATTGTTTTTGCGAAAAAGAGGAGAAATGCCAAATGTGAAAGTAAACAAAAATGTACGCTAGCAAGTAAAAGAGGTTTGTAAAGGTATTTTTAATAAAATGTTAAGTTAAAATATATTTATATTGCTTATTATAGCAGAAAAACGTCATCACGGTGGCACAGAGAAGAAACATAACTTTTCCTTGAGATGTGAGAATAACGAGCACAACAAATTTGACGGCGAATAATCTGAGATTTGCCTGTGTAAACGGGGTGATTAAAAAACGAGCTTTGATTGAGATAATATTGATATGTGAATATAGTTTAAGCTAGTAACACCACCTTATATTAATTCGCCTTCGACATTAGGAAGTACTGCGGCGAAAATGTGAATTCGCCATCAACACCACCTTTTATAAATTCGCCTTGGCCCCTATTCTATCATTCTTGGTATAAATTCGCCTTTTTCCAATTAGAATTAGAGAAATGCTGAGTCGATACTTTTAAGTATTGATCGATACTCGGTACCGATTGAAAATGTATTCAATACTTTCGATACTCGGTACCAAAATGTTTAGATTTCTAATAAGGACATAGGCCAAAAATATGGGAAGACTCTTATCAAAAGCCGAATTTAGGGGCAAAAGAGCTTTCAATACTGATTTCAATGAACACATACAAAATACATGGGAATAAATTACCGAGGACCAGGATCGGTGTGAAGATCCCAAGCATTGAGTTACCGAGTACCAAGCTTCGGTGTGATGACCCCTATTATCTTCGTAGGCCCGAGAACCGAAAGCATTTTTTTGAACCCTGGATCTACTAAGGTGAAAACTGATAAAATATTTGGGATATTCACACCTGCCAATTATCAGGCTACCTGGTTATGTGGCTATAGTTTTACTCAATTTACAACAACAAGATACAATTGAGAATAATAATTTTAACCCAGATAACCTGACAACCAGGTACGTGCATTCCCTGCGGATTTTTTATATTAAATTGCGGAGTTGAGCTGTCAAACAGCTCTTTCGAAGTTCGAATTTCCTCCTCCCAAATTTTCGGAAAAATGCTACTCCCTGGGAGTTAATTATTGGAGGATTTCTTTCTCGGGAGAAACTAATTCCCGGAGAACAAACACCCTGCTAGCATTCAGAATTGGGCTGTGTATTATGGCAAAGGCTTAATGTAAAGAATCAGTATCGGGAATCGACAATTCAACACATCACTAATCAGAATCTTTTGTTTCCCATCCACCATTCGCTCGTTTTCTATTTTGTTGTAATTTTTTATACACGGCTTTTGTTTTTTAATTTAACCTGTAGATTTTTGCATTGTATTGAATATCCGAAGAATTTATTTTTCGTAGCAAGAGTAAACTATTAAGTAAGCTCCAAGAAAATGGATAAATTACGTCGCGTGCTTAACGGAAATGATTCCACCCCAGAGGAGGAGAGTAGTATCATAACCCAGGTAAAGAACTATTATTTATTTTAAACCATTTTAGTAGATAAGTTTAATTTAATTTTTGTATTAGTACTAAGCTTTGGTCTCTATTTCCTAAAAATGAAATATTTAAATCCAATTCCAATTCTTGCATTGAAAAGTAACATAAATTAACATATTGCGAAAAGCTGCTGACTCAACAAGTGGCCCGCCACCCCTTTGCGTTGCCTGTTAAAAGCACGTAGGGATTGGGAGTATGGCGAAAGGAGTATTTTAAAGCAAAATATTGAACCAAAAAATAGCCTTGATATTTGAAAGTAGAATAAACTTCTTCCGAGAATTCTCCGTTGACCACACGACCAGTCTGAATCTAATAGGCATCTGATATTGGTGGGCGTTTACGACATGATTATTATTTATGGAAACCTAGCGCACATATCAAAAGAAAATATGAAAATATGTAATATACATACATATGTATATATTAATAGTTCACGTATTTACGTATACTTATTTACATTTTAATCTAAACATAAACATCCGTATTGTTAAACAAATTCTAATTTAAAAACTCCAACATTTCTTATCAATTAATTTTCTATGCAAACTTCTTTCCACCAAACTATATGTATATTGGAATCACTGCATTGCAGATCAATGAGATGTCAACGCTCAGCTGGTCGACACGCATCAAAGGCTTTTGCATATGCTTTGTACTTGGCATCGTACTGTCGTTTCTCGGGTCTTTGATGCTCTTCTTACACCGCGGCGTAGTGGTGTTTGCGGTCTTCTATACGCTCGGTAATATAATATCAATGGCGAGGTATGCATTAACATATTATTTACGCTCTGAATGCAACTCATTTATATATAACTCATTAATTACAGTACCTGTTTTCTTATGGGACCAGTTAATCAAATCAAGAAAATGTTCTCATCTACACGCTTAATAGCCACTTGCATTGTGCTTGCATCGATAGTTATGACCTTCATAGCTGCAATTGTGGTACAAATATTTGTCATTTCTAATATTTTTTTTTATATCTTCAAACTAAGTTTAATCATTTTATTTTTTAATAACTTTATAGCTCCATAAAGCCGGCTTGACATTAATTTTCATTATCATTCAATCGTTAGCTATGACCTGGTATTCACTTTCATACATCCCATATGCTCGTGATGCTGTGAAGAAAACCATCTCCGCTTGCCTTGATGTGTAAAACTGCTATAATGTGGCAATTTTATGTTCTGCTCATCGTTGCATACACAACAAGCATTGTAGCTACATACATACATAAGTACATAACTTCAAAAGTTTGATAGTATTATCTTGTTTATTTTGCCTTAGTAGTTTTGTACCAATGCGTCACTTAATTTATAAAAGCAGATTTCAATTATAGTAGTAGGTACTATTAATGTAAATTATAAAAACTTCAGCCGGTCGGGTCTTGGGGCACTTAAAATATTTATCATGTCATAAATAGTTGCTTATATGTACACATGTAAATTCTATACTGTAGCTTATTTTACTGATAAAAGTAGACATAATCAGTGTCTTTCCACGTGTGGTAGGAAAACCAATTTAAATTTCGTAACCGTCGACTCAAAGTCAAGATCGACAATTATTCTTATAGAGCAGCAAGCAATGCAAGTGTAACTTTATATTTATTTGTTGAATTACTTACTGGGGTAACCTAAAACTCCTTATCTCAACCAACGTTGCCGAAAGCTTTCGCTGCGTTCCCACGACAGTCGGGTGTACGTAACCGGAACGACCCAGATTTATATCTGGCCAAGGACTGTCACCCCAGCAACACTCCCCAAAACTCTATGGGGAACTTGTATGCTGCTACAACAACAACAACAACAAAGCTTTCGCTGGAAAATCGTCACTTAACCCTAAAAAAATCGTCATTTCGGCCAAAAAGTCGTCAAATTTTGGTTTATTGTATTTTGTTTAACAAAATAAAAATACAAAGGAATTACATACAATTAGTCGTATGCATAAAAACTAAGCAATTGCGTTTTCTTAAAATTGTATACCTTTAACTTAAATTTATTTGAAAAAATTGAGTAAAAGGTCTGAAAGTTAAGAAAAAGTATTTGCTTAGGCTTTATGCATACGGCCCAAGAAATATGACCACACATTTAGGCCGATTTTGAACAGAAACTCCCTAGGAATATTCAGAATTGGGCTGATTATAAAACCAAATGGAACCCACATTGCATATGGGTTAATAAAAGTGGATTTGGAATTGTTAACAATTTAAAACTACGATCTAAAACATAACTGCCTTTAAATAGTAGAACTCCACTGGGTTGAAGTTTTTGATCTAGTTTTAAAGTAGGGATCTTTACACCGAGTTTGGTACTCGGTGTTCGGTAATTTTCCCCAATGTATTTTGTTTGTGTAAAATTATTTTATTATCGGTGTACCAGTTATCGAATTAGCGTGAAGAAAGCTTGATAATTTTTCTGGTAGTTGGTAAACTGCAATTAACTGTTCGATATTTATTCAATTTTAAATCCGCCCGCTGCCGAAATGCATAACGCATATGAGTAAAGGTGTTCTTACACGATATGTATCATCTGTAAATGTGACATTCCCTTATGTAAAAAGTGACAATACATTCTGTGTAAGAACACCTTAAGTAAAATTCCTTAAATTTTCTGTTACAATTTTTTTTTTTTTAGGAAAAAAGCTACGAATTCGCTTTTGATAAACAGTTTATCAGACTAACAAAAGAAAATTGAAAAGTACGTTCACAGTTTATAAAATTACCGAGTGTCAACCAGCAATTTACTAAAACTACTAAAATGGATGTGAAGACCCTTAGGGCCTTTTTCTGAAGTAATCTTTAACTTTTAAAGCTCACTTTAAAATCTTTGTCTAAAGTAAAGCATTTGTTTTATCGGTTTTTGACGTATGTATGTTACTTGGTTGTAAACCAAACTAAAATAAACAAAAAATCGTCATTACGGGGAAAAAATCGTCAACACGTCAATGAGCTCAAAAAACGTCAAAATGACGACGAAATCGTCCACTCGGCAACGCTGATCTCAACCATAAAAATGTAATAACTGCTAGGCACATTTCAAATAAAATATATAATTTTGCAACTCAGTTTTTTGCAGTGCTGATTCTTTTCTATTATGAAGATTCTCATGTAGAAATAATCATATCGACCTACGCATTAATATGTATTATAATGCTGCAACAAAATAATTACGACGAAAAGGAACAAAAACTGCATTACGCTTTGAATTTTGTTTAACTTAAACAAGACTAAGAACTCGACGGATTTCAATTAGTTGTATGTCAATATATGCCTACTTCTTTTTTTGGGAAATCGCTACCAATGGTTCAGTGTCCTCAAACTATATTCCACCGGCTGATTAAACCATATACATATGTATGTACATAAGAATTATCTTGACAATTGGCACTTAATCCCTTAAGACCTCTATTGATATTTATAATATCTAATATTCTATTTATATAGTATATCTACGTATATTTTTGATAACTCTAATTGCATTAATATAATTATAAAATAAATGAAAGTATGTAAAAAAAACGTTTAAGAAGAATTACTTATTAAAACTTGTTATAGCACGGCACTTACAAGAAAGAACTACTAGCCTATAGAAAAATCCACTTTACCAACAAATATTCATAAAATTATATTTCAAGAGTTTTCATTTTGTTTGTTTTCTGGATTGTTTCTCATAAATAAAAGGCTTTAAATTTTACACTTAGGAAAATCACCTTTATTTTAAAAATAAAATAAACAATTACTTAAAATACCAGACAAAATTAATTTTATGTTGTTTTATGTATTTATTTACAAAAAAATATAAACGCACATTTTTAGTTTTGATTTTGAAAAACTCAATTCAAACTTTACAAGGGTTGTTTTCTGAAG
The DNA here is from genome assembly GCF_013731165.1 of Rhagoletis pomonella. NCBI lineage: Eukaryota > Metazoa > Arthropoda > Insecta > Diptera > Tephritidae > Rhagoletis > Rhagoletis pomonella. The sequence goes on along the minus strand of NW_023458559.1, from coordinate 67,205,895 downwards.
CTTTATAAAATGTATACGTACACTATACTGTTAAATTAAGTTTAACATTAAAATTAAAATGAAAAGTACTTTGGCTACAGTGTGCACATGCCATTTTATTTCATAATATATGAAATCAACGCATAATCATAATTGCATGGGTGTGTAAAGGTAGCTTAAAAAATAACTTGATATACATACATAATTACAATATAATGAGGTTAGATACAGTTTGTGAAATTTTGATAGGTCTACAGATAAACAAATTAAACTAAAATGTGCGATTTAAATATAAAAACAATGCACTAATTTGCTTAGCAGAGCTGAAGCGTTAAATTCTGAAAGACGCTCTAACAATTATACAAAATTTCGCGTGTTGATATGCTTCGCACACCTATCTATAATTTTTAAGAGCAACTAATTTCAGTCCTACGACTTCTATAAGGCTACAACTTTCATGCTCAGTTGGAAACTTCACTGCTTTTCAAAAAAAAAAAACCCATAACAGTCTCCAGTTTGAATTACTGCAGGCGAAAATTTGTAGTTCACAGTGTTTATTGTTATGTATGTCCATATTTCTAAATACACGGCATTTAAGAAATTTCAATACACATTTGTATTGTGCCTTTTGCAAAAAGATTTTAAATATAATTTTGATTTTCTCTGGCACAATATATTCTTGTTATTACTTTGCATGGTATAATTTTTTACTTAAATTATAAATTTGTTATTTACCATTAAGTTTTTTCATTTATTTATTTAAGTTTTGTCTTCAAAATTTTTTAAAACATATCAATCAGTATTTAATTATATTTCCGAACCTAAGCCAAGTTCTAAAATTAAATTTTTTTTTGTACTAAGACAAAAACTAAGTTTACCAGTCAGTTGTGTTCACGAAAAAATGTTTTAAGGCTTCTGCCAAAATATTTCGGAAAAAGTAGGAAGATTTACGTGAGTTGGACCGATTTGAAAATACCTCAAAAAATCTCAATATACTTGATTGCATGGATATCATTTTTAAATATTTCTCTGCAGACATTTTGGGCTTAAACTCTTCTATCATCTGAGGTAATTTTTTTGGAAAAATATAATTTTATTTATAAAAAACATTTATTTTTGATGATATTTTCAAACTGATCCAGCTCACGTAAATCTTTATATTTTTAATTCCAATGAAAAAACTACCGATTTTCATTCATCCTAATTAAAAAAAAAAAAACCTGAGAAAAAGTGCTCGTTTTTTACAAAAATATTTCTATAACATTTTATGTATCCATATTCAAATTCTCAAAGGCCTGAGCTAAAATTTTCTTTTAATATAAATTAAAAAGCTAATCTATATTATTTATTTTATTATAAAACTCAAGACAATGTTATCTATTCAAAACATACATTCTTTGACATTTTTTTCCAACTATGGTTGGTTGCTATTTCCCTTACACGGCTCCACAAAAGAATTTTTTGTTTGGCCGGCAAGCAAGAGTGGTCAATTCGCACAGAATTGGTGTCGGAATTTGAACTAGCTGCCGAGATTCATAGGTCGATCTTCCACATGTCGATTATTTTAAACATATTTTTACTATCTTTACGTTCGTGCCACGAATATTTGGATCACGATCCAAAATGCTAAATAGTGGCACTGATAAATTTAGTTCAATGAAAAGACCGAACTAGTGAACTATTTCATTGAGATGAACTAGTTCTTTAGTTCATTGAGATGAACTAGTTCTTTAGTTCAAGAACTACCCAAGCCAAGGACACAGCAGCTGCAAATCTGTGCGAATGGCTAGTCTCGTTTACCGAACGTAAAAATATATTTTTTTTTGTATGGCTGTTTGTTTTATAAATTTGAGCTCTCACGTTTTTTGTTTTTTATTTTTATCAAGCTTTATAATTTTTATTTTTACCCGACTCTACAAAAAGGAGAAAGTTAACAATTCGTCGGATTTTTTTTGAATGCAAATTACCGCATAACTTTGGACCATTTTAACCGATTTCAACAATTCTTTTTTTAAAGGAAAGGTGTTACCTCACCGGTGGTCCCATACTATGTTGGTTTAAATCCGATCATTGGATCATCAAGAAAGTAACGATAATCTTAAATTTTATATGAGAATTAAAGTCGGTTCTGTTTTTTGCTTAAAAATTACTTGTTTTTTATAAATTTTTGTTACGTAACATTCAATGCGTTGTCTGTGGGTCATTTTCTTTATTTCTGATTTTAGTTTATAAATTTCATTATTTTATCGATATCTGGAATAAAAAGTTGTCCTTTGAGTTTTCACTAAGAAAGTATTTACATAAATTTGTAAGATTTTATTCCCTTCACTATACCCGTGTCCGCTTAAGCCCTCTTATATCTTAATTTATACATTATTCAATAACTTTTACAG
>NW_023458559.1:67071661-67178523 GCF_013731165.1 Rhagoletis pomonella | reverse complement strand
TAAAATATCGACTTTACTTATTTCGAAACCTAATGTACATACACTGGCGATCAAAATCTAGTGAATGGTGATGGTTTAAATATTAAAATCCTATAAATATTAAAAATCCTAAGTCCAACTCCAGTTACGCTGATCACAGTATTTTACCGGAAAGGTGTTCCTCGCCTCGCAGACATACTGTGGTCAGCGTATCTGAAGTTGGACTTACGAGGGCTATTTTTTGATGAACAAATTACATCGACGTCGAAGTCGACAACAATTTTGTTATTTTTTATCGTTCACAAATTTTTAATCACCGAACATTCCGATATATACAGCCAGAATCTGCAATTAAATTCCGAGTGAATTTCCACCCCCTACAATTTAAATTCAAAGTGACTTTGGTTGAAATTCACTCGGAAGTGAATTACAGAACTTGCCTGATATTCACACCTGGTTATATACACTAAAATATACAAGAGAATAATTTTTAACGAGATAACCTGATAACTAGACAGGTGTTAGTACCTCGAATATTTTTATAAAATAATAACAAAAAAACTAAACTTGAAAAACATTGTGAATATTAAAAGAATTACTTTTCGTTCAGTTTTGATCAACAGTCTATCTACACTAGGCGACAAATGCAAGTGTACACCTTGTTTTAATATAATTTCACAATTATTTTCATGATTTTTTTTGCATTTATCTATCTATAATACAAACCATGTAAATAAAAGTTTCACGCTTTATATAAAAGCTGACTCCCAAAACGTCAATTGCATTACATACGTGGAAATTATAATTTCCATAACGTCCAACTACAAAATGTTGACAATGTATACTTTTCCACAATGCATCCGAAAAGTAATCAGTGCATCAGAAACAAAATTGATGCTTCGTTTGTTTTTGTTGTTGTTGTTGTTGTAGCAGCAGTACTCAACCCCCCGGGGTTTCGTCAAGGGTCGTCTTCGTCCTCTAACTCGACAAGCCTGAGGCCGAGAAATCGGGCAGCGTCTATAGGCGCGGTCCATAGTGCTTCTGGTGTCAGGGTCGTGGGGTTAGAGGCGCATGCGAAGAGGTGTTGGGTGTTGTGTGGACCTTGCCCGCATGCAGGGCATGTGTCTGCCACTTCTGGGTTCAGCCGGGAGAGATAGCTGTTTAATCTGCGGCACCACCCAGAACGGAGTTGTGCTAGGGTACACCATGTCTCTCTTGGCAGTTCGGCTTCGTCGATGTTTATTTTTAGTTGCGATTGGTGTTGTGAAAATGAAAAATTACGAAAGGTTATTCATTGTTATATAGAATATTCAAAATATGCAATGTACGTGATTGCAATGTTTCGCAACCCTGCATATGCAACAGTTTTAATACTTCAGTAGAACGGTATCCAAACATTTTATTGGTACCAAGGCACATTAAACAGGTAGTATCAGTAGATCAAAAACAACATTTGCGTGTATTTTGTTGTTGCTTCTGGTATCGAAAGTGTCAAAAACTGTTCTGAATTTTTTCTTCTAAATCAAAGCGTGCCATGTGAAATACAAAAAATTATAAAAAATAAAAAATTGAAATTGGAAAAAATAAAAATTGTTGCAACTTTCTTTCCTAGTAAATTTGTTTGCTTCTCGAAGCATTGATCCATCCTTTACAAGGGCCAGTAATCAGCGGTTGTGCTGCTGAGTTGGGCGAACGTTCCAAAAGCTGCTATTGAATCGCTTGTTTTGTATGGCAAAAGGTTTCACATGCAAATGGATTTTAACAATTCAGAATTTTTGTGAGAAAAAAATTAAAAATATTTGACATTTTCGAGACCAAATAATTTGAAAATAAATCAAATCAGCTGCTCTACTGATACTACCTGTTCAATGTACCTTGATTGGTACGTTTTGGAAGTCAGCCAAATTCACAAATTGTCATCAAAATTTTTAACTTTTTATTCTGTTTTTCTAGAAAACTTTCCGAGTGTGCGGTTTTGTAGCACAGCACATTCAATTTTAGTCCAAGAAGTACAAACTGCTAAACAATCGCGTTGATTTTTTAGAATTTTTTTTGGAGACTGATTTTGCGTTTTCTTTTTTATATAACAAGTGCAATTTACAAAAACTGGCGTTGATTTTTGAAATTCTGTTGCTAACGCTCTCCCGCGTTTTATTTCATAAGAAATTCATCTTATATGGAAAAAAGTGCAAAAATCCGTCACCAAAAAAAATGCTCACAAATCAACGGGATTTTGTAGCCAGTTGAAACTTTCACTTCATTAGATTAAAATTGAATCGGCTACAAAACTGTATACTCGATAATTTTATAGAAGTTCTGAATACAAAGTAAACAATTTTGATAAGCACTTAGAAATTTTGTGAACTTTATATATAGTGTGAAATTTTGATTTACATATATGAATTATATTATAGAATAAATAATAAATAACACGGTGCTACAAAAAAAAAAGCCATTAAATACACCCGAAACATAAGCTAGTGTAGGTTGTGGGTATGGTCGAGTACAACATGAAAATAGGTCCCGTATAGTTCCTGAACCCTTCATTTTTTATACCAAAAACCCGTATTTTCGTACTTAATGCACTTATCTATTAATAGCTTAACTATTTTCGATACTTCAATACCCACATCAAAATATTATTTTCAAACTAAAAGCTGCCAGATCTTTCGTCTGATGCCGATTGTGATACATATCTAAATTACCTAATTCCCTTAATTCAAGCTCAGTTTGACTTTTTAAACAGATGGCGACCCTACTTCATGAAGTTTAGAAATGAAGCATTTCAAAACTCTTTCATTTGATTGTAATAACTCATTATAGTTATTAAATAATTAAATAGTTACCAATCCTCATCAAAAAAATTTTTCTGACGCCTTCGTGTACACATTTTCAGACTACAACCAACCTCGCCGGACACACCCATATTCTGATACATATTCCAGTTAACTAATTTCCATGTACATGTTCAATTGAATTTTTTAAACAGATGGCAACCCTCGTACATGTTGCTTAGAAATAAATCCTTTTCAACATCATTTCGATTCGTCTTGAAATAAACGCCCCGAGAGACGAAAAAAATAAAAATCCCATATAATTATTATGGGAAGACGTAAATAATATTCGTCTTGAAATAATCGTCCCGCGAGACGAAAAGATATTTCTCGCAAACAATTATTATACAAAGACGAAAAAAATTCTCTTAAAACAAGTTTTTGATCCTAAATTTTAGAATAATAATTATTTTCGGTCTCTGCTTTTTTTTGTAGCACCTTATAATTAATGGAAAAATCTGGCCATAAAAGTAATTGTGAATATTATATTAGGACAAGGTGTACACTTTCGCAAGCGCTAAACGGTTAAGTAGTATATCAAGCAACCTTGATGGGCCTTCAACAAGTACTGCTAGAAGTCTTATAAGCAGGGAACGGATTTTATGGAAATTGCCTTTTATTGGCAAATAGTATCTTAAAAGAGAGCCTACCTGAGTTGTCAATCACACCTTGCTTAAAATATGTACATGAAGATGTATGGAGGTGCGCGCACTACACCAGCTTAATCGTTGTGGTTTTATGATTTTTATTCATGTGATTAGCAGAGGCAAAAATGTATGTATTTAATACGTATATGTACAGTGACGGGCAAATCTGTCACATGGTGTAACACTTTTACACTTTTACACTTTTTTTTTGTTACACCATGTTACAGTTTTTCTCGTAACTGTATATTACAAATGAAGTGATCAGTTATGAAACATATAAATCTTTACATGTTCGTTACAAAATTTCTAAAATAACAAGCGAAAATCCCCACGTTCTATATCGTAGCAGTGGCCACATTGCGTGTTTGTCACAGACACGGTTTATGTCAAAAATTTTGAAGTGAAACTACCTTCTAAAAATTATTGTATCATGTCATGAAACTACATTGCTCATAGTAATTCTCTTTTTACTTGTAAAATAAAAATTTCTAAAATAAATGTATTTTTTGATAATTTTTCGGTTTTTGTCTTTTTAGTGCATTCTTTTGCGTCTTTTGCGATGTCTAGTGCCTTTTCCTGTCTATTTCCCTATTTTATTTTGCCCTTTCTAGCCTATTTTGTTATTTCATTTTGCCTTTTTTATAGGTTTTTAGGTCCTTAAAGTCCGTTCCCTACTTATAAGCAACGTAGAAACAATTTTAGATTCCTCCAGCGAAAGCGAAGGCTCGAATATAAAATCTGAAAGCTTCAAAAATGCGAAATTAAAGCTCAATTGAAGGCCTATCTTAAAGAAAAACGAGCCCAACTCCTTGAAAATTGTCTCGACTGGAGGAAAACTAAACTAAAATACGACTCTTCGCATGCCCGGAAAGCCCGACAACCCTAACGGCTTTGTCCTTGTGGACCGACCCGATAGAGGCTGCACGCTTCCTAGGGCTGCCGTTAGTGGAACTTGACGACAACGACTGAGATATCAACCGATCTGGGCGGGGTTGTTATAGCCGCTACAACAACAAGAACGACAAATTGACAGATCTAGCCCGCAAATATTTGAGCGCTCCACCTGCCAGCGTTCCAAGTGAGCGATTGTTCAATGCAGCCGACCTTATATACGCGCCTCTAAGAAATCGCCTCATGGGATAAAATGCAGCAAAATTACTTTTTTTGAAATATAATATGCCCTTTTGAATTTTGGCTACTAAATTAAAACATGTATAGATTCTCACGTTCCCACGACAGTCGGGTCTACGTAACCGGAACGACCCAGATTTATATCTGACCAAGGACTGTCACTCCCGACACACCCCTTAAAACCCCTTTGGGGAACCTGTACGCTGCTACAACAACAACAACAACTGTATAGGTTAAGCACTCGTTCAATGTTCTAATAAAAGTAGTAAAAACGATAACTTTCTAATACGCATTCGCATTCCGAAAATTCGCGAAGGTGAAAAATATGACATTCGAAACATCCGTAATACATACATTGCAATACAATAGGGGTATTCTCCAAGTCTTGCACGATGCACGGATTGCACGAAATGCAAAAATACTATTCCAAATTTCGAAGAGTACGAGAGCACCCCATTGCAAAGTGTTAGCATGCATGGGTAGCAAGCAGCGAAATTATGTATCAAATACAATAACAAGGGACAGCAAAAAACAAATGAAGTGAGCGAGATGAGAGGAATGAGAGAAATATGTAGCAATTCCAACAACAAAACAACTAGCACAGGGTCGCATTTATCTTGCTATGCTATTTTGCAAAATATATACATGGGTTTCGACGTTGCATATTTTGCAGCGATAGGAAATGTTGTTTCCCATTTATTTTGTTGTTGTGTGTTTGCAAGCTATGCAATCCATGCAATCCGTGCTACGTGCAATGGCTTTGCAAGATTTGGAGAATACCCCTAATGTGTATTTTATTTTTAAAACCTAAATAAACAGTAATAACTACCACATAAAGTTAACGACTTATTCACGCAACGTAATTTTTGAAAATTACTTTGCTTTTCCCATAACGAATAATGGGATCGTCGATTTTAATTTGCTTTTTACCACTTATCTAGTACCGAGGATTTATATACTTTATCAAATACTTTTACCAACAACATCAAAGATGTGAATTACAAGGTTGTGATTATTACAACAATAAAATATTATTGACTTTCGCAGTTATTCAGCTCAATATTTGACGAAGTTCTTTCTCAAAGGCTTTATAATACATCTATAGAGCGTGTCAGACTTGGCCATATTTTCAACTTTTCCTCGCAATTCGATGTCAAATTGAGAAAGAGAAATGTTATTTCCACGTGCGAACAGCCAGAGAGAACTTTCTGTCACTTTTCGGAAATCAGTTTCAGCAATGAAAGTTGCAAGCTGTGACTGCAACTGAAAGCGCGCAAATCGATTCGGTAATATATTTCAACTTGCTTGTGCTGTACTAGCAATCTACAATTCGCCTTTTGGAAATCTCTTTCGAAAGACAGTTTACATGCAAGGTGTGACTGCTCATGCAATTGCTTTCTGAAATTTCTCAATTTGATAGCCTTTTCGAAATATTTTGCATTGCCACGTCTGACAGACTCTATAGTGTTGGACAAATTTACAGGGGCCCGATATTTTCACAAGTTCTGACAATTTTTCTTTTGTTTGTTTCATTTTATTAATTTTTTATAATAGTATTGCTCACTATCTAGCAAACACCATACGAATCCAATTTTCAGATTTTGTGCAAACATTTGCAAAATTTGACAGTTTCGTCAAAATTTCAAATGATTTAATCAGAATTTGTAGAAAATGCAGTTTTATAGGCCACTGAATTTTAATATAATAAAGTGCAAGTTTGAAGTAGCAGTTTTGTAGCCCATTAAATTCCAGTATAATAAAGAGCAAGTTTCAAGTTGGTAACAAATCCCGTAGTTTTTTGAATTTTTTTTTGCTGACAGCGCCACGCATTTTTCTTACATATTTATAAAAATATGTCGAACATACCGTGGAAAATACTTAGAATTTTTTCAAAATTTTGCCCAAAGTTTGAAATTTGGATTGATATGAAAATTTAATAGAACAAGTCAAATGTCGTGATCCTATTAATTTGCCCGACACCAGATATGTTGTCGAAAGAGCATGTTGCCGGTGGTGTTATTGTAGTTGCAGCAGCACGCTGCACTTTCTTGGATCATTATAATATCGTAGACACGTCTATGCCCTAGTCATACAGGTCACTTACCTCGAACCAGGGTATGCAAGCTCAACATAGCTCCCAATCATGAAGTCGTCGATTACGTAATCACCTATCTGACTGATTTAGGCTGATAACATTTAGTAATTACAAAACGTCAACAAAATCAATCATGAAAATGGCAGGTAAATTAATAACTTTGCCAGAAATTATTTTTAAATATGAAATACACCTTAAAATGAGGCCCATTTGTTTTAAATATTTATGTGTTCACAAAAAAGTCTCGTATTTCTTGACTCTTTACTAATTTACTAACTTGAAAACTTATTCGCGACTTAATCAGTCGTATATGTATGAATGCAATTAGAATTTAAATGTTGCGCTAATTCTAAATGGAAACGGTTAGTTTGCATGGAACACGCAATGTTTTCCACCTACATTTTCTTTCGTGTTACTTTTTTGGTGAATTACATATCCAATTGTTTATCTTATACTTATACTATAATAACATTGACATAAACAAAAGTACTACTACATTTTGATCATGCAAGTTTTTAATCTAATAGACAGCAAGCTCCTTGAAGCAATCTCACGCTGACCAAGCCAGAAAAGTAAATTGACATCAAGGTGATTATTTAAGTTCTCGTTGCTTTTTTATGAAAGTAAGTAATAAAAAAGTAAAAAAAACCAATATTTAAAAAATGAACTCCCTCAAACATCATTAACTAAGAAATAATGACAAATAAATGTAACGACTGGCCATTGCAAAGCGCCAAATACGTTTGGAACTTGCACATGGAACTTCGACCGGAACAGGAGCGGTAGACACGCCAACTGGGATGAATGGATGGTGCAGGCGGTGCCACCTGCTGCTGCCTATACAAAGTGCAAATGAACATCATTAACTATAGCCAACATATTGCATAAAATTATTGCCCATACATTGCATACATATTTCATTTAATTACTTTGCAAAATTTAGCATTCTACCTTTATTAAAAACATAACTGTAAAAAAAAAATAGCAAATATCTATTCTCTTCCCAAGTTTTACCGATTTTATTTCATATTTTCATCATAATTAAAATTAATTAGCGGTGAGGAAGATGCGGACTCTTTGGACATCAAACCACCACAGGCCAACGTGCTGCACTCGCGTGATCCCGCTGGTTCGAGACGGAAAGAAAAATCGTCCAAGGAGAAGAAACATTCCAAAGAAAAGAAGCATCGCAATGAAAGAGAGCGTGCTAGTGGCCGTGAACGCGGCGAAAGGGAACGAGATCAGCGCGAGCGCGACACCAGAGAACCGCATGGTAGAGAACGAGACATGCGCAATGATCGTGGAGGAGGCGTGCGTCCAGTCGATATAGAGCGAACCCGCGGCGACCACCGCAGAGGCGGCGAGGAACGTGAAGAAATGGCGCGCTATCATCAGCGTGGCAGTGGCTATGAACGCGACGACGGCAGCCACAGAGATATGATGCCGAACAGCGAGCGCCGTTACGCGAAACACTACGAACCGCACAATAATGACATGCGTCGCAACAGTGGCAGCAGCGGCGGTGGTGGTGGTGGTGGCGGTTATCATCCACAATATCAACATCCTCATGTGCCGCGGCAGCGACCGGATTACTATGAGCGCGGCTCTAGTGCTGGTTACCACCATGGTGGCCTTGATTATTACAACAATAGACATCAGCACCAGCAGCAGCAGCAACAGTATGGCGGTGGCAAGCACTCGCATATTGAGTACAATGAAGTCAGCTATGAGGTTCAGCGCGAGCGTCGTAAGTATAACTACGATGCGCAGAATGACTCGGAGAGTATTGAACAGGATTTGCGTTCACGTTTACTTAGTAAACGACATAAGTACGTAAAGAGCAGTGGCGGCGATGTTATCGAGTTGGCGGAGAGCTATGAGTCAACGTCTACGGTACAAAGGCAACGGTACGGCGATGCTGAGCGCCACGAACGTCATCGCCAAAAGCATGAAAAAGTGCGTGAATCCGTTATTGAGGTGCTTGATAGTCCGGAGCTCGTTGAGGTGGAGGGCCCACAAGCAGAGGAAGGTCATCGTCAACGCCGCAAGCATAAGCATCGCAACAAGGAACGCGAAGTAATGCTGTCAGAGACGGTAGTGACTACAGAACGCGTGGAGCGGCCGGAGAAGCGAAAATCACCCGATGACCCAGAGATGCTGTCGCGTCGCGAAAAAATACTGGCCGTTGAGCGTGAGAAGGAGAAGCGTAAGGAGATGGCGCGAGAGGAATTGGAGGCGCGTCGTCGAGCACGCAGTGCTTTGAGCCCAAGTGCGGTTGCAGCTTCCGTTACAGCGGGGCTAAATGTCATGAAGCGCAAGAAGCAGGATGATGTTGATGTGGAAGTGAAACGGAAACGATCCAAGAAGGCGATAGCTTCTAAGCAGCGTAGTGACGAGGAGGAAGAGGGCGAAGCGATAGACAGTGATGAGGATGACGACGACGATGAGGACGAGGAGAACGGAAGTGAGGAGATGGAAACAGAGAGCGGAAGCGGCGATAGTGAAAGTGACAGCGAGAGTAACTCTGAAGAGGAAGGTGCAATTGCGCGGCGTGAAAAACATCACCGTAAGCGTAGCAAAGCCGAGAAGAAAAAGAAAAAGAAGAAACATCGTTCCCGCAAAGCACGAGACAATGGCGTTGAAAACGAAGACAATGTCGTTCACGACGACGATGATGATGATGCTGAAGAGGATGACGACGTTGATATACCGGAAAGCCCCTTTTCTATAGGCGAACTTTCCAAATCCCCCATACGTCGTCAGCATCGCGCAAAGAAGCACAAGAAAAAGAAGAGTAAAAAACATGTCGAGGACGACGATGAAGAAGATGGTGAACACCGTTCATCGCGTTCGCGTACACGCTCAGCCCGCTCACACTCCCGTTCTCCCTCCCGTACACTTTCGCGCTCACGCTCACATACGCCACGTCGCAAGAGCACACATTCACGTTCCCGTTCTCATTCAGGCTCACGTGGCTCTTCGCCACGGCGACATGCAACACGTTCACGTTCCCGCTCCCGCTCCCGTTCACATTCACATTTTGACTCAGGTTCAATGTCATCGCGCTCACATTCACGTTCATCACGTTCACGCTCAAGGTCACGAACACGTTCACGCTCACGCTCCGAAGAGCGTGACATGAAGTCGGCGCACAAAACAGAAGCTGAGGCCACTGCTGCGGGCTCAAGGCGACGTGGAGAAGGTGATGGTCGGAATGATTCGCCTGCACGGGACGACAAAGGTGCGCCGTTGCCTGACTACTTCCCGGGCATACAGGGCTGTCGCTCCGTCGAAGAGTTCCAATGTTTGAACCGCATAGAAGAGGGCACTTATGGTGTGGTCTACCGCGCCAAGGACAAACGTACCAACGAGATTGTTGCATTGAAGCGCCTGAAAATGGAGAAAGAAAAAGAAGGCTTTCCCATAACTTCATTGCGTGAGATCAATACGCTTCTGAAAGGCCAGCACCCAAATATAGTTACAGTGCGCGAGATAGTCGTCGGTTCGAATATGGATAAAATTTTCATTGTTATGGACTATGTTGAACATGACCTCAAATCGTTGATGGAGACCATGAAGGCACGGAAACAGTTTTTTCTGCCCGGTGAAGTAAAATGTCTGACGCAGCAGCTATTGCGTGCAGTCGGACATTTACATGACAATTGGATATTACATCGAGATTTAAAAACCTCGAATCTGCTACTCTCACACAAAGGTATTTTGAAAGTGGGTGACTTCGGCTTGGCCCGTGAATATGGTTCCCCACTGAAAAAGTACACGTCACTGGTAGTCACACTGTGGTACCGCGCACCCGAGTTGCTGCTCTGTTCACCGGAATACTCAACACCCATTGACATTTGGTCGGTGGGCTGCATTTTTGGCGAGTTCCTGCAAATGGGTCCACTCTTTCCGGGCAAGACGGAAACTGATGAGCTGAACAAAATTTTTAAGGTGAGTCAAAAACCAGCAAAATATGTGGTTTTAAAAAGTTCTTGTAACTGAACGCACTGTTCAAAACGAAAAGAGATTTCCCCTTTCCCGCCCGCTTTTTATAAAATTTGTGTACCGCAGTAAAAGCTTAGTAGTTCCTTCCCTTCGTCCAGATTTAGACCTATACAATTGATTTGGTATTCCTTTACATTTTACAAAAAGTTTAAATATCTTTCCTTTATTCCTTTTCCCAGGAACTTGGCACACCAAACGAACGCATTTGGCCCGGCTACAAGGATTTACCTGCCGTCCGCAATATGTTAAGTCAAAATTCGCAATTCGCCGACTATCCTGTTTCCAATTTACGCAAGCGTTTCGCCGAAAAAACCACCGACTTAGGCATTGAGTTGCTGCAGGGTCTTCTTACTTACGATCCAAAAAAAAGACTAACCGCAGACGCGGCCCTAAAACATAGTCACTTCACTGAACTGCCTCTGCCCATCGATCCGTCTATGTTTCCCACCTGGCCGGCGAAAAGTGAACTGGGTGCGCGCAAAGCACTCGCCTCATCGCCTAAACCGCCCTCAGGTGGCTCGCAGTTCAAACAGTTGGCCCGGGACGAATTAATTGTGGGCGGTACAGGTGGCAGTGGCAGCACAACAGCAGGTGCTGCTGCCAGCAATAGCAAAGTAATATCTGGCATCATAACCGGTAATAAGAAAACCGCCACGAACACTGGCTTTGTGCTTAATGCAGGCATTGATCAGCGTCAACTAGCCATGGGCCCTGGATTCAATTTAAAATTCTAACCAGGAAGTCACGCACTGCTTGCTATTGTTCTCTCATATTTGAGTGTGAATGTGTTTATTGGTACTACAAATTGCTTTTGTAATATTTTTTTAGTGAATAACTATCCCTTCGAGAGCGAGTTTCTTCAAACACATATTTTGTTGTTACTACTTTTAAGCTGCTGTCCAAAAACTGTAAAAACCGTCAAATGTTTCGTTTTAATGCCTAATGACTATTAATCAATTTCCACTGAGAGAACCAAACGATTTTACTAACAGAAAACGTAAGAATCCGTTAGAGCTTAATATAAATTAATATTACCAGTAAAAATAAATTATTATTAAAAAATCTAAGCAAATTTAGATTAAAATTTATCAATGAGAATATGTACAAATTACATGCGTTGAAGAAGTCATAGAAAATGTGTGTCTTCATAAGCGATAGCAGGTGAAGAGCATTAGTCATACAAACACATACATATGTATATATAGATGGAACAGTTTAAGTAAATCATTAGAGTGGTGACTTGTATTCACAGATCTACACAAACAAGCACATAAAAAAAAAACACTCAAATACATTTTTTTCCTAGTTTTAAGAACTTTTTGGGGAGTAATAAAATGTTCTAAATGTACTAAATATTTAGCTACAGGAAGACCTATTGTAAAGGAATGTTTGCAAGAATGGAAAGAGAGCCTAAGCAGAAAAAGGGAAATAAAAGGATATAATTTTACAACAAAATTAAATGAAAAATGTTTTATTGCAGTACTGATGTGGATGTAAGCGTTAAATGTTTTTGTTCTAGCGTTTACTTCGTACGGCCCAGATTTGTTGAAACTTTTAATTGTGGTCAAGACCCAGCAAACGTGCTGTTTCAACGGACTCGGATGGAGAGGGATGTTAGTTGAATGGATATATGTGAAAGATCTTTCCAGTTTCGTAGACTCGACTGCACATTCATGATTATTAGCAACGTCTCTATAAAAGTCAAAACTTCAGTTGCCATTGTAATACAACCACTTCTGGTCAATGAGTCTTACAATTATAGCGAATTTTACCAACTCAATTTAAAAGTTTTATAAAAGTATATTTTTGTTTGTTTACTACGCTTGACGGGCAATTGACCTTATTCCCTATATAACTATATATGTATACCTCACAAAAAGTAAATAAAATACATTTCACAATACATATTCTTGAACTTGTAAGCTTATATGTAATTCTAAAATGTAATCGTTTACGGTCGTCACTTGCGACTAAAATCTTTATGTTGACCACAAGTAGAAGTATGTACTCTGCCAGTAGGGTACATATTCTCGTACCGGTCCGGCCACCATCTTCAGCAGTGGCACATTATCTGCGACAAATCCTAGCACACGATCTAACCGCGAGCTTGTCACCCGATCGAAAAATGGTGAGCGCATTAAATATAATAACAGATTGAGGCATCGACGTGATAGCTCTAATTTCTGTTCCTTGTGCATATGTTGACGATATTTATGGTACATACGTATGCTGATCAAATCCAATGTCAACGATATCACATACTGTTGCCAGCGCTTTTGGCCAAATACTCCCATTGCCGCTAAGTGTATAAGTGGCTTAGCTATATACAGGTACTCAGCTTGTACTAAAGAGTAGTTTATTGGCTTGCAAGCAATCATTTCTTGTTGCTCTTCGGGCAACTTAAAGTCACGATATTGTAGCGGTGGTGCACCTTCCACTCTGCGCACCACACGACCAGAGCGTTTCAATTGGAATGTAAAGTTGTTATCGCCGAATCCATTTTGTATCAAATTATTTCTTTCTTCTACTATTACACCTTTTTTCAGAGCGGATTTTTGTTTTTTGATTAGTGCGCGACGATTAAGCGCAGGAAGTGCTGGTGTAGTGATTATTTTTTCAGTAGAGTGCTTAAGTATGAAAAAGCGACCAGCTGCTTTGGCAAATTGTACCACCGCTACGAATATCCACTTACCGCTATTACCGAAAATACGTTTGGCCGAAATCTCAATTAAAACCTCACAGTACTCCAATGTAGTCAACATGACCTTTAGTCGATAAACATATTTTTCCTTTTTGTTGTTGCTACGTGCTACAACACTAGTACTAGCGTCGAAGTTCACTCGTGCCAAATCAGACAATAGATTGTTGTCCCTCGACTTGTCGATTATGCGGTCATTGTAGAGCACCAACATATTGGATAGAGTGTATACGAGCTCGGAGACAACATTTGAATCAGAAATGCGTCCTAAGAGAAAATTCATTTTATTGGTGCAAGCGGATATGGAATTAAGTACATACCAGCAATAAAATAGGATACCCATTTTGTTGTGGTTTCTACGTCGCATACAGTTTCTGGATTTGCGGCCACCCATTCCTCATACGATTTTATCAGTCTCTTCAAATTTTCCATGGTGTTTTCAGCTTTTCTGAGATGGTCTCTGCTGATTTCGAGCTAGTCTATTTTAATAGTTTTAATCTAATCCCAAACTGAAATACTAAAGGTGGAACTAGTCATGAACGCAGAACTTATACTTAAGTTAAAATTAGTCAAGAACGCAGAACGTATACTTAAACGCTGTCTGAAAATTTTGTCGATTACTGGAGCCCTCAGTGTTGCTTACTACAGTGTTGCCACTCATCAATGCCTTTTCATAAACTTACCTTTTCAACTAAAACTTTTCGTGCTATAATAGATGCTAGCTTAATATAAACTACTAACTTTCAACCAAAAACCTTATTCGATAGTAAACCTCAAACATTTTAAACATATTTTGAAAAGGAACTTATAACTTGTTTACCATCTGCAAAACTGACGAAGTGGCAACCATCTATAGAAGGAAGAAATCAGCAGCGGTGTTGAGTTTTCATTTTCATGGCGTTCTGGTAAGACAGATCGTGGCACTGACTCGCGTTTACGTAATGGTAGGTTTACATTCCCGACTAATTTCACCTTAAAAATAGCCAACTCCGCCACTGTTTGAATTAACAATAAAAGGCCCTACACACGGATCGATTTATCGGCCAACCAGTTGACCAACCGCTAGAAGTTGTTGGTAAATAAGCCATGTGTAGGCAAGTTGGCAAACCTTCGTCAAATTATTCGTCAGGTTGGAGAAAAATCAGAAAATTTGTGAGGCAGGTTGGTCAATGAGGTTGATGCTCTGTGTGTAGACAAGTTGGGAACCTAAAATGCGATTTAATTTTTTTAATGGCTCATTAACGTTAAAATGTTTTTTTTCAGGTTCGTTTCGCTTGTGAAAATGCGTATACTTTATAAAAACGGGGGCGGCAGCAAAATCAAATACATAAATATGCGAAGCATTCGTAGCATAGCATAAAAGTTTACCAGTGCTGTTGTGTTGTTCACAGTTCAAAAACTGTCACTCAAATGAAATCGGCAACCAGTTGGCGCGTTTGTAGGGAATTTCATTAAGTAGGTTGGTCAACTGATTGGCCTAGAAATCAATCCGTGTGTAGGGCCTTTAAGTCAGCGGTCGACTGATATATCGATCTTTAAAAAGACATATCGATATGTATCTAGACTAACAGTTTGAGTGCTCTTGTAAACAAAGGCTTTCCAACCCCAAACAGCTGATTGCTGATTGAATTCTTTTGGACGCGCGGTTTGTTTTTACGTCTCCCGATTGGTTTGGTAAATTAGTGGCAATATGAGCGCAATCAACTTTGAAATAAGATTAAATAAGGAGAATAAAATATATCACGAAGGCGTATGAAACTAAGAAATCTGACAAATTAATATTTACTCACCAAAAACCTTTCAGGAGCTGTTAAGAGGCTGCGTGCATTTCAACTGCCCATCAGAGGCAAAGCATGACGGCATTTTGCTGACACTGGAGGGCGTTGTAAACTTGCAGTTAAGCACAAAAAATGTTGGTCTTTTTGATGCATTTTACAATTCTGTTAAGCCCATAACACTACTTAACACAACACTAGAGTTGGCAGCGCCTGGCAAATTGGCTTCTGGTAATTCTGAATTCCACTTTGAGCTACCATTGGTCTGCAACAAGGAACCTCGTGTGCTTTATGAAACATATCATGGTGTTTTTATTAACGTTAATTACCAGTTGCGATGTGATGTAAAACGTAGCTTTTTAGCTAAATCGTTACAGAAGACTCAGCAATTCTGTATACAAAATAAGCCAACGCCGTTGGATACCAAAGCGCTGGCCAACACAGAAGTGAATTTCAGTATAAGTCCAGAGACATTGCAAAAGACTGCAAAGGACCGTATAAATATACCACGATTTCTAATAACTGGCAAACTAGATCAGACCGAGTGTTGTGTAACACGGCCATTGACGGGTCAGGTTTGTGCAGGTGTAAAAAATGTATCCTCAAATATTTAACTCTTATTAATTTCTTATAGTTAACCGTACAGCACTCGGAAGTAGCTATAAAATCAATTGAACTGCAATTAGTGCGTGTGGAGACCTGCGGCTGCGCTGAGGGCTATTCCAAAGACGCGACAGAAATTCAAACCATACAAATTGCAGATGGCAACGTGTGCCCAAAGTTGGAAATACCCATTTATATGATATTGCCGCGTTTATTTACGTGTCCGACATTGATAACAAAGAATTTCAAAATAGGTAACTATTCATACATATTATTGAATATTCCGAAGGTGTTAACTGCAATTTTCTTTTTCAGAATTCGAGTTAAATTTGGTGGCGATTTTCAAAGATGATTACGCTATAACTGAGAACTTTCAAATAGTTCTAAAACGTACAGCGCCACCTGCAGATAGTAAACTAAACAACCGAGGCATTTAAATTGGAAAGTCTTTGCGTTTAGCATGCATTCCGAAATAAGTTCGAAGCGGTTTATTTTCGTAGAGCAATCATACCTATACATATGCGTATCAAATTACGAGAATAAGCAATTAAATACTAGAAATGCATCATGTTGTCATGATCATATATGACGTTATATTTCAAAAGTGGAAGCAATTAAATTGAAAACCAAATGTAACCGCATTTGGAAGATTAATTTACAGAAAAGCAGCCAAGTAACGTGCTGAAATAACAGCAGTAGCAATAATGATATATCGCTTCATTTACATTCACAAATTCATACTTCTTTCAATTAAATCATTGGAAATTAAAATCCATCATTCAGGTCTAAATACTAAAATTATAAGGTAAGTCCGCATGAAAAATTTGTAGGTTTTAGTTACTCCGTAAATATATATTTTTTTTATATACACACATACATACATGTCGCTGGCTTGGAGTGAAAAAGCTGCTAAGTCCAGTTCTTTGGAGAATTCACCTTTGATGTAGGAGGCGAGAAAAACCAAAAACGCATAGTTGCGTTTCTATCTAATTCTGTTCAGTGAAACTCAAATTTGCTAAGTGCAAAGGGATACGGAAACCTTTAATATGCGTCGAATTCTATCGTTTGCTTTAAATACGCAAAATTTTTAATACAAAATTTTAATACATACTTCAAGAATATTATTTTGGGAAGCTTTTCCCTCTGCAGTAAAATTAAAAAAAACTGGACTTAGCGGCTTTGCACTGTAAGCTAGCGATATGAATGTACGTGTTTAAAATAGGCCTTATGAAATAAAAAATAAGCGATTGCTTTTTCTTAAAATTTCAGACCTTTTACTTAATATTTTTTTTTTATGTTTGTGCTTTATAATTACTGTTGCACTATAAAAGAGCTTTAAGTTCTTATTGTACTAATGAATTTGTTTAATAAATGAAATCAAATGAAATTTGTTCGAACAAATCGAGTAAAAGGTCTGGAATTTTAAGAAAAAGCAATTGCCTATTTTTTATTCATAAGGCCCAATGGCTTTAAGAAGTATGTCCTCCATAGTTGCCAACTTGGTGCTTTAAGCACTAGATTTAGTGCTTTTTGAAAATTAAAACGCCAAAAAAAAAAATATTTAGTGCCTAGTGCTTTTTAGTGCTTTTTTTCTGAACTAAAATTACTCCGATATAGTTAAAATCTGAAATAATTTTTAAATATTTAAAGCTGTGGCAGCACTGAATTTACAAAAATCTACAAATTTAAATGCACTTAAATACAACCATGATTGATAAAAAGCTGAACTTGCAAACCCACCTTGTTCAATTCTATTCGCGTTGAAAATGCTAGTAGATATGCGAGTAAGTTAGTTATTTTTTTTTCTCTACTTATTTGTAAAAATTTGTATTTTTGTACCACCTGAGTAAAATACATCGTTTCTTGGTGCTGAATCAAAAAATCTGGCCGCACAATTGCTCTACCACTAGAATTTTGAGATATTTTAACCTCAAAGTGCCAATATCACGGTTTTTGGCGATATTTGAGGTTATATAAGGAAAACATATTTTGTTTGCTCATTTCTACTTAGAGCATGATTTTCGTTTGTTGGGATTCGATTTTTCTTTCTTGAGATATATCAGTTTTAATGTGCAGTACTTCGGTATTACGTCGTAGGCATGACGGTATTACGTTATAGCATGTAGCTTTTCAATCGTTATGAGCCAAAAAGTTTTGTGTATTGATTTATGTATGCATTCTTGTAAATATTATTAATTTTTCGCTTTTGTTAAATACATACAAACTGTTATGAAAAAAGCATCCATTGATTTAAAACCATTTGGTGCTTTTAGTGTGGTAAAACGCTTTTTTCCAGGTTTTTGGTGCTTTTTGAAAATCAAAAGTTGGCAACACTGATTTCTCTCCTGAAATTTGTAAAAATGCACTCAGCAACTTTTCACTATTAAGCTAGTGATATCGCAGTTTTAAATAGAGTCCACAAACGAATAAAGAAAAAATTTTAAACTATTTGAACCACAAAAGTTCCTTTGTATTTATATTTTTGAACTGATTTTATTCAATAATTATGTGCCAAGGCATAATGCCTTGACTGTGACACATTTTCACTTTTCTACATACAAACACGACCATGCACTCTTAAATTAAACGTAATATAAAAAATAACTAAAAAGATTTGCCATTGACAACATAGTTCTAACACAAAACGTCCTCCGACCCCCCAATCACCGTTATTCATCAATGTTTTTAGCATTTTTATGATTTTTATCATTCAAATGCTCGGCATCTTGTAGCGTTGTAGGTAGCACCTTATCAGTTGTTTCTGGAAATAGTAGAGTTAAGGTGCCGCTAATCAAAGCAAAGATGGCGAAAAGTATTTGAGGTGCGTACTCATAGTAATTGGCCTATCAAATGTACCAAAAGATTACAAATTTATATTCAAACAAAAGATTTTTTTTTGTGTTCATACCAAGAGCGGTGCTTGTGGCGCCAACATCGAACCGATGCGTCCAACCATAGAACAAAATGATAGCAAACTATTGCGAACATTGGTGGGGAATATTTCTGAGGTGAAAAAGTATAAAATCTGAAAACTACATGTAATTGCAAGTTTTCCTATTAAAAATAGCACCAATTCGGCAGCAGCGTGATCTGCAAAATATATGAACATAAATATTGGAAACTCCTTAAAATATGTGCAGTTGAAACTTTGCGAACTTACTTCTCCCCACCAACGCTGTGATGCCCATACAGAGTGCGCATAACAGCATGGAACCACAAAGCGAGTAGCGGCGACCAATTCGATCCATAATCAACAGTGGCAAAATTAATCCCGGCACTTGTATTACGCCATTCAGCTGGAAATTCGTGTATTTATTGCCACCCAAAGTGACTGAGGTAAGACTCAGTCCTAAGGCCACCAAAGTATGCGTAAACCAGCACAAACAACAATTTAATATACGCCAACGGAACATTTTCAAAGCCTTCACTATAGGATAATGACTTTCACGTGCCTCTTCGAGTTTTGCTTGATTTTCTTCCACCAAGGCTTTAAGATCTTCCTCTGGTATTTCGCGTTTATTTATGCGTGCAGCACGTTTTAATATACGTGTAGCCTCCTCCTCTTTACCCTGGCTCAATAGCCACCGTACACTTTCCGGTAGTATAAAAAGGAAGAGTATCTGCAGAATTGCTGGTGCGTAGAGTACGCGCAATAAATTGCGCCAATTTTGGAATTGCTGTGCTAAAACGCCCAATAGGGCCTCACCCAGCGAGTAGAAAATTGTGATGATAGTAGCTGCGGCAACGCGACGCTTTGGTCCTACCAACTCGATGGCCAGTAGAAAGGCAGTTGGAAAGAGTGTACTGCCAACGGCCATATCGACGAATTCAAATACGATGAACATATAGTAGCTGCTCGATATGGAACGCAATAAACCCATTATTGCGCTGAGAAAACCACCTACGGCGAGCATCGTGCGACGACCTAGGCTGTGGGTGGGGATAAAGTGGGGAAAGGGAAGTTAATTTAATGTTTCCTAACTGTAAAAATAACGATTCCGAAATAAGTTGCTAGATCAAATTTATTATTCATCGATAATCATATCAACAAATATCGATTAATCGATAAGAACATCACTAATTCTATTATTTAATATATCGGCAACGGTATCGATATATATAAACTTCAATAATTATATCGATAAATGTGAATGAAGATGGCACAACGCCGAAACCGGTTTGTCCCCAAACCAAATTTGACAAGGGATGACGGAAAATCGTTCCACAATACATCGATAAATGTCGTTATCGTTATCACCAATTTACATATTTACTCAAAGCGCACATACGTATGTAGAGCATATTTCTCGATATTTCTATATACAAATTTGTTGATACCTGATATCCGGATGTCAACCGGATATTATTTCTCGATGCGTATCTCCGATTTCTTATCGATATGTGATATCGTCAAATATCAATGATAACACCGTGCGACAAAAACCAAAAATTTTCAAAACACAAATTTGTTGATACAGATAGGTCCTAGGGCTGGGAGTTCTATCCGGATTTTTTTGAATATCCTGGTGATAAAAATTTATTAAATATTAAACTGATATCCGGATGTCAACCGGATATTAACTGGATATCCGATTATTAACCGGATATCCGGATATTAACCGTATAATAAGAAAATTATTTCTCAATGCGTATAGTCATTACAAACTATAATTTCCGATAAATTTATCGATATCTTTATCGACTTCAGCGTCGATTTCTTATCGATATGTGATATCGTCAAATATCAACGATAACACCGTGCGACAAAAAACAAAAATTTTTAAAACACGAAAAAATCAATACCTATATTCACAAAACTAGTAGCCAAATATAGTATAACTGCGTTTTTAATTTTTCCCTCTGACGTCAGCATTTTTTTTAAAGGACTTTCAAATTTCCAGGATATGATTGAATAAAAAAATTATTTAAAAGATTTGGTGCACTGTTGAGTAACAATATGGGTCTCAGTTATAAGGAAAAATTCTGTAGAATTAAAAAAAAACTAATAATTTTTTGTAGCACCAGGACGAATAAGTGTAGAAAATGTCCTTTTAAAACGTTATCCTTGAATATCCTTGGAAATTTCCAATATTTATTTTTGAAAAAAATATATTTCTAGGACTAATATGGTAACTACTACATCCTCGAATTTCGATCTTCTAACTTGATTAGTTTTAGATAAAAAACTTTACACTTCTCTTTATAAGACATTGAGAGTTAAAATATACAAAATTGAAGATACACGAATATTACAGTGTACAGCACTCCGCTGGGTATTGGACCAAACCATTTTTTTAAGATATTAAGTCCTAGGTAAAAAAGTAATTTCTCCGTTTTTCGAAGTTAGCCTCCGAAATCGAGATATAGGCCTTCGAAGTTCAAGTTCTTTTCTTCTGATATGCATATTTGTATACTTTGTATATAAAAATTTGAGAAAAACATTTAAAAGGAAAAAATACCTTGTTATTATAAAAAAATATTTTAAACAAAAAAAATACTAAGCGATTTTTAAAAAGTTGCAATCAAACTTTCTTTCTTCTGATATGCGTATTTGTATACTTCGTATATACAAATTTTAGAAAAAACACTTACAATGAAAAAATACCTTTTTTTTTTATTAAAAACAACAATTTAACAAAAAAATTACAAACCGATTTTTAAAATTTTCGTATCAATGTAAAGGCGATTAAACCCCTTTTCTTCTGGTATGCATATTTGTATACTTCGTATATAAAAATTTGAGAAACAACACGTAAAAGCAAAAATACCTTTTTTTATAAAAGTAATATTTTAAACAAGAAAATTACAAACCGATTTTTAAAAAATTTGTATCGTTGTAAAGGATACCAAAAAACGTATACTTTATTAATCCCAAAAATTTTGATTCATATATACTCTTGTATAGCAAAAAAATTAAAGCATTTAAACCGTACATCATACGGCCAGTTTGTTTTTTTAGAGCGCATACATGGTTCCAAAATAACGATTCCAGTATCTTCATTTATGTATATTGTAGCTTTCAATATCTTATAAAGGGAAGTGTACAGTGTTTTTTTTATCTAAAACTAATAAAGTTAAAAGGATGGAACTTGAGGATGTGGTAGTTAACAAATTAGTCCTTGACATATATTTCCTTCTAAAATAGATATTGGAAATTACCCAGGATATTCAAGGAAAAAGTTTTAAAAGGACATTTTTAATACTTATTCGTCCCGGTGCACCCAAAAACTATTATTATTTTCTATTCTACAGAATTTGTACTTTTAATTGATACCCATATTGTTGTTCTACAATGCATCGATTTTTATTTTTTTATTTTTTTAATCAATCATATTCTATTTGCTCTCAAACTCTGTGTTTAAATGGCAGATAAAACTTAAAAGCTACTTGAGAAAACGGCCCTAATAGTGCCTAAAAATTGGTTGCTAGAGAAATATCACACTCACCGATCTGCAAAGAAGCCACCCACTGGTATACCGACAAATTGTCCAATATTATTTACCGTACCAACCATTGTCAATATCCATATATCTGAGCAGAATATGGAGAACTAAAGAAGTAAAATTGAGATGATAAAAATAAAAAAAATGAAAAGGAAAATCAATTGCCTTACCTCATTGGATATTGTATACTCTTCATCACGGAATTTAAAATCATTTCCACATTTCTCGGTAACATTTTGGCTAAAGTATGCAGGTGTGCAAAATTCACTTGACGGATCGGCATCAGCATTGTTGGTAGCAACAAAGCGAGCGCACTGTTCATAGCTGGATCCCTTCATGGGTATGGTATAATTGAGCCACGGCTCATTGTAAGCACTTGCCGAGCTATCACATTGCGTCACATTACACCTGGAAAATTCGTTCCGTTTATTTAATAAAGTGGGGACCAGTTCGGGCTATGTGTGGGACTCGTTCGGGACTATATACAAAATTTTTTCGCACTCATAATTATTATCAAACGACTTTTACAATAAAAATAAAATAAATATTAAAAATATTTATCTCAATGATAATTATTATGACAAGACTTTTATAATATAAGTCTCAAAATAAAAGTATTTGAAGATTTAAAAATATTTATCTCGCTGATAATTATTATGAAAAGATTTCTATTATATAAATCTTAAAATAATAGTTATCGATGACTTAAAAAAATTTTCTCACACATAATTATTATCACAGGACTTTTATAATTCTTACGAAAATCTTGATGACTTTTTTAAAACTCCACCATGAAATAATTATTATTCTGGGTCTCTGATTTATTACAAATATGTTCTCTAAAAATTTTATGGTCACCCACCTGTGCACCACCGTACTCGCAGTAAACACATAAGAAATGGAAAAGAACGCATTGAAGATCATAGGTATGCACAACAGCACATAGTTGAAGAGTTGAAAGCGCCCGAATTGTCCGATACGCACAAGGATGCCATCGAGCGTGCAATCATCCTCCACCTTCTTATTGTTAGCCTCCACCTGTTCGCCACCACTCGCTGTTGGCAGTGTGTGGTTCGTTATTTCAGCTGTCATTATTGTATATTTGTAGCGTAGCGATTTCGAGAGCGGATTTTTTTTTTTAAGTAGCTGTTTTTTAGATGATCGACGCGCTATTTTGAGTTTTTTGAACTACTTCGAAAACTTAGCAAAAAGGCAGTGAACGTAAATGCGCGCGCTACCGCAACAGCACAACACTACCGCGCGGCGCTCACCAGACGAATAAATGAAGTGCCGTGAGCAATTTTAAACTCGAACAGGCGCATTTAATTCGATGGCTAGTGCGTTGGCGTGATCGTTATGTCAGCTTGGAAAAATTTGTGTTAACCCAGTAAGCCTTCTAGTTTACTAATGAATTTGCTGCAGTTAAATATTAAATATTGTACCTCAAGAGGTCAGCTATTTGGAGCACTATTCTGTCAATTTCGTGATCATAATCAACAATAGACTAAAAGGGATTAAAAAGGCTTCATGCTTTAGAAAAAAAAAGAGAGTCCACTCTAATATTATTGAAATGGCTCTAAGTCTGTCTAACCAGGGTGCGGACAATAGCCGGCTTTTAGCTTCAGGCGCTAAACGGTTAAGTAGTATATCAAGCTACATTGATGGGCCTTCAACAAGTACTGCTAAAAGTGTTATAAGTAACCTAGAAATAATTTTAGATTCCTACTGCGAAAGCGAAGGCTCCAATGTAGAGTCTGGAGACATTAAAAAATGCGAAATTAAAGCTCAATTGAAGGCCTATCTTAAAGAAAAACGAGCTCATCTCGGTGAAAATCGTCTCGATTGGCGGAAAACTAAACTAAACTACGACAAATTGATAGATCTGGCCGGCAAATATTTGAGCGCTCCAACCGCCAGCGTTCCAAGTGAGCAATTGTTCAATGCAGCCGACCTTATATACGAGCCTCTAAGAAATCACCTCATGGGGGAAAATGCAGCGAAATTCCTTTTTTTTTGAAATATGATATGCTCCTTTTGAACTTTGACTACTAGATTAAAATACTGTAAAGCTTAAGCACTCGTTCTAGTAATTTACAAAACTTTTAAGTAATATAAACGACGACTTAAGTTGATTATAATTTTTTTTAATGCTATTCCTAACATTCGCATTCGCATTCGCACATTAGCACATTCGCATTCGAATTCGCGAATGTGAAAAATATGACATTCGAAACATCCCTAGTGCGGTTTATGCTTTCGCACTTTTGGGGGCCGAGCCGATTACGTATGTATGTATATCCTATTGCTCACTGGGTGCTATTAGCAACAATACCTACAGATGTATGTATGTACATATTTACCTTATGCCAAGTGTTCTCCTGTGCATGTATTATGCCTCTCGCGGCAACTGCTCTAAAACTTCACACTGCTCATTATTGTTTTTAGCTATTGATATATTGCTCGTGTTATCATTATTTTTAGTCTTTTTTGTTTTGTTTTTAATATTTCATTGAACAAAAATACTCACACACTTTTTTGTTTGCTCGTCTTGGCGGCTTATCGCCGGCAAATTGTGGCTATCATGTTTATACAGACTTGAGGTACCATGATGTAGACAAGCTCATCAAGAGACGTCCATATGTATGTACATACATATGTACATATGTTTAGTTATATCGGCATATCAGATTTACGTGCACTGCTCTAATCACAAATTTGGGAGGTAAAAAAGGTAATAAAGATTTTAGTAAGTATTTGGCAGGTTGTTAAAACCTGATATACAAAGCTTGCGAATTCTAAACGCTTAACCTAATAGCCTAAACATATATCACATTTCTGGGTATTAGATATACATATGTAGCTCTTGAATTTTCTTGCCCTAGAGTATTCACAAAAAGTCGCTGAGTGCTCTAGTCCCTACGCGCGGTAGAAGTGAAACTTCATAGGAATGAAAACTGAGTGCGTGTTGTCCATTTGCCTTTATTTTTGTCTTTGTCTTCGGCTTTGTCTTTGACTGTGTCAATTTCTCTGTCTCTTTGTCCTTGTATTTACATCAGTGCGGTTGAACGCAGCCGTTCGTTTTCTGTCACCATATACCACCCAGTACGGCATAGCTCAACCAATTACCTCAGCAAAATTAGTTTATTTCTACTTATGCAGCAACTAACTTCAAATTGATGTATGTATAATCACCTAGCAGCAGTATTTAAATACATACATAAGTACACCCTAATATTTGACTAACAACTAGTATAATAAATCTCAATATTATCATTTCTATCATCTCATTTTAATACTCTATAAATAATGTTCAGAAATATGAGACAGTATGTGCATTAGAGTGGTCCAATTTTTTTATGGGAAAAAAATTTCATCCTAGAAAACCACCTTAGTTACCACCTTACTTTCAGTTTTCTACTGCAACCAATACAGAGTGCTCATTGACCTTGAAATGCGCTACTGGATAGTTGTGAAACTGGCAAAATTATTGGTGATTTTTATAAAAAGGCGCTGCTGTCATGATAACTCAAGCTTGAGATATTTTAATAGATAATTTAAATTTGAAATGTTCTTAGGTCACTTAACCAATTGTGTGATTAATATATGTACACAATACTTCTAGAGTAGAATATATGAGCATCATGAGCATCCTCTAAATGGATACCTCTTTCGGCAAGAGGAAAAATCTTGGATGGTGCCCCAAACCCTATCTGGGAAAAACATTTTTTGTACCACTCTAATGAGCCTACATGCATATGTACATTAGGGTGACTTACCAAAAAAATGTGCGGTTTTTCCACTGGAACTATGAAATTCTTTATATTTTAACAGCTCCGCCAAAATAATTTGGAAAAAATATTTAGATTCACGTGAGCTATACCGATTTGAAAATACCGTCGAAAATCTCATTATTTTGATTCCGTTGATAAAATGTTTAAACATTGTTATGCAGACCTTTTCAGTTTAAACTTTTCTGTCTTCAGAGGTAATTTTTTGAAAAAATATTTTTAAAAGCTAATTTTGTTAATAAATTTTTGGGGGTACATATTTTCAAATCGGTCCAGCTCACATACATTTTAATATTTTTCGGAAATATTTTCATGGAAGTCTTAAAATGCAATAAATATTATAGTTCCCTTGAAAAAGAATGCCGATTTGTTTGTATGGAAAGTGATGCACCCTAATGTACATACAAATGTAATGATAGCCGAAGTGTTCATATCGAGGGCTTATATTCAATACCACGTATCTGCAGTTTACACAAAAACTACTTTCTGATTTCTATTATTGCCACCAGTGTAAATTACAAATCCCGAAAATCCCGGGATTCCAGACAAATAATCCCAGGATTTCTGGGACCTAAAAAAGACCGGGATCCCGGGATTAACATTCCCAGTAAAGACGCTACATACATGGCAAAGCATCACGTAGTGGAGACATGAACCAAAATCAATTTATGTCTATATATTTCCAACTAGTAGCCGGAACTCAATATATAAGGTAACGTTCGAAAGGTATTGACCTGTAGAAACACACTAAATATGTTCAGTGTACCTCATACCCCCGTTTTTTGATTCGCAACGCTCTAGCCTAATTTTTAAGAATTCGGACACACTCTACAAGACCTTTCCAATGATACCTCAAACATGTCGATTGCATGTCTGGATAAAAACTTTCAAATCTCGTGTATATATAAGCGAGTCATTTCAGCATGCTACTGTGGCTGCTTTCGTCACTTGCGGGCACTGCCGTGCGCTGTGATACAATAGATATTGCCTGATGAGGGACCAACACTGCATCTTTAGGTGTTGAGTGACCATGGACATAAGCTGGATTCAATCGAGTGCTGGTAAACCCGTCTATGTAGACTTTTATTGTAAATTAATTTAGATTTTTAAGGCCTTCGATGTTGCAAAAAAAAGCAATTCAATAATGCTAGGCAGTTTCTCTTCCGAAACTAAATAGTGCTACAATTTTTAACTGATTAAGGAAACTTTAAATCAACTACCTACTAAATTAACTTTTTCCAACACTTTAGTTCTGCCCTGTGATGATTCTCATCTTTTAGGGCTATATCATTTTGGACTCTGACCTTCTGATAGCAGTTTGACCGTTTCGTCATAACGTATGGTTGCTAAAAGAATCTATACATATTTGGTATAAAGGAAAGTCGGAATTCTTTGTACGCGGTAATCTCGAAAACTACTAAACGGATTTTGACGAGATTTTCTCTAATATAATCCCTATTCGCGTACGCACTATCCAGTAAAAACCAGTACTAATTTTACTGGTTTTTACTGGAAGGCGTATGTGCACACAAAAACTTGCAAGAAACCAGCAAAAGAGAGCAAAAATGACAGGTGAACTTGCAAGTTTTACTGGATTTTTACTGAATAAAGTTTTACTAGCAACTATTTGCTAGTAAGAAAAACAGCTGATGGCATGATGCTTATTGCAATTGTCAAAATAAACCTATTTAAATACCCTTATAAAATAAGATAGGAAATACTATTTTTCTTAGAAAATTGCGTCGGAAAATAACAAATTAATCAGTTGTTCATAAAACTTGCAACTTCTTGCAGGTTTTGCGTTTTGGGAGTAAATATTAGCTTACTCTCCCAAATTTGGTTACTGGCAAGTTACTGGATATTTTATGCTGGAGTATACGAAAACACACCAAATAGTTGTGAATGTTTACAAATTATCCAGTAACGTGCCAGCAACTCTCCAGGAACTTAATTTCTAACAATTCGCTCTCATAGAAAAAAAATCAAAAAAAGTACGCGAATGCAAATCCAGTAATAATTTGCAAGTTTCATAAACAGCTGATAAATTGGTTGTTTATTCGCAGCAAATTCCTAATAAAACAATATATTTTATATTATGTAAATACGTTTATTTTATCAATTTCAACAACAAAATCCCACAAATAGTTTCCTTATTAGTTGAAATTGCATTCAGCAACATGCGATCAGCTGTTTTTCGTACTGGCAAATTGTTACAAGTAAACATTTATCCAGTAAAAAATTGCAACTTCAGCAGTCATTTTCGCTCTTTCAATTTCCCCTACTTTGCAAGTTTTTGCGTACGAAAACGCCAAAATATGAATATTCGTAAAAAAATTTACTGCATTTTACTGGAAATGGGTAAACAAACACAACTAATGTGCCATCTCTAGTCGGCTGTTTATTGACCAATAAACAAATCTCGAGTGATAGCTAAATAAACTAAACACTCCAATTTAGCACGTGGCTAAAAGTACTATAGTGCTTATCATAACTTTACGACATTCACATTTTGACAAGATTTGTCTAATTATTTTGTAATTAATTTTAATTATTTGTTTATATAAATATAGATTATTCTTAACCAAAAACCGTATGAAACCAAGTGTCAATCTTTGTGCAACATTAAAAAAAAATGACAAATCATAGTAAACATTTCGGGCTTTCAGTCAGATTTCTTAAAAATATTTTGAGTATAAAGTAGGCCACTAAATTTTTGCATATTAAAGTGCAAGTTTAAAGCAACTAGGACTTAGTAAGTTCGACTTACTTACCGTTGATTTGTGGCATTTTTTTTTGTTGATGATTATTCGCCGATTATTTTATATGGCCAAAAATGAGCAACACCTACAAAAATAAAAATAAAACTAAATACATAATGGCCAAAAATCAACGGTAGTTCCCAGCTACTTTAAACTGGCACTTTATTGTACTAAAATTTAAAAGGCTACGAAACTGCATACTTATTTATATTTATATTTATATTTATAAGAAATCTAATAAGAAGCTGGAAAATTTTCCAAAAGTTTGTTAATATTTTTTTTTTTAATTTTGCGTAAAGATTGAAACTTGGGTTTATATGTTTTTTTTTGTTTTTAGAAGTGATAGCTATTTCGGAATGTGGTGATTTCCGAAATAGCTATCACTTCTACCATTTTTTCAAATTATTGTTGCTTTTACACAATAAGTTTTCATTAAAAAACGGCCTCAAGCTCAATAAAAATTGTTGTATATAGTTATTAAAATAAATAGTAAATTAAAAAATTCTAAAAATTCAACGTTGGGCTTTAGCCACTTAAAACTTGCACATTGTTAGATTAAAATCGAAAAGGCTACAAAACTGTGTACTCAAAAAAATTCTAACCCTTCTGAGAAAAAAATGTGAAATTTTAGTGAAAATTTGCTGAATTTTTTTTGTAGTTTTCTAAAAAATTTTAAACTGGGTTTATATGGGTTTTGTTAGAGAATGAACTGTATATTTATTGAAATTTTCTCAAAATAAATGAATAAACATGAGAGGGAAACAATATCACTTTCATATGCGGGAGCTATTGTATTGGCCAATACTGCACGTTTACATAACACAAACGAGTGAAAAAAACTAGATAAAAAAAATATATATATGTATATTTTTTCGCTTAACAAATTCTAAAAACTCCTAAGAATATTTTAAGTGCTTCCTAATTCGCACATTCGGACAAACCTTTTGTAACCTTTCGAAATCTGTTATCGGAAATTTCGCAAAACAATCACTCTCTCACCGACCTTTAAACAACGTCAGTCGGTCGGGCCTATGCAATCGGAACTATTCAGATTTATTTGGTCTATTATTCCACAACAACACAAATTGTTAAAACAATGGGCAGACAATTCAGAAGGCGCAACAGCTCAGTAACTGTTGCAATTGCACCTTCTGAACGTGTTGTTGTTTACTTCTGATCAACTGAAAAGTTGTGTCGTAATATTTTTCTGATAATTTGAGACAACATGTTGGTGTGTACCTTTGATTTCGATCACTGATTTTTTAAGCAACTATTGAGCTCAACTGCTGCGCCTCCTGAACCTACCCAATAAAAACTTTAAAACTTATTTAATTTTGATTGAAAATATCACTTTATTTAGAGAAAAAACGTGGAAATGTTTAAACGCGCTTACACTTTTAATTTAGGTTGTTCATAAGGTGTCGTAACTGTATATTGTCTTATGTTGTAAAGTTTTGCACAGTGAAATAAATATTTAGAGAAGGACTTCAAACCAGAATCAACTATTTTTTAACAGTGTGTAAATACAGTGGTCGAACAAATTATAGCCGCACTACATTTTGACAAGGTTTAACATAATATTTTTTTTTTTGGTTAAATAATATTGTTTTCTTTTTATTAAACTATAGTTTATTCTTTAGCAAAACCCGTGTAAGTCCAAGTTTCAAACTTTGTGCAATATCAAAAAAATTCAACTAACTTTCGTAAAAATGTCGAGCTTTTTCAATTAGACTTCCTAGAAAGATTCTCAGAATGCAGTTTTGCAGCCCTTAGAATTCTAGTAAGTACAAATTTCAAATGGGTAAAAATTATCGTTGATTTTTCCACATAAAAATAAGTTGGAAATGCAAGGAAATCTAATTAAAAAAGTTTACTAATTTTTACGAAAGTTTTTTGAATATTTTTAAATAAATATTGCACAAAATTTGAAACTTGGATTTACACGGGCTTTGTTAAAGAATAATAATATAGTTACTTTTGTAAAAAATAATCAAAATTAAGTAACAAAAAAAAAAATATATATGTTAAAATTTCCAAAAAGGGGGCAGGGGCTATAATTTGTTCGACCGCTGTATATGTTTAGCCGTTTAAATTCTACTAAAAATTACACTTACGACTCTTTTGTGAACCCCCCAAGTATATACAGTCACTCACAGAAGTATTTTGCAAAAAAATTTATTATATGGAAAAAATGCTCAACACCGTCAGCAAAAAAAATTATCAAAAATCAATGTAATTTTTGAGATACTCCAAATTTGCATTTTGTTATACTAAAATTTATTTGAAAAATTGTGACTAAAAAGTTTGAAAATGTGCTGAAATTTTCTTTGTTTTGTAAAAAGTTTTAATACTTTTTTTACATTTTTTTGTTGTAGAATAAGGCATACATATGTATGTAAGTACGTATATATTTATAACAAATTAGCGAAAAAAATTTACAATGAAGAACATTTAGAATACCGTAAAAAATCAATGCAAAACACTTTTACGATTGACTGTATCTATGTTTATGCAAATATTTATACATATGTATGTATATAAGTAATTTTATACATATTTTGCGTACATTTTATATACTTTTTAACAAACATTACATAAAATTTCATTTTTACATACGTACTACATATTCAATATCATTTGAAGCCAATTATTGTACATATTTGTATGTAAAGGTGATATCTAAATTTTTACGTAAGCGCCTAATGTGAATGATCTGGTTTAAAAATTTAGAACATATAATAGCGTGTATAAGTATGTATGTATGTGTTTGTAAAGGCTGAGTGTATAATACATATGTAATATTATTAAACAAATTTATAATAATTTGTATGAAGTAAAACGTAAATAATGTTTAAAAGGTGTGTATTATTTATTTAAAAAAAAAATTAATACTACTACGCGTAAGCAATTATTAATTTTAGCAAAAAAAAAAATATGCTAAAAGATTGCTATATTAAACTGGAAAACCTCGAAGACTTGAAAATAATTTTGTATTTAAAATTTTTCAGATTTTCGAGTTTAAGGGAATCATATAATTTAATATAGCAGCGAAATACTGTTTAATAATACAAAAATTAGCTAAGCAAATGTATCTCAATATATACATAAATGCAAAGCAAATCTGTGTTCAAGCTGGCTTTAGTATAATGCGGCATTGCCTTTATTCTTTAAACGTCAAGGAATTTTTTGATGAAACTATTTCTTGCACGTTTATTTGCCAAAAGTTTTTCAACGGCTCGGCTCCAGCGAGTCATTCGCAATCGTATGCTGCGAATGCCGCATTATACTAAAGCCAGCCTTTCGACACCAGCTACTATTCCATACGAACACAGAAATATGTATAATAACTTTTAGCCTTAAACAAATTAATACTTAATGCTTTACTTATTTTCAAAAATTTGTCTGCTCTCATCACAGATTTGTGTTTTTTATTTCATGAGTATTTAGAATAACGACAAACCCTCGCTGCTGTGTAATGCAAATGCAATAAATGTTGTATTTTTAATTTATAAAATGCAATATTCATAAATGTAGAGAATAAACGATACAAGCTGCTTGCGGTGATTATTACGTAGATCGAACACACCCAGTACGTTTAAATATGTCGCATAATAATTTATACTAATTGCTATGCGTATGGAAATAAAAAAAGACGAACATCAAAAGCTGGAATTCTAAAAAAGCAACATATGTATACAACTATATATCGTAACCTTAATATCAAAAGGCCCTAACTATTTGTTTTTTTTGAAACTAAGCTCTACGCAAAAGTCGGTAGATTACTCACAAAAGATTTAAACGAATTTAAAATCAACTATGTACACCGAAAAATTAGTTTCTATGCAGGGTTGCATGATCTTAATTAGTCAATTCGCAAATCTAAAAATAAAATTGGTTTCGGAATTGAAAGTGATATGAAATCCTAAATATCTATTATCTGTTCGCCGAGTCAAATCATGAATAAAAATTGTTTGTAATTTGATTCGTCAACCAAATAAAACATTTTTTTTTGGAACACAAATACGATTTTCAAGAAACAAAATTACTTTCTATTAGTATTTACTAGTAAAAATCGTTGATGCTAAAACAATAAAGCAGCTCCAACCCAGCAAACATAATAAATACGAATTTGGCCCAAATAATTATAATTTAATTTTCTATTTGTCCGACGAATCGAATCATAAATACATTTTATTTTATATTTGGTCGATAAATCAAATCAGAAATATATTCAACTTTTTATTGGTCCGACGAATCAAAGCAAAAGTAAATTTGATTTTTAATTTGGCGTATTTGAAATCAAAAAAGGATTTTAAATCACGCAGCCGGATTCTATGTACGTTTATTAAAAACTAGTGTAATTAAGAAAATCGCAACTAAAGAACTTTAGTTTGTATAAAGTGTTATAAACATTCTGTTAAGAAACAAAAATGTTAGATAAATAGAAAAAAGGCTAAAAACGATGTATAAATC
Organism: Rhagoletis pomonella; assembly: GCF_013731165.1. Lineage (NCBI taxonomy): Eukaryota > Metazoa > Arthropoda > Insecta > Diptera > Tephritidae > Rhagoletis > Rhagoletis pomonella. The sequence continues at coordinate 67,145,293 of NW_023458559.1, read as the reverse complement.
GAGTCATATCGCTCAGTTTTAGTTTTTTTTTCTACAGCTTAAAAGCTTTAAATGCATCTTTAATAAAAAAAATGTGTGTATGTATGTAAATCTGAAATGCTCTGCATCTTCACAAGCTGCTTAATCTAAAAATCGAAACAAAAACTCGCTCTAATTGCTAATCTTAACAATTAAATAAATAATGTGTAGAGTGCATGGCTTGCCTGTATGTATGTATGCATGTATGCCTTTATAATATGTAAATAAATTGCATTATAAGCATAGAATTTATCAATAAAAGTTTCAATGATCTATGGCTCTTAATTATAGTACTCGTTCTAAATAAACTACTTTTCACTATCACTGCTATTTAATAATAATTACACATGTTTTTAATAATCCACGCACGTTCAACGACTCAACTTGGCAAAATGCTTTAACTTAAATTTTGTATCTTTGTAGCTTATTTTTCTTATATGTATTCCTATTCTGTATGCAACCGTTATCTCATAGATTATACATAGGATTACTAGTAGCATCGAATAGTTGTGTACCCGTCGACTCGATCATTGAACGCAACGCAATACTACGCTGTTTCGAAACAGCTTTACGCAATGTGAGTTCAAAAACATTATTCTCGTCAATGTTGTCCATTGGAAGATGATCGCGTGCCAGCAATGTTTCGTTGTCTAGCGTATTTTGTTGTGCCTTGTCTTCGAACGTCAGCTTGTCGTTGACGTAGTTGATGCGATTATCTTTGAATTCTTTTAAAAATGCTTCGGTTTTATGATGTTTGATAGCTTCACTGGGAAAGCATTGCAGTAGTTCTTCGAATGATAGCTCGGCCACTAGATTGTTGAGTATTTCTGTAAATTACAAGTATTTAGTTTTGAAAGGAAAAATAGTATTTGAGTAGGTATAGACTTTTTACATACCGGTGATATGTGCCTTCCAATTGGGCACCAAATTTTGTTTGCTTAAGATTTTCTTCAACAGCGATTCCCAGTGTTTTGGTGTAAAGCCGTTAGACTGCAAATAATAAAAAAAATATTACATATCCGATTTTTTTTAAGGAATTACACCACTGAAAAAATAAAAAAAAAACGAAGTTCGCGCTCACCTAAATAACTAACTTATTTTAACTTTTTTAGGTGTTAAATTTTTTCATAATTTTTTTATAAAAATATATTAGATTCTATAACATAAACCATATAAGTTAAAGTTTAAAACAGTTTAGGAAAATTTAACAAATTTCAAAATATGTTCATCAAAATGTTCAACTTTTTTTCAGAATTTTTTGTAGCTCATGTATAATAATGTGCAAGTTTAAAATTCTGAAAAATTCCCTTGATTTTTGAGATTTTTTTTTTGTCGAGGGTGTCGCGTATTTTCTTCCATATAAAAATAGATTTTTTTTTATGCGTTATCCTTCCAAGAATATTTTAAGCGCTGTCTCATTCCGAAATTCAAAGGTCTAGGAAATTACGAAGGTTGAAGTGGGAGTAGAAGAAAGGCACCGAAAAGAGGTGCATTTTTCCTTTTGCGTTTTTCTCGAACCGATTTTTTCACACTGTTGTACACGTTATGTCAAGAGCAACTAAAGCGATTTAGCTGAGATTTTTACCTCAAACTCTTTATGTTGCTGTTTAAAGCACAAAGTCACGGCGATGTGCCGTTCTTAAGTTATGAATTTAATTATTCTAAAATTTTGATGAAAATTCATGTCGTTTTCTTCAAACTACTGCCATTTTTGCAAAAAAAAAATAATAATTGTTTTCCAACGTAGTGCATTGCTCTCGAAAATAATAAATTGTTTGGCGGAATTTTCAGGCGATGACCGACTGAGAAATCTTCTACACCATCCCAAAAAGAGGGAGCTTATATCTTCGCCATTTTATATTTTAAAATTTTTATTCATTGTTTTGAATGTAAAGAATGGGCTAATGCATTACTCACATCTTCGATATTTTATAATCAAAATGAATAAGAATGGAAATTCTTAAATATATAAAGTTTTTTTTTTATAAATTTTATACCTGCGTCAGAAAAAAAAATATTTTGTAAGAAATTCCTAAGAACAAAAATTAATTAACGTTTTGGAGTTACACGGTTATCCTTTTTATTCAGTTTAAAATAAAATACAGTGGAGCTTTTTATGCCTTCCTGGATATTGGGTTATTTGGTTGAAGATTAGTATCCTTCAGTTAATTTCTTTGTTGCAAACTGTACATGAAATATATGAGCAAATAGCCCAAAACCCTGTCAGGTTCGAACACCCACAATGGAAAATAATTACCTGTTAACCTAATAACCAAAAAGCTGTGAAATTCTTCGAAACATTCATTTCTTAACATAGATCATTTTACCGATAAATACACATTTTAGATAAATTTGTAAAGATCGACATTTTTTGTTTATCGACAGTAAATATTATCGGTGCATATTTTTATATGCCCTACTTCATTCCCGATATATTTAGTGATGTGACTTTCGTTAAAATTGTCCGAATTGATCATATTATCGACTAATACACATTTTATGCCTATATGTATTAATCAATATTTTTTTATCGATACTAGATATTAAGCCTCATTACGTAAGTAGTAAATTAGGCTAAATTGTAAGACTGGACAACATTGGCATTACCTACTGTCATGCTGAAATAAGTAAACGACGAAAATCGTTTCCATTTCAATACACTAGCCGAGTGGAAGTTTCAGGCAATGCCATGTGGTTTTCGATACGACTCGTTTCACGAAAAACGACTTGTACTCCGCACGACATTCACAATGAGGCTGATTATCAGTGCATATTTTTGTTATACCGATATTTTTACTGATGCTACTTTCGACATATTTGCCGAAATCAATATCGCTAAAATATTTATCGATAGTGTTATCGATACATACATATTTCCTTATATTATTATCGATATATGTAGGAAAATTCTTATTTATCGAGGATGTTATCGATAAATATATATTTCCTCATATTGTTATCGAAATATGTAGAAATATTCATACATATCGATATTGTTATCGATTTATATACATACATACATATGTATGTACCGATGTTGCTTTCGACACAGGTATCTATTTTGCTATCAATTGGCCCTATGCTGAATATCCATTTACTGATGCGCTGACGATCGTCGATGATGTCGATGCCGATATTAAGCATAAGACCGATTATATGTACATACATATGTATTTCCATTATAAGCGATACGGCTAAATATATAGGCAGCCTTCCTAACTCTTCAATTCTTACCTTGCCATATTGCCACATATATTCGGGACAGAAATTTAGCATATAATTGATGGCTAAATGTTTTGGTAAAACAATCACCAGGAAGCTATCGATGCCAATCAAATCCGGTGTCTTCTGTATGAATGCGATAAACTCCTCAATGATTTCACGATCGATTTTTGTTGATGCCAGGAGCGACTGAAAGCAAAATAAATTATATTTTTATTATTGTTCGAATTTATCGTAATCTCATAAAAATTGTCCCTCACTCACCTGTATTTTCAACGTCAGCGTTAGCAGCTCATTATGCCAGCCCAAGAAGTGCACCTCACACTCACCCTCATCGCGATTGGGATAACTGAAGTCATCGCGTCGAAATGGCGGCAAACGATTAAGGTACTGCGGACGATCTAGCAAACATGGAATCGGTCGCAAATATGTCTTAATGTGCCGCTCAAACTCCTCGCCACTCAATTTATAATCCGGTATAAAGGGCACATAGATGATTTTGCGCTCTTCTGCTGCGACCGGCGGTTGCGCAACGCTGCTACTTGCTGATTTCGCATAATAATACTGAGTATATGCACTGTGGCGCAGCAAAATATTCTGTTGCTGCAGCTGCTGCTGTTGTTGTGCGCGCAATTCCTGTAAATGGCGTATCATAAATTTTATGCATTCCATGCGCAAGCTCACGAAATCCTCATTCACTGGCTGTTGTTCGACATCGGCCGATTGCAGATCAGTTATAAGATCACTCAACGCCTTAAGGCGACCCATATACATGCGAAAGAGTATTTTCAGGCCTTTTAGATTCGTTTCAGCATCGCTGTTACCTTGCGTGGGCGTCTGTTGCTCATTTGTGTCTAATTGTATTGGTGAGTTTGTAATATTACGCTTATAGTGAGAGCTTGGATCATGCAGCTGATCGTAGACGATGCGATTACGATTTATGGGATGCGAATAACTGCGATCGTCTATTGACGAGCTTGCGCCGGAATTCGATTCGGGTAGTGAGTTGGCAATTGATTCGTTGTCGCGTTCACTGTTTAGAGAGGGCGCCTTTGAGGAAGTTTCATCGTATTCATCAACGCCCTCCATGTGAGGCGGCGTATGCGTAGGTATATCGTGCGGATTTCGCATTGGATTCACATCGAAATAGTCGTAGTAGTAAACCTGTGAAAGTGAATAGCAGAGCAACCACATAGAGTTTTTGTCTTAAATTTTTTCTACTACTTTGAATCTAACTCACTTGCAATATATTAACAAACACCTTCTGCGACGTCTGGTACCCCTTATGACCGATATGCGAGGCGATATAGTTGAGAAAAAGCTGTAAAATAATCTCCAACGTAATGCTATGTTCTATGCACAAGGCATGTATGAAAACATCGCTGATGGCCTCAATCAGATCCGCATTCTCTGCGGCCAACAAAATGGTTTCAGTAAAATCCGAAAACGATATAACGCCATGCCCAGTGTGTGTGGGCGCAAGCAAGGGGCTCGCACTGTGCGCTTGACCAAATGAAGGTTTACGTTTTTGTTGACGGCGCATTATTTGCGCAGCGGCCGATTTGTGGAGTTGTGCGCCTGGCCCACTGGAACCGTTGCGAAATTTCAGCGTATCATGATGGTGAGATCCGCGTCGCTGAAATAGTACAGTGCCATCGTCGAAGAGTACGTTCTTATGTTTCATCAGAGCAACCGTCAATTCGCGGCGACTCAGACGAGTTACCACTTCCTGTGCGAGCAAATAGTTGGACATGCGACAGGCTGTTACGGCGAGTAAAAGATTCTCATCAGGATTGCTGTTTTTAGGGTGAAGGAGGGAAGGAGAGAGTGCGAGAAAAATTGTTTCAAAGTTAGCTACGACTCAGGAATTTTTGACAACTTACAGTTTATCCAAATATTTAAGGTAGTTGACCAACTCGCCGCTGATCGCATCTGCCACCACTGGCGAATTCAACATTATTTGTGGTATATCGCTTGGCGAATATTTGATAAACATATTTAGAAACTCCAGCGACAAAGGCACTTGCGGGTAGCCCTGTTCGATGACACGATTAGGTGTGAAAAATGGCTTCACCAGTTGATTTAAAAAGGCGGCTAGTAGGCGATCGGTGCCCAAACCTAGCAGGAACATTTTCACGGTGTAAATTAGCCCAACTAGCTGCGTCTCATCAGTCAACGGTGAATCGCTGCAATTCCCAAACGGCAGCTGCTGCTGCTCGACGCATGCGGGTTGAACATAGCAGTTGATATAGTTGCTGTAGATGTCCGTCAATTGTAGATTGCACATTTTATAGAAGCCAGTGGCCTGCAGGTAAACTTCCTTCTTGCGTGAACTGCAAATTTGCATACCAAAAATAAAATTAAAAATGTACATTCGTAATCATGGCGCTTTACCGTATCGAAAAGTCTGCCAACTTTCGGCAATTCTCAACGAATTTGCTGCGCAGCTGTTGCTCACGTTCCTCGGTCAATTGCTCACACTGCAGCGACAGACTCAGCCGCAACATGACATGCGCCTCCTCCATCAAATCGTAAAAATTTGAGCTGCTAGCCGCTCGATATGACTCAGCAATGGCCTCCAAGTCCTCAATGACATGCTCCACCGGTGGCAAATCCAAATTGTAGAGCGTCCATTCATTGAGTAACGGTGGTTGTGCAGCATTGTTGCTGCTGCTGCGTAACAAATTCTTTACCTTAGCCTCGGCGAGTATGCGCGCAGCTATATTGCGTCCACCAGCGCTGCCAGCGGGCGCGCCACCACTGCGTCTTTTGCTCGCCTCGTTGTTGTTGTTGGCCAGTGCGCTATTGGTGATTAGAACCAAATTATTGTGATTCACACACACATATTGAACGTGCATGAAGGCGCAGAGGCCGATGACCGCAATGGCCGAGTTCACATCCGGACTCGACTCCTCGGGGAAAAGTCCGCCCAGTGTGGGATATTCAAAGCGGTTGTGGTAGAGTTTGTGGCCAATGCGTGACGTGTGAGTTTCCACTGACTCTGTGGTAATGGCGTAAATGACATAATCGTTGATATGCACCCTCAGCACAGGAGCGGTGAACGAGTAGACGGCAATGGGCTTCTCGTTCTCGCTGTACCATTTGCCTGTAGGAGCGGAAAAAGTAATGAAATTGTAAACTGCATATCCAGAAATAGCGATTCGCTAGATCATTTCACACACCTTGCGCACAAAACTGATACAGATAGCCATCCACGCTGCTTGCCACCAACAAAGCATAACCCACGCAACTTTGATGATCTCCAGATTTGAGTGTGCGTCGATTGGCGTGCTTGGTCGTGGTTACAGCACCTGGCACCTGCTGATTGCCCATATCATATTCAGAGTCCTCCAATCCCTCCTCATTTGGATTGCGCTGATAAATCGCTTTCAAATCCATGCAACGTAAAATATCTACAATGCGCCCGTTGGGCTCCGAAGATTTCATGCAAATCTGCAACAGCTTGCGTACATCATATTGTACGCTAGTGTCCTCGTTGTAAACGTACGTCATGTTGCCATGACTGGAGACGCGCTGCGGTTGAGGGAAAGAAAATAGTACTCATAATTAAAAATACATTATATATATAAATATAAATATATTATATATACATATAAAAAATAATCTGCACTCACTTGTAAATTCATAGCTTTCGCTTCATTGACCAGCTTAATTTTGATGTCATTCGCGCGTGCTGGCATAATTATAATCTCCTGTGTATCTCCCCCACAACCGCCACCAACGCCGCTACTACCAATCAATGTCGGCGCCATGCCACCACCGACACTTATGGAATCACCCAACTCCCATTGCGATTTCAAATCCACTTCGAATTCGCGTCCACAGGCGGAGTTCACAATGCGCGCCACATTGAAATCGATTGGCGTGCGTCCAGGAAAACCAGCCACGCCCAACGGTCGTCCACTTGAGGTCGTCTCCAACGAATCTGTTTCAAAGCTGTTATGACTCGAGGGCCCGCCGCTCACTTTACTCATTAGACTCGATTCCGTACTCGAGATGGCCTCATCCACATCCACATCGGCCACATCGTCTAATCCACCACCATCACCACGACCGCCACCACCGCCGCCGCCGTAATCATTATCCATGGGGCTGCAATGTGCGCCACCGGCTGCGCTGCTGCCAACCACGTCGACCACCTTGAAAGCGACACAGTAGCGATTATTCATTGCTGCGATAACATTCTCGGCGAGACACAAGCGCAACGGTAGAAAATTTAGATTTACAAAAAATTTAAAAGGTAGAAAGTCGATGTAGGAGAAACGTGGCTGTGTAGTTTCGTGTATGCACTGGGTATACTCGTATAGATAGATGCGCTCCTTGCTGCTCACAATAATGTTGCCCGACGTCTGGCAGCATTGTATGAGATCGGGTGGGCTACGCAAAGGCAGCTCAATCACATCGATGCTCTCGACTAGTGGAGCCTTGGGTGTGGTCATGGACGCGATGCGTATAGTTATAGGGAGGTCGATAAGTTTTGCATCGGGGAATTTCCAAAAGTTTGCATAGATACGCACGAACATTTTAGTGTCTTCTTCCGGACAGATGGTGGTAGTACTGCTGCTGCTCGTACAGCTCATGCCCGTGGTGCCAGTTTCTACTGGACTGCTGAGCGTTTCCTTCTCCAATGTCAGTAGATATTTGCCTGCAGAGGAGAGAGAGACAGAGAGAACGGGGCATACGAAATCAAATTTTGACGTCACTAATCTATGTTGAGAGGCTAACGAGGGTTGTTTCTAATAAAAGAGAACCCTTATTTATACTAAAAAAACAAATTCTGAAAATTTGAAATTCAGTACCCATAATTCTCACCTGCTTCACAGTAAATCAAGTGCACCACTTCACCCACCGTTGCGAGCGTATATTTCGTGGGCAGTCGCTCATCTGCGGCAGCTTGTGCTGCGGCTGCCGCTGCTGCTGCCTCAGCTGCGGCATACTCACTTGCCGTGGTAATGGCATTCAAATCGATGCCATTCAATTCGTTGCGTCGCTGCTTGCCGCCGATATCATAGATCTCAATAAATTGCTCAGCGCTGCTCACAGCGATGCGACTGGAATCGATCAGTGAGGCGGAGAGTATGTCACCATTTAGAGAGTAAGTGTGCTGCTTGGCAAAGTTATAGGCTTGCAGAATTTTCACCATTTTCAGGGCAAGTCGATGACTTCATTAAAGAGGCACAACTGAAGTTAGATATAAAAATTAGTTTTTAAGTCAGTTTAAAAAGTAATATACAGAAATTAATTTAAAAATTTTTGCACAAATTAACTAGTTACGACTATTTTTTTTAAATTATTTTCATGTCTAATTTTGTTTTCTAAATAATTTCCTAAATTTTTTAACCGCATCGTAACGCCCAGGGTGACACGCTACTGGCGAGTGATCTCATGCCGCAGTGTCGTTGCCGCTTGAAGGCAACATGTCATACGGGCGCGCCTCAAATGCGTTTTAGTCACACAAAATTTGTCAAAATTCATTAAAAAAATTAAGAAAAAAAAATATCAGATACAGCACACAATTTGTCAACACTACGGTTTTTTGTAATTTAACACTTCACTGCACAACCCGCATAAGAGACAGGCGATTAGTGACTTCCAAGCGGCACTGCCCGGTTAACCAACCATCTATAGTCCGCAATGTATCCGCCTGAATGACAGAAATGTCTGAGCACGTCGCTGGTAAAGCCTCAAATGTTTGTGATGAGCTGCTGATGACACTTGACGCTACTTGTGTGTTGTATTTGCTCTGTGGCAGCCACTGACTGGCGGCCATCATACGTACACGACAAATGGAACGTATGACATTAACTGTGCTGAAGTGTGGTGAAGTGGTCGCTTAGGCATTGCATTCACTACACATATGTATGTACATACATACATACATACATATTCAGTTGGGAAGAACAGAGATGGTCAAGTGGTCACTAACCACCCACTCACTTGCCTGATTAAGTTTACCAGGCAGTTGTCTCATACGCATGTATGTACATTAGACCGTACCACCTTACAAGCAAACAAAAAAAGTTCGCCGTACACCCCTGAGAAGTAAAGTATTTTTGCAAGGCACTTTCGATTTTTTTTTTTTGCTAAACGTAGGGGCAGCCTTTTTACATTTTTCGGTGACACCTACATTCAGCAATCCAACTTTTTTTAAATGCTTTTATTGGAATAATTGAAATACTTCCTTAGCATTAGGGTGAAAAAACTGAGATCTGGTGAGTAAATACTAGATAGGGTTACTTGAGGTCAGTGAACTTTGGAACTAAAAAAATTGTCTTGGCGATTTCAAGGTCCTCGAAATAGGCGTTTGGTTAAGTGATGACCTTTTCATTCGACCCAAATCTCTTACCGCCTAGCCATTTCTTTGGGTTTGGAAACAGGAAATAGTCGCTGAGGGCTAACAGGCCTTTTCTGGTTAACACAGTAAAAAGTATTTCGTAAGACAAATGAAAGACGGATGGCAAGATAGTTCGAAATACCTTTGTTATTCTAGCGCAAAAGGCTTAGTAAAAAAGCTCTCTCATTCACCGCTCTTGATGAGAGCACCTGCTTATCGTTTAGCTTGCGTCGCAAAATAGTCGCAATGGTCGAGTGAGCAAAGCACAGTTCGAGTCCTCGGGGAGCGGGCATTTCTTTCTTTTCTAACCGACTTCAAAAAAGGGAGAAAGTTATCAATTCGTCGGAATATTTTTTTTATGTATGGACCACGTTAACCGATTTCTAAAATTCCTTTTTTGAAGGAAAGGTGGTAACTCCGATCCGATCATTGGATCATTAAGAAATTAACAGTACTCTTAAGTTTCTATATGAGAATTGAAGTCGGTTTTGTTTTTTGTGTAAAAATTACTTGTTTTAATTTAAAAATTTTTTATTTTTGTTGTTTTCTTTTAATTTTTAGATTTATTTATTGTTTTTAATTTCTAGATGTTATTCTTTTAAAAAGAAAAATATTTGTTTTTTAATTTCGTTTAATTTTAGGTATCCACTTTTATTTTTTAGAAACTTATATGTATCTGTTTTCTTTTTTTAATTTATTTTTTTATTTTCATTTAATTTTTAGGTGTCTACTTATTTTATTTATTTTTCAATAATTTTGTTTTAATTTTTCTTTTTTTATTTATTTAAATTTTTAGAAACTTTTTTTATGTTTCCCCCTTTAAATAAATTTTTTCTGTTTTTGTTTTTGTTAATTTATAGAAAAATAGCTATTTTTTAGTTCAATTTTTTAATTTAATTTTCTTTTACTGTTTAGATGTTATTGTTTTAAAAAGATTATATTAAAAATAAGTTTTGTTTTTATTTCATTTAGTTGTTAGGATCTTATTTTATTTTTTTTAAACTTTTAGATTTTTTAAGGAAAATTTTTTATTTTTTATTTAATTTTATTCAACAATTTTTATTGAGCTTGAGACCGTTTTTACTGAAAAACTATTGTGGAAAGGCAACAACAATTCGAAAAAATGGTAGAGGTGATAGCTATTTCGGAAATCACTATATTTTATTTTATTTTTAAGTGCGATTTTCTTAAATTTTTTTCTTTTTCAAATTAAATTTTTAGATTTTATTGTTTTACGAAATAAAATTTAATTTTAATTTCATTTAATTTTGAAAAATATTTTTTTGTATTTTTGCCTTACCTTCAGTTTTTTGTTCCTCCTTTTTATTTTTTTAAAAAGAAAAATGTATGTTTTTTATTGAATCTTATTTTTCTAAGAGGCGAACGCGTAACACTAAGACGTTCTCTTTGGAAAGACTATGGTGAGTGAAAGCCAGTTGCCAGAATTGACCTCTAAATCTGGTTAATATAGTGAATGGGCTAGGAGTTCATACCTCGTGTATTGTCTAATATTCGTTAGTGATTCTTTTGCCCTTTTCAAGGCATCCCAAAAACAAAAACTGTGGCCATGACCTTATTGACCGACAGACCCAATATGGCCTTCTTTGGTGTGCACTTTTTGATAGCTCCTTGGTTTCTCATGGGATGTGGTGGATCCATGGTTCGGGGACAGGTTTTTCATATCCAAATATTACTGTAAAATGTGATGTAGCCACTCTGTTCATATGCTTACAGCCACTTCACACATTTTCATTCTCCGATCGTCCAATATCATTCCATGGAACTCAGTTAACCCCTTTTTAGCCATCGAAATAGATGACGCCGGATCCCTATAGTATATTCAGACCTTTCTTGGTTTCGGTAATGGATTTTTTTCGAATTGCATCGCAAAAATAATTAACACTGAGGCATGTACGGCGAACTTACTTTTCTGGTACAATCTAATGTACGTACATATGTACATAAATGTTACAAAAGTTCATTACACACTACATATATGCACGAATGTTTGCAAATGTTTATCAACTTTTGGAAGTAACATAATATTCAAAGCAAAATAAAAAGTACAACTATGTAGGTGAGATAATATTCAAGCATGATTATCTGCCACTAAATAAAACGTTGGGACAAATTTTCATACATCACTACAAAAAAATTAAATTTCAACGCTAACACAATAAAAAATACATTAAATTAATTAAAAAGGAGAGGCTCGTAGTCAAAGTTTTTGGCATGGACATACATACATAATAAAAAACGAACTCATCAGGGTGAGCTATTATTTTTTGGAAAATTCGTAAATTTTTAGAGAACAGTGTACATTTCTTTGAAACCGTTTTTTTTAACTTTTGGGCGGAGCCACGCCCAAAATCTAAAAATTTATAATCTAATTTTCTGCTCAGTGGTCATTGCAATAATCGATTTTAAGTCAATCGGCTTTAGTAGTCACTGATTTATCGCAGTTTTCGTGTTTCTGTAAATTACGCGTTATATGGGAGGTGGGCGTGGCTATTGCCCGATTTCAAAGATTTTCAACCAATTTCTTAGATGGATCCTTAGCATGGCTCGTGTCGAGTTTGGTAAGGATTTATTTTGCATCGAAATTCTACTCCACATACTAATTTTCAACAATTTGGATCCAATAATATCATAGTTTTTGCATTTTTCGAAAATCGCGTTATATGAGAAGGGGGCGTGGCTACAGTCCGATTTCGGTCATTTTCAATATCAACCTGCCTTGGACAAATTTCGTTGAGATATCTCAATTATTGCTTGAGCTATCGTGTACACGGACAGACGGACGGACGGACAGACAGACATGGCTTAATCGACTTCTCTTCTCATTCTGATCATTTATGTATACATTTGTCTATATCTATGTATCTCGATTCGTTTTGGCTGTTACAAACAACCGTTATGTGAACAAAATTGTAATACCCTTGTGCACAAGTGCACTGGGGTATAAAAAGCAAACCTATTTACAGTTTACATGTTTGCCTACACACATTTGATAAATTTGAAACTGGGTTACGTTGACCATATATGAAAGTGTGTAAGCAAATACGAAATAGAAATCAGCGAAAAGAGAGAGGGGATTTCTGAAAAAAAAAATGCGGAAAATAGATGTGAATGGCATAAGGAATGAATAATAACAGATTGTGTGAATAATCGTTCGTAGGCACGCTTTGTTGGCCCTTAATTTTGAGTAGCATAATAACGGCTAAAAAGTCACACATACATATTTTCAATGACCAAAAAAGCCAAGGAAAAAAGCTAAGAAAAGGATGTGTTAATTGCGAAGGGCATGGTTTAAGAATGAATGGAAGTTTGTCACTTCCGTTTTTGGATGGGCCCAGACATTTAAGAATGAGCTCGAATTAAATATGCGCATTTGTATAAAGCTGCAGACAACTATGTAGGTATGTTACGCTTTTTAACGATTTACATACATATTTAGAAATTTTTTTTATTGTCGTTTTTCCCCAAGCATTTAAACAAATTTCACTTAATAAATTTACTGCAATTATAATTTTTTGCCACTGGAAACAATCGTGTTAAATAAATATCCATTCTATTTTATTAACTTTTTTATTTTTCAAATTTTCTTTAGGATGCAGAAGAGTTCCTAGAGCATCTAGATGCATTTCGGTATCAAACAGAAATTTTTCAAAAAAATTTCGCCTACGTTTTTTGGCAATTTTTTTGTTGGGAGCGGGAGTGGAAAAAGAGCGAAGCGATGAAAAAAACCTTTGCTCCGAAGCCTGATTACTAGGAAAACGAAAAAAAAATGCAGATAACGATAAACAATTTTTTAACGCTAACTATCGATTAAAAACTAGTAACCTCGTTTGTAATTAAATTTTTGGGTTATTCCATGTAAAAAAAGAAAACGGTATAAATTTTAAAATGTCCTAATTATCTCTATTTCAGTAGTAACCTCTTTTTTAATGAATACATTTCATTCTCAGATGAAGAATATTAAACAAATTGAAGGAAGTTGTAATTTTTGTCTATGGAATCTTTAGATTCATGCATAATTATTTTACAGCAGTCAGAAATTTGAATATTTTTTAATATTTCTATGGATATTATCCTAAGCCTAATTTTTATTGAAAACGAAAGCGTATGGTCCATATTTTACAAAACAGAAACATCTTTCGCGAAAATTAAGTGTTTTTTTTTTGGCTAAAATTCATCGTTGAGTGCACAAAGGTAAAATTAAGTTCTTTTCAGTGTCCCACCAGTCAGTCACACTCATTCAAATGATAGTTACATGAAACTGAGAAATCGTTTAAACCCATCGGATTAGAGAGTTTGCGGCTGTACGCCAAGCAAACTACGTAATATAAATAACATGACCAGGGTTGTCACTTTCATAAAAAAATATTTACCATCCACTTGAAAAAATCGACCAAATCTGGAGAAAAGCTACCAATAATTTGTATAGTTATTAAAAAAAAAATTTTAATCACGCCACTTTCAAACTTTACAAAACATTTAGAAAAATTCAATAAAAATTCACAAAAATTTCGAACTTTCTACTCTGGCGTTTTAGAAAATTGTTTAGTGTGCAGTTTTCTACCCTGTGGAATTATAGTATAACGAACAATGTGCAGCTAGAAGTTCCTGACTGAAACCGAACTAGTTCGAAAATGACCAGACTTGAACCAAGTACAAAACGATTTATTCATGCCCTGTTTTATTTGACTTCGACAGTTTAATACAATAAAGTACACACAATATTATAACTTTTATTTGGGTATATTTTAAACCATTAAAGTGCGTACGTATTCAATTACACCAGACCTGTTAAATAATGTTTAATATACATAATGATTATTAATTAAAGCATGTTCTACGTCTCGATATAATTGCGGGCTTCACAACGGTGTCGTAAGTGTCGCATTGTTGTATGCCGTAAACTTTAAAAGCTCAAATAAATGTTTAGAGAACTTGAAACGACAACCAACTATTTTATAACACTGCAAAAATGCATAATATGACTTTGATAGTACTTTGCGTATCCCTTTAACACATTTTTTAGACGTTTAAAGTTTACGACATACAACCATACGACACTTACGACACCGGTGTGAATACCCCAAATGTATAATGTGTAATACAGTACTAAAAAGTAACATCAAACTAATGATTGACCCCATTTTGCAGGAAGGAACTGCTAAGAAACAAACACACCAATGTACATACATACATACATACGTATGTATGTATTTGCATGGCGGTTAATGGCAGTAAACGGAAGCGGAAAAGAGTAAAGCTAAAAGCGCCAAAAGAATACTGCACAAGTTCACGGCTGGCACAAAATCACATACACGAACAAAAATAACTGCACACACATACATATGTACATGCGAAGATGGCAATATTGATGAATGGCCGGCCGCACGCATAAAAAAGGTGTGTTCGCATGGCTGCGTTGTACTCGTACCTTTTGTTTATCACCGCCTGCATGGCAGCATATCCGCCCGGGTGGGTGTTTGCGAGTGTGTGTTTATTTGCGTACATACTATTTGTGTTAACTTGAGTCCTAAACGACTTTGATAGCTGGTTAACGCTGATTTTCTAGGGCAATTAGCCGTGAGTTGCGATTGTCACTAAAAATAGCTTGTGTAATAAAGCGCCATTTTTGTTGTGTTAGGCACTTTTATAAGAAAGACATATGTACGTAAATACATACATACACACATAGAATCATACATACTTATGCCTGTACTGCACCGAGATTTTTTTCCCAAATTTGCTCGCATTTTTGCTGGCGAAAAATCAATAACACTGTTGTATTTACATACATATATTAAATCTCTGCCAATTTTTTACATAACACAAAGTGTTTTTTTTGGCGCAAATATATAATAAATATTTTCAATAACTTTATTATGCTCACATTTTCTTACAATACACATATCCTAACACTTAATTGTGTATCTGCTTAATAAAGTAGTAGTTCATTTCTTTCAAGTAAAAATCTGAAGTAGACTCTGACTTAAACTCGTTCTTCGCACAAACTTTGTGAACTTTGCTCCTTTAAGTTCACAGAGTTTGCTTTTACACACTTTTTCACCACTTTTTTATATCTCTTTTAATTTAAATTAATTTATTTCAATTAAAGCTATCCGCATTTGCCCTTTTGCTGTGCACTCTTTTAGAAAGAACTTGGTGTTTTTTGTTTTCATATTTTGCATTGCATTCGTTTCGGTGTGTCTGTTGATGACAACAAAAAATTTGACAGCTCCCTTTTGCTTTCTGTTTTGTGCAACCTTCGTGAGAGGCAGAGTTGTATTTTTCTGTAGGCTATGTGCATGAGAACGTTGCAGATTTTTTATAAACAAAATTTTGGAAACTTACCCCAAAACTTCGAAACTCTCTGTGTCGAAATGTTTGTGAAAGATACTTTTCTTATTTCAGTCCATTGTTGCAGTTAACTTTTTGCCTGACTCTCATTACTAAGCTCGTCACATTGTCATATTTAGTTTTATCATTATCATTAAACACATACATATGTATGTATGTATGTACAGTAAAACCTCGGTATATCACCAGGTTGAATGGCTTGGAAAATTTCTTAGTTGTATTTAGATGTAAAAAATTCGTTAAAAGTGAAGGTTTCTTTTTTATGACGGATCTCTAAGCCTCGACATATACAGACTTTGGTATGTGGAGGCTTTTGAGTTTACACTTCGTTATATAAAAGCACGGTACTTTAACCGTCTATATATTCCGAGGGTTTTCATACTTTAAATTTTCTTCGTTATATCTATCTATATAGCATTTTTGTATAAACAATTTCGAAACAACGAAATTTTTTCAAGAGAGTCAGCTAAAATTTTTTTAGGTATATTATATTTTCCGTTTTATCAAATTTCGTTATATCGAGATTTCACTGTACAAGCTTATCCATTGATAAAGTTAATAGCCCGAACACAATGAAAACGATGAGCTACGGACCACAGCTGTCAAATTATTTTTCCACGTATTCTTATGTAGATAATCCCTGCAGGGAAAGCTACCAGTTGTGAACTAGAATACTACCAGTTTGTATTTCAGCCCAACTAGTGCACGTTCTATCCTTTTTAAATGTAAACGATTGGTATTTTTTGAACATAGCGATGTCCTACGAAATGTAAATTGTCAGGCTATGCAGCAGCATCTACCAGTAGAAATACTAGTAGCATCACACCAGTTGACGAGATCGTGTGCCAATTCATCCGCCGTGAAATGCATAAGTGTGCCGTTTCGCTCGCGGCGCTGCACAGTGGAAATGACCTACAGAGAAAGCACTGTCGTGGTATTACTGAGGTCCGCGCTTCAATACCTGGCGCAGGGAATTTTTATTTTATTTTTTTAATTTACTTATTTTATTTAGGGGTTTTTATTTTAAGTTTTAAATTTAATAAACAAAAAAGATTTTTATTAGTTTCTTGTTTTATGTCACAAGTATTTCTTTCCATATAGCTTTTGTTATTTTCGAGATAGCGCCAAAAAACCTCGCTAACGTAATAACTCGCTGGGGGAGTTTGGATTACACCGCAATGAGTACTTTTGTAGAGCATTCAATTTCGAAGAAAACCCATCATTGACCAAGATATACCATAAAATACCTCTGAGCTGTAGACTTTTGAAGAAAAAAAAACCAAGTTTACGTATATTTTATATGGGTAATCTTTGCACGCCTTGGGCGAGTATTTAATGTTAATATCAAGGGTTAATATTTTCAGGCAGCTTTTTTCGCTGTTTTCCACAAAATTTCGAGTTAGTAGTGAAAAAAAAAAATATTCGCAAAAAAAACACCCTAATGTGCATACATACATACAGTGGCGAAAATATAAATAGGGCAGAAACATTTTGGCATTGTTTGGCCATTTCCCTTTCGGTTATTTAATGTTAATTATTTTTTTTTTATGAAAGTGTAGCTCGCTACCTAACAAAAACCTCAAAAAAACCTGATGAGGAGATGTTTTGATTTCCGAAATAGCAGCTATAACTTCTACCTATATGTAAATCACTGTGGGTTTTCATAAAAACGGCCTCACGCACAATGAAATTGTTGAATATAATTGTTATAAAGCCAAAAATAACCAAAAAAAAAAAAACAAATAACAAAAACCATGTAATTTAAAACTTTGTAAAAAAATTAGCAAAATTCGGCAAAGTTTCCGCAAAATTTTCAACTTTTTAACTAGATTTCCTAAAAACATTCCGAGTGAAATGGAATTTTGACAGTATACCAAGGTTTTTGTTTGGCTGGAGAATATCTAATAACACTAATTAAAACATAGAAACAAACAAAAAACCAAACAAGATATTCTACACTGACTTGGGAAAAATGTAAGAAGAATTTCTGAGCCTGATCACGGACCGAACAGACAAAGCACAGGGGTTTAAAGAATGTGCAGAGTTTTGGGAGGAAGTTGCTGTTTATTATAGCTGTCATTTTTATGTATATATGTGCCATCGACGCACATAATAACGGATTGGAAAGAAATCTATTCTAGCTGGCCTTTTTTCTTCGTTACTCATTTGCAATAAAATCCATTCCGGGCACAACTTCTCCTCCATTACAGCCAAACATCTTTTCAACATCGTGGCCACTGTTGATTGCACCAATCCTACATCTTGATCCTTTCCGACGTCATGCTGGTATCCACCCTCTGCCAGAAATCGCAGAGTACCCTCTACATGGCCTAGTGTTGTTACGGCTGTTTTATGGCTCGGTTCTAAAACATCTTGTACCACATACAATACGTATTTGAACGCATCCTTATTTAACCGAAAGTTTTTTTATAAAACTACAAAATAAATTATTAATTTAATATCTGCATGTTATTACAACAACTCACGCTGGGATTCATTTAAAAATTTGGTAGAACTGATTTGAACTTAGTTTACATATGTATGTACGTAGCCGGCAGCACTAACTGCGAAAAACGTCGGAATTGCCGATAGGATTTTTCCCGAATGCGTGACTGGAGATTTATTCACGACGGGATTCGTTCGGAATCAGCGATATGCCCGAAATCTGCTTTCCCTATTTAAATTCTCGCCACTGTATATATGTGTACATATTGAGATGTGTTGTAGCTGATTTTTATTTCCAACCGCTTTTGCTCGAGTTTTACGTAGTGCTGTATCGAGTGCATTGCAGATTTCACGGCCAGATACTCGTACCTACATACGTGCAGAAAACAACATTCTAAGCAACATGGAGCGGAGAGAGTGTAATGAAATGACTACCTGTATGACTTCAGGCTTCAAATTTACCTACCTAAATACCAGCATTTGCAAATACTGTAGCCATAAGCAATAACCGCCTAAGTCGATTTAAGAAATAATTGAGTTATACATATATGATATCGTATTCTGCAACTACTATTACATACATATGTATCGCCAGCTCGGCCATCTAAAAAATTATAGACGAACATACTTTGATTTCGCCATAAGGATAACATTACAATCCAAATGTTTAAAAAGTTTTTTCTCGAATTCACGTTATTCGACTTAGGCGGTTATTGTTGTTTATGGCCACAGTTATGTACATACTGTATTTCCTACTTGAGGGTAAGTTTCGAAGTTTCATTCGTTTATTGTTTGCTCTTCAACTTCCTTATTACTGTTTCAACGTCTTCGACTCGTCACGTTCTCCAAGGCAGGCAGCTTATTTGCTGAAATGACTCTACTGTCGACTATTCCTATTTGGGTTCAGCGTACTAAAAGTGGTTTTTGATGCTTGTATATTGTTGCTGTTGTTTTGTTTCGCAAAGAATTTCTTCAGCATTCATTTTTTTGGGGTAGAGAACACAGAGCATAGTAGAGCGGTAGATATAAATATAGTTTGTAGTATGCAGTTGTATCTATTCAGATACATAGTATATACGCACGTCATACATATGTACCTATCTACAAGATAAGCGGTAGTGAGATTTGCCGCAAAAATCAACAAAACCACTTTATATTCGGAGAATAGCACGCTGTACAGTGTTTTGAAAACCAAATCTATAGCAGTAAATTTAAGCAAAATCGCGCCTTTTTTTGAAGTCGTCTTGAAGATTCAAAAAACCTCTGCGGTTTTTGCATCATTTGCGAGACAAAATTTCAAGCGCTTGCCAATTTAGGTTAAGTTAGGAAGACGTGTATTAGGACTTCCATTAGGTTTCAGCTCATACCTCTAACTAGGGTTATTCTGACGTGTTATTATAGTTTATGTTAAATCAGGTCAGGTGAGAAGGTCCGACAGTTTCCCTGCCAGGCAGATGAAAAAGCGAGTTCCCAAGTGCTTGAGTCATTTTAATTGGCAACCGGAACTTTGATTGATATCTTCTTCTTCTTCTTATCGGGCACTACAGCCGTTTGTCGGTTTGGGCTGACAACAAAAAGCTTCGCCAGTTGCCTCCCTCCTTTGCAGATTTGCGCCAGTTGTTCATCCCAAGTGCGGACAGGCCCTTCTGCGGTCTTGAAACCATTTTATTGCTGCCTTATTTTCTGATAGAAATTTCCAGCCGAATTCCTATCTGCCAGCATCTCAAGCTCTTCGCATTCACGTTTCGTTGCCTCTCGTTTCTTTCTTTTGAATAGACGTCTCTCCTCCCTCCTCATCTCCCGGTATCGTTCCACTGTCGCTCGTGTAGCTATTGGCTGCTGGGTGGCTTTGTGAGCCGCGTATTTCTCTGCAGCAGCCAGTTGTTCCTGCGCGGGCGTTAGTATCCCACCATTTCTTCGGCACGAAGTGATTGGGAGATGCATTCCCATTGCTCATTTCTATCCGATCGTTGAAGAATTTCTTGTTTCAGCTGGATTGAGAGTCGATTGCGAAATTTCTAGGCTGTCTGTTGTGAATACAGCTTTTCGGCGTCGAACTTTCGCCGCGTTGGCTGACGGACGTTCTTCATTGCATAGAGGGGCATGCGGACCTTGGCTGCAATAAGGTAGTGATGCGAGTCGATGTTGGCTCCTCGGATAGAATACACATCAAGAACGCTCGAAGCATATCTTCCTTCTACCACAACGTGTGATCTATTTAGTTCTTCGTCAGCGCCAAATATTTTTTTTTTTCAGGTTAGGTTTTCAAATTTTTTCCATTACGTTTCAGTTCGCTCATTCGAACCCTTTTTCCTAAAGCTTAAAAATGTACAGAAATATGGAAGCTAAAAAATTTTATTTGTACTATTTCTTCTAGCTCAAAACACAGATATCGAATATAAACCTGCCTTGGTTTCGAAGCTGGCAATAATTGCTAAAAATTTACTGAAACACAAAGCGTGCAAAAATACCGGTACCTATAACCGTTAATAAATAATTCACTTACGACCTTGAGAGGACTGACTGTGCACGTTGCGCCTTGCATTCCCAATGCACGTAGACTGAAACACACGTACATACATAGATGAAATTGCATTTCATTTTACTGAGAATATATACATCTATATATATATATTTTTTTTGTAGTTCAATCATAGTAGACCGCATGAGTACATATACTTATTATAACAAACGTATGTTATTACTCACAAACCAAGTGTGGGATTCTCTGTTTTGATTTTGACTAACCAAAAAAAAAAACAAGAAACAGAATTTTCCCTTACACCGCTGCTCGCGTCTTTATCATATTGGAATAAACACCTTTTTTAAATGGGAGTACTTTCTCGATTGAGATGTCAAGAGGCCGCAGGAGAAGCATGCCTGCATGCATTCGAACAGCCTTCTCTGTCGCTGGAGCACTCTAGAGATAAGTTTGAGAACGACGCAGCATTGACAATAGGATTTTTTTATGTTTTTCTTTTTAGTCTTTTGGATTGACTAAATTGACTCGCAGCCATTGGAGATGGCTGGCTTGCTGTCTGGCTGGCTTGCTGGCTTTGGTGGCCTGTCTCTATTATTCTGTGTTGGTCGCCAGCGCTACTCTCTGTCACTGACAGACTGCCGCTCCTTACCAATGGCGCTCCCGTAATAACAAGTGCGAGTCGTCGCCCGTTGTTTTCGTCCATTTAATATAAAACACTTTCGGTAGAGGACCGTGAAATTTTCTGGCTTCGGAGTGCCAAAGTAGTGGTAGTTCAAAGCGCACGGCACCGCTGAAACCTATGAAGCATATAGCTATGAACACGGCGGCGTGATGGAGATTAAGGCGGGAAATAGGTGCTTGGAAGCAGCGATACCGAAAAAAATAGGCGCAACAAATTGCTTATTAAACGCGCAAATATTGTGAAATACTTCGCTTTTCGGAAGAAAAAGTGCAAACCTTTGTAATTAGCTGCAACTGGCAATTGTGTACGGCGTTTTTCGTGACTGTACTCAATATGCTGTGTATTTTTTAGGCTATTTTGAAGCACTGGCACACCCCCGCAAAACCGCAACAATTAATATGCTCCAGTGGATTGGCTTGGTGCATTCATGTCAGTCAGCGTCAATGCCTTGGAAGTCACAAAGTGAATTTTATTTTTGAAATATTGTAGCTATGTACATACATACATATATACGTAGTGCATTTGTTTGTATGTTTGTACATACACAAGTGTGTGCTAAATACGTCCGAAAAGCAAAGTTTTCTATTATTTATGCAATTGTTTTTCTAAAAACTTTTGATATATTTTGCATTATGTATTTTAAGTCTGAATATGGTTGTTGGATGTCTCGCATTCGTATTGTTGGCAATTTTTGCTCGTACCTGAAACTTTTCTAGTATACAAGACAGATTTTGATACATACATATGTATATACGTGTGAATATCATTCATTTGTACAACATTCAAACATACATATGTATGTATGTATATATGTAAACTTTTTTATGCCCACCGTACGCTCGTCTGGCCACTCGCCCATTAGCTCTTTGTATGTTGAAAACCAACAACTTTTATAGATATCGTCTCCAACGTCGGCACTCCCCAACACATTGGCGCACATTCATGCATATGTATGTATGTACAAACATTCACTCATTTATACGCTCGAGGCCATATTTTAGCTAAACTCGCCACTCGCAACAACTACATGACTTCTATCTAAAATAAATTCAATGTGTACCCACATAGCCGCTTGTATGTTAGCTTTTTCCCCCCATAGCTCCACCTTACCGCCCATCGTTTTGAGGCACACGAGCGCGCATGAGAATGAGACAAAACATTCGATTTCTGCGTACGTGTTTTGCTAGTTGCTAAAAGAAAGCGGTGAGCTCGTTGGAGCAGACCCCAACTTGTTAAGGTTTTTGCTGATACATATTTTGCCCTCTTCACGTTGTTGCTGGCTGGGATTAGCTTTAGTAGTGCTGGCATTTGGCGATGGTGAACGGCAATCACCGGATTTCTACATAAAGTTGTTCATATGTACCAGGGATGAAAAAGTAGGTACTATTGTACCTTTTTCCGACGTTTGATGACTTAAAGGTACATTAGGTACAGTCACTAGATTTAGGGTTCAATCATCTTTTGATCAGATGCATTGTTAGTTTTCTTTCCTTTACCGTGCTAATATATTTACTTATAGGCACGGGAAAAGTTTCGCTATCATTTTGAAGAATAAACAATTATAAAGAAAAGTGGTGGGTTGGCTTTCCTTTATGGCCGTTCGTTAAAGGGGCGGTGAGCGAATTGTAAGTGGGCGTGGCACCTCAAAAATGCAACCCCCCGACCACCTAGGTCCCCTATAGTTCCCTAGGGACCCCTTAGAAAAATTGCCAAAAATCACAATTTTCATTTGCGTTTATTCGCTTGAAAAATGTTAAATATTCATTTGCACAATACATTTTTATATACACATTTTTATATACAAGACATTTTTATAAAATACCCAGTAACCAAAATAGACATCACTGGGGCGGCAGCCCCACGTTTATCACATAGAAAGGGAATTCTAGTTACCTCATCCTTTCCCAAGATTACATTACTGGGGCGGTAGCCCCAGTTAGGTCACACAGAAAGGAGAATTCTACGTAGTAAGGGTTATAATCCCTAAGCGCGGCCGAAGGCCGCCTACGCAGAAAGGAATTCTACGCAAAAATACTGTGGACGCAAGTAAAAGTTGCGATTTTTGGCCATTTTTCTAAGGGGTCCGTAGGGAACCATAGGGGGCCTAGTTGGTCGGGGGTTGCATTTTTGTCAATGGCGGTTCATTCCCTCTCCAAAAAGGTGGGGTAGAGGTGCCACGCCCACTTACCTTTCGCTGACCGCCCCTTTAACGAACGGCCATAAAGGAAAGTTTTCCCATAGTGGTCAATAGGAAGAAATTAAAAAAGCAATATTAAGGGTATTCATCAAACCTTATAAATGCATTGTAAACCGTATAAACATATAATTGTGTAAACCTTATAAATGAACTGTCAAAATTTTTATGAAAACACGTTTACACATTTCTGATAAATTTATCCAGCGATTTCACTGAATAAACTTGATAAACTGAAGCCAATGCAACTCTGTCGCAACTCTAGCTATGTTTTCTTGGGCAATAATCGGGATCCTCATACAAATTTTGCACGCAAATTCAACAACGATATGATCCTGATAGAGATCTGGTTCAATTATTATCCCGTCTGTTTGTTTTGCTTCACTGATAATTTGGCCGCAAAGTTAGTGAGGTAGTTTCTATAATTTCTTTATCCCCGTGCTAGTAGTATAAAGTTAGTGATACTGAGCTCTATGACCAAAGAAAACGCGACTATGGTCGCATGTGTAAACGAAAAGAGAGTGTGGGTCGTTCATGTAACAGAGTGCGTAAACTTATAAGATCATCTGCTTGATAAAGTTATCGGTTTAGATGAATACCACTATTATGTATTATCTTAAACTTTTTACATTGCATTTAGACCAGCCACTACGAAAAATTAACACTTTACTTAGCTATCCTAAAATTCGTAGTTTTTTTTCTTCTATTGATTCAATGGCATTTACGGTCAAATGAGTGAAAACAAATTGTCAAATGGGTCTAAAAATGGTCTTTTGATTGATTTAGATCAGAATAGGCTTTCAAGCGTGTACATGCGCTGCTAAAGCGGTTATTTGTAAGTTTTTGGCCCATGGATAAAGGAAAGAAAGTTGTGTCAAAATATGTCGACAAATTTTCTTGTCAAAATATGACATAATAAAAACCAGCCTTTACTTGCCCATACAGTCCAGTGTGTAGGATGTCTTCAAATTTCATATTTTCTTTAGATGAGAACTATAGCTATTTGACCCATATTCGCTTTTTGATTTCTGAAAATACATACATACATATATTTAAAATGCTTTCGAAGTTACTTACGGCAATTTGATTATTTTCTCTAGACTTGCTGCACCTATTAAAAGGAAAAGGATAAATTAGCAGACTTTTCCTGTTGTTTTATAAAAAGCTGGATAAAGAAATATGTTTTAAAGTGTATGTTTTTAAAGTGGGTTTTTTTGTTTTTTTTCGCTAATATTTTCAGTAGACAAAAACAACGCTTCTACGATTCCCATTAGACTATAGTCTATAGATATAGGCCCAGTTAACAAAAAAAAAACATTATGTTTAAATTAAATCCGTCTTTTGTATTCCTGTTGTAAAAAAAAACTACAAATGAATGATGTAACTTTTTTAGACAGATTGTATCATTTAGGTACATTTATTTTATGATATTAGGTACAATCTGAAATTTCCATTTTTCATCCCTGATATGTACATATGTACATACATATTTACCTATGTACATTCATATGAATGCACGTTATCATACGGCAACGGCAGCCAGTCGCCGTATATTTTAGTGCTTGCTTGTTCGATTTGGTGGACTAGCGACTAGCTGTTGGCTTTTGGTGCTGCCATTCATTCGATAGTCGACATTTTGGAGCATGACATGACTTTACCGCTGTTTTGGAGCTAACATTTTGGTAATGCCCATTTATAACGCAAAGCAGTCGCCAAGAAGACAACATTTTTAGTTATAAATAAAGACCCATTAAAATGTTTGAGAAAGTAGCCAAAGTTTGAAAAAACCTGACTTTAGCTCTAACAAAAAAGGCATTTGGATATCTTTGGAAACACCTTCGAGAGCAAAAGGATCATAAGTTACTTTTCAATGAAAATAGTTTCCCCCGAATCCCAAGAGCGCATTATTATTTTATTAGAAACAAATTTTCGAACATATATACGCGATTTTTTGGCAACTTAAAAATTTTTTTATACTAAAAGTCAGTGCGAAACTGCATTTTCAAAAGTTTTCTAAAAGATCTGATTAGAAAGTTGCAAACTTATAGGCAAATTTTTTACATTTTCATGGGTTTTGCACAGAGTTTAGGCATTTTATTTTTTGTTTGTAGTATAAGCTACATACCGTTATCTCAGTATAGAAAGACCCTTACTCATATAGTCGCTGACATGCAAAAAAGCCATAACTGACTAAAATTGTTTATTGCTTAAAATGATTTGGGGACTTATAATACGATCAAATGCATCAAAAAGGTAATTTCGGATTTTGACTTAGTTACGGCCTTTTGTAATTCAGCGACGATGTGAGATAGGGCCTTTCTACATATATTAAGCTTCGAAAAAATTCAAATAAAGTACGTATGTACTATGTATGTTGCATACATTGTAAAACAAATTCTCTGTCAATACTTTCTTCCGGATGCATATCTTTTAAAAAAATTACAGCAAAGCCCTCACTAACTGAACCGGAAAATCCTGTCTTAGGGAAAGTTCATACATTTGTGGACATTTCCAAAGAGTCTTCTCTTCTTACGCTTATGTGAAGAGGCTGTGAGCAGAGTAATCCACAATCAAAGAGGGGAAGTGAGATTAGAAATTTGCATTCATTTCATTTTACTTTCATTCATTAAATCTTTGACGATGATGTATCCAATTCTAATTGGAATAATTACATTGGTTTTTCTTCTCTTCAACGCATCTATCTGGTAACGCTCTCGTGGTATTGTAGAAAACTGTACTTTGAGAAGAGCGGCCATCTTGCTCTATTTACAAAACGTATGCTCCCAAGCAATGCAAAAAAAAAAACCCACACTGCCACAGCAACGTACCGAACAAAATTTTCCTCCGTATAGAGGCAAAAACTTGTATTGTTAAACGAGCACGATAGTAAATTGGTCGTAGGGTTGCCGTAGAATAATTTACGAATCACTATTGAAATGAGAGATTTCAATATCAATTGTAACTTGGGGTCTATAAAGGACAATTGTACAAAGACAACAGCAATATATTCACACTTTACTAATAGATTCACACTTCTCTCATTGTCTTCGAAGACTGAAGATCTATATGTATGCAAATCTTTTCTTAAACTGTTTTTTCCTTAGTACTAAATTCAATTGAGATTTATTGTCATCTTGAAATGGGACTTGTAAGTTTTCCCTATTTGACTTAGAAATTTGTTTGGTTCTCTATCAAAACTTCAAATTGGTCGCTTAAGGTCAAGACGGGGACGTTATAACCGATAAAGTACAAGGAGCGATATTAAAAATTTGACCTCAAAATCATTCGCGTATTCTTCCAACAGAAAACTCCCAACAGCAAAATTCAAATGAAGTTTTATCTGTTCTCTCTCAAGGACAGAAATGTTTGCAAAAGTGCACGATCGCAAACCCAGCAAAAACTTGCAAGTTTAAGGTACAGCTGATCGGAATTTCGTTTACATACAAAAGCATAAATAAGAAGCCATGAAAGTATGCCTAAAGAAATTCGCTAAGCAAAAGTAAGTAAATCAATATTTGATTTCTTTCGAAACGTATACAGTTCTAATAGGTTATTTTGAACTTACAAAACTTCAAAATAATTTTCATAAATTGCAAACGGATGATTTTGATCAGCTGTTTTTTGTGCTGGTAAATTGCTGCTGGCAAAAATTTTTCCAACGGAAACAAGCAGCTTCTCATCAAAATTTTTGTCTCTCAATTTGCCCTACTTTGCTGAATTTTAGTGTACGCGAAAAGCAACATTTTTGTATTTTTCTCACTATGAACTGCCAATTTTTACATGCCATGCAATTTTAGAACAAAAATTTACTGCTACAAGTTTGTACGTTTTCAGAATTTTTTTTTGGACATTTAAATAACTCAACGCCAGGTAGCTCTACTCGACGCTGCCAACGTCAACAGCTCAATGCCTGAGACGGTGCAACGTCGGAGGTGGGGAAGTTCGTCGTCTTCGTTGCGGCTTTGTCATGCCCGCCGAGCGTACTTCGAGCGAGCGCCGAGAAGCGAGCGAGTGTAGCAAACGAAATTCGATCGAACTCAAATTTTTCAGTTGGAAATTTTCTACGTTGGCGAGTAGTCGTGAGCAACAGAAATTGTGAAAGCAGAAGCAGCAAAAGCAGAGTTTTGGCTGGCTGGCTGCTCTGTGAGATTTTCATCCATATTAGAGCCCACTCTGAGAACAAAAATAAATTCAGAAGATTCTTTCATAGATTTTGTAAAGCGGGAAACTTTAAAAACAGAGACATAATCCGCAAGTGTTTTTTGTTTGGTGTTTATTATTTACAAAGTGAGTGTGAGAGTGCAAATAAAAAGTGGAAAAATAAAATAGAAATTAGCAATATTGGGGCAAAAGTCAATGCTGTAAATTTTGTCTAAAAGAAAACCTAGAGATCGGCATCCTTTGCTATACTATTTAATACATATGTATGCTACTTATTTTTTTCACTTTAGTTTGCTGCTTCGCATTGGAAAAACTTAAATTTTGTATCGTGGCGCTGGTGCAAACTGTACAGCTTATAGACGTATAAGCATTCGCAAAAGTGGCGAAGAAAACCATTTTTTTTTGTACTAGTGGGTTGCCTTCTCGTGTGCCTGTTGGGGCCCATCAACTGCAAGTACTTTTGGCTCCAAACCTCCGTACGCCTTGCGCCAACGCAAAGTATAATGAATAATTATTTCAGCAAATTTTCAAATGTAAATTATCAAACTTGGATTATAATTGCTAAGTAGGCACTTTGAGGCGATAGATAGACGCATATGTATAGTAAATTTAATTTGCAAATACATACATTTAACAAAATATCGATATGTTTGGCGTATTCGGGCGTACACACACAAACTCGTATATGTACCTCCCATTTCCAGCTGAATCAACAATCAGAGGAGGGGAGCGTACACTCTTGATTACGTCGGCAAACGACGTTTGTGTGTGTGTTTTGTACTCTGCCCAAGGCAATTGTTTTTTTTTCAGTCTTATGAGTTGGAGCGAATGAATTTAGCTAGAGACTTTGAAATTGTTGTTGCTTCTTGCTTGCGTCGACGTGAGCACTGCGCAGTAGAATATCTTTTTTTGCAGCAAAGTGAGTGGGGCCCAGAGCAAGTTAAAAGCAGACGTTCAATTGTTCATCGTTTTGCAATTGCTTTTAAATAAGAGCGACAGAGAGGGTGTGAGAGAGTTGCCAGCGACGACTTCATCGTATCCGTATGTAATTCAAGCCAACATTTCCCCTACCAACAGGCAAGCAGCGAGTAAAGTAGAGCGCATGAGAGCGAGTGAGACATGTGGATGCACTCGCGTTGGCTGGCGTCAGCTCGCTGCTTACGTCAAAGATAAGCAATAGGCGAAGTCGGTAGGGGCGTGGGGGCATTGGAGCCAGCATCGGCCTTTTGAAATTTCACTTTGCGCTTTCAGGTTTTGTACAATGAAAATGCATCAAAAAGCTAAAGAAAAAATTTAACACAAGCACAGTGGCAATGTAGAGAAAATTGTTAGAGAAATGTATGCAGGTTATATGGGTGGCAAGTGATAGGCGCAACAGTGGGGGCTTAGCAACACTCGTCGTGCTATTTTTTCCAAAAATTTGGTGGGGTACTAGTGGTTTAGTATATGGTTAATTAGATAATTTATAGTCCTGAATATGTACTTAAATACATACATGTAAACAAATTTATTTTTTTCTTTTTTCTAATTGCAGTTTTACTCTTGTAATAAAGCGACCATAACTATTTGAGTTGCTGATTTCGTTGGGGTTTACAGTGCTTCCAGCGGTGGTAGAAACTCGGAATTTTTCAATTTTTTTCCTTATAATTTATTGTAAAAGTGTCCAGTAGCAACGACGCTTAACGGCGTTGTTGAAAAGTCGGCCCGATGATGGCATTGCCAATGAACTCACTTTACTCCCTTACGTGGGGCGACTATGGCTCGTCACTGGTGACGGCCATTCAACTTTTGCGCTGTCACAATGACTTGGTGGACTGCACTTTGGCTGCTGGCGGGCGCAGTTTTCCAGCGCATAAAATTGTGTTATGTGCAGCGTCGCCATTTCTACTGGATCTGCTAAAGGTAAGTTAGTTTTACATTTTTAAATATTGACATTTATTTCAATTATAAACCTCTACACTTGTTTACAATAGGTTTGTATACATAGTACATGCAATATGTATGCACTTCTTATATTTAAAAGTAACTTTTTTTACAAATCAGTCTGGCCTAGTCAAAGTGTGAATTTGTGTGATGTCGTCTGCAGTTAAAATCTAATTGTTAACAAAGAATTATTCGTGGAGATGTAATGAAAATAGCTTGATAACTAAAAATCACTCGCAGGTGTAGTTTGGGGTAAAACTCATCCATAGCGCAAGAAAACAAAAAAATTACCAATGGCCAATACAATAGCACCCCCATTTCAAAGTAATATTGTTTCCCAATCATGTTTATTTATTTAGTTTTAGGAATTTTCAATTAAAACACAGTTCATTCTTTAACAAAACCCATATAAACCCAAATTTAAAACTTGTAGAAACCTAAAAAAATGATTTTTTAGAATTTGTTTCGCCGAAGGTGTTGCGGGTTTCTTCCATATAAAAATGAATTGTGTTTATTCATTAGGTATATGGAGCAAATGCGAAAAATCTAAAAAAAATCGACGGTTATTTTGAGCTACTTGAAACTTGCATATTGTTAGACTAATGGGCTATACAACTGCGTACTCAAAAAATTTCTAACACTTCTGAGAAAAAAGTTTGAAATTTAGGTGCAAGTTTGTTGATTTTTTTTGCAGTCTTTTACAAAGTTTAAAACTTGGGTTTATATGGGTTTTGTTAGAGAATGAACTGTATTTTATTTTAAAATTCTTAAAAATTAATATTTAAACATAAGTGGCAAAGAATATCACTTTAAAATAGAGGTGCTATAAATATCGCCAATACTGTATACATATATATGTATAGTTAGAGCTCGGTCTACATTCCTAGGAGACTATACCCTCAAAGCCCCCGCAGCTTTTGTTCCAGAGAGCGAAGTAAAGGGTTGCAAGAAATTACTGACTACTTCAGGGACCTCCCTAGATTCTTCACTGACGAGATTTTCAAATTCTTGCCTCTTCTAACTTTCCGCACGCGCAAAGTCAAATCGGCAACAACACTTGGGGTCACGAAGAAAAATACCTTACTCGCTGATTACAAAACGGCGGCAGATCGCAGGATAATAGGAGAAGTTTGCAGCTCTAAATATGTTTTTTAAACTGGCGCCTAAAACCTTTAGAAAGTCACATTTACGATGAACGGCTCATGTTGGCGCTGAAAGAGCAAAAAATGTTATTTATCGAAGCAGTTCCTCTATAAATGCAACCGTGGTAACAGTCCAAACAAGGCCCTGGAACGCAACGAACCGAAACTTCATCCTCGAAGACGCCGTATACCAATGTATTGAATAATATTGACAATCTACCAAGACAGTGTGCAGACCAGTTACGGCGATCCTCTCGTCATCAACTTCGATAAATATGGGTACTACATTTACCATTGCAGTAAATCGATAATTAACCTGGATGATACTTTGATGATAGTTTGGCTTTTCAAACTGGACAAAGTAACTATAGGAAATGTCCACAGTTCAATGTAAAGAGAATAGACTTTCCCACTAATGTACATGCATTTGATGCGCATTGAATAAATGATGTTTTTTCCAAATATTTTACTAAACAAACTGTCCTGCAGCGAAATAATTCTTGATAAAAACCGTTATTACACTACAGCTATTTTTATGAATACAAATACACTTGATTTTTATTTGGTTTGGATTTTGTTTTGCACGGATCTCCATGCATACCCATTTCTCGCGGACTTCTAATTATGCATACAATACAATTTGAACAGATGGCCGGATAGTGGCCTCATTAAAGGACAATCATGTACTAAAACTAAGATAACGCTATAAAAAAAAATAAAAAAAAAACGTAAACAAAAACAAACAAAGCAAAAGTAGTCGTTTGTTTGTAAACAGAGATATATTTTTCAAATGGGTCAATTCTTGGTGGATTGCTTCGAAAACTGGCGAGACCGACACACATTTTAGGCCTCATTCTCAACATGATGCGTCCAAAGAATTTCTCTGCATACTCAACTAATTTGTAAACTGAACTCACAGAAAATAGTTGTGGACCGCGCTCACCCGCACACCAACCACTTGCACTTTGCGCTCCGCTCTTCCTCGTGCTGCCACCACTGCGCTGCTTTGCTTGCTCCGGAGATTGCACGTCCGATATTTGGGCTGATGCGTCCTCTGGCCTTATTTGCGCTAAGCCGGCAAAGATAATTGCGAGCGTGGGGAGACAAAACATAAGCGGTTCGCTCAAAAAGTTATTGGTATAAATAATCAATTCGTACATAGATGGGCAAAGTTGGTAAACTGTTTTACTGCAACGGAGGGCACCAGACTGTCAACCGCTTTTGAAAAGCATTTATTGTTGTTTTCAGTATTAAATGTACTTACCCACATAAATATGTGTGTATGAGAGTGTGCTATGCAGAGACTGAGATGAAAAAATAATAACGCCATCACAATTGTTTGTTGTAATGACTTTGAAGAAGACTTCTCGTGAGTGGAGGCGGTAGAGTGGCAATGACGACGACGGTGTTGGAGATGAGTAGCGCAGCGCAACACCACTTTAATTTTCTACCATGGCAGACTTTAGAGATTTCTTTTTAAGATTTCTATTAGTAATTGAGGCGAATGAGGAAATATCTCCCTCTGAATGTGCCGTGTGCGGCGTGACATCATTGCCTCTTGAACAGGTTCAACGAGATTCGCATATATGTGCTCGCACCCAATTTAAATGAAATGTGTCTCAAATTTCTGTTGGACATGAACTCGGCTCAGAGCGGCGGTCACAATCGAGTTATGCATGCCGGTGATTGCGACAGCGTTTGCTGTTTCAGCGGAAAGTTTTTATTATGCGACCACTTCGAGAGATCTATGGATTGTTTATATTTCTAAGAAATTATTAAACTTTTGCAATGATGCACCCCGAAGATTCTATTTAAAAAATTTTTATATGTAATTAAGTTTTTTATTTTTGTTTTTAATTTCAAAGTGAAATATATATGTATATACATATATTTGTACACACCTAAATTGCATTATTCAGTTGCTACAATCGCCAAAGTCATAAAAGTCGCACAGCCACAATGGTCACACGGTTACCCTGCTTATTTACCTGTGCCGATGCCGAGTAGACAGACTGGTGAGTGAGCGAGAGCAGCGAGTGACCACAATCCTGAATGCGCCCTCCACAGAAATGTAAGCGCCAGAATGAGAGCACGAAAGAGTACACAATTTGGTGGTGAAACCCACTTATCGAACCAAGTATATATATATACATAAGTGGCTCTTGTAGCTCTTGGAGGATTAAGAGCGGAGTGACGGGTAGCGTAGCTTTGAACTGCGCATGTCTCGGCGCTGGTTCTTCGCTTGGTTGACTCGTTGAAAATTCAATGCACACTCTTGTACTGCGTTCCTCGCACTGCTCGTCGTTTCAGGGGATTTGCGCGGCTTTTCCATATGTGTGTATGTTCCGTCCAACCAATTCTCCTACTTTTGTGTTGACTCACGTCGTGGCAAAGCAAACAGTAGATATTACCTACATACTCACTGCTCTTTACAGTTGCTGTGTGTATACCTACATATGTGCATATACCTCTTATTTTCTCCCTATACGTTCGACCTTTTGTATAGCCCTCTTGTGCTCTCCCCTCTTCAAATGCATTATTCACCGTTTTTTGTTTCTTTCATAATCTCCCAGAAGAATCATGTGGCTTGGCCATGTTGTTTCTATTTTCCGGAAATGTGTGCCGAAAAAAAATACCCCGAAACCGTGGGCTTTGTTCCTATGTTCCGGAGCTACCGCGCGGAGCTACAGCGCACAGTGGTCAATAAATGGAAATTAATGTTCATAATTTACTGGAGCCTTCATTTCTAAACCAATTTGATTAATTATTATTTTTTAAATGAAAGGTAATACAATTTTCAAGGGAATAGTTGAGCCCAATTTTTGATTTTTTATTTGTTTATATTAAATTTTTTAGTGCAAAGTGTAAAAAAAGTGCCAATTTTGAAGAAGATCGATTATCCCGTTCCTGTACATAATAAAAACTAGTTAAAAACAATTGTAGGCTTCTCCCAAAATGAAAAAAAAAATTGTAAAAAGTAATAATTTGAAAAGTTATAAAAAAATTTTTTGTGTTGGGAAGTATCGAGTACTTTTGAGGATCGAGTTCTTTGGTATAGATACTTTTAAGGATCGGGTATTTTTGAGAGTACTGAGTACTTTCTTTAAATATACAATTGTTGGTAACATCTTAATGATTAGTGTAGAAATCTCACAAGCTGACAGCACTTTATTCAAATTAATATATTAATCCCAAATTACGTTATATAAATGGTAACTTAAAAACTATTAAAACTTCAAATTGAGTACAATCATTTTTAAATACCGGTAAATGTAAATAAAACTCAGTACTTTTAAGTATCCTGACCTAAGTATCTAAGTGATGATTGGAACAGAGAATTTTTGAGTACTGAGTACTTTCGAGTTCTTTTAAGTTCCGAGTACTTTCGAGTTCTCTTGTGATTACTTAGTAATTTTTGAGTTCTTTTAAGTTTTGAGTACTTTCGAGTTCTTTTGTGAGTACTGAGTACTTTGGAGTACCCAGTATCGATACTTTTAAACATCGAGTGCTGTCGATCCTTTTGAGAATCGAGTTCTGAGTACTTTTTGTATCGATACTGCCCAACACTACAAATTTTCACCAAAAATATTTTTTTTTGTATTCTTTAAAATCTTGGGTATGCAGTTTTATAGATAATTAAATTTTAGTATAATAAAGTGCAAGTTGCAAGTCGCTATGAGTTCATGTTGATTTTTAATAATTTTTTCGCTAACATTTTGAGCACATTTGCATGCTAAATGGGAGATAAAAGCGTTTGTTATGTTAATAAAAATCAACGCGAACTCTTAGCGACTTGCAACTTGCACTTTATTATACTAAAATTTAATGATCTATAAAACTGTATACCCAAGATTTTATAAAAACCAAAAACAAAAAACAATAGAATTTTTGTTACCTTCATTACCAAGGTATCTAGAATTGAGGCTACACGAACTGGTGACAATTTTTGGTAACAAAATTTTCCGGTTATAAAATGTTCGGAAACAAACAGAATAGGCCTGTTAATGCCTGAGGTTTGTCTGAAAAGATAGTGAAGGACTTACAACATTAAACTATTTTCTTCATTTTGTCATGTAAACTATGTATATTCCATCACACCGTCACTTGAAAGTGCTATTCGTATTTGCCTGTCTTTTGACTACAACCCGCAAGTGCACTGCCGCATGTAAACAATGCACTTTTGTCAACACCTGTAAAGCAATCTGCAACACCACCAATGCAATGCGCCCATTTGCTACTCTGACTCAATCCCTCTCCGCCAACGCTATTTATAACAATGCGACATAAAACACTATAAGAGCCCAGAGACATACTCACTGAGATAACGCATCGTGCTGCTTCCTGCCTCCAGTTGTTTGGCGCTTCGCTCTATCATTTTCTTTATGTACATACATACATAAGTACGTCAGCAGAAGCTGCTTGATTGTACTCAATACGCTACAACATTCCAAAATATATTAGGAGGATGAGCGATACACAGCATCAAAACAAATGATGTTCTGCTTCCTACCTAAGACCATTTCAACCCTCACCAAACAATTATCCTCCCATTATTGATATGCTCTGAGAACAAAAAAGAAATCAATTTGGCTTAAAAGTTTTCATCGCATCCCAAGCAAAGCGCTGCGCGCTCTACTTTCTCTATGAGCATAAAAGTGCGGCATAGTTATCGGGTCAGGTCGATATAAATATTTACTAAACTCAATTTGACGTATTGAAATTGAGATTCGAAAAAAAAGGTGAGTGCGCCTACGCTCAGAGATTAACTTGGCTACAGAGCTCTGGATACTATATATAGTTAAAAACGACAGCTTGCCACTTTAATTGACCAATGTGTGTTGTTCGAACAAAGCTGAAAGTGATTCGCCAATTCAGTTCACTTTTTATAACACCATAAGTGGTATTACGACATTGATGAGCGTATGCGACAATGTAATTTGGAATAAAAAATTACGATCTTCTCCGATTTCCTGGTATGCGCCTTGATGTTGTCGCACTCGGAGGTTTGCCAATGACCTTGGACCTACGAAGGGGTAGTTCACGCCTCTTAATACTCGACCACGGTGGATGTCCATTAAAGTTAAACAAGTAAGAAAGTCTAAGTTCGGGCTGAACATTAAATACCCGGCGCAAGTATTAAATATATGTTTTTTTCACCTTTCCGAAAGCTACCGCTAGATGGTAAGACGGGGTGTATCAATTTTGAGTAAATTAGCGTCCTTAAATTTCGAAATATTGCAGTTTCAAGCATTGCTGAAATTTACCGTTATATGAAAAATACCGAGTTTTGTACAAATTGGTAGAACGGTTACCGATATACACATATGTGATCATAAATGGGCGGTGCCACGCCTATTTTCCAAAATTTTACCATAAACGTATTTCTTGGTAAAGAATTGTTGCAAGCATCAATTTTGAATAAATTAGCTTTAATATTTTCTGATTTATCGAAGATTTTGTATTTCTCTAAATTACCGTTATATGGGATGTTGTTGGGTTATTGTCCGATTTTTAAAATCTTCGGCCATTTTATTTCTGAAAGTTACCGTTATATGGGAAGTGGGCGTGGTTACTGTCCGATTTCGCCCATTTTCAATACCAACCTACCTTGGATTAACGGAAAACTACATACCAAATTTCGTTGAGATATCTAAATTTTTGCTCGAGTTATCGTGTATTCCTTCGTCCAGGTGGTAAATAAGGTCGCAGAGGATTTTGTAGCGGGAAGGGTTAGGCTCCTAGCAGTGAAGAAGCGAGAAAGCTCGGAGTGCTACCCGTTTACTTTGCAGCACAAGTCTTCAATTCCATTTCCACACGCCATTATCGAACAATCGTCAGCGTAAGAGACAATCGAGCCTTCCTATGGTGGTTGAGGGAGCTTGGAAATATAATAGTTGAACAGTAATGGGGAAAGAACCTCCTGTTGAATTTTTCTAGGTTTGCTCAATTTGTCTCTAAAGATTACTGACAAGTGTCGACCACTCGGATAATTCGCCGACCACTGTTTGAGCCTCTGTGGGAGAGAGGAGGCCTCTATGTCTTCGAGCAGCGTGGAGTGGCTGACGGTATCAATCGTCTTTGACAGATCCAACGCTACTAGAATAGTTCCTCGCAGGAGCGGTTGCGATTTAAGTCACATGTTGAGTTATGGCGTTAAGTGCTGTGGCTGTGCTGTGCACTTTACCGAAACTATGCTGATTCTTCGCTGTGGTCGCGGGAGAAGCACGATCTCTAGTGGCTTCGCTATCGGGGAAAGGAGTTCGATGTCTGCTTCGACAAGACGACCACACTGCACGGTGTGGTGATTGATGATCGCTAAGCCACCACCATTAGCTCGCTCGCGATCTCGACGGTGCACATTTATCCGGCGCAATTCAGCAATGTTCGCCTCTTGCACCGCAGCTATCAACATTCCATGCCTTCCCATCAAGGCGGTTATCTCCTCGATCTTGTTCTGAAGTCCGTTGCAATTGAATGGAAGCAGCTTTGTGTGATTCGGCAGACGTATTGTTATGTGGGAGGTGAGGGACGTGTGTTGCCTTACCGCCATTAGCTGCATGCGATGCAATCCCACGACATACACATTTTTACGGCGCAATTTCTGCGGCATTTCAGAAGATTTTCAGTTGAGCATCAGCAACATTTCCTCAAGAAAGCAACAAGGCTGCATTATTGGCCTGATTATTACATAGCTCTGAACACATCCATAGCTTACTCTATCAAAAATCGTATATGTAGATCAAAGTCAACAACCTTTCGTAAAAAAAGAAAAGGTGAAAAAAAATATCGTGAAAACTCGAAACCCGTTGCCGACCCATGGTTTCTTCCACATTTTCTCTTCCCTAGTGGGGCACCGAAATTGCGCATACTGTGCATTTAGATATTATTTCGGTTTCAACCGAATTGTTTCGGGTTTTTCATATGCCTTATTTTCAGCCGAAGCTGCATGTATGTATGCATTATTTCGTTTTTCACATATGCATTATTTCGGTTTTCAACACAGAAAGGAGAATTCTACTTAGTAAGGGTTATAATCCCTAAGCGCGGACGAAGGCCGCCTACGCAAAAAGAAGTTCTGCGCAAAAATACTTCCGTCACTCTTTTCCGGCAACTTGGAAAGGAGAATTCTACTTAGTAAGGGTTATAATCCCGAAGGCCGCCTACGCAGAAAAAAGTTCGTTTTCATGTATGCACTCTTTCAGTTTTTGTTATTTCAGTTTTGAGTCCATATGCTTTGGATTTGCTCACACAAGCTCTTGGTTCAATCCGTATCCATTCTTTATAAAAAAGAAAACCATTTTGAAATATGAGTGTTTTTACTCTATAGAAAATAATTTATGCAACCTCATATACGCATTTTGTATTATCTTGATACGCGCTTTTGTACTTTAAACGACGATATGTACCTACCCTTGCTGCTGATTGTTTTCACATTTCATTTGCTTCTTTCCCAGCACGAAAACATTTGAAAACTTCGCTTCAATTTTGCGTTGCCAACGTGAAAAGTGACAGTTTTCGCACGCTGAAATATCGACCACCAAGTCGAAAGCTAAACTGACAATTTAGCGCGATGTCTCGTCGATATCACCAGATTTCAAACATATGTATATATGTATGTATCAATGTATGTATGTACACTGAGCAATGCGTCTGGTAATTCGTTGAATTTCTCCCCAAATAACAATTTACGCTCGCGTGCCATTGCAGAAAACTAAATATTTGTTTCTTTGGCAAAGCAGATTCGTCTGTGAG
The DNA here is from genome assembly GCF_013731165.1 of Rhagoletis pomonella. Lineage (NCBI taxonomy): Eukaryota > Metazoa > Arthropoda > Insecta > Diptera > Tephritidae > Rhagoletis > Rhagoletis pomonella. Next base: position 67,106,545 of record NW_023458559.1, on the reverse strand, counting down.
CCAGTTTTTGTTTTTTTTGTTTGTTGAGCGTTTCGTCATATCAGCCGCAGTGTGGCGGTGTTGCGAGCGTCACTGAGAAGAGCAGGAGCAGCAACCAAGCATCAAATAATGGTTTAAAGCGCTAATGAGAAGATAGCACGCTGCCTGCGACTAATAAGATAAGCTTTTTTGAGTAAATTAAGATTAAATGAAATTTTTCATCGACTGCCTGAGCGTTCTAAAAGCGAGTTTTACTTTTTAAACGTGTACGGCAGCTGGTTAGCGCATTGAAGAGCATGAGCAATGAGGGAGCGGGTAGCAGTGCAGATATGAGACATTACCGCACACTCCACTAAGCCAAAATAGGTAATCGGCGGGCTGGACATTTAACCAACTCGTTTGCAGGCATTTTTTCGTTGCATTTTCTCTGTTTACGTTTTTAAGTAAACCATCTCACATTTGCTTTCGACTTGCCGACTACGCTTTCTCTAATCACACCCCCTCTCTGGTTTTCTTTCTCGTTGTTGCTCTTTCCTTTATATAGAATACACCATGCAAGCATCCGGTAGTGATGTTGGCCGGCGTCAATGCCAACGACCTGGAAGCGTTGTTGGAGTTTGTTTATCGCGGCGAAGTAAGCGTCGATCACGCACAACTACCGTCGCTATTGCAAGCCGCACAATGTCTGAATATACAGGGATTGGCACCGCAAACTGTCACAAAAGATGACTACACCACGCATTCGATACAACTACAACATATGATACCACAACAACACCATGTAAGTACCATGTAAGCTACAATTTTGCCATTCTTTGTGCTTATAAAATGTTTTCCATTTTTAGGAACAAGACCCATTGATCGCCACAATTGCTACCGCACCACAACAAACCGTACATGCTCACGTCGTCGAGGATATCCATCAAGGTGGTCAGATTTTGCAAACTACTACCCACACCAATGCCGCCGGACAAACACAGACCATTGTGACCGCTGAATCTCCTAAGGATGTTATTCAACAATTCTTGCCTGCACGCAAGCGCAAGCCACGTGTCAAGAAAATGTCGCGTAAGTGTTTTATTTTATTTTTGCAGAAAAAAGTAAAGAATTAGTCTTAGAATTTATTAAAAAATTGTAAGATAGTAAGATACTGTCTTTGAAAATATCGTTATATCTATCATCTCCTAACTACAGCCACTGCACCCAAAATTGCTAAAATTGATGGCGTTGAAACGATTATTGCTACACCGACCACTCCCACTAACGTCGTCCAACATCAGACCACACAACAACAGCAACAACAACAACAACAACAACAACAACAGCAGCAGCAGCAGCAATTACAGGCACAACAAAGCATTGAAAACGGCAATGAGACGCAGATTATCACCTCGACACCGCACATCAAGAGTGAGGCGAGCAAAGTTGAGACAATTGTGACTATGGATCCGAATATTACACCGATATCGACAGCAAATACCAGCGAAGCAAGCGCCGGCGGCACAACACCAGCAAGCAGCACGAAGACAGTCAAACGCACCAAGAGTGGTAAGTAGAGTGATTGTTACTTTTTTTTAAATTTAAATATTATTGTTACTAAATCACTTATTTATTTTCATTCCAGAATCTCGTTCACGCTCACAATCGGAACAACCGGCTACTTGTCCCATTTGCTATGCAGTCATCAGACAGTCACGTAACTTGCGACGTCACTTGGAACTAAGGCATTTCGCTAAACCTGGCGTAAAGAAGGAGAAGAAAAGTAAGTCTGGTGGTAATGATATGGAAGTTTTAGACATAACGGCAGAGGAGGGCACTGTCATAGCGGCAAACGTAAGTGACATAGCGGCGACGACAAGCGGAAGCTTCCACACAGTTGCTGGTAATGCCACCACCGCATCAAATGCAACGAGCACACCCATCATCGTTACGCATGCCAATACTACAGGCGTTGGTCCGACCGTCACGCATATGGCTACGCTAAAGCAGGAGCCATCGAATGCGGGTAGTGGTCCGAATATACAAAATGTTATACATTTTGTCAGCGAAGAATTGTTGGGGTCATAAAAATGCATACAATTTGATAATTATTATTATAGAGATTCATATAAATATAGGCATTAAGACGTTTAAGTGATTAAAAATAATTGACGTTAGAAACCTTCAGGTTCTGTAAAGAAGTAGTTTTTGATAATTAAGCATTCCCCTTGCTTTTCATTAAGCTAACAAACGCATACTTTCTTGTACAAATGTATACTGAAAACACACATAAAAAAATGATTGCACACAAATGTACAGACAAACAGCCATAGTACATTGCAACAATAGCATGTACACGGCGATTTCGAATAGTTAAACGTTAAAGACGCAGTATGATTAAGTTTAGATGCTTTAGATGACAACTTGCTCAAATGTTTACTTTAATTTGCAGAAAATAGTCTACGATCATCTGCAGTATTTTCTAACAAAAAAACAAAAATAGCAATAAAAAGTTCAATCTAACGCTCTGTTTCCTTAACAAATTTGTATAAACACAAATTAAAATTTATTTAAAACAATAATATATTATTTACTGCTCGTTTTTTATACATACATACATACATATGTAAGGATTTGCTTTATAGTTTTTTATTATGAAATTTGAAAGGCGATTTTTTCCAAAATATACTATGGATATGATGAATAAAGTGGAATTGATTGATAAAAAACCGAAATAACACGCCTATTTTTAATTTTTAAACTTTATTTAATTCTGTAGTTAGATTTTTTCAGTTAAACCCTCCGTTGCTCTCGAGGAAATGTGCGTTTTGGACTTTTTATTGTTAACACAGAGAAAATACTTGTATTTGTTATTGTAAAGCTCGCGTTTTTATCACTCAAAATGATCCTTTAAACCTTGAAAAGCAATCTGTTCATCAAGAGCTTATGGTTTTACTAAAACCAAGAAATACACGGGCAGTGTAGGTGTCGAAATTGGCTTCCAATATTTGTTAAGTGCCAGCATAAAACCTTTTGGCTGTAAGTGAAGCCAATGCAGGACGGATGATATCAGATTTAATAGCCATTAACTCTGTATGTTTATGTGCGAGTTTATGCTAGTTGGTAACAATTGTTACAAGTTATCATCTTTTGGCAGGAATTGAGAGAGCGAAAATGACAGTTTACTGGATAAATTTTTACTCGTAACCGCTTTACACAATTGAACGATTTCATTAAAAATTTTTAAGGTAATCGTTACCGTACATGTTTTTTTGCATATTCCTATCACTGAGAGCTTAACTATTCAGAAATTGGGTTACAGGATATTATTTACTGGGGAGTACGCATACACAGCTATTGTATACATAAAATATGTAACAAAAATGATGGAAAGTTTTCCTAAAGGTAGAGTTGGCAAACTCCGCGTGCTGCTTAAAGGCGGTGTAAGTCTGTGAGGTTTCCTAATTTACACTTATGAAGACTTATTCAATAAATTATAAGCGTAGCTTGAAACAGCTCGTGTCCCTCTGCCGTCACTGAATGCCCCGCTCTTTTTGCATACACATTTTCTTCTTTCATTCCTTGAGAGCAATATTTCTTACATTTCATCTCTTCTACCCAATATAGTGCCCGCAGGCAAAAAGATAGTAACCACCACATCCACTGGCGCTGGAACTAGCAATGCTGCAGGCACATCAACGATCACCACAACTGTAAGCGCCGTACCACAGGTGCAATCGGTGCAATCGCTACACACTTTACATACGGTACAAGTGAAAAAGGATCCGGATGCACAGAATCAAGGCCAACAAACGATGACTGTCACAACTACGTCAGGTGCTGGTGGTGCTCAACAACAACAACAGGTGCAACAGCAACAACAGCAACAGCAAGTTCAACAGGTACAGGTGCAACAGGCACCACAACAACAGCAACAGCAACAACAAATACAACATCATCAAATAATTGATCAATCGGGTAATATAACAACAGCCACCACAACAGCGGGCGGCCAACAGCAACAACAACAACAAACTGGTGGACAAATTGTTACGCAGACGGAGAATACAGATGGTACAACATCGTTGTCGATTGCGCAGGTGCAAACGTTGCAGGGTCATCAAATACTGGGCAATATAAATCAGGTGAATATGAATGAATTTCAAACGCATTCACAATTGTAAAATGGATGATGGAAGAGGAGGAAGATGAAGTAAAATGAGCAACTTTAAATAAGAAGTTTAGCGAGAAGATATCAGAAATTAAAAAAAACCTAGCTCGCCACCCACCCACAGACACACACACACAAACAAAGGCACTAACCAAAAACGGTGTTGAGGCACTAAAAAAATATGCTATAAATTAGACAACAGTGAAACACGTAGAAACAGTAAATTAGAATATTTTTTGCTGCGACAGGGTGCAATTAAGCACCCAAATGGTGCAACAAAAGACCGAGTGAAAAATGCGCAACCAAACTTATTAACCAAAAACAGCAGAAAAAACATGTAAAAAAGATATTTTTTTTATAAAAATGTTTGAGAAATCTTTAAAATTAGGTAATAAAAAACCTCAAATTTTTCAATTTCTGCAACTATAATTCTTATATTAGTGTGCACTACCCTACGCTCTTGCAACTTCTGCATATTTTGTAAAAAAAAATACCAAATCAAATGTTTGCTTTAAAAGTGCTCCAGGAAGAGAATAAGAGACAATGAAGAAGAAAAAATCACTTAAAGTTTTACACCTTTTTGCACTTTACCAAATTTTGCTGCCTTATTTTCCTGTGCTACTATATACACTATTTCCGTGCATTGCATAACTTTAATGTTAATTTATGCTACGTACATACTATGTATTATTGAACAAAGTTATTTTATTTTTACTTCTTAGTTTTGACAAAATTTGTTTGCCTTAACCTATAAATTTAATCATAAAATTTTTAGTTGCGATTTGTAAAATAGAAAAAAAAAAATTAAATGGTTGTAAGTAGTATTAAGTTGGTACTAGGTACTACAACCCCTATACTTTAAAAACTATTACTATAAACGACTTTATTTTTAAATTTCCATGATAGCGAAAATAATGTATCGGAAGTGATATTTTATTCGCTATCTACCATTTTCATGCTTATCAACCGCATATTAAAATTTAAAAGTAAATTTAGTTCATATTTATTGCAACACTGCAACACTGCAACACTGCAACAGTTGCTAACTTAAAGTTTACTTATTATTCTTATTTTTCTTAGCTAAGAAATGTTTTAGTACACATAACACTGTTAGATATTTAGAAAAAAATATATTAAAAAGGACATATGTATGTATATATTTTTTGTTAAAATTAAAGTACTTTTACGTATACAAGAAAAGCGGAAATATCCCAATATAACAGCGGCCGCAAGTTTACGTAAATAGTTGTGCGAAATTTGTGCTTTTAGAGAAAGAGTTTAACGCGTTTTGAAAATGGTTTCTACTAGAAAGTTGAAAAAATTTGAGTTATGTTTAAAACTTATAAAGTGTAAGGCAAATAATAAAAAAAAATACTTATAACCTCGAAACAATTTTTTTTAAATTTTAATCTAAAAAAAGTGTTTGCTTTAAAATATTAATTTTTGGTACTTACAAGTAGATACATATATATATATTTAGCAAAAATAATAAAACTTGGTTTCCTTGCCACACATTTTGCACAACGGTTTCAAAAAAAAAAGGAATAAAAGAAATTAGAATAAACATTTTTTTAACGTATGATTTTCTTTAGAAATTCGCTTGTAATTCCTAATTTGACCTTTTTGTTTGTTTGGTTAACAAATTTTGAATTATAAATAATAATAATAATAATAAAAAGAACCAATTTTGAAAATCCAACAAAAAATACATAAATTTTGGTTTAATTTATTTTTATATTTGAACACTCCAGCAAATCCCCATACCTTTTAAACCTCTGCTATTTTCCTTTGTGAACTCTTCATCGCTTTGTTTTTTGTACTTTTGTACTTTTGTTTCCTTTTCATGGTATTGGTTTTTCTTGAGTTTTAGTATATAGTCTGTATATATGTTTATTTGTAGTAAAAGTAGTAGTGCTAACTTGGTTTACTTGCTTAATTAAATTTGCATGTTGTACATAGTTTACATGTATGTTTGTATGTAACATTGCTTTTATGTCTATGTATGTCCAGTCTCAATACGCTTCTCACTGTTTTTGCTATGTCTTTACGTGTATGAGTTGTACAGTATGCGGGGGTCGCACTTAGTAATCGCTATTATCAAGTTATCAGGATAAATATGCCTCGAAAGGGAAAGTCTCATTTTGTCTCATTTTGTCATCAGGGAGAATATCAAATCCTCAAAGTTGAGAATAACTGTTGGATATAAATAATTGGCCATGGCCAGAGTACGAAAATAAACTGTACAAAACAATTCCCATTTGCTCATCGATCATCATATCATGTGTGGTTTTGTACAGTTTTGTACACAGTCAGAAACAAATTGTAAGATTCGTTTGTGACAATTGTACCATAGGGTACGTTTTATACATATGTATGCAAACGTTTTAATTACGTGAAAAATATTTTTTTCTTTAAATTTTCATATCCAATTCAATTAAAAAACATTTTTATTTTTTTTATTCATTGCAGCCATTCGTTTTGTGTTTAGTTATTGCATATGTGTACATACATACATATATTTTTCTCTGCACGATTCATTTCGTTTGTTGTTTCGTCTGTGTAACTACTAAACTACTGTAGTGTACTATAGCCAAAGTGAACTCAGCCGTTTTGTTTTCGTATTGTACCGAACTTATGAAGCAATAAACGAAACGAAATAGTAACGTACAATATAGTTTATTTTCGTACCCTGGCCATGGCCATGCCTATCAGCTCTAAAAAGTTGATAACCATTTACATGTAGGATATTATTGTTGTGGTACGAGTAAAACCACGTTTCGGATTTGCACACAACATGAATATCCGATTTTTCGAAGAGATATCTAAATTCGACGTGTTTTTTCAACAAACTTTGCGCATTCAAATCTACCATCTTAAAGAGTGTAGCACGCTTGCTAATAATACGCAACATGCTCTATAAACAGTCTTTGGGACGTCTAAGGGCGATATTATAAAAGTTGTGTAAATGAATTGTGGCAATGCATCTTGGTTCTAAAAAGTTAAGCAATGAAAGAAACCCGTAACCTTTGCAAGATTTGTGTACATCATGAAAAACACGAAGACAATATTTAAAATTATAAAATACAAATCGTCGATGTTTTTGCAAAACCGCCTAAATCGCCGTTGTGGCGAAAATGAGATTGCATCGAGATTTATGCATAAAAATCGTTAAATCGTTATTAAAAAACAAATTTGTAAAATAAAAGCTAGAGAAAATACCGCCCTATGCTAAATATCGTCATCGTCGTCGTCGACGGTCGTCAGCGCATCAGTAACATGGCTGACGATGGCCGTATCGTCGCTTTTACTGACCATGGCGATATTCAACATAGGGCGGAATGACTTCAAAGAATAAACCGTTTTTTCGCTCTCTTGTAAAATTTGAGTGCCGTAAGATAGGCGGTTTTGCAATTGGACGATGGGCAGTTTTGCAAAAACATCGACGAAATTAGTTAATAAGAGCATATACTTTTCATATTCGAGTTGAAGTTTGTCGCGTTGATATGCTGCTATGTTCTTCGGCTCTGGTGTCACGAAAGGAATGTTTCATTACTGCGGCAGGACTGGTGTTTTCTAGATTGCAAACACATTACATTTATGCTCAAAAAATCGCTCGTTTGCTCGTTTGTATCACTTTTCGTATATGGTGTCATTAGGTATGTCATTTTGGTTGAAACAGCATAGACATTTCCCAAACAAGCTATGGGGAATACTGCTCGCGTAGCTGTCCTTGACCAGATCTAACTGTAGATCGCCAGACATAATTGTAGATCGTTCTGCTTATGTTCACTGTGACATTTATGCTAAGAAACTAAATAGAACTTTATTATTTGTTAGTAAGTCCCCGAAGCTAACTAAATCCTTTTTGATAGCCTTGAAGTATGCTATAAAATTTGCTCTGAAAAGCGATGCTTGAGCAAGAAAGTGCCTCGACTACGAGTTATGTGATAAGTCCGTACTCTTCTCAGTTCTGATTCGAATGGGTGTGAATGTTACAAGTGTCACATAACCTCAAGTAGTCCCCTTGATCCAATCGATACATTTTTAGTTTCAAAAGTGATAAATGAACGTTTGAAGGCTTTTGATTTTGAGAGTTGTTGTTGTAACAGGATAAAAATTCCCCAACGAGTTTTAGGGAAATGATGCTGGAGTGACAGTCATTAGGCTGGTATTAATCCGGGTCGTTCCGGTTACGTAGACCCGAACGCCGTGGGAACAGGCTTTTGGAAGTGCTAATCTTTGGCTTCGTTATTTTAAATATTGAGCATTTCCTACCAGAATTCCGTTAGTATTCACGATAAACTGACTGAACATGATTCAATAATGAAAGGTTTTGTAAGAAAAACTTTCTCTCGCTCTAATTTTATCAATGACACTCCCACCCTACTCCTAAAAACAAAAACAGTGATATTTCTTTTCCAAATTTCTTTGCAAGTTTTAAGAACATTTTTAAATTGTTAGTAGTGAAATTTTTACTTTTTAAATTTGAAGAAATGTTTGTTCTGCATTCGCTGGCGCCAACAAGACAAAATGGGTGAGAATCGTTGGACTACAGAAATTCAATGTTAAGAGACGAAATTCCCTTAAATGCCGAAATGTATTTGTCGATATTCGTGGAGACCTCTTGATTCTGCCAAGTCACTGTAAAGTAAAGCGTTCAATGAGCCAACGAAGGTATTTAGGTATTGTACTCCACGACACAATCCTGGTGTCTCCGAATGAGATTTTGACGCAATATAACATTGCCAAACCGCATCCATAGGCCCAATCGTCACACGACAGCTCGGTTTAGTCAATGGCGCGATGTAATTGCACACTTAAAAGGTGTACGCACGAGGCGAATGTTGGCTGGCGACCAACTTTATTGAAAGCGATTAGCTGAAAGTAGAATGCAAAGTTGAACAATACAAACGCCTTTTTATGGCGAATATTTTAATATTTTTTTATATTTTGATATTTTTAGTCATTCAAATTTTTTTTCGTGCAACCCGGCGGGAGTTGAACGCAAAAGTTGCCTGAAAAATCGCCTCGTGCGAAAGCCCCATTACGCCACTTCTCATTTGACGATGTAGATCACGTTCCCTATCTCAGTCGTTCAGTAGCTGCGTGCTCTGAGTTCGTCCGGCACCAATCGCCAACTGCGGCTGTGCAAGCCAGTGTTGAATATTTTCCCCAGAACATAAAAAGTGCGACATCAAAGAATTCGAAACAATCGAGCCATAACCGCGAAAGAAACGTAAGCTCCAAATTTTTTTATTTGCCGTTTTTTTGTTTAATAAATATTGCATATTTTCCGCAAACAAATAGCTTCTTCATGTCCATCAACTGGCAAACAAATACAACAAAAAAAAAGCTGAAAGTGGACCGTCCATTCTCGAGTTATGCGCCATCTGACGTACGCAAGTTTGGTATAAACATAGAAATATTTATTTTTAATAACAATAGGGGGTTATATTCGATGTAAATAAGCTTGTTTAAATTAAATAATTAAATCAAATTCGTTTTTGTTTTAAAATACCACCATTCACTATTATCCACACGTTTTTATAGAATTTAGCTCCCATTTTAGGAAGTGTGATTGAATTCTTCCCCTTTTTCTTCTGCTTCCAAAAACCATCCCTGTGGGTGGGAGTGCCAAATTTTAGAAAAAAGCTACTTACAAAACCTTTAATAATTGAATCATGCTGACTGAAAGGGTTTTTATTTTAACAAAAAAATATTTGACATAAAAACCAAACCAAATAATTACATTTTTTTTCGGGCAGGAGCTTTTTGCTACTTCACGTTAAATTTAACCGAAAACATTGTTCTAACCTCGATTTGAAATACATAATTCCTTTATGGAAACTTTTATTAACTCTGGTGATTTTTAAGCTCCCGCGTTACATTTCCAAGGCCATTCTAACCTCAAAAACACGTTTCATTTTGGTTTGGCTTAGGAGCATTTCGACATTACAGAAACCATGGTCACATACAAGTACACAGTACATGCCTCACTGACCATCCATCTATCGACGTTGTGTCTAACCTACTGATATATTTTCAAACGTATAAAAAAAAAAATATAAAATTTTTGCTTCGTTTAAAAAAGATTATATTAAAAACTGTTACTTTTCTTTTATTAAACGCACAAGTGACTAATTATAGCATATTTATTTCTCATCAGAATATAACAAATCTCATTAACTCTGCAATTTTCTTGTCTTCTCTTTTTTCATTTTTTACTATGGCTGCTACGTAACTCACCAAATTTAACAAAAAAAATAAAAATAAAAAATAAAATACATGTTTGCATTCAACAACATCTAACAACCAATCGATAAATCAACCAACCAACCAACAACAATCAATTCAATAAAAATAATCTAGGGTAATAATAAGAACATTTTGGTAAAGAAAGTTTTCATTTTAAAAGGCGGTAATAATACGTAATGATGAGCCAACGATATGATCAGCGGTAGTGGAGGAGGAGGAGGTGGCGGGGTAGGCGTCATAGGCGGGAGCAGTGGTAGTGGCGGCGGCGGGAGCAACAACATTAGCGGCAGTGTGGTAAGCGCTACACGTCTCAGCCGCGCTCAGCAGCACCACCACCAACAACAGCAGCAGAGCAGCGGCTCGAGCGGCTTGGCCGCCATAGCTGCAGCTGCCACTGGCGCCCAACCGATCGCCACCAGCAGCGGTACACATCGCGCACGCATACTGCGTGGCCATGCAGCACAAACAACCACCGGTGAGCGAGTGTTGCTTATCAACTATGTGTCGCCTAGCGCATCGGCTGCTACATCACCCAACACCCAGACGCACACGGTCAGCACAGTCGCGACGAGCGGTAGTGCTGGCACTACAACAACAACGCGCAAAATCCTCCATGCCAGAACGGCGGCAGCGACGCACGCGAACGTCAGCACCGCCACACCCGTCTCGTTTGCTGGCCTCGGTTCTGAGGTGACGGTGACGCTGACGCGTTCTGGTAAATCGACCGCCGGTCATATTGTACGTAATCATAGTATTGCCACTGAGACGACAGACCAACAGCAACAGCAACAACAGCATCACCATCATGTGAGCAGCAGTTCGCCGCCGCCGCTGGTCTTCACGACGACGGCGCACAGCGATTTGCATCATCACCAGCAGCAACAGCAGCAGCACGAAATAGTTGAACAGCAAACACATCAGCACCATCAGTTGTTAACGCATCGGCAATTGCAGCAGCAGCAGCAGACAACAACGACGGTGCTGGATCCTTTAGATTTAGAAGATCAGGATGAATATCAGCAACAGCAACAACAACATCAGCAAATTATCATTGAGCATCACGGTGGCAGCGCGCAGACACAGCAGCAGCAGACGAATGAAGAAGAGATGCTTGAGTATGACGACGAAGAGGAGGTGGAAGAGCATCACTTGCAGCAATTGCAAGAGGTGCAGGAGCAGCAAGAATGCGATGGCGATCAAGTGGAGGAAGTGTATCTCAACTGAAAGCGGCGGCGTTGGGAGCTCAGAAGCTGCGGGGGCTGTCGCAGGGCGCAGTGAATGTTGCGGATGCTGACCGCTTAATTTGTAAAAATGTTTTTCATCAAAAATTTATAGCTCGAAAACTTCATAGAAGTTAAACCGCAGATCAGATCGTGAAATCAGTTGGGAAATCATCAAAGTAAAACTTAAAATATCTCAAAATTAATTGTAAATAGTTTAATGTTTTACCTATAATAATACAACAGAAATTTTTAGCAAACATGATTTTCGTGTATACATAGTAACAAGCGGCGGCTTAATAGGTTTAGAATGAGCAACTCCAAGGCGCTCATTAACTGAAAATAAAATACAACCTTAAATAATTCGAATTCAGTTTCTGAATCTCAATTTTTGTATCAAAAGTGTGGTAAATAATAGAATTTTTTCAAAATATTGTTCCCCATTGAACATTTTCAGTAGTCTGTTTGTGGAAATAAAGTTTAATGGTGTATTTGTGTAGATTCAATTAAATTAAAAATCAGTAAGTATTACAAATTTCGCAGCAGTAGAATTTAAAAAAAAAAATATATATGTATATACATACATACATACATATTTTACGAAACATAAAAAAGCATATCTACTTTTAGAACTAAAACTGTTAGTGAAAAAATGGACATGCATATTATTAAGTATGTAATAATGTATAGTAACTAAGTTATTGTTAATTAATAAGTGGATAGATAAGTTATTGTAGTAAAATTTCATACTTTCGAAAATAAAAAAAAGTCGGAACTATTCTTAAATATAAGCAGAAAATTAAATACATAATTTAAAATATACTGTGGCAATGTCTTTAATCTAGATGCATTTTTAGAAAAAAAATATCTAAAAACGAGCAATCCAAATATACACAATATTAACTACAACTACAAAAATGGTTTAAACATATTTTTCAATGACCTTTAAGATACATTTAGTAGGTAGCTGTTATGTATAAGGCATTTGAAATTAAATTCAAATAATATATGTAAAAGCTATTAGAAAACAACAGAGGTAAAGTAAAACAAAATGAAATAAAAAAATAAATAAAGTAAAATATATAACAAATAAAATAAATAAATAAAATATATAATATATAAATGAAATATATAATGAATAAAATAAAAAATAATTATTAATAAGTAAATAAATAAATACATAAATTAATTAATAAATAAAATAATAAAAAAGTAAAAAAATAAATAAGATAAAATAGTGAATTAATAAAATAAAAAAATAATACTTACCAAAATTAAACTGATATAACAATAATGAAAACTCTCAATTAAAGAGAAATATAAAAAATAAAAGAAATTAAATAAAAATGAAACATCAAGGCAAAAAATTATGAATATAAAAAGAAAATATATAATGAATATATAAAGAAAAGAAATAAAATCAGACAAAATGAAATACTCTGAAATTAAATAAAACAAATAAAATAAATAACAAAAAATAAAATATCAAAATATAAAAAACTGTGTACTATTAAAAAAAAAAGCAAAAAATAAAAGAAATACATACAACGAAATAAAATAAAATCATATAAACTAAAGTAATGTAAAACAAATAATATAAAACAAAAAAATTAAAACAAAATAATATTAATAATAAAATAAAATAAATAAATATAAAAAATAAAATAAGTGAATATAAAAAATAAAATAAATGAATATAAAAAGAAAGAAAAAATAAATAAAAAAGTCAAAGAATATAATAAACTATAATTAAAACATACAAAAATAAAATACAAAAATTAAAGAAACACATACATAAAATGAAATAAAATAAATGACAAACTAAAAAAATCATTGAGATTAAACAAAAAAACAAAAAACATAATGAGAAAAATTTAATAACAATATAAACGATATAAAATGATAAAAAATAAATAAAATAAGAATTAGAAATAAATAAAAATAAAAACATTCCAAAAATATAAAATAATAAAAAAGAAATAAAACAAAATAAAACCAAATGAAATGTATAATAAAATTATACAATGAAGTAATATAAAAAAAAATAAAACGATGAAATATAAAATAAAATTAAACAATGAAATACGTAATATAAAATAAAATAAAATTGTGAAATAATAAAAAAAGGTAAAATAAAACAAATTTAAGTATAATGAAATGGAATTAAATACAAAAATAGAACTAACTAAAATTTAATTGAAATTTAAAATAAAATAATACAATATAAAATAAAATAAATTGGAACAAAATCAAATGAAAAATCAAATAAAAATTACAAATAGAAAAAAGAAAATAATAAAAAAACAAAAGAAAAACATGAGTATAATGAGATACATAATAATATCAAATAAAGTAAACTATATGATATGAAATCTGTACTATATAGTATAAGAAACATCGGTTTAGGGATTTGTAAAAATACCTTGAAAATTTTTCTCACGTATTACGATCGGCTCTGATATTTTAAGACAGTCAGCCTTTTCATGACTAATTTTCGCCCAAAATCGTTCACTTTTCACTCTTCGCTTATGTACACAACGGGCGGATGAAAAGATTTCGGTTGAATTTGTTTACGGGTGAATCTCGGAATAAGGCTAAAAATATCTTTAAAGTAAATTAAAAATTTTTCTGTTTATTTTATGTCAGATTCATTGAGAACTGGTCTAATGGTAACGCTTCTAATGCAATGGATTGTTCCAATCCAACAGGTAATTGCAAAGGATATTTTCTTTGCTTTTAGATTTGTCTATATAAGAATTTGTGTCTCAAATTTTCGAAAAAGTCATGCTTCCCCATACCTAACCTAAAAAGAACTGCTTCAGTATATCGTTTAAATTTTAAAACTTAACTTTGTATACTATGCGGTGCAAATCGATGGCTCAACTTATGATTACAATTATAAAGTATGATGAATTTAATTAAAATCGAGCTTAGACTGTATTGAAAACTTTTATCCAAACACAAATACATTTATGTTATGATAGCTTCTATTTTTTATTTTATTAAAATATTTAATTTCTGTTTCCCAGTCCAAATTTTTTTGTGTGTTTTATTTAAAAATTTATAAATTATGAGTAATTTTCAATAACTTAAAAATAGTTAAAATAGTAACTAGGTCGTGTGTGTATTGCCGGCGTAGTGGCGCTTAAAAGTACATAGATACATTGTAAATAATTTAGCACATAAGACTATATATTTAAGTCTATATGTATATACATACATACACTATACAAATATGTATTTATACAATCTTGTAAAATCTTTGTAACAAACGCAAGACCAGTGTCAGTTGTAGTGTTTCATTAAACTCATTGAAAATGATTTACATACATATTTCATGCATTCACATATGTATGTAGTTGCGTATGTTAATTGTTGCAATTTTATTTATATCTGCATAGTGGTAGTACATTTACACACATATACAACAACTCATATTTGCGTACATGCATACATTACGATTAATAAACATACATACATTTTATTAAACATTAAAATTATTTATGTTAAATTTTAAACAAGAAAAAGTTATAATGCGAATACAAATATAGTATTGTAAGTGGTTCTTACTTTCTTGAATGTAAGATGACAGTGCAAATATATATTCTTTAAAGTCTGTACGTATAACTGATTTATTAAAATAAAAAAAAGTTTCATTTACAAAAAAAAAAATATTGTAAGTTTAGCGTTTATGCAGTACATTTAATTAAAGGTAAATATATTGAAACTAAGAAAATGTATCTTAAAATTCTCGGGTGGGGAGGGGGGGGGTGGGGATCTCGTAAGCTCGTAAGTATAGCGTAATTTTAGACGCAAAAGAAAATATCTTTTTAACCGACTTCAAAAAATGGAGGAGGTTATCAATTCGTCGGAAAGTTGTTTTTAATTTTTTAATGTTTTTTTGTATGTTACCGCATAACTTTTAACCACGTGAACCGATTTCGATTATTCATTCTTTGTCGAAAATATGGTCCCGTGCTACTTTGGTTTAGATCCGATAATTGATTTATGAAGAAATTAACGGTACTCCTAAATTTTTATGTGATAATTTAAGTTGGTTGTGTTTTTTTGCTTTAAAATTACTATGCTAGGTTCGTAAAAGGACATTTGAATCGAAATTAATAAATGCTTGTTTTCACTATGCCAAATTCAATGGGATTTGTCGTTTGATAGGTGAAAATGTTTTGTCAAAAGGAATTAAAAAAAGTATATACGATTGATTTAGATCAGGGCTCGAATCGTCACATACGATATCGTATTACTCATCATTTGAAAACACATTTTTCGGATAATGACATAGGTGAACGTACTATTTATCCCATTCAGGTTATACGACTCACGTATCACGTAATTATCTTTCGTATGGGTTTCGATCCGTGAACGGATGTTACGATTCGAGCCCAGAATAGGTCTTCATGTGCTGCTAAATATGCTGTCTGTCAGGCTTTGAATAATAATGGCCCTTATTATAAGTTGCATTCAATTTTCGATCTTCGCTGGTTATCAAAGATTGAATGTGAAATTCGTATTATTATCTATGCAACCGTGTCGAAATTTCCGTTGAGTAGCGAATTTCTGTCGAACAGAATTTTGCTTTCGATGCTGTAGCGAAGTGTTAGGAAATTGTGAAAAATTTATGATTTTGCGTTTGTTTTCTTACTTTTTGGGCGGCTAGACACAAGTTTTAAACAATTTTTTATTAATTTCATGCAAGTCTAACGTCGTGAATACTGGAGACAAGCTGGTTTCACTTATGAAAGAAAATCCCATTACCCATTTGGCACGATCTCTGAGAACAAAACCGTAGAGCTGTTGATAGTTTTAAAATATTTTAAATATATTTGGATCGAGAGCATTGCTGCAGTAGGTTTTGTCGGAAGTTTTAAATAAATCTGTGGACGAATTTCCTAAATATATTGTATCTATGTCAAATAATATTCGAAAGACTAACCTTAACGTTTTCTACTCCTGGCCAGTTTACTAAACTGTCATCTTCTGACGAATCGACGAACCAGAACTCCGTTGTGCTCATTTTTACCAAGATTTTATAAACTCGCTTTCTTTTTTACTTCATTTTAATTTGCACAAATTTACATATCGTTGTTTAAAGTATAAAACCGCGTAACTGACATTGGCTGCCAAAAATTGGATTTGCTCACACAAGCTCTTGGCTCAATCCTTATTCATTCGTCCTGAAATCTACTTGCCAGAAATGCGATTTCTTTAAAAAAATTGAGAACCATTGTGAAATATTAGTGTTTTTACTCTCTAGAAAATAATTTATGCAACTTCACATACGCGGTTTTGCATTATCTTGATACGCGGTTTCTGCAGAGAAATACGCAGCATACAAAGCCACCCTTCGAATAGCTATGCGAGCGACAGTGGAACGATACCGGGAGATGAGGAGGGAGGTGAAACGTCTATGCAAAAGAAAGAGACGAGAGGCAGAAAGACGTTCCTCCACTTGACCAAGACGAGGTGAGAACGGCTATAAGGCGGCTTAAAAACAAAAAGGCGTCGGAGAAAGCGGTATACGGGCTGAGCTGTTCAAATCCGACTTCGAAGATCAGGTCGGGCACATGTACCAGCTACTAAGCAGAATTGGGTCTGATGAATACATGCCGGAATCTCAGTGTACTTTGTCCAATCCACAAAAAGGGAGATCGCGCCATTTGCGTCAATTACCTCAGAATTAGCCTTCTTAATTTTTTTACAAGGTCCTGTCGACGATACTATGTGGGAGACTGAAGCTCTGAACTAACCAGTTTTGGACCTTATCAGTGTGTCATCAGATCTAGTCAGGCCACCATTGACCAGATTTTCAGTGCATGTCAAATTCTGGAAAAGACACTCGATATGAAAACCGACACCCTCTTTTTGTCGATTTTAAAGCTGCTTTTGATAGCACGAAAAGAAGCTGCCTGTACGATGCCCTGTCTAAATTTGGGATCCCCGCAAAACTAATGCGGCTATGTAGAGTGATGTTGAGCACAACCTTCAGCTCCGTCAAAAAACGGAAGGATCTCTCCGCGCCGTTTGAGATCAAACGTGATCTTATACAAGGCGGTTCAGTCTCGTGTGACTTATTCAATCTGATGCTGGAAAGTGTGATACGAGTACACACACATACCTACATACATATGTACGTGCGTGTATAATATACAGAATCAAGCACAATTTCTTGAGTGCACACCAAGATTGAAAAGAATGCTCCTTAAAGTTAACTGTAAATACAGATATTGTCATACAAATTTAATAAACATAAATCAAGTAGCTAAACTCCGGCATAATATGTTTAACAACCACTTCCGGATATTTCGGAATCAAATAAAACCAGCCAGAAAACAAAACTGAAAATTGGTATGTAAATTTAGGACCGGTTTGTGGCAGAAAGAAAATTGAGTTGCCAAGAAAAATAAGCACGAAAAACGAGAAAAACAAGGAAAAAGTAAATAATAAAAAAAGCAGCAAAGACGGTGCCAGCAGCGAACAGTGCGATATTTGTACAATCTAGGTGGACAAAAGTACTAAAAAGAATATGCCCCGAATTCCATTGTTTTTACATACATACCCATCTTTTGACAATCCATTTAACTTACTATATAATTTGAGCTTAATTTTTTCAACAAAAAAAAACCGACTGTTCTGCTTAAAGATTTCTTAACACTCGTCCTTTTGATAACCATATTTTAAAATTTCATGTAAATTATGTATAATTAAACGAAATACCATTTTCAAAACAATTACCTCAAATATTTTTCGTCTGACATTGTTATAAATATTTCATGCAAATGATGAATTAAGTGAAAATTCATTTTGTAAACATGTGGCAACCCTACTAAATATAGTTCTTAAATAAAGGATTTTAAAACCATTTCCCTTGCTAACTATCGGTTAGTAATTCATTTAACTTATTAAATAATTTTAGTTTAGCCCTTTAAACTGCGGCAACCCTCAAGCACATCAAAAATGTTCTAAATTGTCAAACTAAGTATTTCTTGAAGCTCTTTCATTTGACATCCATCGTTAATATTTCATATAAAAAATAGTTCAATTAGACTTCTCGAATAGGTGGCAACCCTATTCAAAATATTTTCAAACTACTAGCTTCTTAAATCTCTTTTGTATGACACCTATATATATACCTTATTCACTTACCAAATTCTTTTCATTGAAATTGAGTTACATTAAATATATTACTATTTTTCAAAAGGGCCATTTTGGCACTTTATGCCAAATTGAAAAATTTAGTGCCATTTGCAGTAAAATGGGCAAAAATGGCATGTTTTTAGCCAAGTTGGCAGCCCTGTGATCACACTGTGCAGCGGGTGAACTCAATGTGTTGAGAATCTTCAAACGACACTCGTATGTGGCGCTAGTGTCAATGCAGCTTAAGGGCAAGAAAATACGAAGAAATAAGAATAAACAAATGTTTGGTTACAACCACACATATGCAAACTTCTATATATCTTCTTTAAGCCCAGAGATGACCAAAAAGTTCTGGCTGTCGCAAAAAGAATAGAGTCCCCACAAAGAAAAAAAAAGATGAAAAAATTTACATATGTATGTATATGTGCTCGCTTATCGCACTTTGAGCTGCGTAAAAATACTAAAAAATTTGTATTTGTCTAACAACACATTTTGTTCACACATTTTCTTTCTTTGCTGCAAGCTCGAGAGTTTAAGCTGAAAAGAATATGTAAATACAGTCAGCGTAGAAAATATGACGTTTTGACGAATTTATTTATTTTATTTCTATGTACATATATGAAAATTTAGTTGATTCAACAGCAAAAACTAAAAGAATACATTTTTTTAAAATTTCATACAGAACTCGTAGAAAATACCAAGAAATTTTATTCGAAATTTAAGATATTTCAAATCGGTTCTTATGACAAATTATGAGCATGCGGTTTTGTAGGCCATTAAAAAAGAGTGTGTTCATGCGTTATACATATATATAGAAGAAAATACGCAACACCCTCGGCAAAAAAAGTTTTCAAAAATCAACGGTAATTTTTAGCGACTTGAAACTTGCACTTTATTATTAAAATTGAATAGGCATAAAACTGTATACACAAAATTCTTCTAAGGAATTGAATTGAAATATTGAAATTTTCGGCGACAAATTCTTTGTATTTCTTGCATTTTCCCGACCTCTGCATGAAAAAAAATGATTCTTTTAGTTTTTGCCTTTGAATAAACTATAATTTTATAAAAAATATAAGAAAAATTTGTTATAGAAAAGATAAATAAATAAAATCGTCAAAACGTCAGCGTGTGCATATTTTTGACGCTGACTGTGTGTGTTTATAAAGAATTAAGCTGTGATGTAAGAGGTGCTGCACCACGGCACCTGCTAGCTGTGGTGCGAGCTAACAGTGAAATGAGGAAACACATATTGATATAAAGCAGCTGTCATCTCATTAGGGATGAAATGATGCGAGTAAATGCAAGTAGATACTCGATACATTTCCTTCGATGCCAAGTAATTTTGATATCGATACTTTTGAACCAAATACTGAGTAAGTATCGAAAAAAAATACTTGTATCGAAACCCGATACTAAAGTATATGTTAGACGCGTGGTAAGTGTAAGTCCTTTTCAAAAGTCAGTCAAACTCAAGAATCTCTAAAAGAGATTGCTGGAGCAGTTACAGCTTGCATGGTTTTCGAAAACAGTTTATATTTCTGAAAATCAAACTTTCCAATACTACTTTTTGTCTGTTTACACGGTGAATGCAGACAAGTCCACTTTCAACTATGTTACCAGACATTTTTATGCTAATAACAGAATTAGTGACCTGAAAAATTTACTAAACCTCTTAAAATGTACACAAAACAGTCACAAAATGTCCAATTTATTAATACGGAAATACCCCATATCAGTAGAATAAATAAATTATACGTATTTTTCATATTTTATTCAACATCATACAAAATCGTAAAAAAAAATGCGTCATAAGGCAACACTCGATTGGTTTGACCACATATATTTCAGATATCGATACTTTATTTCGATACTACTTCCAAGAATAAGATACCTGCATGGAATAGTTTCATCCCTACGTCTGATCAAATAGTTTTAAGTTTGTCAAGCTTTAATTAGCAGCGGAATTTGCTCTTTTTTTTGGTAGTGGTTGTGCCAGTTTTGAGCTCCGCAACTACCACAACTGTTTGCATATACGGTTCAGAGATGCTTATGCAATTTTCAGCCTGAGTTTCTTCAAACAAAAAAGTTACATACATACATCTAAAAAACTGCTTAGAAATCATAGACGAAAGGGTGGTTCTAAAATGGTCAAGTCAAATGGTTTGAAGCTCTCTCGGTATCTAAGATCAGTTTTATTTTTGCGCAAGGAAAGACAAAATTTTGTAGTAACTATATTTAGTTAAGTTAATTACGTGTATAATATATATCTCAGGAATCGATTCAGAATCATTTAAAAGGGGTTCTGCAATAACCTAAAAACTACGAAAAATAAAACTTTGCATCATTAATAAGTCCTTTTTAAAAGTGATGGTCAAAAGTTCGAACTTATATAGACAGACGTCATTGGTATACAAGCGGATCATTCTAGATGGGTTGTTAAAGAATACGATTTTGATTCGTAAGAATCAGTAGTATTCAAAGATACATGTAAGTTTCTGCAAATTAGTTAAGCTATTCATATTAATTATTTAACAATACCAAGGAAGCCTGAAATTATGCAAATTATGTAGCCGGATTCCAACATTCACCATCGCTAACTGAAATCTCCAAAAGAATAGCTGGCGCGCCTAACCAAATGTAACATTTAATTATTTTAATTAATTTAGTGCTTTTCTTAATTCAAAACGCGAAAATTTTTGAGTTTGGTGCTTGGTGCGTTTTTTGGTGTTTTTTTTTTTAATTCCAAGACACCTTAACTGTAAATCTGAAACAAAAATATAAGTTAAATTTAGAGCAATTGGAAGTTTCGTAAGGAACTTTAGAAAAATGGAAACAAAATCATGGTACAATGACAATCATAAGCGAAAATGCATATGTTTGTCAGAAAAATATGTGGCAGCACTTTCAATCATGCCAGCGTTACATACGGTAATTTGCCATTGCTTGCAAAAACGTCCATGTTTCTGGGACCAGAAATCGATCTTTAGGCCTTTAATTTGGACTGAATTTGTTTTACTTTTTACGAATATTTAAAAAAAGTACCTACATCTCCAAACAGTAAAATTAATAACGAGCCTTCGACCGGCGAGTAATGCTGGATTTCCACTAGGCATTCAATGACAAATGACAAGGTCGGGCATTATAAAATAATCGTGTCGTTACATTAAAACAATTGTCATTAACTTCATTTCTATATGGCTTTTTTAAAAAGGCATACATTTTGGTCATTTCAATGCCTAATGGAAATTCGGCATAAGAAACATTAATTTTTATTAATTTGAATGGCAAACCGACAATAAAATTTTGTATGCATACAAAGTCCATTAAATCCTCCAATAAAAATTTGCTGCTTTTTTCGAGAACAAAAACGCTATTTTTCTTGGGATTTAGTACTTTTTCAAATTCAAAACTTGGCAACACTGCTCATACGCCGTCTACGAGTACGGCTATGTAAGATATGGCGTATGAGTAACATTACTTCCGGCTCCTATTTCCTTTGCACATTTTCATTTGACCATTGAAAAGTTGTTTATTTATCCATAGATTTTCTTTGTTAGTAGCTTAATTTTTTGGCAAAAGCACATTCTTTAATAGAAATGAAAAAAAATAATTTAATGACAAAATTTTCTTATTTTTTCATTTTTTGTTAAAGATTGAAATTTTTTAAGATATATAGTAAAAATTATCATATTCATATCAAAGTAAAGGTGTTTGAGAAACTATATATTTTTTTGTAACTTCTAAAAAATAATTTATTTAAATCAATTATGCAAAATTCTTAAAGAGATCGCAGCACAAAGTGTGCCCGGACCTACAAGTTTTTCTATAAAAATACCGTCCAAGCTTTAAACTAAAATTGTATGGGCTATAAAACTGCAGACCCACAAATGTTCTAAAGATTCAGATTAAAAAGTTGAAATTTTTATGAAAATTTGTTGAGATTTCCTAAATTTTATATAAAGTTTGCAACTGTGATTTATATGGCTTTGGTTAAATGGACAATATTTTTATAGAACAAAAAAAAAAATAACTCGAAAAATTAAAAAAAATCAACATGCGGTCATTTGTTTGAGTAACTGTATGTATATACATATGTATGCTCATATACAGTGGACCGTACCACCTTACAGGCAAACAAAAAAGTTCGTGATACACCCCTTAGCCTAAAATACTTTTGCAAAGGAATTTCGAATACAAATTTTTTTGCCGTTTAATTTTACACTTTTCGATGACAAGTACATAAATACTTGAATTCGGTAATTAAAATTTTCTTAACACATTTTTAAAGTTTAATGATTTTTAGTGCGCTATAATTTACTGGCATTAGGGTGGTACGCTAGGTTGATAACAACTGAAATCTGGTGGGCAAGTACTAAAACGGGCTACCTGATTTTAATGAACTTTGAAACAAGAAATCTGTATCCTCTGTAGGTCAGACTGTTCATGCCCAAGGTATGGCAAAAGATGTAAAAAGGCGTTATTTTTTTTTCGAAACTGCCTAGTACATATATTTTATACTCGGGCGGTTACGGCAAACTTTTTTTCCGGTACGGTCTAATGCATTGTTTAAACTTCGGCAAAGGTGTTCAATGGCTTAAACAAAACCTCCGAAAGTATGTAGGGTCCACATTGTAAACTTTCGCCAACGATATGCAAAGGCTCTGCTTTTCTTTGGAAACATTATTCGGAGTCGCAAACCGCACTGGCGTTGGCAATGGTTTCGGCGGGATGATGAGTTAGCGTAGAATATAATGCTGGGATTCGTAGAAATAAATATTTACATATTATCTCCATACAAAAATACATACATACTAGATACATGTAGCTAAATTTTAGGCTATGAATTTCATCCAGCTAATATAAAGCTAAAATCCTGTGCACATATTTGCACACATTTACACACATAAATATGTACATATACACAGGCAGGTTAGCCAGCAAGTGCACGCCAAATCGAAAAATCGAGTAACTCTACAGCAATTCAGACTCACCTTAGGTTAGCCCTCAGATTGGCCCTATTCTTACCAGCACTAGTCCCTCATAATTCCCCTGCCAATGGTTTCAACTGCTATTTTTAGCATTGGCGTGTCATTGAAAAAGGACCGGTCCAATCAACACTGACCGTAAGATAGTCCTGGACTAGTCCAATTTTGGCGATTTTTTTCGTTGGAGTAAGATTGCGTTCTGCACTTCACAGATGCTTTTTCATATTTCGGAAACACAAACAATCATTTTTTTTTTATCATTTTATAACCATGTTGCCCCTGACGACATTTGAACCCGGACCCTCCTGAATGCTAATAAATAGTGGCAAGCATCTCTGCGCCTTGAGCTACGCCACGCATGTTAATGTGTGTTCAAATTTTCACTTTGAATCAAAGCCAGACCAAACGATTGGGACATTCACAGCGTGGTGATTTAAAATTTTTTTTTATTGAATTGTCACTGTCAAACTGTACTTTTCGTCTATCTCTAGACCGATTCCTTGCGGACTGGTCGAAAGCTGACATTTTCGATGCAAGCAAATGGCCAATTCTGATCAGTAAAATTTTAATCAGTGAAGTACTGGTCCTTTACGGAAAATTGGCTGCCTTATTGCTGCAGGGAAATAACGCACGTCTAATACATACATATATTTTCCACCTAACGTATTTATTTAAGTGACGGTACACACATGCATATCGTCGTTTAAAGTACAAAACCGCGTATCAACAAAATGCAAAACCGCGTGTGTGATGTTGAATAAATTATTTTCTAGATAGTAAAAACACTGCTTTTTTCAAAATGGTTCTCTTTTTTATAAAGCAATCGCATTCCTGGCTAGTGTATTTCAGGACGAATAACGATTGAGCCAAGAGCTTGTGTGAGCAAATCAAATTTTAAGCAGCAAATATCAGTTACGTGGTTTTGCAGAATTACGATACGCGATTTTGTGCTTTAAGCGACGATATGAATATATGTATGTACCCTGCAGGAAATTAAATTAGTAATTAATTAACTACTTTACTTTCAATGATAACTAATTGAAATTCACACTATTTTACCTGCAACGAACTCATTTATGTATTTAACAAGGCGATGTCCTAGGAAACAGTCAATTGCTTTTTCCTGCCGGTATTTTTAACTACTTTAAAATGCATTTGGCTTAAACAACTTCAAAGTCAGTATGTTTCTTTTGAATACGCTTGTATTATGCACTTCACAGATACTTTTTCATACTTCCAAGACACAAATTGTTTTTTTTTTTGAGTAAAAAGACTATCGAAACATTTTCTATTTGCATTAATTCTAAAGTAGTCTTTCAATTAGTTGATTAAAAAAAAAAATCACTTGTTTCCGTAAGGGTACATTCCATAAAAATATATATGTTTGCGTATCTCCAAAGCCAGTTGGCTAGTTTAGCTCACTTATTTGCTTTACGTTGATAACACAGGGAATATAGAAATGTTAACGAATGGGAGAATGCCCAAAAGCCTTTGGTAGCTCAGCCGACGAACACCCATAATACCCACAAAGAGTTACAGAATCCCTTAGGTTGCTGATATATTTGTCCGTTTGTAATTGCATATATTTCTAAATCACTAGCATACCTGTGTACCTTGTGTAAATAACATTGCCGGAAGTGTAATCCCATAACGGATGCCAACTCGTCATTCACTTCAGGCAAACCAAGTGTGGACTATCCACAGCCAGCTAACTAACATTGCATCTAGCCGTCCAGCTGAAGGAAATCGTAGTTATACTCTGACTGCCATACAGTTTGTTGTACATACATATGTGCCTGATTTGTTGACATGTGAAAAGTTTAGCAATCATTTTGTTATTTAGTTGGCAATCAGCAGACGACAATAGAGGAAATAAAATGGATTTTTAAAATATTTGCCTATTTCGGCTCCTATATATGTAAATGTAGGTGTGCGTAGGTAAGAGTCATTGGTGTTGGCTTTTTATGTACATACATACATACATACATCGTTATTTAGTTTTCATTTTTATACAAATATGAAAAATATATCATACAAAGAGCTTTTAATTCTTTTCAAATACGAGCACTCACAAATAATATTTGGAAAAATTTGACCAAATAAAATACCTTTTAATACCTTAGGCTTATACTGAAAGGTGAATAGTATTTTGGGAATCAAATTTAAATCTGTCGACATTCAAATTCACTTGGGTCCACCAACGAAAAAAGGGCTTATTCTGTAATGGAGGAGTTTTTAGTGGCGGCATGAGCTATTGTTTCACCGATTGAAAAGCTACATATGTCGCGGTCAGGGCTAGGGTCATATTGGGGATAAAATGATGCCAAAAAGTGCCAAATAGAAAAATAAAAGTGACATTATTTTTAATCAAAAAAAAAAATTGTTTCTTTCCCATTTAGTAATTAAATAGGAACCACGTTTATAAAGAAAAAATTCAAAATTTTAGTTGGTGAAAAATTAGTACTATTTTTAAAAAGTATCATTTTGGCACTTTGAGATAAATTGAAAGACTAAGCGCCATTTGAAGTGAAGAAGGACCAACAATGGCAACGCAAATATGATGAAATTTTAAACTGACGGTAATTTAGTACATTGTACGAAAATATTCGTCCGTTGTACGAATTTAAAAAACATGTTTCTGCATTTGTTCTATGTACGAGTGTATTAAGTAAATTGTACGAATACAGAGTCGTAGATTTCGTATATTTTAAAACCACACGTAAATACTACGAATGCCTTCGTACAATATACAATCCGTTATCGGAGGTTTCGTCGTGGAGGCTGAAGTTTCCGACGGTGGCGCCAAAGATCCCGTCATTGAAATCGCCAAAAACGATTTTTATATCGAGTCATGGGCAGCGCTCATATGCTCCCTCCAAGCGCTCATAGAAGATATCCTTGGACGCCTCGTCCTTCTCTTTTGTCGGAAAATGGGCGCAGATGAACGAAATACTGAAGAATCTCGTTTTGATGTGGATTGTGGCTAGACGTTCGTTGGCCGGGGTGAACGCCAGTACTCGGCGACGCAGTCTCTCTTCCACCACAAATCCCACAACTATAGTAGACGTCGCAAGGCTCCACGCCTACCTTGCCTGGCCCCATCCATCGCATTTCCTGGATGGCGGTGATGTCAGCCTTAGTCTTCCCGAGGACATCAACAAACCTTTCCAATTAAGGGTCCGGATATACCCTCAAATCATAGTCCTTATTACGTTTGCCGTGGTCGTTATCAGAAAAAGGGGGTCTCATCCGAGACTGCTTTTTGTTTTCGTTGGGTAGGGTTTTAACGTGACGGGAACTAAACCCAGCGCACGGGAAGTTTTACACCTTCTCACAAACGGGTGTTTGGTCGCTACCTAGAGGATACGTGGATATAAATATCCGGACGTTGTGAGCTGCGATTTGAACCGTACGCATAAGAAACACTTCTGGCCACACCCAGGTGAATGACAGTCAAAAGCTTTCCACTTATGGGCACGGAATCATACTCCATTATAAGACTTCACTTAATGGATATATTCAGTAACGATATTCGCCTTTTTGCGAAAACCGGGCTTCGAGTTATTCAAAAAATGCCAATTTGAGGAAACCCAGTTTCCCCATTTTCAAATTAAGAAAACTCTGGAAAAATAGGTTTAGTTTTACATATTATATATTATATACATATATCTATATTAACATCATTTTTTGTACCCACCTTCGGCGTTAGTAAAGTGTCGCATAATCGCTTTGATATGTTCGAAAAAGAAAGGCAAGCACACTTCAGCGCTTACGCGTAATACAAATTACTTATTCAATTGTTTTCCATTTCGGTTTCTTTATCTTTGTTGTTTTTTGTTTGTTTTGTATTGCCTTTTGGAACCGCAGTTCTTATGCTGCTTGTGCGCGCATTTTGTTTGCTTTGTTTTAGTGCACACGCCGCGATTCGCTTTTATGTTTTATTTCCATTTAGTATTGCCACCTCGTTGCACATACTTAGGTGTTGTCAGTCATAGCATTAAAAGCGAAGCGTGAATGGGAAAACCTGCATTCCGACCCCTGCTCTCCTCTAGCTTTTTCAGTGAAGCATATGAAGTTGCTCATACGACCCTGCTGTAGCTTTAGAAATAAACTAGTGAACCCGCATGGCGTTAAAACGCCCGAAACTTAATTTCAAAACTTAAAAACTATTTCAAATGTTAGTCAGAGTTATAAGAGCTGTTTGGCAGAGTACATGTTTTTAGTTTCATCAAATTTCAAATCACCCTATACCGATGAACAAAGTTCTTAATTAAATAAAAATAAAAACTTTACCTCACATCTACAGATAAAGTCTTAAATATGACCTCTCATTTTTGAAATTCCCTGAATCAAAATCTTAAATCCCTTTGGTGTGATACACATGTATTTCAATTTGATTGCTCGAACAAATGGCAACCCCCCTAAATAAATGAACATGATGAACTTGAATGAAATGATGATTTTTAAACACGTAACAACCATCTTCAAATGATAAAACTAAATATTTTTTAACATTCTTTCGTTTGACTGCGGTGTTGTTATATTTCATATAATTTATGTATTAGTTAATTGAGTTAGAATTTTCAAACAGGTGGCAGCCCTCTTAAAAAGTATTTTCAAACTTCATCCATGTTAACTCTCCTTCGCTTGACATTGCGATACATATTTTAATTTGCTGATGAATTAAGTGGAATTTGATTTTTTAAACATGTGGCAACCCCACTAAGTACAGTTAAGAAATACAAGTTTTTCAAACCCCCTTCGACTGATACCCATATTTTAATAATTCATTAAACTTATTAAATAATTTGAATTTGATTTTTTAAACAGGTGGCAACCCTCTTTCAACATCTAAAAAATATTCTTAATATTTACCGTTCATGTCCGTTTTTATTAAAATATTTTTAAATTACTATCTTTTGAAACCCCTTTCATTTGGTACCCATATGGTGATGCATATTGTTCTTACCCAATATGATTTTTTAAACAGATGGCAATCCTCCTATAGTTCAGCTGAGAAACAAAGCTTTTCAAACCCGTTTCGGTTGATACCCATTTTGCAATAATTTACTTATTATTTTTTTAAATTTGAATATAATTTTTTAAAAGGTGGCAACTCTCTCTTTGAAAAAATAAAGCCTTATTGCACATACAGACCAAACCTATTAATTTGACGTTATATTTAAAAAAAAGCCACTTACAGTTCAAAAAATTTCATACTTACAGATTCATGTCGCTGGCATTTCCATTTCATTTTTAAGTTCAAGTGATTTATAAACATTCGCTCTCTGCACTTATTAAAGGTTTATTTGAAAAAAACTTCAAAAAAACTTAATAAAAACATTTACTGCTTTTTGGGTAATTTCCATCCAACCAATTTTTGTGTACATGTACCTATTATATGCATCCATGTACTAGTTGTCTGTATGTATGTATATAGGTATATTTTCTTTTCTAAAGTTCAGCAGCAAATGCATCGGAGGCCTGCACTGAAATGTAACTTATTTCAGCAGTTGTTACCCATCAGTCGTTTCTTCTTCGAAAAAAGTCCGCCCTTATTTGATTATCATTAGCAAGTTTGCTGTAGCAGTGACGAGAACACGAACCAGCTTCCATATATGTATTTGCCATACTACTGTCACACGAGCACAAACAGTCATGCAGATTAAGTAAGGCGCACGACCGGCAATTTTGACCAACGCTTTACCTTTGACCAAATTATAGGTTCGCTGCTTTTGAAGGCTGGAGGTTGATAAAGGCTTTGAGGGATATTTGTTGGCTAACTGACCAGGTATGGTATTTTCATGAGCCTGCCTGTAAAAGTATGAATGTATGCATATGACAGTGAATCAAGGCTGTCCATGTTGCATAATGAAATTGTAATTGTATAAAAGTGCATATATACCGAGATACATTCATATATGCTAACTATGTCAAAAAGACATCAAGCACTTGCCGAATTGTAGTTAAACCCGCTCTACATATGTATGTATGTACATATGTGCATTCTTTCAAATCAATAGTTATTAAAATACGAACAAAAAATAGAGTCATAGGTGGAAAATAGTAGCATCAATCACTTTTACTCACTACTCTGCGATTTGCTGCTTTTTCCTTTCAAGTAACCGCATCTGCATATAAATATATGCACATACGTAAAGGCATATGCACCTACATACATATCGCACACACACACACCGTCTTCAAAAGAGTCACAACTCAAAATAATCGTTCGTTAGAAAATGCGAAAAATTGTTTCGTATCTTATCATATGGGCAAGGGCGATTTTACCTTAGGTTTTTTTTTAACAAATTATAAAAAAAAATTGCTCCAGCTTTTTCTGAAAAGGTAAATAAAAGCTCTGTGTACATTTTTAGCGCATAATTTCAAAAATGCTAAATTTTGAGTTGTGACTCTTTTGAAACCAGTGTGCGATATGTATGTATGTACAACACATGTGCCCGCGCACTTACTTTCGCTTGCTACTGTTACAAATTTGATTTGCTTGTAGGTGACCCTTGTTGTTGGTAATTAATTGTGGTCTAATGTGACATTTAGTGCCAATTACTCTAAGCCACCTTCGACACGATTAAAACCACAGCAAATGAAATTAGTTAAATCCCTTACAAGGTTAACTGGCAAAAGAGACTAAAAGAGCTGCCAATTTAAGCTTTACTGCTTGATGGTTGAAAATCAGATTTTGTAATGTTATTTATTTGACACAAGACAAATCGGTTGTTTGTGAATATGCAAATTTCAATTTAGAACGCTTCTAGTTAAATTGTAGGGATAATCACAAGTTTTAAAATGAAACTAATAATGCCGAAAACCGAAAACTTAATTCCGGAACAGATAATTTCCTCAAGATGTTTGAATTTTTATTAAAAGAATTCAAATTTTAGCAAGGAAAAAACTAAAATAGTAACAAAAAATCCTTTGAATTTCCATTTTTATTGAAGTCTGTTCCTTTGCCAAAAAAAATCAAGTTACTAACGATGAAAATCGTTGCATAAATAACGAAGTTGTGAATGGTCAAATGATTTCTAGCAAATAATTTTTAGCAGCAGGAACTAATACCCTCATACGCCATATCGTAGAAAGCTGTATTCGTACATGCACGTAAATATGTACATGGCGTACAGTCGTCTGACAAAAAAACTATTTGCTCGCTGCGTACGAATCTGAAGTCATATTTCAAAAATTCAAAATGGCGGATCTAATATCACAGTGAGATGCAAGAAGTTTCAGGTTTTATGAAAATAGTGCTCCCTTTGGCAAACGGGAGCTTGTTTTTTAAGTATTTGAGTGTTGAAAAATCGTAAAAACCAAAATCGCAGCTGATCCTCGTAAAGTTTTAACAGATAATAATAATATGAAACAAAGAACAAATAAGAAAAGCTATTTTTCGGCACTCCATTTCCTCAAAATTTGTAAGCACTAAATTTTATTCAAAATTTTTTTTCCTATAGAATATTTATTTAAAAAAAAAATTTTTTTTAAATAATTGAATAATTACTTTTGCTTTTGGTAAAAATATTTTTTTCTAAAGAAAATTTTCCTTAACTAATATTACAAAAATATAATTTTCAGAAAAAAATTCACAGTAAATTTTTTTCTTCCTAAAATTCCGCTTTAAAATGCATTTTTTTCCTTAATGTTTCTTTTCTAAAAATTTTCTAAATGAAAATATTTTCAAAAATGTATTGTTTTCCTTAACTTATATTTCTTCAACAACTAATATTTTTCTAGGTAGGTACCATATTTTTCTAATTCATGGTAATTTGTTTTTAGTTTTGATAAAGAAATTATATTTGTATTCCCAAAATTTTATCAATAAAATAACTACATAAAAATTGGGCACATTAAAAAAACAGAAACAGTTTTTTTTTTTTTATGAGGCGCGAAACTCTTTGGGAAGCATGTTTCGCTTGGTCTTTAAAGGGTTAAGAAATCAGTATTGCTTAATAAAAAAAGTCAGGTTTCAAAAATTCAAAATGGCGGATCCATTATGGCGCGCACAATAATGGGGACATCAATAAACTTAATCAAAAATTTGCTACTCGAATAAACAGCGCCAAAAAGTCATTAAAAATGCCTGACAATACGCCTAAAAGTATGCCAAGTTGAGCGGACATAAAGATTATATTAAAAATAAGAGAATACCCATAACGGTGAATATTAAATAAGTGAATAATGTACGACATTTCAAAGTTATTTGCAAGTGTTGTTGCGTGCTAGTGTGCCAATGTTGCTGGCAAACAGCCATAGATTTTGGCTTTAAAAAACCTCTATCTACCTGTTCGATTGTTGGCGTTCGTTTGCACTGCTGCACGGCGACACTAGCCATTTTGGCGACAACTTGTCTGCTGCTGGTCATACAGTTGTGATAAAAACGTTTGGTCATTGACTTTTTACGGTTGAGAATTTATTAATTTTTAAAGCGTCTTTCCCCGCATTCGTTACGAAAATAGATAGCATTGAAAATTTTTATTTTCGAACGTTTGCTTTAAGTGAGGTCAAAATTAAATAAATGGCGCGTTTAAAGCAACCAGACAATGGACTTTTGCAAGAGTATATATATGTAGATATTTTTTGAATAAATACTTATTTATATGGCGCATTTATGCGAGTTATGGGAATCATTGTCTCTGAACGGAAATATTTTTTCTCACCAAAATCGGAAATTCACTGGCTCTTGTGTCACATACAAAAGGATATACACAATAAGCGGAATTGCCAAATTAAAAAATAAAACACCAATTTGCCTATGGATATACATGCAATTGTATACAGTACATACATATGTACATACCTATGTTCAGTTTGTGTTCAACGCGAAGTCCATTGTCTGGTTGCTTGACCTACTCGCTGGTGATATGTGTGCGATACATGGCAAATAAATCTCAGAAAATAAACCGTTTGTAAGTGGTTGTGAATTGAGTAGCCCACTCGCTCACTTACTCTCCAATGCATTGGGAAATATGAATGTAAAATGTATTCAAAGCAATGGACAACAGCTTCGCTGAAATTCTGTCAATGTAATCATGAAAAAAGGGAGAAAATACGGGAAATACTTTCAATATGTGAAGTGAGGTGTGAAATTAATACATAATATTTAACACAAATCTTAAAATAGCTCTGGGCTCTGTGAGCCAACGTTTCTCTAAAATACCACAAAATACAAAATACTAATTTGAAATTTGCAAGTAAATTTTATTATATGATAAAAAATTTAAATCGATGAAAAAATGCAAGCAGAAATAATCGAAAAAAATACAAATCCAAAACAACGATTACATTGATCAAAAATAAATAAAAATCACAAAATAACGATTAAATTTGACCGCAAAAATGAAATTTTTAGCCATTTAGCAACGCTTGACCAATATAGTATTTTTCAATTCCTCACATGAATTGCACGCGCAAATAAAAATCTCGCACACCGACTTACTACCACTTTAGAAAGACACAATTTATAGAAACCAATCGTAGTTACCTATATTTTTTGGCAACTCTGTCGGCTACCTACTTATAAGACACAATAACAGTTCGTTTAGTTTGTTAAACGACATTCAACTAGACGAGGTTTTCTAAGTACGTACATCCCTTGTCGTTCCACAGCCGTTGTGCGCCTCAAGCGTGCATCGATTCCTTGTAATTTACACTACAAGCAGCTACTTCAAATGCAAAGTAAGCGTGGTCGAAGTGGTTTTTCTTGTCAAGCAGACTTGACTTAACTTAAAATGCTTAACTAGTCTCAATTGCCTAGATTGCTTGAGTTGAGTTGAATGCTTTTTGGAATAGGACTTAGCTACATTGATTCTCGTTGTTTTGTGCGGCAGCCGAAATTAAGAGCAGAAGAGTGTTCACTTCTTTGTGGGCAAGAGGTTTAGCATTGGCATTACTAGAAGTATACATCAAACAAAGTAAATAGATATAAGTTTAAAGAGATTCCATGAAAATAATTATTTTTTTAATAAAAATTTGGCAATTTCGGAGCCTTCATGGGTCACATAACTTTAATGAATGTCCATCAAATATTTATAAACATTTGCACGCTTTCTATCTTTGTTTTTATCTGCTCACAATATGGCGCATACGCATTATGCAACCAACTTTTTATTACATACTTACAACTTTCACACTATTCTTCCTTTTTTTTTGCCTGACACCTTTTACTAGCCCATTAGTAAACAAATTTTCGGCACATTATCGCATAATAAATGACATTGTATAAAGTAAGTACCTACATGTGCGGTATGGCATGAGCAAGGTGCGCGAAAAAGTTGCATATAAACAAACGAGTAGGTATACGAAAAGTTACTCCTGTTGACATTAAAATATACTTTCGTACTTGCATAAGCTTTTTACGTCGTCTGCGCTGGTCTAAAGTGGAACACATTAATCATTTGTGTTTCATACATACAATTTAAGTACAAGTAGATATTTAATATTTATTTGGCACGTTTCTTCGTACAAACGCATTTTTCGTGTCATGTCATCCAACGCTGCGTATGAGTAATATTTTATGTAAGTGCGTGGCCAATGAACATGGTCTGTCACTTTGCCTGTTCCCTCAACTTAATTAAATATCAAGGTAATTGACTTTTATTAGCAGGAATATATAGTTATTTGTTAATTATACTGCATTGTTATGAGTATGAATTTTTTGTTGATAAAGAAATATTTTTTGTTACGTTAAAATGGACAGTGGCCGAGCTCAATCAAGTTAGCGGCGCTAAAATGAAAAAATTAAGAAAAAATTTGTTCGTATTATTGTGCTCATTGTGTGCTATTTTCGGCCACTTTTCGTTTTTTTTTGTGCTCCGACCATTTGGTAAATAATTAAGACTTTGCTAAGTTAACCGTAACTTAGCAAAACATTCATTCAATGAAGTATTTTTACTACTTTTCTGGGCTTATTTTTTTGTGCTTTTTATGGGCTTTAAAAATATTGCCCGGTTAACATTGAAAAACCGTTTGACGCCACGCTAGCTAACCCACTTCTTAAACTTTGGTCGAACACGGATAAATAGTATTGAGGAATTACGTGCTATTTTTGGGCTTTTTAGAGTCACCTAAATAATTATAGGAGCTCATCCAGTTTCCGAGATAATTAAGACTTTGCTGGGTTGACTGT
>NW_023458559.1:67068255-67071651 GCF_013731165.1 Rhagoletis pomonella | reverse complement strand
TAGCAAAACATCCATCCAGTGAAGACTTGTTACTGCTTAATTGGGTTTATTATTTTGTGCTTTTTATGTGCTCTGCAAATATCGTTAAACATTGAAAAATCGCTAAAAATATTGCCCAGTAAACATTGAAAAATCGCTTGACGCCACGGTAGCCGACCAACTTTATAAATTTTGGTCGAACACAGATATATATTGCTGAGGAATTAGGTGATATTAAGGGGCTTTTTAGGGCCGTCAAAATTATTTAAGGTGCTCAGTCAGTTTCCGGGATAATTAAGACTTTAATGGGTTAAATGTAACATAGCAAAACATCTATTATGTGAAGACTTTTTGTTTAACGTTTTAAGTTTATGGAAAACTGTCAAATGTACTCATTGAGGTGTTTAATAAAATCAGAGTTTAATTTGACATTTGTTTGTTAACTTTTTCTTATTTACATTTAGCCTGTCCCCGTACTCCAGCATTTAGACAGAAAAAGTCCGAAGTAGCCGTGGTGTAGAATACCAACCGTTTAGCCATAAAGAGATAAAAAAAAAATTAGCTAAATAGAACTTTCCATGCTGATTTCAACCATATGAAGATTATTTGGCGCAAATAAAAACTAAAGCCAGTAAAAAAGGTTCAAGTTTAACTTTTATATTTATAATATCTCGGAAACTATTTGACCGATCACAAACGTATTGATGCTAATTTAAAGATAATTTAAATACCTTTCACGCCATTAAAAAAAGAAAAAAAATATATATATATATTTTGATTATTAGATGTTTCTGGCTTAAAAATATAAATTAAAGGAAACAATTATGTCCACCAAGAGAAATATCCCCTAATTACCTTTATTTTGACGTCATTAGTTTTTTAATAGGTCATATTGTTCAAAAGATAATAATATTTAAAAAAATTTTTAAATTTAACTTTAACCATTGATATGTCCTTTATTTTTTTCTTTAGCCAAATAATTTTTGTAGGGTTGGAATTAGCACAAAAAGTTCTATTGAGTCACATTTTTGTTTTTGCATAGCTAGATTACTGATATTCTACACTTGTGTGGACGGAACGATCTGGGACTATTTCTGATTAAATCCTGCAGTACGGGAACAGACTAATTGTCGGCAAATTGGTTGCAGGTTTTGATTAGCAAAGACACAAACCAAATTCGATCAAAACGGGTTGCATTGCATTTGGTTTGTGTCTTTGAAAATCCAAACTTGCAACCAATTTGCCGTTAGTCTGTTCCCGTACTGCAAGATTTTATTTGGCGAAAGTTGAAAAGAAAGAAGATATCAATGATTAAAGTTAAATGTTTTGATTTTTTTAAATGACGTCAAAATAAAGGTAATTAGGGATATTTCACTTGGTGTGCATAATTTGTTTCCTTTCTTTATAGTTTTAAGCAAGAAATACCTAATAACCAAAAAATATATAAATATATTTTTTTTTAAATGGCGTTTATTTAAAATTGTATACGTCGCGTAAAACGTACCTAAATTATCTTTAATTTACCATCAATAAGTTTGTAATCGGTGAAATAGTTCCCGAGATATTATAAATAAAAGAAAAATATAAAAGTTTAACTTTAACTTCTTTTATGGGCTTTAGTTTTTATTTGCACCAAATAATCTTGGTATAGTTAAAATCAGCATGAAAAGTTCTATTTAGCTACGTTTTTTATTTCTTTATGGCCAAATGGTTGGTATTCTGCAACAAGGCTACTGCGGACTATTTCTGTTTAAATCCTTGAGTACGGGAACAGGCTAAATGTGAATGAGAAAAAGTAAACAAACAGATGCCAAATTAAAATCGTGAGCTTCTTAAACACCCCAATGATTACACTTGACAAATGTTCATAAACTCTAACAGTTAAACTCGAGTTGATATTTTAACGTGAACATAGTATTAGGGCCAATTTCAAATGAATATTTAAACGGCACATACGTTTAATTTTGGATTGTTGCGTAAATGCCATTTAACTTCCGTTGGGTTTCAGATCAACTTTATTTAAATATGCCAAATAAGTGGCAGCACTGTTGCTTCCTCCTTGAAATTGTTGTTGCATTTGCTTGTTTGTTTACATTTTGTACTGAACAGCTGATTGTTCTTTGGCAAGATTGATAAAACAACCTACCTATCAATCTTGGTTGTTTGGTACAAACACAGGGTTGCATATCTCATATTTAAATAACCAATATTGGCCATTTAAGTGCAGATTAAATGTGTGATCTGAAAATGAATTGTGGAAGTTAAACAATAATCTCTACTTAAGTAACAAAAAATATTTGATATGAATTGAATTAATCTTAGAGATACATACATATTTTACAAATATTTTTTATATATACTTCTACATAAATCTTTTATTTAAAGGCCCGATTTTTTTTACTTAACCTTCAAGTTTGATTCTTAAAAATAATCTCAAGTGACAACACTATTCCTAAATCGCAAAATTAGGAGTGCACATAATTTTCAGTGTCCAGAATCCAGCCCCAGATCAGGCTATAAATTGAAGGCTTTTCTCATTAAAAAATTAAAAAATTTATTTCAGATTGCAGTCATAGATATATCAGGCACCTGTATGGCTGATGATTAATGTAAGTGCCATATTCAGTGGGAGAGCTTGTTATGGTTTACTATCATGATTGTTTTGAGGTAACCATACAAAATCAAGCAATCCATAGCATACTATGATTGGTTTTCCAAACACTCCCCAAATACAAACTGTGTGGCAGCTTTTTTTTTACAGTTTCAGCTATTGGGAAAGGTAACGGAACAATTCCATTTGCCGCAGTTTCCGTTACTTTTCTCCAAATGCAG
Organism: Rhagoletis pomonella; assembly: GCF_013731165.1. NCBI lineage: Eukaryota > Metazoa > Arthropoda > Insecta > Diptera > Tephritidae > Rhagoletis > Rhagoletis pomonella. Next base: position 67,068,840 of record NW_023458559.1, on the reverse strand, counting down.
AGTTTCTCTTAAGCCTAGTGCAACATTTTTTTCTTCAGGAAAACTTACAGTGTAATCATCGCATATTATTCGACTTATAATATTCAAAATCTGAAACTTAAACTGCATTAAAAGAAAGCAAAACTAAATAAGAGGAAACGGTATGTATGTAATACAAAAATAGCAGTGCCCAGTGCGGCGTTACTCAAGCTCCCACCCGCGCGTTAGTGCGGGTCACTAGACCCAATATTTTCATAAAATTCCTCTTTTGCCTCTATCTCGCAAATAACAAGAGGTGCAGAATAATTGCATCTCACGAAATTGTAGGTCTTTCAATTTCCTAAAAAAATTCTCACAATCATCACATTTTAGCTTAATCAATGAAAATTCCACACTACCTAAATTTCAAAGCCTAATATCTCAAGAAACAGAGATACTAGCGACTTGTAGGAACCAAAAGTTTAAGAAGTGGATTTTTCAATGTTTACTGGGCAATATTTTTAGCGATTTTTCAATGTTTAACGATATTTGCAAAGCACATAAAAAGCACAAAATAATAAACCCAATTAAGCAGTAACAAGTCTTCACTGGATGGATGTTTTGCTA
>NW_023458559.1:67041133-67068245 GCF_013731165.1 Rhagoletis pomonella | reverse complement strand
ACAGTCAACCCAGCAAAGTCTTAATTATCTCGGAAACTGGATGAGCTCCTATAATTATTTAGGTGACTCTAAAAAGCCCAAAAATAGCACGTGATTCCTCAATACTATTTATCCGTGTTCGACCAAAGTTTAAGAAGTGGGTTAGCTAGCGTGGCGTCAAACGGTTTTTCAATGTTAACCGGGCAATATTTTTAAAGCCCATAAAAAGCACAAAAAAATAAGCCCAGAAAAGTAGTAAAAATACTCAATTGAATGAATGTTTTGCTAAGTTACGGTTAACTTAGCAAAGTCTTAATTATTTACCAAATGGTCGGAGCACAAAAAAAACGAAAAGTGGCCGAAAATAGCACACAATGAGCACAATAATACGAACAAATTTTTTCTTCATTTTTTCATTTTAGCGCCGCTAACTTGATTGAGCTCAGTGGCCGTTCAGCGAGTTAGTATTTATGTTACGCATACGACCTGGTGTACCCAGTGAGCACGCTAAAACAAACAAGTAAGAAAGTCTAAGTTCGGGCGGAACCGAACATTAAATACCCGGCGCAAGTATTAAATATATGTGTTTTCACCTTTCCGAAAGCTACCGCTAGATGGTAAGCAGGGGTGTATCAATTTTGAGTAAATTAGCGTCCTTAAATTTCGAAATATTGAAGTTTCAAACATTTCTGAAATTTACCGTTATATGAAAATCGGCTTCAATTTTAGTCCGGGCTCAATAATTTTCAACGCTTTGCTTCTATGTGGCAAGCACAATAATCATGCCGAGTTTGGTACAAATTGGTAGAATGTTTACCGAGATACATATATGTGATCTTAAGTGGGCGGTGCCACGCCCATTTTCCAAAATTTTAGCATAAGCGTATTTCTTTTTGGATAGAATTGTTGCAAACAACAATTTTGAATAAATTAGCTTTAATATTTACTGATTTATCGAAGATTTTGTATTTCTCTAAATTACCGTTATATGGGATGTGGGCGTGGTTATTGTCCGATTTTGCCCATTTTCAATACCATCCGTTCTACGCCCGAAAAAGTGCACGTATAAAGTTTCGTTAAGATATCTCAATTTTTACTCGAGGTATCGTGTGCACAGACGGATGGACGGACGGACGGACAGTCACCGCTTAATCGACTTATCTTTTCATTCTGCGGGCAGTCTCCCCGTAGTGAATGTCATGCATTAGTCACTTAAGTGTCTTGTATGGAAAAGTTACGTCTATAAATGACATTGGGCTCCGTTTGTATGGAAGTCGTTCATGACTTTTTCATATAAATGGTAATTTCGTCGTTGATGTTATCTGCATGACTTTGTCCGGCAGTGATCATTGATGACATTCAAGCGACAGTATCTTGCAATGGACTTTTCACAAGTGACCACTGCAAGACATTTTCTGTTATAAATCTTTGATAGGAGTACGCCTGCATGACATTGTCACCAGTATCATTGTCAGCTATATGTCGTTTAGGATTGACAGCAAGTGCGAGAATGTCACTGAATCCTTATTAGTGACGATGTCACCGGTGACTATTTTCGTTACTGGGTTCTCTCGCTTTGATTTCGGAAGGTAGAGTATTGGCTGTCTCCTGGAAATTTATAATCTTATAAACCGAGTCTACATATCGCGCACTTTATTCAAAGGTGAACTAATTCAATACTTATCTTATTAATTTAACTGAACTAAATTTTTCAAATAGGTGCTAACCCGCTTCAAAAATATGTTTCTTAAACCTCTTTAGTTTAACAAAAGTACCGTAATATTTCAGTTATTTCAGCAATTGAAACGAATACGATTTTTCAAACAGGTGGCAAGCCCCTCAAAAATATTTTCGGCAGTAAAGTTTCCTTAACCTTTTTAGTTTGATACCCGTTCTGTAATTCTTCTTTATATCAATTTAATAATTTAATGCAATACTTCAAACAGATAGCAACCCCCCTCCAAAAAAATATTTCTGGCAGTAAACTTTCCTAAATGTTGCTTCTGTCGAAATCGCTATGATTAGTTCGCATGGAGTGTTAAAAAAGCACACTGTGTGCCGTCGAGTTAGCTCGAATATCTTATTTTTCCGTCGAGAAATGTAATTTTAAAATTTTCAAATTACAACGGTGTATTTTTCTCAAAAACATATGACTCAAAACATATGATTTATAAAAATGTAATTAATTTATAAACAATATATAATATGATAAAATAAAATGTCTATCATACTTGGGCGTACAAAACTTTTGATTCTTATTTCCCCCCAAAATCGAGCTCACGATCCGCCACTGGATGCAGCAGGTAGAGTTAGCCGCTTAAGCTCTGTGATTTTTTACTCAAACAACCTTGTAACCTTTTAAGAGGGCCCGGCCCACGTGTTCCGGAAATAGATGTACGGCCAGCCGAAGGTGAATAAACTTTTTTTTTATATCTTAACTATTTTTGACTTAATCCTCAAACTCCATTATTAAGGCATATATATATTTTTTAAACCTCAAAGCAAAATTTTAATTTGTTAAAAAACGCTATGTTTTTGCAAAACATTTGAAACACTTTGAAAAAAAAAATTATTACCAATGCTTGCAAATGTAAGTTATTGCTGCACTAACACAAATACAACACACATAAGCCAAATATACGATATTTTTGTATGTGTAGGATAGAAAGGTTATTCTCCCCTAAAACGCCGTTAAGCAAAGCTGCCAATCGCCGTTTTTTTGCTCTACATTCAAAACCATTTTAGCTCAAGCGGCTATAATTGGAAAATGCGAACGCATGAATTCGCTACAAAGAAATTCAAATCTATGTTGAAATACGTTTTTGCTGCATTTTGTGCGCTGCAATTGGATTCCTCTTCAATGCAATTCAAAGTCCTTTGTGATTTGACATATTCCAATGGTTTTCATATTTTTGCGCATTATATTTTTCACTCAGTAGGTATTTTTATCATGTTAACTTTTCTTTTTTCTTTGATAAAGGAAGCTAGAAAACTATTAAATTTTGAATGGGTAAATAAACTTTGACTGTTGTATTAGTGCGAAAAAGTGAATAAGCAGGAAAATGGATACCGTAAAAGTGAAAAAGGATATGAGTACAAATATCTATACCGATTTTAGAAAAGCGTTGAAAAAGTAAAATTACATGTTTCATTTTTACTTTTATTTAGATACTTTTCCGGAAAAATCATATGGGAGTTATATTAATGGACGGTAGAAATAGATGCATTCCTACTTAAATCGTTCCAATCTTCTTTCCTTAATTAAGTATCAAAAAAAAAAAACAAAAAAAAGATAAAATAAAAAATTATTCCATAAGAGAATGTGGCCACCACGTACAAGGAGACACATAGCCGCAGCTCAATATTCGATTAGCTTAGAACTGCTGACCTAAATAAAAAAATTTCTACGTCGCTGCCTCGCATAAAGCATTTTTAATTACTCTTTTCCTGATCTCTGTGCTCTACTTCAGTTTAAGAGTTCCTCAATTTAAGAAACAAAATATTTACCCGATCTAATTTTTTTCTTATTGATAATATCATTAATTAATATTTTTGGTACTTTTTGCAACACTTGTGAAAGGAAGAATGATGAGTCATGGTGGACATGTAAAAAGTAGTTGGAAACAAATTCAGAAGAAAGAAACTGCGAAAAAATTAAAAATGACAGATTAATAATTTGTTCCTTATTATGACTGAGCCATTGTATGATTCCGACTAATTTTGGTGTCAATTGTGACAGAAGAAAAAGTGTCTGTTCTCTCATTTAGCTTTTATTTGTTTGAAATTTTTTTCTTCTTTTCTCATTAAATTCTAACTTATTTAAGTGTCATTATAACTGCTTTCCTAGTGAGTCTGAAAAAAAAACAAAACAATTCTTAAATCATAATTTCAATGAAAAACGGGCATTATCTGCAAGTAGCACAAATATTTAGAACAACGCATAAAAGTAATAATTTTTAAAACAATTAATCATAATCATTACAATAATGAAGAGCCATAATATTAGTTGCTGCACAAGGACACGCCATATTGCCATACCGAGCCTCTGGAAAAGCCATCATTTAACTCTTATTATCCTCTGTTGTACTGTGCCTTAGAACATCTAAAATATTTACTCCTCCTCTGACTGTAAAACGACAGATTAATGGCTAAGAATTTTTAATGAACTGTCTTGTTTACGCTAGCAGTCAATTTTGTATGAGACACTTCGTTGTAAAAGCAAATATTACGGATTGATTTCAGAAAAATGTAAATAAAAACACTGGCCAACAAAATTTTTCAGTATAGATTTTTTGTACACAGAATAAGAATCTGACCTTAGAAATTTCAGATTGATTCTAATTTTTGAGATATTTTGACTTAAAGGTGAGGGTATATTTTTGATAAGACGTAAATAAAGCTTAAACCCGAAAGATAAAGAGACTTTAGTATGTGGATCTTTTGCAATTTATATTGATTTATTATATATAATTCAATAAAATCAAAGAGAAAATTTCATGTATCGCTTTTAACTTGAATGTGATCTAAATAATATGACGTATCCGACGTTTAAGTTCAGCGGCTGTGACCGGCCGACACAGCCTGCAGGTCAAGACGAAGGCGCTGGACTGATCCTTTTTTTGAAATTTTGTTGGCCTGCGTAATTATTGAAGTGAAACTTCTTAATCGAGTTCGGAAAAGTTTGCATTAAATATTAGGTAAAGGTTAGAAAATTAAATCCAAATAATAGACTTCGAGATGTTTGAGTTAAATATTTAACGCCTCGATAAAGGTAGGTACTATATCGTGTGGACCAGCCCTGGATTTATACTAGGTGCTCTCCGAGTAGATGGTTTATTTATTTAATGTCAGTTATCTAAAGCTTTTATTTTTGATAATAATTCAAAGTAAACTATTCGATTATTGAGATTCTATTATAACTCAATGTATGTTTTCAAAAATATATTTTTTTTTTATACAATTCATTTAAATTTTATATCAGTTCTCTGTTAGTATCTGAGTTTGCGAAAAATTGAAGAAATTAAAGTATGTTGAAAATTTTTACCTTTTGGTTATGAACGCGAATAAGGTTAACATAAATCGAGGTAGTACCTTCGGTTAAACAAAACGACTGCTTTATCGATATCATGTTATAACTACACTATAAAAAGTGCATGTAAAACTACTACTGAAAAGTGTTTATTTTTCAACCAGAATCTGTTCAAGTATACACACACAAGATGTTCAAGATTTGATTTTGAACATGAGTTGTTTAAAATATACACATAAATATACACATGAAATGCTTAAAATTACAAACATTTTGAAAGTAAAAGTATATTTTTTACAAATAATAAATACTAAGTGCCAGGGGCGCACCAAGGAATATATTTTGAGGGGGTAAGGGTTTATATTTCTAAATATGTATCATCAGAAAATACAGAAAATTTGCTTCAGATAATACATATAACATAATAAATTGCATTTTATTTACATAAAATTTACAAACAACTCAAACATTTTGAACCGGCTTCAAAAAAAGGGAGGTTCTAAATTCTTCGGAGTATTTTTTCGTCGATTATGTATTCCACCGCATAACTTTGGACCGCGTGAACCGATGCCAATAATTCTTTTTTTTTTTACCGGAAAGATAGTACCTTAAGTGTCTTCCCGTAATTTGATTTAGATCCGATCATTAAATCACGAAAAAATTAACGGTTACCTAAATTTGTATATGAAAATTGTGTTCGGTTTTGATTTTTGCTTAAAAATTACTTGTTTAATAAAAAGTTCTATAAACACAAGATGCACTCAACTTTCAAAAGTAATACACAATTTTACAAAAGAATGTTAATTTTAATATAAATAAATTAAATAATTCCATGAAATTTTTTTTACTTTTATGTTCACTTTCGTCGAACCCCAAAAACCAAGTTTTTCTCTACGTTACAAATTTGGTATGTAAAAGTAAACAGACAGTGTTTAATTTTGCACACTCTAGGAGAGGAAACTGGTTACCTCTTTTTATTTATTTATTTTTTTATTTATTATTATTATTACTTAAACCAAAATATTTTAGAGTGTATGCATGATGTCGAAAACGTCGATAGTGTAATGGTAGTGATAATCAAATATTGAAAAACCGGCCCTAAATGTACTTAACTTACCGAAAAGGTTTTGAATTTAATATTTTCATATCAGCTGCGAATCACTCATGAATACGCATACGCTTAATATAAATCAATATATCCATGCAACGTGCAATAAGTATGAGTTAGTTTTTTCACAGCCGCATACAATTATATACACATTAGACTGGGTCGATTTTGTATGGGGAGAAAATTAAAGGCATTTGACGGTATTGTCTTAGGTTTAAGCTAATAGCTATTGGCCACGAAAAATTAATTTAAAACTTGTCTTTAGCCCGCGAAATTGATTCAAAGTGTATGAATTTTGAAACTGAAATTTTGAAACTAAGAAAAAACTTACCCCCTTATGAATTTTCCATTCTTCATTAATTCAGCAACCAAGTGAAAAATGTTAAAAAGTGAGGCGAGATAACTTTTTGGACGTTTTTATGTTTTCGGATGTTTGTATAATATTAAAATGACCATAGACCTCACGCCGATTTGGTCAGTTTTTAAAATCGTGGTGAATGACGTCAAGTTCATTATCTAATAATATGCACCAACATTTTTTGCTGAATCCAGAATTTTTAACAAGACAAGTGTGGTGCGCCTGATTTTACAATTAAAATAAAACACTTGTATTTACAGGCTTGTTGTTGACAACATGATTTTCACTCTAACCAAGGGATTTCAGAAAACTTAGTTTTTCGACCCGTCCTAATACACATATACACATACACAAATAATTCCCCAACAAACAATAACTGAAATTCAAGCATAATTGAATGTGAAATCAGCAACACAAGCCTAATCATACTTTTGTGTTTATGACTTTAATTTACTTCAGCCGCTTACTCAGCACATTGATTGGTTGTCAACTCTGTCAACTCCCTGCTGGCTGAGAGTGCGTCAATGATGGCGTTACGTATACGCCTGGTATAGATTTACTGCCAGCTTACGGTTGAAGCAATCTGAAAAGTGAGCCTAATACGCACAATACATAAGCCGAACAGCTTGTGGAGCAATCTGATGCTTGACAATAATGCATCATGTCAATCAATAATTAGATTTTTAATGTACATATATTGCTTGCTTATGAGAAACCTATTACACTGGTTTACAGCAGAAATATTCTCTAGATGCCGCTATCCAATTCCTATCGAGATAACTTTTTTTCTATGTATACATTTTCGAAATATTTGCAATTTACCGTTATTCAGCTTAAAAAAAAAGTGGTTGCACTTAATCACGTATATCAAACGAGCCAATTGAACAATCGTAATATGGGATACGGAGAATGAGAGCAAATAAAGTTCTACATATACCGTATATACACCACTTTTCGACAGCCCTGAGAGTTTATGAGAAATTAATTAATCATTTCTGACACCTCTTGCTTTCATTGAACACACTCTACCCTACTCGGGTGTACGTGGCGTATGAGTAACACTCTTTTCTGCTCATATTTCATACAAAAAGTTCTTGCGCATTTTCATTTGACCAATGCTTACGTTCTATTTATACATCGATTTTCTTCGTTAGAGGCTTTTCTAATGGTACAGGCTTTAAGGCAAGCGCAAAACATTTACACAGAAACTACTGTTATTTTTTTAATTTTTTCCCTGTTAAAGTTTGAATTTTTTCATCATTAAAAAAGTGAGCGTTTCTACATACAAATAAAAATTTGTGATCCAGTGTTATTAGTTACTGTCGCATAAAATATGCCAAGCTATGTTCACATGTATATGCACATGTACATATGTACATGCGTACAGGTATTCGTGTGCGGACTGGAGTGGGTAGACAAACATTTTTTGTTATTGTATTAGTTAGTAATAGTGAATGCTTCTTGGTTGCTTCACAAATCCTGATTATTCGATTTCTGTTTACTATTTTGTGTGTTTGCTAACGTTTGCATGTCTGCTGTAAGATAACAAATAAATTTATTAAGCCGGAAAGGTAATTATGAGCAAAAGAAAAGTGAAAAGCAATCGAATCACAAACCTAATGAACATAGTACATACTTAGTTTGTATGTATGTCTGTTTAAACTAGTTGAGTATACACTCACCTGCATGGAAAAAGCATGCGTTGGCTAGCGCCATTTACAGAATTTAATTTAGTCGTTTTGCGGATGAACTGGAGTAGTGGAAACATACTTATTTAGTAAACAGATAGATGAAAGACGGATTTTAGTTATGTTCCAACTGCAGACAAAGAAATTATAAGAATGCTGTGTTGGATATCCAGCGCCTGAGATGTGAAAGAAATGGGATCAAAGACGAGCTGACAAACGAAGAGCCCTACCGCCGCTTCGAATTTCTCACAATTGAACATTTGTCAAAAAACTAGTTTTTTTTATATCATAGCATACTCCTGTCATGTTTAATTTAATTTAATTTGTTTTTTGATATATTTTAATTTTATTTTATTCAACTCAACTTCTTTTTTTTTAGTATCAATTTTCACTTTGAGATTTCCATTTAAATCCCTAAATCCTATGTCCTTTCTGCACTCTCTTCCACAATCCCAGCTGTCATTTAATATCCCTGCGCGCACCACAAATCACCCACCGACTACTGGTGTCATCAAGGGATGAAAATAGATAATAAATGTTGCTACTGTTTTCCTCTTTGACATAAAGAATATTGTGTGAATGCTTTAAAAATTTTAAACTCATTGCAAGTGTCCTTTCATGTATGTAACTTAAGCACAAAGCTATACATTCAGTTGCCGCATTCTAGTGCAAGCGTTGGAAATAGAAGCAAAGTCAACAAGAGCATGGCAAAATGTTGAAAGTGAGAATGGCAGCTACATAGTCGAGACAATGAAGACCAGAAAGAAGAAGAAAAAACCAAACAAAATGTGAACGGCCGGAACAAAGGGCTCACCACACAAAAAAGGAATGGAATACGGTACGACATTGCGTATGAGTGATATTTTGATTTACATACATATGTATATGTAGATGCACCCTTATTGAGTGTACAGACACATATATATATATGTATGTAACTCGAGTTATGGAGAAACCCCATCAGTGCGCAATAACTAATCGCTGTTTGCATTCGATCCTAGACCCTATTCGTGGGTGAGCGTTTGTGTGTGGGTGTTTTTTGTGAACAACCAGTTAGGGACCAGCAGTGCAAGTCAGGCACATTTTGAATAATTGAAATACAAGAACTACGTTATCAGTGTGTCAAACGTAAGTGAGCGTAAGGGACTAATGCTTTAATGCATGCGGCCCGTTTAAAATTCACAAGAAAGTATGTTTCAATGTTGGCGAAAGTCAATGAATCCCGAATGTTATTGAACAGTTATTGAGAGGTTAAGATTTGTATGAAATGAAAAAAAAAACGGTATATTCGATCAAAAAATCCGGTTTATTCGATATTCGAAAAACCTCACATCGGACCCTCTTTGTCACAGCTGCATGGAGGAATCATCCACTTCCACTTAGACTACCCAGCTATTGCTAGACTGTGGTTTAGACATCTGGGATCGTACTTTCTAACTGTCGCGTGGGAGCTTACCGCGCGTTTCCCCTTAACCCAGCTCATGGTTTATGTTCAAACACTGCATAAAAAATTTCATTAAATATTATGATTGCGTTAAAAAGAAATTTGAATATTTTCTCATGATTTTTTAAGCTTAAACTGTTTTGCCATCGGAGGTTATTTTTTCAAAAAATACTAAAAAAAGCTATTTATATTCTTAAAAACAAAATTTTTTAAGGTATTTTCAAATTGTTCCAGCTCACATGAGTCTAAATATTTTTCCGAAGCATTTTGGTGAAAGTCTACAAATATAATAGATTTTATAATACCAATATTCCAATGGAAAAACAGTACCAACCAAGGTACATTGAACTGGTAGTATCAGTAGAGCAGCTGATTTGATTTATTTTCAAATTATTTGGTCTCGAAAATGTCAAATATTTTTAATTTTTTCTCACAAAAATTCTGAATTTTAAAATCCATTTGCATGTGAAACCTTTTCCCATACAAAACAAGCGATTGAGTAGCAGCTTTTGGAACGTTCGCCCAACTCGGCAGCACGACCGCTGATTACTGGGCCTTGCAAAGAATGGATCAATGCTTCGAGAAGCAAACAAATTTACTAGGAAAGAAAGTTGCATCAATTTTTATTTTTTCCAATTTCAATTTTTTATTTTTTATAATTTTTTGTATTTCACATGGCACGCTTTGATTTAGAAGAAAAAATTCAGAACAGTTTTTGACACTTTCGATACCAGAAGCAACAACAAAATACACGCAAATGTTGTTTTTGCTCTACTGATACTACCTGTTTAATGTGCCTTGGTACCAACTCTTATTTTGTATGCGTAGTTATGCAGTCTTATGTACATATGTATGTATGTATGTATGTATTTTGATTTTCGTTAGCATCAGCTTCATGGAGCTTAAAAATAAAATAGAAAAGACCAAATTTGCTTTCAGCGCCTGGAAAAGCTTGCTGTATGAACACTGTCATATTCCCCCCGATTTCTATGTGTACGTACCCTAAGGGTACTGTCCTGCTTCCAGAAGGATGCCACTCACCGCAATCACCACAACTACCAACAACTTTGCAGTCTTTTATTTGAGTTCATGGATTTATGAGGTTAAGCTTGAGATCGTATGGAAATTTTTAAGCCAGTAAATTCTTAGCATTTTGATATTATGGAGAAAGAATAACCTGAACCCTAACTGCTGGCGAGGCTTTAAATAAATTTAATTTAATAGGTAATTCTTTCTTCGAATTGTATACGTACATATTGATTTAGCTCAATTCGGATTAATTTAATCTATTTTCATTTCCTAATTTTGATTAAAATTTGACATCGCCAATTCCCTTTGAACTTCTGCACTTCATAATAAAAAAAAAATGTTTTACAGCAAAGGCTGCTTTCATGCCTAACTTCATGGTTACGAACTCCTCAAAAGTCCACCAAGTACAATTCAGGCATTATTTTTGCCAGCATACCATGCAATAAAACATCACCTTGACCTTCAGTTTCTTTGTTTAGTATATTTTATATAAAATAAGCATTCACAAGCTTCGGTTTGTTTATTTTCAGCACCACAACTCTTAGCAAGGACACCGCTAAGCATACTTTACATTTACTTATGAGCAGATAATTAAGAAAATCAGCTTCTTAGTAATCCTTCTTTGAAACAAGTGTTTTTTTATAGTATTAAAAAACAATAGAAAAATGCAAAAAAGCACGTATAAAACCAATGATTTTTTTTTGCACGTTTCGTGCTTGTCTGCCTTCATAGACCTAATTAAGCAACAAAAGCAGTCACTTTTGAGACAAACGCGGAAAAACCAAGTTGCTTACCCGCAGCAAACCAAACACTCCCTTGTATGCTTTCCTACTACATATGTACATATATATATGTTTGTCATCTGTCACGTTACATGCACATGTTCTGCGGCTATTTGTCACATCAGAGCAGCACTTCTTGTCTGGCACTCTCACTCATCCGAATCCTTCACGCGCTACTACCTCGACTCATTTGAAGCGCATTTGTCTTAATTCATAACAAAAGCACGTTCATAAGTACACATAACAACATACATATGTATGTAAGTAGTATGTAGTTCCATGTACATTTGAGGTGTTTTACTAGGCACTAGACGAGCTGCGGTTCTTTTAATTCTTCTTCTTTACCACCTTGAAACGCGTGCCGATGAGGAATGCTTGCTGACACTTTAACTCTTTCACATATACATATTTACATATAAACATACTTTACCTTTTACTTGAATTGTTATTTCTGTTGTTGTTTTAGTTCTTCATTCTCGACATCTTCTTCTTGTGTTTTCATTATAAGCTTCAATAGCTATTCTTTTCCTTACCACATGGCCAAGTTGGCGCCGACTTGCCTGATTTTTTTGTCAGCATAATTTCACAGTTGGTGACGTCCGCTGCATAATGAGCTACAAGTTGATGCAAACAAAACAATTGCCATACATACATTCAACTCGATGCTTGCGAAAAGAGCCTGCCTTTTGATGGCATGAAAAAAGCTGAATTCAACTTTGTAAGGACGCCAGAAGGATACGCTGCACGAAAGCCTCTTTCTCTTTCTAATCCATCTACTCATTATTATAATTATATGCACACTTGCTGCCACTTCACAGTTGGTACTCCTGCTTCGCCTATCTTCACTTTCTTAACTACATCCATACATATGCACTTGTAGCTGTCTATATTCGCCAAATTATTTTTGCATATTTTCCTCAGCCCCTGAAGGTATTTTTTTTTTGTAGCAACTTGTTATAATGGGATAATGAAAATGTGACATTCTGTCATAGTTTGCATTTGGCTTTCGTTTTTTCTTTTGTTAATTTGTGGTGTTTGAGTTCTCTTCACACTTTTCAAGTTTCGTCTTTTGTTGTCGATTATTCTAATTAAAATTAGAAGTGCAGTAGAATTGGAATTCAGGAGCACAATGAATTACATATTTATATTAGCTTAAGTAGAATCAAGTTGGAAATATAAATTACAAGAAATTATAAAATTATTTTAATTCTTCTTTTAGCAAGTTAAATAAATTTAAGCTATAAGTTTGGAATTAGTTTAACTTCCAATTTCATGAAACTATACAGGGACTTTAGGACAACAATTTCATTAAAATCATTTCGGTCGTTTAGGAGGAGTTCACTCGAAAACCACATACCGAAGAATTATATATGTATTTATAGAGAGGTAAAATTTTCAGTATATTTGGAAGGCGCCATGCCCACTTTTCCAATAGCCCCCACTTTACTTCAAGAGTATGAGATTGATTTCAAAATCTTCATACCAAGTTCCAGTACTCTATTACAAATGCTTCCAGAAGTATGCGGGGCCTATAACCAAAAAAGCCTTTTTCAAAAAAAAAATTGGTACAGCCATTCGTGAGAATACCTCTTAATATAGTCGGTATAGATAAATAGCCAATACCCGCTTGTTTTGCGGCGCCTTAAAATATTTCGAACTGTAAAGCAATCATTCTATTCTATGTATATCTATTTATAGTACGTGTACCGAATTTAAAGCTAATGAGAATAGATCGGTCCCTGGTCCACCTGTAAGAAAAAGTATCCTATATGTTAATCAAGGAAGTAAGTTCCCTACGCGCCAAATTTCAAGCAAAACGGGACATATTAGAAGAAAAAATGAATCCTATATGTTAATCTAGGAAAAGGCTACCCACGTACTAAATTTAAAGCAAATCGGACCGTAAATACGATTTTTTCGAATAGATCGGTGCCTGGTCCGCTTCCTAGAAAAAAGGATCCTATGTCCTAATCTAGGCAAAAAGCTACCTACGTATCAAATTTAAAGAAAATCGGACCGTATATACGATTTTTTCGAATAGATCGGTGCCTGGTCCGCTTCCCGGAAAAAAGGATCCTATGTCCTAATCTAGGCAAAAAGCTACCTACGTACCAAATTTTAAGCAAATGGGACCATAAGTACGATTTTTTTCGAATAGATCGATCCCTGGTCCACTTTCCGGAAAAAAGGGTCCTATGTCCCAATCTAGGCAAAAAGCTCCCTAAGTTTTTTTCGAATAGATTATTCCCTGGTCCACTTTCCGGAAAAAAGTATTTTTTTTTGGCCATGACATGGGGGTTGCTGAAAGCTATTTATATACAAAATTTCATGAAAATCGGACTAGCCGTTCGTTATTGCCTGTTACAAAAAGGGACTTCTCTTTATATAATTAGTATAGATGAGATATTGTTCGTTTGTATCTGTCACTATCCTCTTTCAAACTGTATTTCTTAATCACATTAGTTAACTTTATTCATTGTGAATAAAAATAACAGACAATTTAAAAACAATGAAAATCAAACCACAACATAAAAACTTATTCAACTTTGTGTATCGTTAAAATTCATGGCAGCTGAACTCAGAGCTCTTGTAATCTCATAAACACTCATTTTGGCACTGCTAACAACAGTTGCTCGACTAATTCGCTCATAGCACGTAATAATTTTAAGCCTCGCTGAAGTTTTTGCTGTGATTAAGTATGCCACTTGGTTTTTCAACTGTTAGCAAGTGTTATTTGCGTTCTATTTTTACTCTTACTCATTATCCTTGCGTCTGCTACAGAATTAACGTTGATTTTTAAATGCGATTTCTTTTTATTGCTTTTTTGTTGTTTAAGTACAGAGTTGTCGGTTAAGTCTGCGTCAGCGTGTATCGTGTTGACAACAGTATTTATGCTAGCAAACAAAACTGTAGTCACTCCTCTTTATCATGCATACATATTATTTACATTTACATATCAACGTACATAACAATCGAATGAGGGGTTTGAAGTGAAGTGAAAAGTCGCGCATACGCCACCGCTGACTTAAATTAATGCTGTTCAAACTTTGAATTTTTTTTTATTGCTGAGTAGAACTGCTGAATGTAAATATGTAATTATTTGGCTTGCGAGACATAATTGCTCTAATTGCCCAAGCACTTCAGACCCATCATTCTCAAAATTTTAGAGAGAATAGTGATTGATTTTGTACGGGGCGTGGTACCAACTAGTAGGCTCTCCCCAGTACAGCATGCCTATATGAAAGGGAAATCTACGAAAACCGGCTTGCCACGTCACTGCACATTATGCTGACGACCTGGAAATTGCCGTTAAAGGCAAATATTCGAATACACTAATGGAAGTTTTGCGCTCTAAATAACATGTCCACGCTTAGAAACTGGACAGATAGTAGGGGACTCGGAATAAACGCCAATAAAACCGAAGCAACTATCTTTATAAGGAAACACAGGCTTCGCATAGTCTCCCCGCTAATCTTTAAGGGTGTGGAGATATCTTTGAAGGAGAATGTGAAGTATCTAGGACTCATATTAGACAGGAAACTTATGTGGAAACCTAACATAGAGAAAAGTGTAAGAAAAGCCAACGTTGCATTATACACTTGCAAACAAGCGGCCGGAATCAGGCCACACATTGGCTTTACATCTCGGTAGTCAGGCCGATATGGAATACTTGTATTTCACACTCTGGGTAGTTATGACCATGAAGTTTACTACTCCGCCCCTAAACCAACCTTCGATAGGCTCTTTAAGACGAGCATCCCGTCAAGTAGAGAATGGCAAACGCCAAGACCATTTAGAAGGGGGAATTGAATTTTTACACGGATGGATCGAAGCTAGCTAGATTGGTCACTCTAAGAAAGAAAGTTTTTTCAATTGGAGAGGATTTGAAAATTGTAATAACTTAGTTAAATGGTCACTACCTCTATGTGAACTCTTCTTGTCTATTTGATTACATTTTTTCTTATAGGTAAATATTTTTCTGCTGAAGATTTATACCTCACTTTGTCACCCGTTGGAGAGAACTCAAGGTTATTCGAAAAGTATGCAATACCAATTGAGTAAGCTTGTAATTCTCAACTAGCTTATGAAATAATGGTATAATATTGAGCACTGGAAGAGGTCCTATAATAAGGTTTTCGCCAAATTTACAATCAGCTGAAAGCTTAGTAGATATGTTGTTCAAAATTAAGATTCAATTATTGCGCTTATCTCTCCTTTAGAAATGCATTTAACTTTGCTGTCAGCACAAAGTTTAGCTCAATGAAACAAAAGGTCAAAGTGCAAGTCGCATTTCACACGATGCCAGCACAAACTACCACAGTTCAAATGGCAGGCAAGCTCAGTGACTTACTTGACTGTCTAACTTCCTCGGTCGTCTGGCTGACTGACTGTCAGAGTGACAAACTGTCCGAACAATTGCATCTAACGCGCGCGCGAAAAAATTGCAGCTGCTGAAATACAATGACAAATGGAGAAATCAAGAATGGAAGGGTCGTCGGCATTAAATTCCTTTGCGTTCTACGCGCTGTTGGTCTGATTATTTTTTATAGATCCTTTGTGCGCACTTGCTAAACAAACATAGCGGCTTAGTTGAGTGCGGAAATGACGTTGCAAAGGCGTGACACCCGGCTGAATGCAGCTTTGTTACTTTGGCACACACACTAATACAAGTAAGTTCAGACTCTGCCAAGTCTATGCAGTGCCTTATATGTATGCCTCAAAATGTGGCTTATTGCTACATACTTACTTTGTAGCTAACTGCCTGCAGCCAGTCGTGACGCAGTTGTGCTATTGCAGACAATTTTCTAGAGCCACAGTGCGCGAATTAGTATTCGTCTACACCACCACTTGCTTGCGCATACATATGTATGTACTTTCATTGTTGTAGAAGTTATGACGTTGACCAAAATATTTTTAATTTCATTCATTTATTGTTTATTGCAATCTGCTTTTAGCGCGAAGAAGCAGAGAGATTTTTGCTTATTATTTTATTCTTTGTCTCGATTGCCTCGGTATATCAGGTGCCGTGCATAGCACTTGCCAAGAAAGGTTGAGAAATATTTTTCACCTGAAGCCTCCACTCCTAACTGGTACAGCCGCAAAGGGGTCGTAAGTTTTTGTGTGACTTTAAAAAAAGGCGACATAACGAGTTCATGACTGACTCTAGGACTTTCGCTTCGGGATTTCTATACGACTTTCAACTAGGAAAAAAACCGGACACAGTTTACCGCTAAAGAAAAAGAATTTGGTGTGGTCTCTGTTCGGAGGGCCTGTAGACTGAAGAGTCATGTAAATTTTCTGCCAGATTACAGTGTAAACGTCACGGTTTGATGAGTTGTTTGTGTTGCTTTGTTGTGCCACATCTCGATCGTAAGACCATTTGCTTCACAAGGCAAGCCCAGTGATCAAAGTATAAAAGGGGATCTAGAGCGTGGCCGCGCTATTGCAACACATCGAGGTCCAGCGTCGAGGAGGCACTAATCGAATTCAGTCAATTCATACCCTCCTGGCTGCCAACCGTCAAATGGGCACAATGCCGCATTGTTCGCCAGCTGCCCTAAGTTGGAATGAAAGTAGCACAGAAGCTACAAGAGTGGCTGCGTTAACAAAGTTTAGGGAAGGACTAATTGGTGATTCAACTAAGCCTACGCTTATCTTCGTGCTATCAAAAGCCGCTTTAAAATCGACAAAAAGATGATGTGTGTCCATCTGCTTCTCTAATCCCACAAGCTCTTCTATACTTACTGTGGACTTTAAGCTCAGGCGAATAAGTAGTTGTGAGTAGTAGAGTGCATAACGTATCCGTTAGGTCATAGTGCACACCTCATGCTTTAATATATATACGAGTATATATATCGAGCTGGGACGACTGTGAAGTCCCCAGGACTTGCCGAGGCTAGATAAGGCATTACATACCTTAGAACCATTGAAGTTAAGCAAATTATCGCACGACTCATTGTCGACTTCAACAAAGGACGCATTGCTATTGCACATATATTCCAATAATGACAAATACCGGTAAGTTCTATCTGCACAAGTTGTCGGCATGAAGAAGCACAATGGACAAATATGCTTTCGAGTGGAAATATTTTGTTTTCAGACACATCTTTCAAACCTCACCTAGACTTGAAAATAAATGACAGTTGATGTATTTCAGTCTTACATTTTTATTATTCATTATCCCTTAACTTACAAATGCAATGAAGCTAATAAGCATTAAATGGTAAATGCCTACCAACTCACAAGCTTGTATCTGCTTATGTAGACAAAAAGGCAATTTCAATTAGTAACTGCTCTGCTAGCTATTTCCTTATTGCCTAATTAAAGCTTGTCAGCTTTCTTCTGACAGGCATTTGTAGGTGTTGAAGTTAATTTACTAACGGTAATTTGTGAGCTTTGTTTGTCTACTTTCCTCCCAATTTTGTATTTTCTTTTTTGCTGCTGAATTAGTAGTAGTACTCGTGGTATACCGGTAGAAAGTACATAATATATTTAGTATCCTTATTGTGGTGTGATAGGTACAAATTCGAGCAAATTACGTGCGCATGTGGACATCTGTCAATATTGCTGTACGGCTTATATTGACATACATATATAACTATCTATATATGTACATACATACATGTATTTACCAGCCTGCTCATAAATGCATACATACATATGTTAAGACAAGCTCTCTTGGGTTACTGTTATGCGGTTTAGAGGCAGTTACTATTTGCGGTGCCTTTGAGTAGTTGATGAGCATGTTAATTTGTATATATTTGTGGTTGTTGATTTAGTTGATTGATTTCAAATGATGTTGATTGAGATTTCGGATTTAATTGTTTGGTTACTTCTGGGCATTTGGTATGGAGAAATATTCTGCAGGTAGGTTACGTAAAAAGAAAAAAATTATTATTTTTTTTTTGAATCACTGAGCGTTATTTATGGTGGTTAGATGAGTAAGGATAGTAAATAGTGTTCTCATGTTTGATACATACATACATATGAGGAAACGAAGCAACAAATGTATGTATGTATGTGAGTGAGAGCCATAGGCAAAATAAAAGCTACCATATGTTCATATCGTCACCTGAGTGGAAGTTCGACCTATCTCGGCAGCCAGTTCGAAAATGCCCTATCTCAGAAATTTTTTCAAGAACGCCCTATCTGAGAATTCGGTTCAAAAATGCCCTTCCTCAGCTGAAAGTACATTAAAAATGTGCTGAGTTAGTGCGTTTTTGAATTGGCAGCCGAGGTAGGGAGTTCTTCAACCAAATTCTGAGATATGAATTCTGAAATAGGCCGTTCTTGAAAAGTTTTCTGAGATGGGGCGTTTTCGAACTGGCTCCCGAGATGGGCCGATCATCCACTCAGGTATCGATATGTCCTGAATATGAGCGAAATTTAGCCATAAACACGACTTTTGCAACTAACTCAACTACAGCTCACGCTTCGCTCCCAAATAGTGAATCGGCAAAATAAGGGGAGTTATCGCAGCTGCTTCAGAATATGGAAATTAAGAAAAATTCGAAGCTTCGGCAATATCGATACAAGGACATGACTACCGTCCATGGACTATACCGTTTTGATTTTTCTTTGTTTTGTGACACGAGCTTTTTATATATTTGTTAATATTTTTTGTATAATTAAAAATATTGTATGTTTTAAAAAATACTAAATTTCAATGTTCCGACCAAAAATTTTAAATTTTTTTCCTACCAGTTGTTAGTTCTCTTAACAAAGTATCTAAAAGAGAAATAAAAATTCGCCTACTTTTTAATTACGTATGTTTTTAATATTGTTAAAATTAGTAAAAAATTAGGGGTTCCAATTTTTTGTTTGTTATTTTTTGTCGCTATTTAATAAAAATTATACACTACATCAAAACTGGGTTCATTTTCTATAGAATTACAAAGAAAAATTTAATACCTTCATTTTTTTTAAATTTTGGCAATACCATAAACTTAGCTCTCTTTAACCTTTTCTGAAACTTAAGAAATATGGCTAAAAATGCATATAATTTGTACAGCACGAAAACCGAAAACTTCTTTACATATTCTATTAAATTACTTCAAAATATACCAAAATAAAAAATATAAAATTAGGTGCTCTTAAATATTTTTTATTTCACTCTACCGAACTTTAGCAATTTTGGGAATTCCAGTAAGAACATCTGAAAAGTTTTCGATAACACAAACAACTTTTCCACAAAAAACATGAACCAAAAATTATTTCGTTTTTTTTTGTACGTAGTGTAGTAAACCAAACAATTAAGTTTCAAAGTAATACCCTTAAAACTGAATTAAAATTTTATTTTGTAACACAGTAAAAGTCGCTTTTCTGTTCAAAACAGTTGTACCTCGGAAATTTTCTGACTTTAGCCCCCTCTGCTGTTAGCAAAAGGAGGGATGATAAATTGAAATTGCAAATCTATTAAAGGTACTATGTTAGCTTTACAGAAATGCATCTTACTTAAATATTCTAAGCATTTTCTTTTATTTTAATTTGGCCTATGGGACAAAGCCTAGTGCAGCGGCTCCTGGCGGCTCAGTTCCCAATTAAGTTATGTCTTAACGAATGCCCATTTACGAAATTTACTAGATTATAAAACCTAAATTTATACTACCTAATATCTACCAAAGCTCTGTTCTAATTAAATACTTAAATTATGAATAACTAGCTTGTGCAAACCTAAAAAATTGCTAGCTTACTGATTTCTTGCGCACTGTTAATTGAAATGCCAAATTTGGCAACACATTTATTCCAAGTTCAGCTGCGTAATCTTTGCAGTCTTTCAAAAGTTAATTGTGTATATAAGCAGAAAATTTAACAAACTTTTCTCATTCACTGCATGCAATTCGTGCGCGCAGCCGTTTTTTGGTTTGTTTCGCACTGAAATTCCTTTCACTTTTCGCACATTTAAAAGGTATTATCGAAAAAAATCCTCCATTCCATTGCATACAATCTGTGGACTCTGCGTCTTAACGACTTCTTGCTTCAAGCCTAAAGCAAAGTCAGCAACGGTGCTGTGTGGCGCTGATTGTGAGTTGAGTGAAGCAGACAATGCTGTCGTTGTCGAAAATGAGAAACGCATTATGTACTAAAGGAGCACACATACATACATACATGCCCTGTAGGAAAAGCAGACAGTTTCAAAAATTTGTGGCGACAAACTGCTTTTGGAGTTTTTTAAGCCAAATGCATTTGAAAGTAGTTTAAATAATAGCAAAGTCAGACTATGGACTCGCTCATTGTAATTCAAACTTAACACTAAAAAAACCCTTCTGGTTATAGCTGAGTGTGCAGAGGTGCTTGCTGTTATTTGTTAGCTATGAGATAATAATATAAGTTATTGTTTTGTGTTTTCGAACTATGAAAACGCATCTGCGAAGTGCAGAACGAAAGCGTTTTCAAACGAAAAGTACTAATTTTGAAATTCTTTAACCAAATGCATTTCGAAGAAGGAATTTCCACTACTTGTAGTTTATAAAAAAGTACTTATCAAATTGCTTTTAAAGTAGTTGACTTTCTTATGGGGTATCTGCATACCAGCTGATATTTATGTATGCTATAATTATGCCTGCATATAATTGTATGCTTTGCTGTTCAATTTTTGCAGTTCGTTTCCTCTTCGATGTACATATATAAATGCTTTTGGATGAGCTTCGCAAAATGGTTTCAATTTCAGTTTTCCCTCTACAGACAAGCGTTGAGAAAGTAAATTCCGAAAAAGAAAGCAAAAATTATATAAGATGGCAAAAAAGTAAAAAAAAAAGATTATAAGAAGTGTGGTAAGCCAAAAAGCTGACTGTCAGCCAACGTAGTACATTGTGGCGGCAGCCGCAGCAGCGTAACGCTTGGGGCTCAAGCTTGAATGTAATTTGTAATTTAATATGTGAAAATGATTACAGTTTTTCTTTCTTCTTTCCTGTAAGTTTACGTACTGAGCACTTAAAAGCATGAAAAGCTGTAAGCTTCAATACTCTTGCATTGTAATTTTTACGAAATGGACTTCCTTTATAATTTTAAGTTATTTTTTGTAATTCCTGCAATTTTCCAGCATAAAACTGTATTGACTTACTCCGAGAAGTCCGAGAAAAGAGTTATCTATCGAACAAGTTTTAATAATATACCCTTTTGAGGAAAGGGTTCTCTAAAGGCGAATTCACCGTTCGTGTCCGGACACTTTTTGTTAGTAATTTTACGCGTTTCTTTACTACCTTGCCTCACTGAGAGCGCTACAAAAAATGTGCTGAACACTCTTTGTTCGAATCAAATTGATTTTGATTTTCTGTCCGAACGACTTGATGATTCGGGTTGCCGCGTTCTCCGTTATATGCGTTTGCAGCGAATTGCATGTGTTATTTGCTCTCAAGATCCTATGTAGTCAACAATATCATCAGCTGTTTGCTACTAAACTAAATAAAATGTGCCGAACTGAACGGTGAACCGTACTTCAGCACCCTCTCCGACAAAAATGTTTTGAGAGCAAATAAAATGTTGTCCGGACATGAACGGTGAACGCACCTTAATGAACAAAAAATGCGCATCTGAATAGAATACTGGGGACGGATTTGGGCAGTCCAAATATTTATAAGCTTAGAATTCCGCTTGAGCGTTCATAGAGCCCCATTAGGAAAAGCTAATGTAACAGGAAGTCAAAAGGTAACAGATAAAACGAAAATCGTTTCCGGAAAGAGAAACCAGTGGATCCAAAACTCTGCATAACCTCATATGATATAAGACTATTCACATGCTTCCTTGATATTGGCGGCTTCAGAGTAGTTAAAGCACATTTTACTAGAACAGTCTGTGGGCCAAGAACAAGAAAGATCAGAGAATATAGTGTGTCACTAAAAAGCTCTTACTAGACTTAATGCCCGCGAGTTTTCTCATTTTTATATCTATACCTAGCTTCAGCGTCTGGAGTGCTTCTGATCGCAGGAACGGACAGCCAGAAGTACTCTACTAAATTTTGATAGAGAAAGATTTGGCTTATTTGGCGTGTTTCCATAAAAAGGGATGGTTTATAGAGAGTCTAGTCAAGGCATATGCGAACGTCTTAGAGTTTTACCTTTGATACCTCTGCCAGACTAGTGTAAAAGCCCGAAAGTCGTGGTGTTTGAGACGACTCGACTATAGGCCTTGACATCGGGACAGAGTTTAAAGTGATTCCTCGACATTCTCATCCTAACCATAACCAGAAGTGATAGCCAGGTGCCACCCAAAGCTCTTGACGTTAGAGGCTAAATCCACAAGATTTCCCTGCTGTGAGTACTAAACCAAACGAGCAAGCAGGGAAATGACTTTCCTGACAGAGAAGTAGCAGAGTCATATCTGAGACTTTAGCCTCTAGGCCTTTGTCAGGAGAAGTGCCTACTGGTGAGGTCACACTGCGGATGATGAAGAAACTAAGAATTATAAATGTCAGTCTTAAAAGGTACTGCGGTTGAGAGGTTATTTGTATATGAATGAGTTTAGCCGCTTATACATATGACTCGAATAGCAAATTAGCAACGCATTTACTTCTGAAATTCGATACTATGGCCTACTACGAGCTGAAAGTGTTCGCTCAGCTTTCTGGTCGCTGTGGACATACAATTAGGGGAAGCGTTGCCAAAAGCAGAGGTAAAATCGATCTTAAGGTCACAGTGTTCACGACAATTATAATCTCTCTAACTTTCGCCGGCTGCTCTAGAAGTGTTTGAAGTTTCCACGGCACTTGCTTGAAACGAGAAAATTCCGGTTTTAAGTGCTAAGGATGGGAGCCTGCCATTCAATGAATTTATTTGAAAAGCCATATCTATCTCTTAAAGTACAAGTAGTTCGAAATCATCATAATCTAAGTCTGCTGAACTTGACTTTCTTTGATAGCCATGAACATCGTGACCGGAAGCTGTGTTTAACAGCGAAGTGACGATAGTTGATTTCAATAACTTTTGTTGATCTACAAACGTCGCAAGTGTCACCAAAAATTTCAATTAATATTACAAACGATGGAAGGACAAAGTTTTTCGCGCGTCTTTCTTTGCACTTTTGTAAGTTACTAGAATTTTTTTTTTCAATTAATTTTGCACTTTAGCTGTCCTTGCAAAAAGGCAGCGGCAGCAGCGGCAAATTGTGTCGGAAAATCTTAATAAAATCAATGAAGTGTGTAATGAAATGCAGTTAGGAGCAGCGGAATAGGCAATCGAATGTACGCCGCGGCAGCCAAGTGAGCAGCTTACCAAGCAGCATGGAAAGCATTTTGTTGTTTTACGAACAAGGCTGATGGAGATGAGCTGGGCAGCAAGCTACAGCAAGTGAATGTCAAAAAAGCAAACACCAAGAAAAGTTGTAGTTGGCAGTAGGCGCGCTGACCAGCTGTTGGTCGCACTGACGCTTTAACTGCATTGCAATTTAGCGCAGCGGGTGATGCATGGCAAACAATTGAACTGTGCATGGACGACGACGCGCTGTACCGCGCCGCATTCCATTCATTGTCCTTGGCTGGCGTGGACTCGTACAGATTTGGCGGTGCTTTGCAGCTCTATCTCTGTGGCGCTCTAGGATTTTAATGTTATCGTTTGGTTGCATGTGCATTTAACAATACAATAGGGGCGTTAGGCCGCAAGTGCCAAAACGAATGGCTGAATGAATAAACGATTAAATGAATGCAGCTCCACGCTCTCCATTCCACACATCCACCAGCACACAAACGGGGAAATGTCTGAACCGTATGCAGGCAGCAAAGGCGCACGCTATGTTTTTGCCTACTGTGCGCCTCTGCTGAAATGTGGATAATGGCGAATTTTCGAAAACTGATTAAGCACTTATAATAGGACAAAACGACTGGGTAAAGTCGAATGCAATACTAACAGCTGCCGGCACTGCGGAACAAATAGGCGTTTTTGGGTTGGTAGCAGCGTTGACATTTTTTTTGAGCTGCAGAGTCTCAAGTGCAGCAAAATGTATGTTTGGAAAGTTAAAAGGCGTAAATTTACAAGAACACTAAAAATGCGACACTTCTTTGCCACTTCAGGCAAGTGTGAGTGACTTTTAGTTGGTGGTGCTAGTCGCTGGCAGTAATGGATGGGTGTGCATAAAGTGCTGAACACATTGAAAACGGCAACAGCTTTCAATTTGTTATCGTCCTTTTTTATACGCTTTGTCGATGGCGACATGAATTTTTTGAACACGGCAGCGACATCATGAATTTGTATGAGTTTGACACAAAAGAAGAGGAAGAACCTTATATGTCGCTGCAAAAATAGATATAGATCTAATCTGGCCCTGGCGTCGTCAAAATAATCATCTACATAAACGTGACAGCTGTGGTCCGTAGCTCATCGTTTTAATTGTGTTCGGGCTATAACGCTTCCGTTGGGATATACATATGTATGTGGCAATACTTAATCGTTCTATGTGATTATATGTTCTAAATAATTTATATATTTTTTTTTTTTAACAGAAAAATACGGGTAAACTTTATTCCATTTAGAAAAAACCTAGGGGATGATTTAAACTTTTTCCCCCGGTGCTTGTATCTTTAGACCACCCTAATGTACATATATACTATGTCTAGGCCCGTAAGCTTTCCATTATTAGCTTAGAAGGGAGCTGTTAACCAACGAAATAATCGACTGAGTGAGAAAATAGCTGGCACTGCGAGTCTTTTGACAAAACCGTTTGCTTTTTGTAGGCCTCATAGGAATAAATTGAATCGAATCCAAATACTATGCACGTTAGGGTGGTCCTTAAAAATATCAGTAAAATTTTGAAAAGTTTTTGCGATTTAAAAAAATAAAAATTTTTTTCAAATCCCAATTTTTTTTTTAAAGTCTGAAATTTTTGCAGATGTTGCGGAAGTCAATTTCTTTCGAATTTATGCGATTAAAAAATTAAATTTTTTTAAATCCTTAAATCCCTAAAAATTTATTTAAAATTTTGTTCAAGTGACATTTTGACTAGTTTTGGCTACTTTTCTTTTGTTTATTTAATGTTTATATTTTTTGTTTAAGTCTAGCACTTTGCCTAACCAGCCCTACTTAAATCCACATTTCAGCCTTCGTACAAAAATTATGAAAACTTAACAAACTTTAACATTAGCACCCGAAAATTTTAAACTTTTTGGTCAGAATTTTGGGTATTCAGTTTGGTAGCTCATTAAATTTTAGTAGGTCAAAGTGCAAATTTCACGACGCTAGAAAATCGCGTTGATTTTTAATAATATTTTTGGCTGACGGTGCTGTGCATTTTCTTCCATCTAAAATATGATCGGCAATTTTGTTTGTTCGTTTCTAAAAGTTCCAAATAAAAAGTTTAAAATTTTTGGGTGCAAATGTTTAAGTTTGTTGAATTTTCATAATTTTTGTACAAACTTTGAAATGTGAATCTATATGGCGCTGGTTAGGTAAAGTGCTAAGCTTTTATAAAAAAAAAAAATAAGAACAAATAAATAAACAAAAGCAAAATAGCCAAAACTAGTGAAAATGTCACTTGACTTAAACAGCCAATAATATTTGACTTAGAAACAAATATGGGCACGATTTTCAAAATTTCAACCCTGTTTGTGTGAAATACTTTATTTTTAACAGTATTTTTCTTTTAATCAAACTATGTTGAAATAAAAGTGAAAATAAAAAAATATTTTGTCAGAACCCCCCTACTTTCGTTATTTATTGAAAACATTAGCCCCCTAAATCAATAAACTTCTATGCTTCGTGTTCTTTGTCTTCTTGTGCCAAATGACGCCGATTGGAAATGCCAAGTGAAGCCAAGTCCTTCTCCAACTGATCTTTCATCGCAGAGGAAGCCTTCTGTATTTACCTGCAACTAATTAAAATAAACCAAAGTGCATTTGAAGTAATATAAATTATCATCCAATTCATCAATTAATTACTACAAAATACCTACAAATCAAAAAGTTCAAAACGAAAAAAAAATCGGCAAAGAGAATGATATAGGTCAATAAAAAAGCAAAAACAAAGACATAAAGTCTCCGGAATGAAGATAGCAAAAAAAGCGCTCAATAATAAAATTTGCAAGCCAGCAACAATTTACTGTACATCTCACACTTTACTCACTTACACCTTAGAAGTAAAAAGAAGAAAAAAAATGTGAAAAGAGTTCAATGATTGCGAATAAATTGAAAAGGCAAATAAAACAAAGAAGAAGTTCGCTTAGTAAGAGGTATTTGACTTGAAGAGCATGCAATTACAAGCAAGCTAAAGAAAAGTACTGAAACAAAAAGAAAGCAAAATGGAAAGAGCTAGGGGGAATGAATGCTTCAGGTAGCTATTTATCTTTGTAAGTAATGCGACAGCCATGAAGATAATGAATGTTATGAAGGATGCTGTTAAAATTTTAGTGTTACTGCAGCTTGTTGTAGACATTTCTTTTGCTTCCTATTCAGCTTCCACTCATTTTTGTACATAAAACTATTTTCATTCACTTCTGTTAAGCATTGTTAAACATTTAGAGCAAATTTTGTGATTACACCCGGATTTTAGTACAACGTTAATAATTTGCTTTGGCTGCTTTTTTATAAAACTTCGTTTTAACTATAATTATACGTGCTGTGTCCAATAAGCATCTGTTAAGATATGTATATACATACATACATATGTACATAGCAGGGATGGGCGAAATCAAGAAAATGAATAATTGAATAAAAAAAAAATAAGAATAAATTTTCATTCATCATTTCAAAAATTTTGAATGACGAATAAATT
>NW_023458559.1:67002307-67036133 GCF_013731165.1 Rhagoletis pomonella | reverse complement strand
AAAATGTTTATTTCCAATCTTCATGCAGGAGGGTTGCCACCTGTTCAAAACACCAGGTTTGAGATGAATTAAAGCAAGAGGTCTAAGAACGTTTTAGTTTAAAAATATTTTCAAGAGGGTTGCCACCTAATTGAAGTGGAATTTAATTCAACTATACACAGGGTGTATGAAAGAACAATATATGGGTGATAAACTAAACAACGTTAATAAATCTTTAGAATATTTTTGAGACGTTTGAAGAGGATTGCCATCTGTTTGAAAATGTTCAGATTAATAATAAATGTATATAAGCCTGTTTTTTGTTCATCTGAAAGAATTTTAAAAATTCTATAAAAATATATTATGTTTGAAATGTAACTAGTGATGGGCGAAATAGCTATTTTTCTGTATCAGAGAAAATATTGATTGCGACTTTTAAATCACAGCGATTTTTTATTGCTATTGTAATCGCTAGTTCTTTTAATAACACAGAAATATATAGTAGTTCTAATAAATGCTGACAAATCAGTGCTGGTAAATAGTACATGGTACATGTAGGGATAATTTCCTACCCGTATGGATTTCAGTCGAATAAATGAGTGTAGGGAAAAGAGGGAAAAGGTTCATTTATTCTTAATAAATTTCTATATTTCACTTCGTTTTTTATTAATATTTGCAGCCATCTTTATCCGTTGAGACAAATTTTGAAATAAAAATATGAAATGCAAATAACGCGACCAAGCAAATTAAACTGCGTAATTGAAAATGTCCATTTAAAACAACCGTGGAACGAATAATCAAAAATTGTAAAATAACCATTTCTGCCATGATACAGAAAAATCTCCATTCGCAACTTCTGTTGACTAGATATTGCCGGATGGGATTTTCATACACAGCGGAATATCACGCGAGTAGAAAAATCACCAATCACTGATGCTAAAAGTAAAGCTCTGAACTCACTTTTGCTTGACACCCATGTTTTATTATTTCACATACCTTAGTAACTTCTGCATAATTTAATTACTTTCGATTGCTAAATTAGGTGACAACCCTCATTAAAATATTTCCAAACTAAAACCTCTCTCGCCCGACACCTATACTGTGATGCATATTTCACTTATCTAATTTCCATAATTGAAATTGAATTTAATTTTTTTTATGAATAGGTGGCAACCCCCTTGTATGTAATAAAAATATAAAAACCTTTTCAAAACCATTTAGCTTGATACCCATATTGTACTAATTAATTTATTTATGTTTAAAACTTTTAAATCAATTTTTAAACGGTGGCAACTCTTTTCGAAAAAGTAAAATCTTATAGCACTTCTACAGCGTTAGCCCTTTCATTTGACACCTCATTTTTTAAAATCGAATGAACAGTGCGGATCTGGTGACCTGGACAAAAATCCCTTCACGTATTATATATGTACATATACAGATAATTAAACAAATTCATGCTTATATGCATACACATGTAGATTTTAATATTATATTTTCTAATCGTCTACCTGGTACTGTGATCAAGAAAGAAAGAATAAATGAAAAATTATGCGTTATTCAGTATTACTTGAATCATGAATAAAAAATTATTCTTCATTCGAAATTACTTGAATGAAGAATAAAAATTTATTCATTATTCGAAAGTGCTTGAATAAAGAATAAAAATTTATTCATCATTCGAAAATGTTTGAATAAAGAATAAAAATTTATTCATTATTCGAAAGTGTTTGAATAAAGAATAAAAATTTATTCATCATTCGAAAATGGTTGAATAAAGAATAAAAATTCATTCGTCATTCAAAATTATAAAAATTATGAATAAAATTTTATTTTTTATTTGAATAAAAATTCATTCAAAAACGCCCATCCCTGGTACATAGTTCTGTAGTAACTCTGAAAGCTTTGGGTATACACAGCGTATGAGTAACATTTTTAATACTGAAGTACTGCATAGCTCACATCAAAACAAATGGTGGTAATATAAATTGATTATAATTTTGTGTTGTAATAGTCATTGCACTTAAGCGCTTTATATAATTACCATAATTAATTTCAAATCATCTTGCATCTTACAGTCTTGCACTATTTTCCTTAAAACACAACGGTGACTCTCAACTTCCATAGCTGCTGAAGGGGAGCAAGCAATGCAAACTGAATGGCATAGGGCATTTATTTCATATACGTACATATCATTGCAGAATATATGTATGTACCAATGCATGAATGGTCTTATATATTTATGTTATAAGAATCTTTGCTCTGAATTTCTGCATGAAATACCCAACAATTGTATTAAGTACTTAAGTGATTAAATTTTAATGTCTTTTTAAGTAAGTAGTACTGTTCTAAACTTTGCGAATTTCCTTTCTAACCTGCTGTACTGGCACAAAAGCTAAATAATAGTACGAAAGCTATCATAAACGAAAATTTACATAACTTCCACTAATTCATTATGCAAATCCGAAATGAGCATGCAACCTAATCAAATGAAATGAGCAGCTCTTTCCATATGTGAATGTGAATGCATACATAAATATGTAAGATTTTGCATAAGTACATTTTACAATTGCATTGATTGTTATGCACCCATACATATATACATGTGTTGGCGTTGGAGAGAAATCATGACATATCGGCTACTTAATCGAAGTGAGCTGGTTTAATCTTCTTTTTGATGAGGAGCAATGTAATGATACGGAAACAAGGACAGAATAAGCGATGTGTGTATGTACATATACATTAGAGTGGTCCAAAATAATAAAGTTGGAATTTTGATGCCGCCACCCCCTAGGATTGTTCTGAACCGAAAATAAATATACCCATATTTTTTTCATTTTGAAATCAAAAAATATTTAGGGAGTGCTCACAGCGCTAAAAGGTTTCCATGTATTTTATATGGGGAAAAAACCAATTTTCGTAAAAATGGTATAAAACTCTTGAAAATCAATAGTTTTCAATCGTAAAACCATGGTTCTCTTCTGGAGACTTCAAATATTAATATCCAATTGTTTATTTAACCATTTTTTATGATTCGAGATTTTTTATTGGTCCCCCCATTGCATTTTCTAGGACATATAAAATATAGTTACCATGAAAAAATTGTTAAAGGAACAATTGGGTATTATTACCGGGAATCTCCTGAAGATAAGCATTGATTTTCAAGAATTCTACACTATTTCTACGAAAAGTTGTTTTTTCCCCCATATAAAATACATTGAAAACTTTGAGCGCTTTGAGCACACCCTAATTTGTTATTTTTTTTAAAAAAAAAAATAGGGGTATATTTTTTTTTGGTATAGAACAATCCTAGGGTCTGGCGGCTTTAAAAATGCGACCTTATTTTTTTACATACACTTTTGGACCACTTTAATATACATATGTACATATATTTAAAATGGGGGGATATGACAAATTTACTTGTGATATCTTTTTAAGGCACTCATCAGAAGTATATGAATAGATATGTATGTATTTATATCATTAAGTAAATAAGAAGCGATAACAATAGTAATTTCAAATGAATTAAATTTTGACCAATATTAATAAACGTGTGAAAATATCGATAAAAGATATTATTGGATATGGACCTACCAGTGATAAAATCGATAAACGTATCGACAATTGTACCTAAATATATTAATTTCGATAAAGCTTGCGATAAATGTAGACAAAAATATCGATAAACATAATGATAGTGATATAAAGAATATCGATAACGAAAAAGAAAATCAGTAAGTAAATCGAAAACGATAAATTTGTGGTGTCGATAAATATAAATCTACATTATAAAATCGATAAACTACTGGTCTGTTGCACATCAAAGCGTCTCGAATGCTCACTAAAGTTAAAAAAATGTTGTAAAAATGGTTTTCGATAATAATATGTATGAACATAT
The DNA here is from genome assembly GCF_013731165.1 of Rhagoletis pomonella. Lineage (NCBI taxonomy): Eukaryota > Metazoa > Arthropoda > Insecta > Diptera > Tephritidae > Rhagoletis > Rhagoletis pomonella. The sequence goes on along the minus strand of NW_023458559.1, from coordinate 67,032,259 downwards.
CAGCGAAAACACGGATAAGGGAATCGATAATAATACCTTTATATGCATATTAATTTCGATATATATTAATAGAAAAGAATATCCACGAATATATTGATAGTGGTATAAAAAAAATATCGATACCGACGTAAAAAGAAACGTAGTAATGAATTTCATAAATCCTACGGATAAATTAATCGAAATGGACAACTATTAATGCATCTGTTAACAACTAACGGCAATGATATCGATAACGATAAACTTGTTGAGGATGATGTCAGTAAATACCTATATATAGGTGTAGCATAAAAACAGTAACTAACACGATAAATGTATTAGTGATGGTCTGGTTTTCATAAAATATTTTTCAGTGCAAATTTAACAAATCTTGTAATTATATTTCGACGGCCTTATCTCAACTGAAAATATACTGCAAAAATGTTGATATAGGGTGTTTTTGAGGCGGCAGCTAGGATAGGGTGTTTTTGAACCGAATACTGAAATAGGCCGTTCTTCAATGAAATTCTGAGATAGGGCGTTCTTGAAAAATTTTATGAGATCGAGCGTTTTTGAACCGGCTGCCAATATAGTGCGATCTTCCACTAAGTCGCCCATATTTTTCAAAATAATTTTCCGCTTTACTTGAATATTCAATATTAAATCTACGATAATTTAAAATACCCTCAAAACGTATTTACACCAATTGCCTAAATATGTACACTAGGGTGCCCATCACATTTTTTTGTTTAATTTCAAGACCATACCCCCTAGTTTCCTTCCTTTTTATATGAAATATTATTGCATTTTATATAGAGTTTATAAAAATCATCTAGAGGTCATGTCATTTTATGTTAGAAAGCACTATTTGTAGATTTATCAGTTTTAAAGGTCGAACATGTTGTGAGAAGAGGATTTATAGGCCTTTAAAATGATTTTTAATAATCTATTGTCAAACTTGGATTGTCGTCATTTTTCATCCATCATCATTTTTTATTTTTTTTCTATATCTATATCTATATTTGATGGACCTGAGCCTAAGATGTTGATCGAAAATTGTCATCTTTCACACAGCTTGTGTTGTGCCCACTCTAATGTACATGTGTACATACGTGGAATACTTCTTTCATTTAATACTTTTATTTCTTAAAGCATGATGAAACGATTTAAGGGATAAAATTGCTATGAAAGACACAAACTAGGAGATAAATAATAGCTAAATATGCCATAAGCTCACATAAACCAAATTTATGACCGTAAAATGTCCAAAGCACAATTTTTACGAGCCCTCTCTTTCATTTCATGTAAAGAGATTAAATCGAAATTTGTAAACTTTTCCAACCACATTTTTACGTAGATGAGCAAGTTCTCCTCGTACGCAGCAAACGAAAAGTTTTAAAGTTTCTTTATTAATAAAAAGAACAAATTGAAAAAGTTTACATGCTCCATGTGACCTTCACCTACAAAAACATGTCGCGCAGCAACGCCGACAGATCGAGACTTTAAGGGCCGTTTTCACCATCTCTGGTTAAACCCTAATCCCCAGTTAAACATCGTTACTGACTCCATGCATATAACATTGTGTCGACAACGTCGTTAATGATGTTTAACTAGAGATCAGTGTTAACCAGAGATGGTGAAAACGGCCCTAAATGTTATTTGTGTGTCGCCGGACAGGCGCGCGCTCATACACATACAAATACGTATTTTAACTAGTATGCATGTTAATGTACGTAGATTGTGGGGCGCCGCAACATGCCGCACTCTCTGTGTGACATGCAGAGTTACATGCAACGTATGCTAATGAGCAAGTACTATTGGCGACGAGGAGTTTGATGGCGTCCGTGTAATGCAATTGTTGCGTGGCTCTTATGCGTTTATAGGAGCGCTAAAACAACATTTCAATTCAATTATTTTAGGCGCAGAAATTTAGTCGTCGTAGAGTGACAACAAAATGACAAAAATTCTGCTGACTTGCGACACAATGCACAAAATGTCGACATGTAATCAGCCAGTGGGAACGGTATTAGGCGTAACATCATCAATTGTGTAGCTGAAGCTGTTGTAGCCATCACCGTCGATGGTATTTTAATTAAGAGGCACTTGGTAATAGTGGTGTACGTTGGTAGTACGTAAGCGCTTATGAATAAAATAATCTGAGTGGGAAAATTAAGGCATAATTTGGTAGGTAAAGAAGTGTTTCTGGGTCATTTCGACTCAAATAATTACTTAGTGTTTAAGGACATCGTTGAACCGGCAAGAATACAGCACTTGCCGCTAAAGTGTCTGCATATGATAAATAAAATATGACCTGAATTTATATTGAAATATCGTTATTTTTTTTCTTAAAATTAACTAATTTCTATCATTGGGTCAAAATGACCCAAAACTATCATAGAAGGGGTAAATTCCAAACACTGCATCAAAGTATTTGCCTATGGTAAATAAATTATTAACTGAATTCAATATTTTTTTTCTTAAAATTGACTAATTTCTATTTTTGGGTCAAAATTACCCAAAACATTATAGGAAGGGGTAAATTCCAAGCACTGCCAAAGGGTTAACATGTATGGTAGTCATGCCAGCAATTTCACAATTTCACAATTCTAACAATTGACGCATATTTAAAGATGTGTGAAAAGTAAGAGAGATAGATACCCAAATTGTAATAATTCTTTTAACCCATTAACTACTTTGAATTTAACCATTTAAACAGGTGGCAACCCATTTCCATCACTTCAAAAATTTTCTCAGCATTGAAAGTAAGGATTTCTTAACACACTTTCGTTTGACATTAATATATATTTTGATGTTTCATATAATTTGTGTATAAGTTACCTAAATTCGATATTTCAAGCAGGTGGCAACCTTGTTCAAAGTATTTTCAAACCATTACCTTCTTAAAACCATTACGTTTGGCACCCATATGGTGATACGTACATACTTCTCTTACCCATTTCCCTTAATGCAAATTGAATTTATTTTTAAACAGGTGGCAACCCCCCCTATAGTTAAGTCAAAAACCAAAGCATTTCAAAAGTAATTTGATGAATACCCATTTTGAATAATTTGAATATAGATAAGTTTTTAAAAGGTGGCAACTCTCGTGAGAGAAATAGTGAAAAGTATCGACGAAAGAGTAAAAAGCCTCTGAACACTGTCACATTTACTTACCAACATACATACCTACGCAAGGCCAAAAACTTTTGAATTCTTAGTATTAATTTCATCAAAACTGTTTTCGGTCTCTGGAGTTTTAGGAGCATCAACCAGATGGAGTTAAAATGTAAAATGCGTAATGTTAAAATAGTGTCAGTTACTTATTTCTGAGTGAAATTACTAACATCATCTCAAAGACACATTGATTGCTTCCATCAGGCGCATTTTTTATTCCACTAGATGAAACTTAAAAAATTGATTACGAACAGGGTTGGTAATTAATATAAATTAGTCCGTTTTGAATATTATACTATTCATACAATCTATTTTCCAACGTGCAGTGTTCACTTTTACTTGTATATCTCAATTAATTCGGATTAAATTTTAACAGATGAAAATAACAAAGCTATACTTGTATTATTTTTTTTGTATATTCAGTGACATTTGGCAGTCGAACAATGAAAAGCTGCCATTTGTGGTAAGCACGAAAAAAGGAATGTAGTACAAAAATACGAATAAATGTGTAAAAAGGACATTGCCATATGAACTACAGGAAACTAGTAAAAGCGAAGGAAATGGTCAAAGCCAAAAGCATAGTTCCAACTAACTACATGAAATGAATTTGAATGTAAAACGTGGCGACAAATGTGGAACAAATCGAAATTTGTAAATCTAAAAATAAACAAAATGGCATTAGGAGGCCTCACAACAAAAAAATAAAAAATATGTGGCATACATTAGGGGACAAATGAAAGTGTACACCTTATTCGAATGTAATATTCACAATTATTTTCATGAAAATTTTTTGTATTAGTTATTTATGCAAACATAGTTCACTCTTATGAAGTGCAAGTTTCATCCGGTTGCAAAATCGCGTTTTTTTCATGCACATAATTTCGAATATTATATTACATAGAACAAGGTGTACACCTTCATTTGTCGCCTAGTGTATTTTAATCAAATATCAAATGTAGCTAATTTCGCAACTTTGACCAAAATGAAACCGTATTTACTTATAACTTAATAAGCTAAATTCTGACGGCCTTCCAGCGAAAGACATTGGAATGTGCCAAAAGATCCTAAAAGCAGTCGGTTAGGGGAAAAAAAGCAACAACATTTTTGTATGCATAGTGTGACACTCTAATGCACATACACATACGCTTAATAAGTAAGCACCACAGCGGCTGCGGCCGTTGCGGTTCCACTAAAGTGTGGCAGTGCCAATGTGCTGCCAATTGTTGTATTGTATTGCATGTTGATTTTTAACAGCAAACACTTACACATACACATAGAGATTAATGCACTTATGTGCAGGCAAACATATTTACATACTTCAGTTAGTTTGCTCCCGTTTTCACACTGCAAGCAGTCTGCCATAAATGTGGTCATAAAACCTTGTCGCATGTCAACGACAGGAGCAGCAATAGCAATAGCATTTTTACATACACACATATTTACATACATACATAGCTTTTCGTTAGTTGCATATTGCGTTGCGTATACGTCATGGTGCACTTTCGCCATGTACATTTGCCGCTGATTGTGAGCTTGTTGATGGCTATATGTTTTTGTTTATTTTTGTTGTATTTTTTTTGCCTTTTCCATTTCTACACTTGTGTTATTTTTCACGCGTTTTTGCTTTTGCTCACATAATTGTTGACAAATCTGTTGCACTGTTATTTTTTTTTTTAATTTTATTTAGCATTGAATTTTGTGGTACTGGCAGCACCCGCATGGGGTTGAATGTTCATAACTCAGTCGATTGTGCTAACTGTTTTCAATTAATTGGTGGAATAAGTAATATAGCATGCTTTCATTGTATGAGAGTGCATAGTGTGTGTGTGTAGATGTGGCTAGTGTTTTAGTATACATAATTTCTTTGTTTTTAAGTGGTAAACACTTATGTACTCTTAAATAACAAACAATTTATTAGCCACTTTGAAGCTAGTAGTAAGTTACTTATTGATATTGCAGAGATTTTTATTATAAAAACCAAAATCGTTTCAAACCCTGGAAATTATCGTTATCGAAAAGTTAAAAAAGGTGTCCAAAAAGTCCATTTTTTTTTGCCAAATTTAGTTTTCGGTGCAGAATGACAGATATTGCGAAACTACATCGATTTTTTGTGTCTCCTGACCAATTATAAAATATGGACTTGGCACCTTTTCACCTGTAAGTAGCGAAATACATAAATGCCGAAAACTAAATCACTAAACATATGAGTAAATCTCACGAGCTGTTTTTTTAGTTTCACTCCCATCTCTCGCCAGAAGAAAAAGCGAAAGCACTCTTCTTGCATCTATTACAGGAAATGGAGTTCCATAAACACGTACAATGAAAAATAAATAATGTATTTCATAAATTTTAGACTTAATACGTTTATTTATGCGAAAAGTGCTGAAATTACTAAGTTTTTCATTGTCATTCAAAAAATCAAAACTTTTTTTTTTAATATCTAACTTTGGGAAGTTTTAGAATGGAATGTTCATTATAGAGGCAATAAAACATGAACTCATTTATAACATACCTGTGAAGTTTCAAGAGTGTGTCACGAAATTAAAAAAATGGCACCATGCAGAGCATCTTTCACGGCTATTTTATTATTTTTGATATTTAATAATTTTTTTTTTAAATTTATCGGCCACGATAACTCTGTCGATAAGTAATCGTTAAATATATCGATAGCTATACATTCCACAATCGATTTTGACTTCAATAACGATGTCGTAAAAATAACGATAATGTTATCGATAACTATGTGCCATAAATGTATCGAAAAGTTTTGGTGTTTTATAAAGCAGAACTGGTATAGGTTGGACACAATATTTATTAAGAAAATAATCGAAAGGTTTAACTGAAATAATAGAAAGTTTGGTCACTAAAGACCAGCTAATGTTTAAGTAAAAAAGAAGATATACACATTTGCAGATAGAAGAAGATTTTAGGAATAAATAAGAAAGACTCAAAAAAAAAAGATCTTGAAAATAAATATAAACATAAACAAGTCACATTTTGCAGAAATGACAAAAAACAAAATTCAGCGCACTGGGAATAAGCAAATAACATCGTCTGTAGCCTCAAGCGACCACAAACTAACCACCAACCAACCACCAACCAGCCACCAAACCACGAGCAGCAGCCTGAGCTTTTGCGGCAGACACCGCACACAGCAGCAGCATAAATATTTAAAAACTCAGGCTTTTAGCCTGAGAATAGTTCTTCGCACACTACAAACTTGAACAGAGTCTGAGGCGGCAAGTATGTAGCCTGTGGCATGTAGCATGTGGCAAGCAAGCTATGCTGTAAGGCGTACGTACGTACAGGACGCTTGACACCGAAGCATAAATAAACAAACCAACAACAAATCAACAAACGTTGACATTATTTAAATTTGCAAAGATATGCAAACAGAGACATACATATATACGCAAATACTTATAAGCAAAAAAAAAAAAGAAAAAGAAAAAGGAAAAATATTTATTTATGCAAACATTTATTTAGAACGCCTTCATGTTGTACATAAGTTGTATGCAAGCCGCTTGGCACAAAAATTGTGGTAACTTTTATGCTAGGGACTTTAATGAGAAACAATTGCGGAGTTTTGCTGTAGCGTGTATTTGTAATTTTTTGTGTGTTATTTTTGTCGTTTTTAGCCACAAATTATGCAACTTTGTTTAAGTGTTGAACTATTTATACAAGTAAGGGGAATGTAGCGGAAATAGGGGCAATACAACGCTATACTTATGTATGTATGCAAGTATGTACGTTAGCATATTTGTATTTGGTGCAAGCTAATTCGTACGGAATTAGTTGTTATGTATTTTTTGTTTGTAATTTTCACTTGGTTTTCGAACTTTCACCTTCACGCCATTACTGCCGTTTTCATCGGTTTGTTTTCGTGTAAAATTCAAATAAAAAAATCATTCTTCACTTAAATTGCTTTCGGGAAACTGGCTGTTAAAATTTATTGGGAAAAGTTTATGGAAGCAGGTGATTGCGTGACCTTACTATTTTCCCCCTTTTGGCAATGCAAGTGCTTTCAAACATAATTTTATGTTGGGTGAGAATTGTAAAGTGGTACGTGCTTTCGATTTCTACACATATTTTTATTGATACTGTAGTCAAAAAATTATGGTATATCAATAACCAAGTATTTTTTTCTGAAAAGAAAATATTTTTCAGGATTTGTGGATATAAGTATTTATCGATCCTATTAGAGATAGAAATACTGAAATTGTTTATCAAATATCAATGTTTTTGGTTACTAGCTCTTACAACAATGTATTGCCGCTTACACATATTAGTGTTTGGCCGAACTTCTCCACCGATTTGTGGCGTGCGCCTTGATGAAACGAGAGGCACCTACAGTTTTACGCCGACTCTGAACGGCGCTGGTATTTTTTTATGAAAAACTGTTTTTCGTGACAGAAATACACTCGGAGGTTTGCCATTGCCTGCCGAGGGTGATAGCTATTAGGAAAAAACTTTTTTTTTGATGTGCGGTTGAACCCAGACCCCGCGGAATAGTAGTGCGCACCGCTACCCACTAAACCCCAACAATATTGGGTACCAAATGAAAGAGAATTCAGTACAGTTAAAAAAAAAAAACTAAACTTTTTTGGTTCACAATGACGAATGCTTAAAATGCATTCTTAATAATTTGTTTATGCTGTTGTATACCTTGTTTATACCTACGCAATAACCGCATAAACAAAAAACCGTTTAGGCCCAACACATATTTCTTTCAAAAAATTTATTCGTCATTCGAAAGTGCTTTAATGAAGAATACAAATTTATTCAGTATTTGAAATTACTTGAATGAAGAATAAAAATTTATTCATCATTCGAAAGTGCTCGAGTGATGAATAAAAATTTATTCATCATTCAAAATTATTGGAATGATGAATGAAACCTTATTCTATTGTTTTTTTTATCCAATTGTTTACTTTCCTGATAACGCCCATCTCTGGTTTGCGCCTTATCGCAGTGCGCTCCTATAGGCGAGAATTTTCTCTTTGCGGCAACGTGACATATCTCGTCGTTGCTCAAAATCTTGCAAGTAAAATTTTCTTAAAGACATGAAGAAACAATATTCAACAATGTGAGGGTATTCTCTGTGATAATATCTTCTTTTCTGTAATCTTCTATTGCATAACATGAGCAAACTTAGACATCCAAATATTCCAGTATAAACTTAGCTACTAAAATACAATTGCATTCTAGCAAAGTACTAAATTTAAGCAAATACTTTTGCTCTGCACGTCCACTACAAAAACGAATACTTTGCTTTTGAAAAAGTTGCATTAATTTCGCTGCAAAAAAAAACATATTGTGTGTCGTAAGTAGTTTAAGTAATGTTACGATGTCTCCGTATTTATATTTGCTTTGCAACAACTAATCGCATTTTAGCTGTGCACTGCATTTTGTTTGCAGCAAGTATATACATACACATATACATATGTATGGATGTGTGTGGCGTGCCAAACTTTTTTTGCTTTGCTACTTAATAGCAAGTTCAAAGCACGCAAACACAAAAGTTGTATCCTAGCTAAAGGCATACATTCTTATATATATGTACATACATACATATGTGCTTATATGCTACTTGCAAAGCCATATTGCATTTCACTCTTAACAGCTTCTTTTGTGGTGTTTGTTTGTTTAGTCTCTCGAACAACATCAACATCTTTTACCTCATCTTTTGCAGCTTATTTTCGTAGCACTTATTTGCTCAACCGAAATCGCATTTGAGGTTACTCTAAGCGTTTTTGAACTCTATCTAACGCTTTTCTCCTGCTTGACACACATTTTTCATATTCTAAATAAACTTTGTGACTTTATTTTGTTGTCATTTGATTTGCACTTTGTTGTTGTTGTTGTTGTTGGTGTTGTTGCATGCCTTTTAATCCATTTTAAGCGTTCTACCATTTACAATTTTGTCTGCAATTTTGATTTTTGTTTGCTAAAAGTTGCAATGCACTGTAACTGAGCTTACACGCAACAAAAATTCCGCTTAGGGTTACCGAGTGCTTTACCCTTTTCTACTTAGTTTCTACTTTTTTTCTGTTTCTGTTTTTGTGTCTGTGTTTGTTTGTTTTACTGTTTCGTACTTCTAAGTTTTTCTTGACCATTAAATTCTATTTGCTGGTAAGTTTCAAGTGTTTCACTTGTTTGTAGGTTTTTTTCCTTCTGATGTTTGGTTCGGTGTGAGTGTCATTTGGTAGGTTGAACCGGACATTGCAAGGCGGCTAGCAAAAATTTAGCTGAAATTGAGATTTCTTAGCCATTAGGCACTTAACATTGTGGCAATTGCATGCAACTATTGCTTTCGTTGGCGAGAGTGATACTTTGGCCAGGAAGAGCAGGGGAGCATCAAAAAAGCGCAAGATTTCTAACCGGCCAGTTTAAGTTGCGGAAATGACTGAAGTTAAGTGGAGCTATATGGAGAGCGGGCAAGATTTAGGTATATACACACATCAATATTAATTCAGCGATCATTCAAAATAAACTAAACTTTTACATATCTACATATCGACAGCTGAGTGGAAGAAGAAGGAGCCAGTTCGAAAATGCCCTATCTCCAAAAACCTTTCAAGAACGCCCATTTTCATACCCACTCTATAAACCACCATATGGGTCAATTCAAATCAAAACGGTTGGAATCGACCATCTTTGATTTGGATGAACTTTTCTTTTATCATAAATATGTAAACGAAGTTCTGCCAAAGAAAAAAATAAGTTTTAATTCCAAAATTATGTGTGCAAAATTTTAAATATCACAATCTCCAAGATTTTGCAAGTTTATTTTTTGAATATCCCAAAAACAATTATATGTAAATAGGTACAAAACTCGTTATGGGTTGAAAATATCTGACCATAATTCACCCGAACAAAAAAATGGTCGATTCCAACTATGCCTCGATTTGACATGAATTGACGCATATACTTAGCTACTTTTAGAAGATGTCAATCGATTTACCTCTCAAGTAAAGTCAGACAGCATCTAGGAAAAAAGTTTGCAGATTATAAATACTCAACATTGGAAACCCGGGGGATTTGAATATTGGTATTAGACTCCTTATATTTCTCTCCACTCTCTATTCTTTGTTGTGATGTATCCCGATCGATGAACAATTTGCTCTGCATTGCCGAAGATATTCAGGAAAGATGCAAAGTGATAACTGCTAAGAATTTTGCTAGGAACCAAGGCTTTACTAATAGGGAACTAATATCCAATATGAAAAATTATTAATCCATTTAAAAACTATCAAAACATTGGCGAGAGCAAGTGGAAGCATTACGGACCTACGTAAATTGTGGGCGCAAAAGTATGCACAGGTAATATTTTTTTTGTATTATTTCATTTGGTTAATTAGTAGTATATATTAACATTTCTTACATGGCGTATGATATGAATAAGTTTATTGAGTTAACCGCGAGTTAATGAATCTGCTCAATGATGTGGTATAATTGAGCTACTTATGTATAACACTAAAAGTGTTGCCCACCAAAATACCGGCCCGATAGAGCTGTTGAGTGCTGCATAGTAGGTCAGCGATATAAAGCTGATAAGCGCTGTGTAAGTATTAGTAGCTGCGCGAATTGCAAATGTTGAAAGCTAAAGAATTGGTATAGAAAAATGTATATTGATACTTAATTAACTCAGTGCACACCAGTAACTTGATTTTTATTTTTGCAACAGAACAGGCTTTAGTACAAATGCAAAAATTTGTCACAGAACTTGTTTTTTTTTTTTTTAATTTCTCTTCTGTTAAAGTTTGATCTTTTTAATTTTTTCATTAAAAAATAAAAAAAAGCTGGAATGATTAATTAATTTGTCAGAAACTATAAGCCCTATCGGAAAGTTATGTGTATACAGTTTATAGAGAATTTCAGTGGCTTTAATTTGCCGTATTTTATATAAGGATTTTTAAATTGGTTCGTAAGATATACATGATTAAAAGAAACAAATTTTTGCTTTAAGCTGAATAATATTTCGGAAACGTATCCATAGAAAAAAAAAATTAAATCGATTTTCGGAATCACCGACCAATTCAACATAGAAATTGGATAGTGGCGTCTGGAGAACAAACACCAAATCAAAATTTGTGACCCAGTGTAATTAATAGGAATATTTGTACATATGAAGTTAAGGCCAACCAAAATTCTGAGTATACTGCTTTTGTCTACTCGACTAGGCTCACCATATTTGTGCATACCTTAAACAGTTTATTAAAATTTTCTTTATTTAATATTTTTTTTTTTTGTTGAAGGTATTATGCATTTTCTTCCATAAAAAAAATGAAAAATAACCCAAAACCAATTTAAAACTTAAAAATTTTTCCAAATAAATTCTTATTAAAATGTTTGCAGTTTAGATGGTACTTTGCATAATATTTACAGTTTTTGCACAAAGTATAAAACTTGAACTTATATGGTTAAAAAATAAACTTAAAAAACAAAACAAAAAATAACCAAAACTTGTTAAAATGTCGCGTCCCTATTTATTTTTCCCCTACTATAAATGTGGATATTGAATTTGATCTCAATTTATATTATGGATTTATCATATTTTTGTAATACTATTTTTATCCTTTAGCATAAAGAAATTGAAACACTGAATCGCACCGCACCGATTTTTGGAGCGGTTTGCAGCCCTGTTTAAAACCTAATACTGGTACTCCATTCACTCAAAAAATTTATAATAAAGCACCAGCTGGCAGAACTCTTTTCATGAACATAAACAGATTTTGCAATACATTTGAAAGTTCTGTTACAATATTATTTTATTTAAAAGTGAATTTAGTGCGAGTTAACATAAAATCATGTCTTGGTTTTTATTTCTAAAATCAATGTTGAATTACTTTCAGGCTTCGACTTAGATTTAACAGCGTCCTTACACCAACGCTAACACATTCACTTCGTCAACATTTTTGTTGGTTTTTCGAAGCCATAATTCATTTGTGAACTCATGTAATTCAAAACTTTTCTTGCTACCAGTTAGGAAACTATGCATTTCTAACTTTACTGATTGCCATTTGTTTCAGCCCACCATTCGGTAGTTGATTTTAGTCTAAGCTCCTCCAGCAAAGTGAACAGACAGGAATAAAAGCCTTATGTTAACTGGCACAATACATACCTACATACATACAGTTGTCCACAAAATAATAGGAGTGCGATATTTTGACCAGTTTTGGCTATTTGTCTTTTGTTTATTTAATGTTTATTATTTTTTTATAAAAGCCTAGCTGGCTATACAACAAACACCATATAAATTCAGATTTTAAACTTTGTATAAAAATTATAAAAATTTTGCAATTTTTCACCCAAATTTCAAACTTTTTAATCAGAATCTTTAGAAAAAATTCTGGTATGCAGTTTTGTAGCACATTCAATTCTAGTCTGAAGAAGTGCAAGTTTCAAGCAGCTAAAAAATTCCGTTGATTTTTGAGAATTTTTATGGTTAAAGGTGTTTCACGTTTTTTCCATACAAAGTATGTCGACAATTTTCTTTTATATGGAGGACACTGCCAGCAAAAAAATTGCCAAAAATCAACGGAATTTTTTAGCCGCTTGAAACTTGCACTTCTTCAGACTAGAATTGAATGTGCTACAAAACTGCATACCAGAATTTTTTCTAAAGATTCTGATTAAAAAGTTTTAAATTTGGGTGAAAAATTGCAAAATTTTTATAATTTTTATTCTAAGTTTAAAATCTGAATTTATATGGTGTTTGTTGTATAGCCAGCTAGGCTTTTATAAAAAAATAATAAACATTAAATAAACAAAAGAAAAATAGCCAAAACTGGTCAAAATATCGCATTCCTATTATTTTGTGGACAACTGTACATATGAGAGGAGAATGTTGTATGCCACTTATGGTGATTATTACAAGCATACGTTCATGGGTTAGCTAGTAGTGTACAAGTACCCTTTTGGTATGGAATTTATTATGGAGTTTAGTGGAATTTTAATGTTGTCAACTCGCTGAAATTCAATGCCGTTGGTAATTTGAATGCTTTTGGGAACTTTCAATGGAATATGGAAATTTATTGTTTTTTCATATGCATTCAATACAGAGGCGAGAAGTGTATATCTTGCGAACATTTAAGCGCTTTTAATAAATCTACGTAAGTGTGCATATACACATATATATACACATATATTGTTATAGCACTTATAACCACAGTTACAGAAATCCTTTTTCGTAGTTGGCTATTTGCTTTTGGAATATTTGGTGCTAGAAATTCCTAAAGTGGGAAAATGAAATACATACAAGCATATGTATGAACGCTAAAAACTTCGCAACAGAATCTTTCGAGGTCAACTAAAACATTAAAATTGGATTTCAGTAAAAGTGAAAGTGGCTATTGTGTTTAGAATAAAATAAAAAACGAAAGTTGATTAAATGAATGTGTTTCTGCTTCTGTATTGGCGATGCAACAGCCTAAGTGAATTTGGCCGATTCCAACAGAGAATGCCAGTCGTTTCTCTTCAGAGCCCACTGACGTAAATTGGAAATGCCAAGTGAAGAAAAGAGTCCTCTTCCACCTGATCTTTCCAACGCAGAGGGCGCCTTCCTCTATTACTCACATCCCCACCTGTGTGCATACTTTCAGAGCTGGAGCGTTTCTGTCCATTCATCCGACATGACTAAGCCAGCGTAGCCGCGGTTTTAATGATGAACTAATTCGACTTTGATTGTTCGAACAAATGGCAATCCTCCTAAATAAAGGTCAGGAATAAATGCCTTTCAAACCCATTTCAATATATACCCATCTTTTAATAATTCATCCAACTTACTGAATAATTTGAATTAAACTTTTTAAACACGTGGAAACTTTCTTGAAACATTCAAAATGTTCAAACTAAAGATTTCTTAGCATTATTTCGTTTGACTGCGGTGTCTTTATATTTCATATACTTTTTGAATTAGTTAATTGAGTTAGACCTCTCAAACAGGTAGCAGCCCTCTTCAAAAGTACTTTCAAGCTTAATAATTGCACTGTGAGACAAATGAGACATAGATCATGAAAATCGATGGACGCGTTTCGCTTTTATTCACAATTAAGTGAAGGTATCTCATTTTGACAAGAATCCATCCATCCATCCATTTCCATCGATTTTCATGATCTATGTGTCATTTTGCTTAAAGGTTATGTGACTTTGCGTGAAAGTAATACGACTTGCCTTTTTTCCGTTTTGGATTTTTTATGAATTTAAAAAATAAAAAAATTTAATATTTTAGGCAAAAAATATTTTTTTTCTTCATACATTTATTTTTACCGGCAAAACTGTTGATTATATAGAAAAACGTTATATGAACAGATTAAAGGAATTGTAATTTTTAATTTTTTTAAATTTGTTTGAACAAAATCGGACGAGTGGTTCTCGAGTTATGTAAAAAAAAAGACCACCAAAGGTGACAATTTCCCCTATATGATAGTTAATAACTTCAAATCGATATATCTCGATTCCTAGACGTTTTTGACCGATATAACATTTCCCGTTGGTTTCATCCCATCCCGATTTTGACTGTCGCACAGTGTTGTTAACTCTCCTTTGCTGGACACTACGATGCATATTTTATGAATTGACGAATTAATTGGGATTTAAATTTTCAAACAACCCCGCTAAATAAAGTTCAGAAAAAAAAATATTCAAACCCCCTTCGACTATATATACGACATATTTTAATAATTCATTTAACTATTTATAAATATTTTGAATTTAACTTTTTAAACAGGCGGCGATCCTCTTCCAACACCTCAAAAATATTTTTATATTTCAAACTAGAGATTTCTTAACACTCCTTTGTTTGACATCCATATTTTTATCGTGTAACTTGTGTATAAGTAAACTAAATTCGACAATTCTAGCAGGTGGCAACCCCCTGAAAAATATTTTCAAACTACTTTCTAGAATCGCTTTCGTTTGGCACCCTTATGGTGATACATATTTCTCTTACTTAATATGATTTTTCAAACAGGTGGCAACCCTCCTATATTTCAGCTAAGAAACAAAGCTTTTCAAAACCATTTCGATTGATACTCATTTTGTAATAACTGATTTATTTTTTTAAATAGTTTGCATATAATAAATAAAAAAGATGGCAACTCTTTTCAAAAAAGTAAAACCTATTGCACAAAAATCTCTTCGTTTATTTTATATAGATAGATAGATAGATATAGATATATGTAGATAAGTTTAAAACTCATAAAATACCTATTACTTTATATTTAATTTTTTATACAACACTCTTCTTCTCGCTTCAATACAATAGTTTATTGCTTTTAAAACTCATTATGCACACAAGTTTATACACGCAAGACTCTCTGTTTTTAATAAAAATAAATTTTTTAATGCCCACTAATCACACATCTTACACGCTTTTATACAAAACTGCCTATACTTGAATACTAAATGCTTGCACACGCAATTACTTAACCACGCTGCCTTTCCTTTGATCAAAGCAGTCAACCAACCAACCATACAACTCAAATGTACATATTCGCACATGTTTATTTGCAGCAGATAATTACATTACCGACTAACCAACTAAATATGTAGTGTGGTATGTATTTAGTACTCTATGTATAAGCAACAGATATAATTATCTCATACAATCACTGCACTTCACTTAATGCTAGACACTCTTAATTAACCCTAAAAGCATGTGGAAAAAGGAGTAAAAAAGTGAAAAAAAGCAGAATACAGCACTGAATGCTTAATTAGCACAAAGAAAGTGCAAAACTATAGCCGTTAAGTTGTTGGAATATGAACTTGAAAAAAGGATATTTGTAAGGCGCCAAAAAACTTTAATTTTTAGTTACATCTCTATTTTATTAAACGTGCGATATATTATTTACAATTTGTTTCTTTCTATATAACCAACGGCTCAAATAAATATACATAAATAGATTTTCTAAAGTCACCAGGAATCTCTATAAATAAGAGCGCTTAAAAATATTAAAAAATATTTATTGTCGAATTCACCTGCATCACAGTGGATTATTAAACTCGCTAACATTCGTGTAGGATTTTTTTATTTTAGCGCATAAAAACACACACACATATGTATGTAAGTTCTTCAAGCAGCTGTGTCCATTTGAATGTAAATATTGGAAAAAAGTTGGAATATTTGTACATACAGAAAATTTTAGCTTGCCAAATTTCCAAATATTTATGTAATAAAACAGTTAGACTGAAAATTGTGAATCATACAGTTCTTAGGTTTTTAGAGCCAAACATCCTGCGGCTAGTCAACACAACAGAAGCTTTTATTTTTGAATATTTGTGCATTTTGTGTAGTATGTAAATATGAAGTAAATAAAATAACTGTGACATAAAATTTCGAAATTTAACACAAATTTCATATACTAAGTAAAAAAGGATAGGATCAACCAAATCCAAATATTGCTAAAACGCCTTTATTTATAAAAAATTCTTACAACAACTTCTATACATACACATGTGGATTTATGTGAATTTTTACTGCAGACAAGTTGTTGTCAAAACACAGCAGAAATCTTCCAATAACTTACAAATATAAAAATGTGAAATATCGAGGGCCTAAATTTATTAGTACCCTCTATCTGCAATTTGCACAAAAACTAATTTGCGATTTTAGAAACCATCTGGGACTTATTACCTGTCATCACTGACGTGGTGTCGCGCGGACGCGGACCGCCCCGAAGCTAAGCAAATTGAATGTTTGAAAGAGTAATAATGTCAATGGATTTTATTTCACTTTTGAAAAGGTTATAATGTCAAGTGACTTTATTTCGCACCACGGTGGGAAATAATCGGTCTCCAGCGACTTTAATGGTTTGAACGAATTTACCGCCCAGGACATTTGACGAGCGTCCAAAAGATCGGAGTAGTACAGGACCTGGGGGAAGATTCTGTAACTAGCTTGCGACAAATTTCCAATCGCAATCGCACTTTTTGACAGAACCACATTTATATGATGCGTCAAAGAGTGCGATAGCGATCCGAAAATTGTCGCTAACCGGTTATAGAATGTGCCTCCTGTGAAGTACAAAATATCGCAATGACGTACATTTGACTGTACTTCGTAGTACGAAGTACAAGAGCGAAAACAGAAGTACTGTAACGAAGTAAGGTTGGTCACATCAGGTATGTATACCTACCTGCTTATATGTATGCATGTGAATGTGCATAAAAGCAAATGCCCAGTTTACTAACCGCTGTCACTATTGTTATGCCGCAAAAGCCTTATGTCTAAGCATGCATGCGTCGTTGGCTATCCAGCACACAAACATACATATGTACATTAGAGTGGTCCAAAATAATAAAGTCGGAATTTATTGATTTGCAAGAATTCTACACTATTTCTAAAAAAAGTGGTTTTCCCCATATAAAATACATTAAAATCTTTGAGCGCTTTGAGCACTCCCTAAACTTTTTTTATTTCAAAATAAAAAAATAGGGGAATATCTTTTGTCGGTATAGAACAATCCTAGGGGGTGGCGGCATTAAAAATGCGACCTTATTTTTTTCACATACATTTTTGGACCACTCTAATGTACATACACCGCCCTTGCTCGCTCCGTTTGTTACTCGCTTTGGGTCGTGTGTGTCAGCTGCTTCTGTCGCCTTCACTTTTCAGAGTCCGCAAAGCAACAAACACACACACAACAGCAGCGGTAATATCTACCGAAAATAATTTCTACACAATTTTCATAATTCTCGCCTTCCTCCTTTGCGCTCGCTCTTTGGCTTTGGCTAAAACACACATTTGCTTGTTGCTGGTTGCCGGTTGTTCATTTGTACCTTGGTCAGCTTACTTACCTCTTAAGGGCAGAGGTAGCACTTGCAGCATAAACATACTAGCCTGATAATGTTGTAAATTTTGCATTAGGCATCATTATCTGTTTGTATGTGTTGTGGAAGGTGGTTGTACGAAATTAAGTGCAAATGAAAGGAAGAAAGGGTAAATGTGTTGAATTTATTGTTTCGTATACTGAACTACTAATTGCTCTTATAAATAGCAGGGGAAGCGGCAGGGGCAGGAGTGAGCGCAATGGCGGTTTAATTTTAGTACTAAATCCTTTTGGTGATTTTAAAGTACGTAATTTAAGACGGTAGTTAATGGATGCGTTCAAATATCTTTGCCTGTACTTAAATCGTTCCAAAATAGATAACTTTTCAAAAAGCTTATTTTTTTAGTCAGAAAATCGTTGGATAATTCTTACTACAAAAACGTATACTTTTTATTTTACTATTTTATATACATAACTGTCAGTATTTTATTAAATATGTAATACAGATACAATTTAGGTATATAATTGAATGTATACAATTTCGCGCGACCCACATAAAATTATGAACAATAAAAAGTTGACAATACCACTAAGTAAATCTATACATATACAAAAAAATTAATATGGGGGGTTTTTATTAGAGCAACAAAAGCCAAATCAAGCACATTTAGAATGTTTGTCTGTCTGTATGTTTGTACGCGCATCACTCGAAAACTAATGCATGGAATTGAATGGAATTTTCACCGATTTATTGCCAGAGGTCTAACTTAAAATATATGTAGAAAGAAAAAATATTAGAGAGTTGCCACTTGTTTGCTGTTTAAGTAAATTGATAAGATAAAGAAATATTGCAATATGGCTGCCAAAAGAGAGCGGCTTAAGAAGGCTTACAGTTGAAAATATTTTTGTGAAAAGTTGCCACCTGTTTGAAATTTTTAAATTAATTTAATTGATAAGGTAAATTGCATATTGCAATATGGGTATCAAAATGAGGAGGCTGAGGAAAGTTTACTGCCGAAGATATTTTTGAGGAGAGTTGTTTGAAAATTCTATTCAATTAAATTGATAAAATAAATGAAATATTACAATATGGAGAGGTTTAAGAAAGTTTATTGGCGAAAATATTTTTGAAAAATTTTAATCAGCTAAAGTGATAAGTTAAGGTAAATAAATGCAGTGCAGGATATGTATCATCGAGGTATAAGACTCTAAATTAAATTTCCAGGATTAAATACCTTCGAAAATATATTAACTAACACCGTTATTCATAAAAAAAAATATGTTTGTTTCATAAATCGATTTTTTTTTTTTTTGAACACAAAATGTCGCAGTGAAGCACGGCGGGTATTTGCTAGTAAAACAAAAATTAGAAATGAGAAAATCTATTTAATAGCAATAAATTTTTTGCACTCTCAGCTCAGCAGACAAATGTGCGCCTCTGGCTAAAATGTAGTTCAAAATCTCGTTCAGTGGACGCCAAAATGCTCTGTAAAGGTAAAATACGACATTGCTGTTGCCCAAAAAGTGCCATCTACATTGTAATTGCGCGCGTAATCATATAAATTACTCAAGTATTTTAAGGTAGAGGCATATGTACATAAATACATACAAACATTGTAAAGTGTAACAAATATGCAAATAAAAATTAAAAAGGTATTTGGGCACGTTTTTGTGGCCGTTTGTTTTCACGGACAGGAGAGGTGTGAATTGTTCGCAAAAAATCTTTTAAATGCCACATTACTCTTGTACAAATGTTACATACATACAACTACAAATATTTTTCATAGCTATGTCTGCATATCATTTGCCTTTAAAACATTCCCTAAACTGGGCGAAAATGTACATAATTTGAGTTTTTATTTAAATAGGTAATTTATTTGTACTTTAAAATTAAACAGAGAAGATAGATATTTAATTATCTAAGCACTTTGTCGAAGATAACATTACATTTCTCTTATAATATGGAATGTAATTTCCTTGGGATTTTAAAAATTTTGTTTTTAGGTGTATCTCTTGGCTTTGGTTTAGTTCCGATCATTAGATCATAAAGAAGCTAACGGTACTCCTTAACTTTTTATATGCGCATTGAATTCTGTTGTTTTTTGTCTAAAAATTACTTGTTTTATTAAAAAGTGAAAGCCAAAATATGACAAAAATTTTTTAGTAGAAAATAACCAGTACTTTTTGCAATTTTATTTTTAAGCAATTTCTAAAAAACAGCGGTTTATGATTTTTCCGGTTTTTTTCTGACGTTTAGGGATTTTATCAAGATTTTCGTATGATTTTCTTATAGTTTGTTTTAGGATTTTTCAGAAGTTCTTCCAAATTTTTCAAAATTGTTCAAATTTTTTTGGAAAAATTCATGTTCTACGATTGCTGTGCATGAGCGCCTAAAATGTTCATTTGTATGTACATATTTCTAGAAGTTAAGAAAGTCTTGAATAAAAGTCTATATTTTGATGACAGTTGCGAAAAATATTTCATGGATGTATACATGGAGGAAAGGTGTCTATACCCGCCTATTTGCTTTTCTTATGATAACAGCCTTCTGAGGCTTGCCACTTTCTGCTAATTCAAACTTTTTTTTTAATTTTCGGCAAATTTGCAAGTCAACAACGGTAGCTGAAAAAAATTAAAAAAAAGTTATGCCCCTAATTATTGCAACCATAAGCACCAAATTTCAGAGGCACACGCAAGCTAGTTCAAAATTTAATGCACAACATAAGTGAAGTAAAAGTGCGACATAATGACATGCAAGGACGATGAAAGAAAACATATGAAAAGATCCAAGTGAGTCATTCAAGTTTGAAGGTACAAACGATAGCAAGAACCGGAAGCAACGAAGGCGCACAAGGCAGTCTTTGAGAAGGCAACGCCGGAAGGGACGTTCAATGTTTTTTATATGGAAAAACTTTTGCGCCGCCAAAGTGTAAAAGTTTTATGCGGAACATTACAGAGTGAACACAAATCATATGCTGCTGTTGCTGTTGTTGCCACCGATGGTGCTGCAAATGCGTCGAATGATGAACTTATAAGGTAGAGATGCACGAACGCGTGTAGGCAAGAAAAGGGCTGGTTGTGAACTCGGGCAGGCTGAGTGACTACTTGGCGTTGCGTTGTAAACGTGTTGTTAATACGGAATAAATAAAAAATTCATTTTGAAGCGGTAAAGGAAAATAAGAGAAAACAGAATGTACAATATATATGTAGTTTTTTTTCTTACATAACGTTATTGTGCTGAAAAGAACAATGGTACGTGGTAAACAGTGACAACATGAAAAGGGTGCAGGAAGCACCAGCCAGGGAGCCATCTACTTGAATGCTTTTCAGCGCGGCTACTGTTCGTCTTGAATTCATTGACTCCCTGGCTGCTATATATATATATATAAGTTCAGCCATACATACGTATGTATGTGTGTGGTATGGTACGCAACTTTCTTTTTTGTATCGAATGCAGAAGGTTGCGTATACGTGATGGCATTAAACAATTTGCACCGATGCGGCTGATGTATTACACGTACTTGTGGAGTTAGTCAACAAGGTACTAACTTGAAGTCATGGAAATAGACAGCATGGCGAGGAGTAAAAACTTAGTTGTTATTGTGTTGCAGTTTTGCTGCTGGGCAGTTTGGTACACAAACAAAAAGCACTTAACTATTTATTTGTTTGGTTTTAAAAAGACATTAGCAAAATTTTCATAATTTATGAGGGTCGTCAATACGTTATATATTTTCCGGATTTTTTTTTTGGAGTGTCCCATTTTATTAAAATAGAAAGAAAAATGATATCTGAATACCTCAGCTACTGTAAAATCGGAGACTTTGAAGTCCTATGTTATTAATTGACCACTAAAAGTATTTATTCTGGTCGGAGGCCAGCACGCTGCTACCTAATTTGCCAATTGAAAGTAGTGAAAATTTTCGTATAAATTTTGAACTTTTTAATCTCAACGTAATTATAGTAACACAAGTGCGAGTTTTAAGCGGCTGAAAAATCGCTTTGTAAATTATTATTTTTTTTTTGCTGACGGCTGTTTGCACTTTTTTCCATACAGTAACAAAAAATTTTAACTCGAAAAGTATTGCAAATATTTAACGAAAATTACCATGAACTCACTTTTGATCGCCAGTGTATATAAGTTAATAATTTGGGCACTTTTTAGAAGTTAAAATGCCTGCAAACTGTCAAAAAAGTTTACCGTTAAAATCATTACCATCTTATACAAGCTTTAAGGTAGCCACTCCGTTCACTACTCATTGCAATGTGGTAATTGAAAGGAAAATAGTTAGGAGAATTTATATGGCTGAATATTTGGTTTCTTCTGAGGTTGGGTTGCACGGGAAATGCGTGCCGAGGAGAACCTTAAGTGATTGTTCCCTATAAATTGCACAGTCTCCTACCTCGTCCTTCAAATATCCCAAAGAACATGCCCTTTTATAAGAACGCTTCAAAATTTGGAGAGAACTCATGTCTCCTTCTCGGCATATACGGCTCGCCGAAGAATGCCTATTTGCGTTCTTGATTTTGAACCTAGTCCTGTTTCTTAAAGTTTCCAATTTTAGCGTAACTTATTCTTACGGCCGCTGTGGTGTAGTGGTAAGCAGTGCGCGCTTCCACTCCACAATGCCTGGGTTCAAACCCTGGTCAAAGCAACATCGCAAAAATATAGAAAAAAGGTTTTTTCTTAACAGCGGTCGTCCCTCGGCAGGCAATGGCAAACCTCCGAGTGTATTTCTGCCATGAAAAACAGCTTCTCATAAAAATACAATCGCCGTTCGGAGTCGGCGTAAAACTGTAGGTCCCTCCGCTTTGTGTGACAACATCAAGGCGCACGCCACAAATCGGAGGAGAAGCTCGGCCAAACACTAACATATGTGTAAGCGCCAATCTATTATTATTATTATTCTTACGGATTATGTTAAATAGTCGTTTGCCTGAAGATCGGAGCTCAAAGAACTACGCTGTCCCCCATAGGTGCTTCCCAAATGCTTGCAAAATCTGAAAGACCTGGAACTTTCAAGAAGGCCCGTGTGAAAGCACCAGTGAAAATCTCGGTAATTACGGCTATTCGGATAGGCTCAGTTCCTGCAGATGCCAGTCAGTGGCGGATACAGACTTTTGGTTGGGGGGGCGGAGGGACGACTTGGGTCCACTTGTCAAATAATTTTAAATTTACTACACAAAGAAAAAAGTAACATAATTTTTTCAAACAGCATAATTTTCGGGCTTTTCATTTTAGCGATTTGAAAATTTTTAACAGAAAATGTATTTTATAAAGCATTTTCATATTATCATTTTATTTTATCGAAAAAGGCTGCACTTATTCTGTCCTTCAAATAAACGTGAGGGTGAGAGTTGCTTACAGTTGATTCTTAATTTATGCTTGTAAAAAAAAAATCATTTTCCGTATCAGAAAAGAATCAGAAAGTGTTTCCTATGAAATTAACTTAAGACTTACAGTGCAAGTGCACACAAATTTTTAATGGTCAAATGAAAATATGCAATAACTTTTTTATGAAATAGCGGCATCGTACATGTCAAAGCTTGTCCATGCTCCTACATGGCGTATGAGTAAAATTTTCCATGTTAAAGTTAAATTTTTTTTTAATTTACAATGCAAATTTAAAATGAAAATATCTGGGAAAAGTTACCTGATCTAGAAAAATGGTATCTATAGATCCGTAATCCACGACCCGAAATTAAGTTTACGTGTCTCGGCATTTTTTGTGTCCCTACAGTGTAATCTACAAAAAATCCTAAATAAAACCAACACTTAAAGTCTTAATTCAAGTGGCCAAACTCGAGCTAATGCTCTTCAATTCTGTTAATGTCCACGCGCTATTTAGTCATTAATGACAGCAAATTTTCATACACACACTTTCTGCTTTCAGTTGTTGATTTAGCCAAAGTGTAAGTGACAACATGGCAGCGCATACTACATATTTACTTGTCTGCGTCTGTACGCAAACTGTTTGCATATACACTTACGCTCATTAACATTCGTTTACATTGTGCAGAGGGAGAGATATGCAGACAGAAAGATTCGCTTGGCAACATTTTACAGAACAGACCAGCGTTGTGTAAGTAGTCGCATAGACTTTATTATCTGCCTTTTACATTCTTAAATATTTAAAAAGCAGTAAACGTTAGTCAGTCTTTAACACCATCAGTGTAGGGAAAGGATAGACGGTTGCACGCTGGTAAGGAACTGTGTATGTATGTACGTGAGTACGACATGAATTGCGCCCGTGGTCATTCAATGCAAGCTGTCAGGTACTACACTTTTGTACTGGCGTAAATATCCCTCGCCACCTACCTTTTTCTATGTATAGCTACAGTACATACAGTTCGTTGGTTCATTCATTCATTTATTCAACGCTTTACCTTGACTGTCTCTCACTGCATATCCTACGCGCGTTGTTTTGAAGAGCTCTCGTCGGTAGCCTACTGCATAGTTAACTAACTAAAGAATAGCTGACGGACAGACTGACTGACTGAACAGGGTTGGTCTGTTGGTTGGCTGGTTAAATTTTATTATTTGCTTACAGTGAATTGTTCTGTGATTTTGTTTTGCGCTGGCATTGACTCACTTTGCTAATTCCATTGTTGTCATGGTGATGCGAAAACAAAGGTAAATAACACAAGAAAAAAAAATATTAAAAAAAGTTGAAAAAAAACGAAATTAAAAGTGGAAGGCGAAGCGCTAAAATATGTAAGTATAAATGCCTGAATGAAAAAGTGAAAATTTGCCTTTAACGAAAGTGGATTTTTAAAATTCATGAGCTGAAATTAATGCGTGACAGGTGTTTCTCTATTCATATTTTTTATCATACATTTTTTATTTTGTCGCACAACTAAAGTTTTTCTCACAGATTAAGATGAAAGCTCTCTTGCTTAACCAGTAAAATAATTTTAATATAAAATCTAAAGGTTTGATGGTTGGTCGAAAAGTTCAAAGAAATCTGATAAAAATCCGAATCTATACAGATGACCCAAAAGTATGTAGGTGTCACAATAGCATTTCTATCTTACCGCAACAACTTTTACTAACGATAAACGCCGGTATACGTAAACTTAATTTTGGGTCGTAGATTACGGATCTGTATACCGTTTTTCTAGATCAAGTAATTTTCCAAGATTATTTCATTTTTAGTTTTCACTGCGGATGAAAAAAATTCTAATTTTTTCTTGGAAAATGTTGCTCATACGTCATGTACGCGTATGTACGAGTAGGCCATGTAAGATATCGCGTTTGAGTGACATTATTTCTTGTTCTTATTTCATAAAAAAATTGTTGCACATTTTCATTTGACTATTAAAAACTTGTTTACATATCCATCGATTTTCATCGATGATTTATTGGCAAAAGAAAAGGCTTTAATACAAATGAATTAAATTAAAACAAAATTATATCTTTTTTCTTGTCCTGAACTCTTCCTGAACTGGATAAACGGTATATACATATGTATGTAAAATCGTAAAAATTGTATGGGTTTTATGGGTAATTCTCATATGAGTAAACTTGGAGGCGTTCCACAGTGGGCAACTTTCAACTCATTTTTTTTTTCAAAATGGCGAGATAAATAATTTTCTTATCGAGAAATAAACAAACAAGAATTATACCGAACAAACATGTTTCGATCTTTAATATATCGAGCTCTAACCGCCAGAAAGATGTAAGCAAAATTTTCTTAAAAATTTTAACTTTGATGCAGAAATGTTCCTAGAGCATAAAGATGCATTTCTGCATCAAAAATAAAAATTTTGAAAAAATGTCGCTTACGTCTTTTTGGAGGTTAGGGCGCGATATGCTGATAAAAGGTTTGTTTTTTTTT
The DNA here is from genome assembly GCF_013731165.1 of Rhagoletis pomonella. Lineage (NCBI taxonomy): Eukaryota > Metazoa > Arthropoda > Insecta > Diptera > Tephritidae > Rhagoletis > Rhagoletis pomonella. The sequence continues at coordinate 67,006,503 of NW_023458559.1, read as the reverse complement.
GTAATACCTGCTCAGACAAGCTTTTCTAAAATTCTTTCCAAGTATTATTCAAAGCGGTAAAAAATTTACTCTTGATGAAAATGTAAAATATACTAAAATAAATAATTTACATACGTCACTAGCGTAGCAAAGCAAGACGGGCATTAATTTAATACAAAAATATTTTGTTGGTGTTGGTTGATATTTGCGGCAGGGTGAGAGATCGATGTACTTTTTGTAACGAATTTTCGGCATCCCATTGTGCAGTCTTCAGTATAATATTTCGTAATTTTCGAGGTTGCAAAATGGCAGTGAAGATGGCACAGCGCCAAAAACCAGCTTATCTCCAAACCATACTTAACAAGCGATGAGGGTAATTCCTTAAAAAACGACTTCGTACAAATAATGGGGCGCATTTTTGTTTTCATAGGAATCGAAAATAATGAAATTTTCCTATCATTTTCTATACAAAAATTTGAAATTTTCGATTCGTACGAAAACAAGAATATGCCTCAATCTTTGAGGAGCCCAACAACATTGGCTAGGTCTTTTTGGTAGGCATTATTCCATAAAAGCAGTAGTAAATTACTATCTTTTCAACAAAAATATATAGACCCCCTACAGAAAGTCACCTGCACAAGCGATATCGCCGCTACTACTAAAACGCTTACTAATAAAAGTTTGCATTGAATTGCCGCCAACCAAATTCCTTACAAAAATATCCATGTAATTGACATGAGTGAGAGAGTATAAGAAGAAGGCGAATGAGATATTATAGAGCACGAATGAAATAATATAAATAAATACAAAAAAAAAAACTAAAAAGGGCCAGAATAGCCAGAAGAGAATACGAAAACTGGCGCGGCAGTGGCAATACATAATAGAAATTTCCATGAGCCACCCACTTTAATTCGCTAGCAGCTCACATTTCCGTACCACTACTACTATTACAATTTTTTGTTATTTTATGATGGATTTTCGCCGGTATAGCAAAACACAGAATAGATGGTAAATATGCGCCACAAAATGGAAGAGGATTTATGTACCACAAGTAATGACGTAATAAATGTGGGTGGGGTGGCTTGCATGGATGAATCGAGCATTCGAGAGCAAACTGTTCTCTCTCTGCAACAGGTGGGGTTGGTACTGTTAATTCTCAGTTGCTCAAATATTTACGCTGTGCAGCAAATGTTGAATGCGGAAATTAATTGCCGTTTTGATATACTACGGGTTTACAGTTAAAGAGTAGGATTGCGTATGCGTTTGCCAGGGGAATCAGGATGAATGAGCGTAAGGAAATTGTGGCTGTTAACAAAGACGTAGGTAATTTGCTTCTTCATTTGTTTTACTTTGATTGCTATTCCAAGCGACAATTAATAATTTTCATAATTTTAGTTAACAAAATTTAGTAGTGTGCATATGATGTTTAGCTTTAGTTAGAGTAATTTGAATATTAACTGTAAAATATCAACCTTTTGTGTAAAGTTATTACATATAATTCAATGGACAAAAAAATATAATTTTTAGACGTAAATTATGGATCTGTGTACCGTTTTTCAAGATCAGGAAATTTTCCCCAAGATATGTATTTTCACTTTAACTTTGCAGTGCGAACTACGATATGGCGTATGAGTAACATTATTTCCTGCTTCTATTTCATCCAAAAAATTGCATATTTTAATTTGACCATTCAAAAGTAGTTTACTTATCCATCGCTTTTCATCGCTAGCAGCTTGAATTTTTGGCAAAAGAACAGGCTTTAATACAAATGAAAAAAATTTTTTACTATTTTTTTTTTTTAATTTCTTCCTTGTTTAAGTTTGATTTTCCCTACAGTGTAATTTATCAGAAATAAAATTGAAGTGTAAGGCACGGTGCACATTAGAGCGATGCGATATGAAAGCGACATCGACATGCTGAGTTCGTGGGAATTTGTAGGTAGCGATGAAAACTGTGCCCACTTACACGATACACAAGCGATATTTAGTTCTTATCACAACTTTACGACACTCACATATTGAACCATTTGTCTTATTATTTTTTAATGTTATTTATTTGTTTAAAAAAATATGGCAAAAAACCAAAAATATGTAAATACCAGTTTTAATCATTGCGTAACCTTCGAGAAAATTCTACAAACCTTCGTAAAAATTTTGAACTTTTTAATTCGATTTTCTTGCAATATTCTGGGTATGCCCATTGAACTCTAATACAATAAAAAGTAAGTTTAAAGTAACTGGAACTTACCGCTGATTTTTGGCAGTTTTTTTTGTTTGTTGACGATGCCAGTCATTTCCTTCCATACGAAGCACTTTCGGCGATTTTTTTTATATGTAGAAAATGAGCAATACCTTCTACGAAAAAAAATCACAAAAATCAGTGGTAAGTCCGAGCTACTTATAACTTGCACTTCATTATACTAAAATAGAATGAGCTGCAAAACGGCATACTTAAAATATTTCCAAAACATCGAATTTTTTTAAGGAAAGTTTGTCGATTTCTTCCCCATTTTCATGTTAAAATAATAATACAAATTTTTGTTTTGTATCTGTATGTATAAGCAGATGATCATGGGGATGAGGATTTCGGCGGTTTGAAATTATATGGCCACAACAGTTCAGTTAACTATATAATATGTTTCTAGCTTACAGTAATTTCTTTTAGATCCCTTCAGCACATTTGTACTAAGTTTAACCCATTCAACTTAACCTCACCTACCTCGGTATCTACATATGTATCCTTTCAAGCAAAACCACTAATCTTACGATGTTTAATATTGAATTTATTTTACTTTATTGTACAATTTTATTATTTATGATAACTTCTCATTTACATGCTTATTCACATACTTAGATACTTATTTAGCGGCACATATGCTTATTAACAATAACCATTAAATTCTATAATTATTATCATTTTTAACATCACTATTATTTTTATCATCAGCAATAACATTAAGTAGTATTAGTTTAACTAAAAACAAAAACAAAAAAGAAAACAAAATATTTTTTTTTGTTTATATTTCTTGTGAACGCATTTTTGTACTTAAAATCAATAAACAGTAGGAATGCACGTACAACAACAACGCTATATTTGTGTTGCAAGGGCACTCATACTTGTTTTTCTATCTAAAAAAAAGAAGTGAGCTGCGAATTTTACTAATCAAAACGCAAATATGCAACATAAATTACACACATACATAAGAAAATAGATTTTTTTACAGCGCTAATAAATACAAAATTAATATAAATTAACAAACACAGGCGCGTTGCAGTACGAAAATCGATTTTTTGCAAAAAAAAAGCAAAAAATTTCTAACATTGCGCGCTATGCCGCTCTTTGAACTGTATTTAAGGAAAGGTTGTGCGTGTTTTTTGTTTAAAAACTGTTTGTGTATGCATGCAGCGGTGTTGTGTGCGCACACACGCCACTGCAGTTTGTGTGTTTTTAGGAATTGAATTACATTTTTTATATTTTTTTTGATTATCATACAAAAAGTTTAATTTTTATACTACCTTCTCGTTTGCTATGCAAGTTAGGGAGGAAAAATGTTTAATACCTACATATAAAAATTTTTGTTTTACTAAGTTTTCTATACAAAATTTTTTTGGCACAAATTAAAAAAATTTTATTTAATTTTTTTTTGTTTAAATTTTTGTTTCTGTTTGTGTTTTTGCAAGCCAAATACAAAATACAAAAATAATTTCTTTTTATTTTTCACTACTTTTCGCCGTTTTGGCTGCGCTACGGAAGTGTTTTGTGCCTTTTGATTTATTTTTGGTTTTATATTTGAGCATTTTTAGAATACATTTTAGGCTTTTTTGAAGTAAGTAATAATAAAAAATTGCAAAGAAAATTTTTTATTTAATTTTCATGAAGTTACGAAAATTTTTACAATTATTTTTTTAAATTTTCATGCTACTAAAAATTAAAAAAAAAATTTCCAATAAAGTTTTTATCAAGATAATTAAGAATAAGAATTTTCCAAAAATGTTAATGAAAAAAAAAAATGTGATAAAAAAATTGAGATATAAAAAAAGTTCAAGCTTTTCTGAAAAGGTAGCTTTTCATGAAAAATTTTGAAAATTTTTAAAATAGTTTCGATTAATACGAAAAATAACAACCCAATTTAAAAAAAAAAAATTTACACAGCTTTAAAGGCATAATTATTAAATACAAACGTACATATGTATATGAAAAAAGAAAAATTCTTGACC
>NW_023458559.1:67001728-67002207 GCF_013731165.1 Rhagoletis pomonella | reverse complement strand
TCAAAAACATACGTACATATGTATATGAAAAAAGAAAAATTCTTCACCCAGCCTTGACACAGTTTATTGAAAATTTTTCATACAAATATTTCAGCATTTTACCTTGAAAAGAAATCAATTTAAAAGCTATTTTCCCTTTTGAAACTAGTTTTTGACTGTAGAATTGCTAGCAATTTTTACATTTTTATAATAAAATGGAAGAAAACTAACCAAATATTAAAAAAGAAAAAAGAAACTAAATTTCCTAAATTTTTAAATTTGTTTTGCATTGAAATAATAAATAAAGCTTTCTAAGTAGGTAGAACAAAAATGAAAAATCCGCTTAATCTATGCCATATTTTACTGAATTATTTTCTAAAAAAATAACAAAAAAAAGAATTGAACAGCTTGTGTGCAAGGTTGATGCAAAAATTACTTGACATAATATGTGTACGATTAATAATAATAATAATAATAATAGATTGGCGCTTACACATATG
>NW_023458559.1:66999001-67001628 GCF_013731165.1 Rhagoletis pomonella | reverse complement strand
ACACAGGCGCGTTGCAGTACGAAAAGCGATTTTTTGCAAAAAAAAAAGCAAAAAATTTCATACATTGCGCGCTATGCCGCTCTTAGAAATGTATTTAAGGAAAGGTTGTGCGTGTTTTTTTGTTTAAAAACTGTTTGTGTATGCATGCAGCGGTGTTGTGTTGATTTTCATACAAGAAATTTAATTTTCTTACTACCTTCTCTTTTGCCATGCAAGTTAGGGAGGAAAAATGTTGAATACCTACATATAAAAATTTTTGTTTTACTAAGTTTTCTATACAAATTTTTTTTGGCACAAATTAAAAAAATTTTATTTCATTTTTTTGTTTAAATTTTTGTTTCTGTTGGTTTCTTTGGAAGCCAAATACAAAATACAAAAATAATTTCTTTTTATTTTTCACTGCTTTCCGCCGCCGTTTTGGCTGCGCTTCGGAAGTGTTTTGTGCCTTTTGATTTATTTTTGGTTTTATATTTGAGCGTTTTTAGAATACATTTTAGGCTTTTTTGAGGTAAGTAATAATAAAAAATCGCTAAGAAAATTTTTTATTTAATTTTCATGAAGTTACGCAAATTTTTACAATTATTTTTTTAAATTTTCATGCTACTAAAAATTAAAAAAAAATTTGCAATAAAGTTTTTATCAAGATAATTAAGAATAAGATTTTAATGAAAAAAATTTGTGATAAAAAATGTGAAATATAAAAAAAGTTCAAATTTTTCTGAAAAGGTAGCTTGTCATGAAAAATGTTGAAAATTTTTAAAGTAGTTTCGATTAATACGAAAAATAACAACCCAATTCTAAAAAAATTTTCTACGGCTTTAAAGGCATAATTATCAAAAACATACGTACATATGTATATGAAAAAAGAAAAATTCTTCACCCAGCCTTGACACAGTTTATTGAAAATTTTTCATACAAATATTTCAGCATTTTACCTTGAAAAGAAATCAATTTAAAAGCTATTTTCCCTTTTGAAACTAGTTTTTGACTGTAGAATTGCTAGCAATTTTTACATTTTTATAATAAAATGGAAGAAAACTAACCAAATATTAAAAAAGAAAAAAGAAACTAAATTTCCTAAATTTTTAAATTTGTTTTGCATTGAAATAATAAATAAAGCTTTCTAAGTAGGTAGAACAAAAATGAAAAATCCGCTTAATCTATGCCATATTTTACTGAATTATTTTCTAAAAAAATAACAAAAAAAAGAATTGAACAGCTTGTGTGCAAGGTTGATGCAAAAATTACTTGACATAATATGTGTACGATTAATAATAATAATAATAATAATAGATTGGCGCTTACACATATGTTAGTGTTTGGCCGAGCTTCTCCTCCGATTTGTGGCGTGCGCCTTGATGTTGTCACACAAAGCGGAGGGACCTACAGTTTTACGCCGACTCCGAACGGCGATTGTATTTTTATGAGAAGCTGTTTTTCATGGCAGAAATACACTCGGAGGTTTGCCATTGCCTGCCGAGGGGCGACCGCTGTTAAGAAAAAACCTTTTTTCTTTATTTTTGCGATGTTGCTTTGACCAGGGTTTGAACCCAGGTGCTGCGGAGTGGAAGCGCGCACTGCTTACCACTACACCACAGCGGCCGACAATGTGGACGATTACAAATGACAAAATTCATTAGAAATTTACGAAGACCATTGATTGATTGTAGTTCGTTGAAATGCATGTATCTATGTACATTAGGGTGGTTCTTAAATATCCGTATTTAAATTTTACCCCCTTATTTTGTTCTACGTGCAAAATAATGACATCCAGGAAAATTAAAAAATTAAAAAAAAATGTTTAGAGATCGCTAACCGGGTTTCTTAAACCTTTATTTGTTTTTTAAATCACACAAAATTCGAGAAAATATTGAAATCTGATGGATTTGACATGTTATTGAAACTTGTTCACATTAGAGTTGGGAAATTTAGTTCATTTGAGTGAACCGTTCACTTGCAGTTCGTTCACCTTAGTGAACTAGTTCTTTAGTTCTTATAGTTCATTTAGTTCACTATTTCATTTAATTCAATTGACGAATACATTTACGTTATTTTAAACAAAGTTCAATTATTTTTATTATTTTACATACAAACCAAAACATTTGGTAATTTGAATTCACAGAATACTTTTACATACACAAAAAACGTATGTTTAGGAACTTAAGTCTTATAAAAATTATTCAGCCTTTTTCATTGGATGGCATATTTGTACTAATGGTCATCTTCTTAGCATTATTGTTGTTACACAAAAATATTTTGTTGTGTACGTAGCTTATTTCATTTTAACATCAATCACTTACAGAGTTTTCGTATAAATACAATACAAATAAACGAGTATTTTTATAAAAAAAAAACTTTAACAAATTCATAGAATAAAAACATATGCATGCACATATGTACGATACGTAAAGACTTACATATTGCTGTGCAAAAACATTAAATTAGAAAGCTTGTTGGATTTTAAAAGAGTTCTACGCTCGTTTAATATTTGCCCTGCCCCCGAAAAAACTCGTTCGCATGGAACTGAAGTAGCAACAATATACTTTCTATATCTCCAATTGACACAAATACACAATATGTAAATGAAAATATTTCCGTGAAATCTGCTTTTGGCGTACAAATAAAAA
>NW_023458559.1:66996406-66998901 GCF_013731165.1 Rhagoletis pomonella | reverse complement strand
AAAAAACTTCTGTGTAACGCGGTCAAAGTCACTGTCTTCAAGTGCGAACTTTTGCTTGAATGCATCTGTACACAACATAAAATAACATTACATATTTGTAAGCATACAAATTATAAAAGTAAAACCCACTACGTATTGCCAATGTGATTCGAAGGCCTCTAACACACTTTTTCGTATCTGTTCCACGCCAAGAACATTGTCTTGCTACGTCATCCGATATCAAGGAGCTCCTGGCGCCTCTCCTGATAAATTCATCATACGTTTTTTCAGAATTGGCGACTAATTCCATGACCTTGAGAAAAATGTGAAATTTTTTAGCAGATACGATTTAATTTCGAAACGTTTTCTATAAACGTCAATCTGGCCGTGTTGACTGGGCTACTTACCAAATTTTTAAAGGACTGCTCTTCTTTGATACTTTCTTCAAATGCTTCGAAGGCCTCAAATGTAACTAATGGAGACATTGGCAACGTCAATTTTGGCTTATGTGCCTCGCCGCAAACTCGTGCTTTTATAGATGAAACTTCACTCCTTAAAGAAATTAACTCAGCACCTTGACGATCAATTTTGGTTAGCAACTGATCAATTTTATCAGTTGTTGCCCGCTGGGTTTCCATAATTTTCTTTATAAGGTTCAATATGTCTGTAAATGTAATAAATAAATCTTGTAAGTCGGCATTAAATAAGAAACTGTTTTATTGCATTACCGGAGTTATTGCAGTGGATGCTTGGAGCACTATTAGATATATCTGAAATAGATTATAAGTGTAATTAATGGAATATATACACATACATATGTTGTTTATTGGTTGTTATATATCGTCAATGCCTTTGCAAAACCACGACGGTTTATATTATGTTTATATTTTATCAGTGTTTTACCTTCTAGTCTATAATTTGGTATATTTTTGTCGCGAACTCCACTTTCACTGACATCAAAATTGAACATGTAGGATGAATTCATATTTATTGATCTGAAATTAGTCAATTAAGGGTAAGTAAATATGCATTTCACTGCCCTCAAAATGAAATATTTTTTCTGATATTTTTTCTATATTATGTTGAAATATGTTTGACACGAAAGTGAGTTCTTTTGAAGAGAATATGCCTACAAAATTGGAGTTTATTGGAAAAGTAAAAAACTGTTCTAAATCAATAACTAGATGGCTATGGAAAATTTGATTTTTAATTTTAATAATTTTAATAATTGTATATTTGTTGTTATCTTTTAAAAAGTAAAAACAATCGCGATCTTTTGCATCAAAATACCAGTGATTATATGAAATTTTGCCATTGGACCCATTTAACTTCAGAACTTTCTCTTTGAGGACGACTTTTAAGATACTACGTTCTACAATTCGGTTGTATAATTGCTCTAAGGGGTAGTTAGACTTTTTCACCATTTTTTTAGTTGCCCTAAGAAGCTTTCAAACGGAAAGGAGCTTATAGTCTGTAGAGAACCATATTGAAGAGTTTGCTGGCTTAAATGTGTTAAGCAATGAAAATTAAATGTGAGCATTGAAAACATATAAAAAGAAGGTACTTGACTTACAAAGTCATGTAGCAATCCAGATGCAAGAGAGTTTTGTGTTACACAATACTCTTTGTGGAGAAGAAGTCGAATTCCTAAGCTAAGTAATAGAAAATGATTGTACAAACCTGTACCTAAAACGTCCTTTAATACCATAGGTCCTGTATACAATAAAAACGTACGAAACTCTGTGGCCTTAAATCTTTCGAGATCATCTAGAGATCTAACTCCTCTATTAAATTCCCTAGGTAAAAACTTTTTTAAACACGTTAGTTTATTATTTAGTGAAGTTATGGAGTGCCTACTTAAAGAAAATGTGTGACCTTTTGCTTTCGTTAAAGCTACAAGCACCGATTTTACGACTCCAAGGCAAACAACGTGCATATAATCTAAGGGAAACTGATTTACCATAGCAATTGGCAAATCTTCAAGAATTAGTTTGCCTTGTATATTGTGGTGCTCTGGTTGAACACGGTTTCGAAAGCTATCATTAGTTCGTTGTAAGTTAACTGATTTTCTAAAAATTAGTCGTCTATTAAAACTTTCGCCCTTCTGAATGCAAAGGTTGCAAGAATAAAATCCGGATTGATGATTCACACCTAAAATAAAAGCGCGGGCTGGCGCATCGCAAATAAATGCTCTGATTGATATTTGGAACATCCTTTCTTGAAATACCATGCCCTCCGTAACTAATTCTCCTAATTCGCAGACGAATTGTTCCAAATAAACATTGGGATTACGAGGCTTTGAATTACCTACATATATTCCAGCTACTAATACTGGCTTTGTACCATTGACGTTAATCAAACTGGGCCATGCTTGTTTCTGTGTACTCTTATACAACGGAAGGCCATCTACATTAACATTTAAACTGATAGTTGAAGATGGATAATAAAAATTCATGAGGAAATCTGTTAAGGCATCTTTTACGCCATAATTTACATACTCGCCTGGCTCTACACTA
>NW_023458559.1:66993835-66996306 GCF_013731165.1 Rhagoletis pomonella | reverse complement strand
CAAATGTATACATAAATGATCAGGATGAAAAAAGAAATCGATTAAGCCATGTCTGTCTGTCCGTCCGTCTGTCCGTCTGTCCGTCTGTCCGTGTACACGATAACTCGAGCAAAAATTGAGATATCTCAACGAAATTTGGTATGTAGGTTTCCCTTAATCCAAGGTAGGTTGGTATTGAAAATGGGCGAAATCGGACTTTAACCACGCCCACTTCCCATATAACGGTAATTTCCAGAAATACGAAAACTGCGATATTTTAGTAACTACTGAAGATAATTCACTCAAAATTGATATTTACAATAATTTTTAGATGAAAAATAAGAATATTATAAATTTTTGGAAAATGGGCGTAGCCACGCCCACTTATGGTTACATGTATATATCTTGGTAACCGCTGCACCAATTTCTTCCAAACTTGGCACAGTTATTGGCCTTCGCATAACATACCAAATGGCCGAAAATTTTTAAAATCGCTCAATAACCACGCCTACTTCCCATATAACGGTAATTTTCAGAAACACGAAAACTGCGATATTTTAGTAACTACTGGAGATTATTCACTCAAAATTGATATTTATAATAAGTTTTAGACGAAAAATAAGAATATTATAAATTTTTGGAAAATGGGCGTAGCCACGCCCACTTATGGTTACATGTGTATATCTTGGTAACCGCTGCACCAATTTCTTCCAAACTTGGCACAGTTGTTGGCCTTGGTACAGCATAACAAACCGCCGAAACTTTTTAAAATCGGACAATAACCACGCCCACATCCCATATAACGGTAATTTAGAGAAATACAAAATCTTCGATAAATCATTAAATATTGAAGCTAATTTATTCAAAATTAATGCTTGCAACAATTCCTTACCAAGAAATACGTCTATGGTAAAATTTTGGAAAATGGGCGTGGCACCGCCCACTTATGATCACATATAAGTATGTCGGTAACCGTTCTACCAATTTGTACCAAACTCGGTATGGTTATTGTACTTGCCACGTGTAAGCAAAACGTTGAAAATTATTGAAGTCGGACTAAAATAACGGCCGATTCTCATATAACGGTAAATTTAAGAAATGCTTGAAACTTCAATATTTCGAAATTGAAGGACGCTAATTTACTCAAAATTGATACACCTCGGCTTACCATCTAGCGGAAGGTTTCAGAAGGGTGAAAAAACATATATTTAATACTTGCGCCGGGTATTTAATGTTCGGCTCCGCCCGAACTTAGACTTTCTTACTTGTTCTTTATTATGATTTTGTGGACCGATCTTAAAAAAAGCTACTAGACATGAAAGAAGGAAGTGTACACTATAATTTGAAACCACATTGTCGTGATTTGCGATTGATGTCGTTTCAATCATTTCAAGTGGGGCTCTTTGAGAAATTTATTTTTAGCAAAAATTTCAAAAAATAGTAATTTTGTTCTCTTGTCGGGAAATATTTTTTCATAGGGATCCTTCACATTGGATCCTTGGCTAAGAACTTCTGTGGAAAAATTTTCGGCAAACAATAAAGCTACACACATACATACTACTTGTGTATGTAGTGGTTAAGTATAACGTAGACAAATTTTATTAGCATTTAATAAATAAAAAAATAAAAAACAGAAAAAGAAAAAGAACTCAATTCCACACACAAATCACAAAAAACTAAGACAAAAAGAAAACATGTCAAATGCATGTAATTAACAAACAAACAAAAATGGACAAAGAAATATCAAAACTTTAAAGCATTTACAGCATAAGCGGCTTAAGTAAAATATTTTTAGTAAGAAAAAATAACGGTTTTGCGCTTGCTTAAATTTTTCATTTTTTTGAATAATTAGTAGAAATTTTCAAAATTTGTATAAAATTGTAGAACACACTCGTACATAGTTATGTACATGGTACATACATACATACATACATACCTAAACGTCAATATATTGCCAAGCGTAGCGGTTAAATGAGCATAGCTAGTTATTGTTGTTGTTGGTGGCTCATTATATTTAATAAGAAATGTCTTCATATTTTTCAATACTTATTTGTTTTTGTACGTTCAAATAGCAAAAGGTAAAATTTTGTAGAAAGTATTGAAAAATGTTTTTAACCAAAGAATTTCAAACAGAATTTATTTTTATTTTTTTTTTTCAATTATTCGATGAAAAATAATTCTTTGCACTATAAGACTACAACCACACACATAATTTGCTTTATTAACCCTTGATATTTACAACAATTTAATACATTTGGATGGTCCTTAAAGTATCAACATCCTGTGGCACCCCTTTATTTTGTTCCAAGTACAAAATTAAGATATCCAGATTTAAAAATTAAAAAAAAGAAAAAATTCAGAGGTCGCTGCCAGGGTTTAAAAAAAGATTTGAAATAACTTTGACTTTGCGCAGCTATAACTCAATGAGTTTATGGATTTATGTGAACTAGGCTTGGGTAGTTCTTGAACTAAATGAACTAAAGAACTAGTTC
>NW_023458559.1:66973311-66993735 GCF_013731165.1 Rhagoletis pomonella | reverse complement strand
TTTTTTTTTTGCGAATACATTGATAGTTAATTAAACGTGTTTTCAAATGAAATTCCACTCTTGTTTTTATCTTTCAGAGCTATACCGATGAGGATCACAGCTTAGCCTCAGTACGTCCACATTTATATCATTCGTTGGATCGTTTCTTTGGCGATTGCTTCGGCAACAAGCGTATGATGTCACGCTGGAATGGTAAATGATTGTACCGTTATAATAGCACCAGCAATAAGAAAAGGACAAGCAAACAAGTTATTTAGCGAAGGAAAAAGGAAAAATAAGCAGAGAAAACGAAAGGATAAAATTAAGGGAAAGCAAAAGTAAAAAGCTAAAACGTGATGCAACTAAAGACAATATCGGTGGCAGCTAAGGAAAAATAAATTTCTAACAAAAATACGGATAAAACAAGGAACTAACTGAGAAAGCACGCTGGTGGTGAAGAGTAAGAAAATTTAATAATTTTATTCAAGAAGAAAACTAACGAAAGCGACTATGCGGCGAACGAATTTTTGTACTTAAGTAAGTTATGTATGTAAGTGATAAGCTGATACTTTTTACGCACATAAAATCTACATACATACATGCAAACATACACACGAGTGTCAGCGGAGTAAGCTTTTATCTATGCGCGTATGTATCTCCATTGAACTAAACAACCAACCAGGAAATCTAGAGGAAGAAAATTAGCATACATACATATATACACACTTTCGGCAAACAATAAAGCTACACACATACATACTACTTGTGTATGTAGTGGTTAAGTATAACGTAGACAAATTTTATTAGCATTTAATAAATTTAAAAAAAACAGAAAAAGAACTCAATTCCACACACAAATCACAAAAAACTCAGACAAAAACAAAACATGTCAAATGCATGTAATTAACAAACAAAAAAATGGACAAAGAAATATCAAAACTTTAAAGCATGTACGGTATAAGCGGCTTAAGTAAAATATTTTTAGTACGGAAAAATAACGGTCTTGCGCTTGCTTGATTTTTTATTTTTTTTTGAATAATTAGTAGAAATTTTCAAAATTTTTATAAGATAGTAGAATACACTCGTACATAGTTATGTACATGGTACATACATACACACATACATACCTAAACGTCAATGTATTGCCAAGCGTAGCGGTTAAATGAGCCTAGCTAGTTGTTGTTGTTGTTGGTGCCTCATTATGACAGTTTAAGAAGAAATGTCTTCATATTTTGCAATACTTATTTGTTTTTGTACGTTCAAATAGCAAAAGGTAAAATTTTGTAGAAAGTATTGAAAAATGTTGTTAACCATAGAATTTCAAACAAAACTTATTTCGTTTTTTTTTCAACTATTCGATGAAAAATAATTCTTTGCACTATTAGAATACAACCACACACATAATTTGTTTTATTAACCTTTTTGATACTTCCAACATATTTAATACATTAGGATGGTCCTTAAAGTATCAACATCCTGTGGCACCCCTTTATTTTGTTCCAAGTACAAAATAAAGATATCCAGATTTAAAAATTAAAATAAGAATAGAGGTCGCTGGCAGGGTTAAAAAAATCTAAAAACTTTGACAGCAGCTATAACTCAATGAGTTTATGTGAACAATTTTCATTAACATGTCAAATCCATCAGATTTCTATATTTTCTCGAATTTTGTGTGATTTAAAAAACAAATAAAGGTTTTAGAAACCCGGTTAGCGATCTCAAAAATTTTTTTTTTATTTTCTTGGAGGCCATTATTTTGCACGTAGAACAAAATAAAGGGGTGAACCATACTAAATTCAAATACTGATATTTTAATAACCACCCTAATGTACATAGATACATGCATTTCAACGAACTACAATCAATCAATGGTCTTCGTAAATTTTTAGTGAATTTTGTCATTTGTAATCGTCCACATATTATGTTAAGTAATTTTTGCATCAACCTTGCACACAGCTGATCAATTTTTTTTTTGTTATTTTTTTAGAAAATAATTCAGTAAAGTATGACATAGATTAAGCGGATTTTTAATTTTTGTTCTACCTACCTAGAAAGCTATATTTATTATCTCAATGCAAAAAAATTTTAAAAATTTAGAAATTTAGAAAAATTTAGTTTTTTTCTTATTTTATTATAAAAATTAAAAATTGCTAGCAATTTTTATACAAAAATATTTAAAGGGCAAAAAAAATATCAAAGCAATGCATTTGCCATTTTATGAAAATTTTATTCGCTTTCTTTTTTAAAATTAATTTTTTCTACAGTAAAAAACTAGTTTCAAAAGAGAAAATAGCTTTTAAATTGATTTCTTAAAAATACAGCCCAATTCTTAAAAAAAATCGCTGCAACAGCTTTTCAAGGTAAAATGCTGATATATATGTGTGAAAAAGTTTCAGTAAACTGTGTCAAGGCTGGGTCAAGAATTTTTTCTTTTTTCATATATGTATATATGTACGCCTTTAAAGCCGTGTAAAATTATTTTAGAATTGGGTTGTTATTTTTCGTATTAATCAAAACTACTTTAAAAATTTTCAAAATTTTTCATGACAAGCTACCTTTTCAGAAAAATCTTGAACTTTTTTTATATTGCAAATTTTTTATCACATTTTTTTTTCATTAACATTTTTAGAAAAATCTTATTCTTAATTATCTTGATAAAAAATTTATTGGAAATTTTTTTTTTAATTTTTGGTAGCATGAAAATTTAAAAAAATAATTGTAAAAATTTTCGTAACTTCATGAAAATTAAATAAAAAATTTTCTTAGCGATTTTGTATTATTACTTACCTCAAAAAAGCCTAAAATGTCATCTAAAAACGCTCAAATATAAAACCAAAAATAAATCAAAAGGCACAAAACACTTCCGAAGCGCAGCCAAAACGGCGGCGAAAAGCAGTGAAAAATAAAAAGAAATTATTTTTGTATTTTGTATTTGGCTTGCAAAGAAACCAACAGAAACAAAAATTTAAACAAAAAAAAATAAAAAATTTTTTTAATTTGTGCCAAAAAAATTTTGTATAGAAAACTTAGTAAAACAAAAACTTTTTATATTAAGGTATCAAACATTTTTCCTCCCTAACTTGCATAGCAAAAGAGATGGTAGTAAAAAAATTAAAATTTTTGTATGAAAATCAAAAAAATATAAAAAATGTAATTCAGTTCCAAAAAACACACAAACTGCAGTGGCGTGTGCGCGCACACAACACCGCTGCATGCATACACTAACAGTTTTTAAACAAAAAAACACGCACAACCTTTCCTTAAATACAGTTCAAAGAGCGGCATAGCGCGCAATGTAAGAAATTTTTTGCTTTTTTTTTTTGCAAAAAATCGCTTTTCGTACTGCAACGCGCCTGTGTTTGTTAATTTATATTAATTTTGTATTTATTAGCGCTGTAAAAAAATCTCTTTTCTAATGTATGTATGTAATTTATGTTGCATATTTGCGTTTTGATTAGTAAAATTCCAGCTCACTTCTTTTTTTTAGATAGAAAAACAAGTATGAGTGCCCTTGCAACACAAATATAGCGTTGTTGCTGTACGTGCATTCCTACTGTTTATTGATTTTAAGTACAAAAATGCGTTCACAAGGAATATAAGAAAAAATATATATTTTGTTTTCTTTTTTGTTTTTGTTTTTAGTTAAACTAATACTACTTAATGTTATTGCTGATGATAAAAATAATAGTGATGTTAAAAATGATAATAATTGTAGAATTTAATGGTTATTGTTAATAAGCATATGTGCCGCTAAATAAGTATCTAAGTAAGTGAATAAGTATGTAAATGAGAAGTTATCATAAATAATAAAATTGTACAATAAAGTAAAATAAATTCAATATTAAACATCTTAATATTAGTGGTTTCGCTTGAAAAGATGTATGTAGATACTAAGGTAAGTGAGGTTAAGTTGAATGGGTTAAACTTAGTAAAAATGTGCTGAAAGGATCTGAAAGAAATTACTGTAAGCTAGAAACACATTATGTGTATATATAAATACGCCACAAGAAAATTTTGCAATCCCTTTTTTGAAGGCACCGTTCGCTGGATTGCAATGAAACATACACCGATTTAAAGGATATGACTTCCTCTAATCCAGAAATATTAATCCCGATACATAGGGCATCTGACATATAGATTAAAATATGGAAACCACTATATCTCTAAAACCAATTATGCTGGGGAACTGAAACTTAGCACATACGCATAGATTGTAAATAGGTGGCAGGTAATAAGGTCAATGGAAATAATGTTGACTTTATTTCGCTTTTCGCACCAGGGTGGGAAATAAAGTCAATTGACATTATTACCTTTTCAAAAGCGAAATAAAGTCAACAAAAATTTGGAAATAAAGTCATTGACGCTATTTCCTCATTCAAATGGAAATAGCGTCAACAATGCTTAAAGTATGTCGATTCATAGAAAAAAATGTTGTTCTTACAATAAACATTGCCCCGTAAGTGTTGTTTTTTAATAGATGAAAAAGGTTATTGCCAAATCCTCAGTGCTGTGAAATTAATCCACACACAATCATGAACTACCACCAATTGATTTTATTAAAAAAATTTAAATTACGAATATGTAAAAACACGATGCGAAAAACTAAACACCTGCGCACAGCTGGAATACGAGAAATATTTGAAGAAAGAGTGTAGAAATGATCCATAACTTGCAAAACTTGTTAAAGCGAACACTATTAAATTGAAGAAACAGTCCATGTCCAAAAACCCCGGAGGAACACTGAAAGAATTCTGTGATTTAAATTAGCATATTTTGAACGAATTCGGAATGTCTAAGGTGGAAACGAAACCAACCTTTCTATAAGGAAACAATTATGGAAAAAGAATTTTCTTACACTGTATTCATGTCTCCGCCAGCAATTTGTGACGGCATCATTTAAAAGCAGCTAAGGAGAATGACGACACTATTTATTAGATGGCACATTCAACGAGCCAATGCGCCAAAATGCGGGTATAAACAATTACTGATCATTTAATATCGGAACCGAGATCATATAAGTTAATTGATTGGTTTTCACACACTTTTGAAATAGAAATTATATGCTTTTTTACTGCAGACAAGTTGCTTCCCCAAAACACAGCAGAAATCTTCCAATCAAGGCTGCCAATTATCCTTAGTTATGAGGTGCCATATTGAGGATAAAAAAGTGTTAAATAGAAAAATAAAGTGCCAAAAAAGGTGTCATTCCTTTTAATCATTCACATTTAGCAATAAAATAAAGCTACATTTTCCAAACAAAAGTGCATTGATAAAATAAGATAAACCAGTTGAATAGCCTTTATAAATTAGAAAATTTTAGTTGAGATAAAGAAGTGCACGCAAAGGATTTCACAAAAATGTATTGAAATGTTATTGTTTTTACAAAAGTACCATTTTGGCACTTTGTGCCAAATTGAAAAATTAAGTGCCATTTGAAGTAAAATAGGGACAAATGGCACGGTTTGAGCCAAGTTGGCATCCCTGCTTCCAATAACTTACAAATATAAAAATGTCAAATATCGGGGGCTTGAATTCATTAATACCCTCTATCTGCAATTTGCACAAAAACTAATTTGTGATTTTAGAAACCATCTGGGACTTATTACCTGCCGTTATAACGGGTGATTTTTTTGAGGTTAGGATTTTCATGCATTAGTATTTGACAGATCACGTGGGATTTCAGACATGGTGTCAAAGAGAAAGATGCTCAGTATGCTTTGAAATTTCATCATGAATAGACTTACTAACGAGCAACGCTTGCAAATCATTGAATTTTATTACCAAAATCAGTGTTCGGTTCGAAATGTCGACAAATCGAAATTATCGACAAATTTTGTTCAGCGATGAGGCTCATTTCTGGTTGAATGGCTTCGTAAATAAGCAAAATTGCCGCATTTGGAGTGAAGAGCAACCAGAAGCCGTTCAAGAACTGCCCATGCATCCCGAAAAATGCACTGTTTGGTGTGGTTTGTACGCTGGTGGAATCATTGGACCGTATTTTTTCAAAGATGCTGTTGGACGCAACGTTACGGTGAATGGCGATCGCTATCGTTCGATGCTAACAAACTTTTTGTTGCCAAAAATGGAAGAACTGAACTTGGTTGACATGTGGTTTCAACAAGATGGCGCTACATGCCACACAGCTCGCGATTCTATGGCCATTTTGAGGGAAAACTTCGGAGAACAATTCATCTCAAGAAATGGACCGGTAAGTTGGCCACCAAGATCATGCGATTTGACGCCTTTAGACTATTTTTTGTGGGGCTACGTCAAGTCTAAAGTCTACAGAAATAAGCCAGCAACTATTCCAGCTTTGGAAGACAACATTTCCGAAGAAATTCGGGCTATTCCGGCCGAAATGCTCGAAAAAGTTGCCCAAAATTGGACTTTCCGAATGGACCACCTAAGACGCAGCCGCGGTCAACATTTATTGAAATTATCTTCAAAAAGTAAATGTCATGGACCAATCTAACGTTTCAAATAAAGAACCGATGAGATTTTGCAAATTTTATGCGTTTTTTTTAAAAAAAAAGTTATCAAGCTCTTAAAAAATCACCCGTTATAAGGTAAAATTAATATCACTGATTACAGTTAAAGCTTAGGTGCATTTTTATGCAGATAGAGGGTATTATTGAATATAAGCCCTCGATGTTTAAAATATATAAAAATTTTATTTCAACGTATACAAAAAATAAATCTACCTGCGTTACAGCACGACGGGAGACCGGGAAGGGGGGGCTGCGGCGTAGCGTGACGTGGTGTGCGCGCCGGTCGCGCGGGGCGCGAGCTAATCAAATTTAATGTTTGAAAGAGAAATAATGTCAATGGATTTTATTTCGTTTTTACAAAGGTAATAATGTGCGAAATAAAGTCAATTGACCTTATTTCCGTTGATCTTATTACCTGTCACCTGTAAATACCCTACTGACGGTGTAAAATTGTAGGTACTGGGAAAGTGGGCGTGGCTCCGCCCAAACAAACTGAAATTCTCATATCGCTTATCTCAGGAACCGCCTACGCTAACGTCCTGAAATTTTACACAGCAATATATATTGTCAATACCGTACTTACGGCGAAATATGGTAGATAATGGGAAAGTGGGCGTGGCACCGCCCAAACAAACTGAAATTCTCATATCGCTTATCTCAGAAACCGCCTACGCTATCGTCCTGAAATTTGACACAGCAACATATGTTGTCAATACCGTACTTACGGCGAAGAGTGGTGGATTTTGGAAAGAGGGGCGTGGCACCGCCCATTAAAATTCAAATTCTCATATCGCTTATCTCTGGAACCGCCGATGCTAACGTCCTCAAATTTGACACAGCAATATATATTGTCAATACCGTACCTACGGCGAAAAGTTGTAGATTTTGGAAAAGGGGGAGTGTCACCGCCCATACAAACTGAAATTCTCATATCGCTTTTCTCTGGAACCACTTATGCTAACGTCCCGAAAATTTACACAGCAACATATGTTGTCAATACCGTACTTATGGAAATATTATATTTTGTTGTAAGCCTTTAAGATACTTTCTCAAACGTTAACGATTCTGATGAAAAAAGAAAGAGTTTATGAAGATGTTTAGTTTTTAACCTCCAAGAGGCTCTGAGACAAATATAATCGAAAAACTCATTTACAGTCTGAATTGGTATATGTTTGACATATTAGTCAGTGATGAACATCTCATCTATACATACAAATATATATGCTTATTTTTTATAAATGAAAATCGAGGTTCCTTTTTCGGTCTAATTTCAAAAGCTACTGAAGAAAGGAGACTTGGTAGAATTAGCATTAATCAATCCGGTATTAACGTTCATAATTCGATTTTAAGTTTTCCTGTAAATTCGCTATAGATTATGCTGGTGGACTTCAAAATGGTAATTCGCATAAAGGAGTTAGTATTGGTGACAGGTAAAAACCCAGCGGACCAAATGCTCGCAAATGATAACGCATGCGATTGAAAGGCGAGATTTAACCCGGCAAAACTCTCGCAAATGAATCGGGAAACGATAGCAATATGATTAATATGTCGTTCAGTTTGTGGCAGTGAAACTTTCATTTACGATAGTTGCAAGAAATAACGTTAGTGAGCATTTGGCGATATATTTTGCGAGGTTGTTTTGATATTTCTAGCGACAAGGATAAAATACTAAATGTGATACGTTATCGATTCAAAATAGAATATAAAAAAAATATTTTTTCCGAGTCGGCATTAATATCAAATAAGTATCGCAAAAGATATCGCAAACGGTTCGCAAGAAATAAGACTTTGAAAGACTTTTATTTGTTTCATTCCCATTTTATTCCCCATTAATAAATATTTTTTATTATTATTTAATGTTTTTTATTGTTTATATATATTGTTTAAACTAAAATTCGGGCATAGAAGAAATTAAAAACTGAAATTTCACATACATAACTTAAAAGTATTACGCACTTCTTTGGCAGCTTACAGGAATATATTTTTTGAGTATAAATAAATTAAAGATTATGAAAACAAGGCACTCTTTGGCCATTAAACATCTAACTACAGTACGTATAAATAGCGATGCTCCTCTGCAATAACGACACAATTCAAAATTCCAAAAACCGTTACTATTGTTAAGTGGCTCTTGTCTCTAATCCTTGTCTAATCCATTTCCAGCCCTTACTAAAGTAAGCAGTAAGGATTACTAAAGTAATTACTAAAGATTATACATAGATCCGACAAGGATTAGAGACATGAGTCACTTAACATTAGTAAGGGTTTTTATTTTTTGAATTTTGAATTGTGTCGTTAATCCACAGGACCATCAATATGTTAATAACCAATTCACCAAGAACATTATATTTTAGGTATTTTTGAATTACATTTTTCTAATCTTGCCAGTCTTTCCTGCGCGTATTGAAAAAACTTCTGTGTAACGCGGTCAAAGTCACTGTCTTCAAGTGCGAACTTTTGCTTGAATGCATCTGTACACAACATAAAATAACATTACATATTTGTAAGCATACAAATTATAAAATTAAAACCCACTACGTATTGCCAATGTGATTCGAAGGCCTCTAACACACTTTTTCGTATCTGTTCCACGCCAAGAACATTGTCTTGCTACGTCATCCGATATCAATAGGCGCCAGGAGCTCCTGATAAATTTATCATACGTTTTTTCAGAATTGGCGACTAATTCCATGACCTTGAGAAAAATGTGAAATTTTTTAGCAGATACGATTTAATTTCGAAACGTTTTCTATAAACGTCAATCTGGCCGTGTTGACTGGGCTACTTACCAAATTTTTAAAGGACTGCTCTTCTTTGATACTTTCTTCAAATGCTTCGAAGGCCTCAAATTTAACTAACGGAGACATTGGCAACGTCAATTTTGGCTTATGTGCCTCGCCGCAAACTCGTGCTTTTATAGATGAAACTTCACTCCTTAAAGAAATTAACTCAGCACCTTGACGATCAATTTTGGTTAGCAACTGATCAATTTTATCAGTTGTTGCCCGCTGGGTTTCCATAATTTTCTTTATAAGGTTCAATATGTCTGTAAATGTAATAAATAAATCTTGTAAGTCGGCATTAAATAAGAAACTGTTTTATTGTATTACCGGAGTTATTGCAGTGGCTGCTTGGAGCACTATTAGATATATCTGAAATAGATTATAAGTGTAATTAATGGAATATATACACATACATATGTTGTTTATTGGTTGTTATATATCGTCAATGCCTTTGCAAAACCACAACGGTTTATATTATGTTTATATTTTATCAGTGTTTTACCTTCTAGTCTATAATTTGGTATATTTTTGTCGCGAACTCCACTTTCACTGACATCAAAATTGAACATGTAGGATGAATTCATATTTATTGATCTGAAATTAGTCAATTAAGGGAAAGTAAATATGCATTTCACTGCCCTCAAAATGAAATATTTTTCCTGATATTTTTTCTATATTATGTTGAAATATGTTTGAGTCGAAAGTGAGTTCTTTTGAAGAGAATATGCCTACAAAAGTGGGTTTATTGGAAAAGTAAAAAACGGTTCTAAATCAATAACTAGATGGCTATGGAAAATTTTATTTTTAATTTTAATAATTTTAAAAACTGTATATTTGTTGTTATCTTTTAAAAAGTAAAAACAATCGCGATCTTTTGCATCAAAATACCAGTGATTATATGAAATTTTGCCATTGGACCCATTTAACTTCAGAACTTTCTCTTTGAGGACGACTTTTAAGATACTACGTTCTACAATTCGGTTGTATAATTGCTCTAAGGGGTAGTTAGACTTTTTCAACATTTTTTTTAGTTGCCCTAAGAAGCTTTCAAACGGAAAGGAGCTTATAGTCTGTAGAGAACCATATTGAAGAGTTTGCTGGCTTAAATGTGTTAAGCAATGAAAATTAAATGTGAGCATTGAAAACATATAAAAAGAAGGTACTTGACTTACAAAGTCATCTAGCAATCCAGATGCAAGAGAGTTTTGTGTTACACAATACTCTTTGTGGAGAAGAAGTCGAATTCCTAAGCTAAGTAATAGAAAATGATTGTACAAACCTGTACCTAAAACGTCCTTTAATACCATAGGCCCTGTATACAATAAAAACGTACGAAACTCTGTGGCCTTAAATCTTTCGAGATCATCTAGAGATCTAACTCCTCTATTAAATTCCCTAGGTAAAAACTTTTTTAAACACGTTAGTTTATTATTTAGTGAAGTTATGGAGTGCCTACTTAAAGAAAATGTGTGACCTTTTGCTTTCGTTAAAGCTACAAGCACCGATTTTACGACTCCAAGGGAAACAACGTGCATATAATCTAAGGGAAACTGATTTACCATATCAATTGGCAAATCTTCAAGAATTAGTTTGCCTTGTATATTGTGGTGCTCTGGTTGAACACGGTTTCGAAAGCTACCATTAGTTCGTTGTAAGTTAAGTGATTTTCTTAAAATTAGTCGTCTATTAAAACTTTCGCCCTTCTGAATGCAAAGGTTGCAAGAATAAAATCCGGAGTGATGTTTCACACCTAAAATAAAAGCGCGGGCTGGCGCATCGCAAATAAATGCTCTGATTGATATTTGGAACATCCTTTCTTGAAATACCATGCCCTCCGTAACTAATTCTCCTAATTCGCAGACGAATTGTTCCAAATAAACATTGGGATTACGAGGCTTTGAATTACCTACATATATTCCAGCTACTAATACTGGCTTTGTACCATTGACGTTAATCAAAATGGGCCATGCTTGTTTCTGTGTACTCTTATACAACGGAAGACTATCTACATTAACAATTAAACTGATAGTTGAAGATGGATAATAAAAATTCATGAGGAAATCTGTTAAGGCATCTTTTACGCCATAATTTACATACTCGCCTGGCTCTACACTACGTTTTACAATAGTGCGTTGTGTACTTTTTAAAGTACGTACATCTTGTGGCAAGCCAGGAATTTTTTCACCCAAGAGCAAAAGCAGTTCATTCCCTGCACTTTTGCTGACATTATTAGTGGATAACCACTGCGCTAAGCGAAAATTGAAATCGGTTGAACCGGAATACTCTGTAGATGGTAATTCATTGTTATCTGATAATAAAAAATGTAACTCATATTCGCTCTCTATTTTACTAATTTTATTATTTTCATTAACCAACTCAATTTCTACTGCAGCTCGTTTTACATGACGAGCCTCACAAATATATTTCCGACTTTTTCTTTTGTAAGGCATTTTCACGTTACTATTAAATATAACAATTCAAATTGTATACTTACTTTTTACACCAATTAAATAAACTCCGGAAAGGACACAGAAAATTATTAACAACAAAAAAGCGTATCTAGTTTTTAAAAACTATTTTTTATTTATTCAGCTGTCACACATTCCAGCTTGGCAAATAAAACAAAACAATTTTTTTACAATAGTACAAGTAGAAAATTATTGCACTCTCATTTCTATCACAATATTCACGCTGCAATGCTCGCGTGCGAGGGTTTTATGATCACAAAAGTTTTCCAATCGTTCTTTGCTCAGATGCGAGCTCGTTTACGGACATCTCGCTAAAGGCTCATGCACCCGCATATCTATCACAATATTTACGCTGCAATGCTCTTATGCGAGAGTTCTACGATCAAAGAAGTTTCACAATCGTCCTTTGCTCACATGCGAGCTCGTTTGCGGATATTTTACGACACTCTCGCTAAAGGCTCGTGCGCTGGTCCGCTGGGAATGCCGAAGAGGGTCAGTATGTAAAATACTTATTCTGGTGGGTGAACTCCTAATATACGATCGAAGCGGGTTTAATGAATTTTTTGTATGTGTTTGAGTAGGTCCCTATATAGTTTAAGTTCACAACTTAAAACACCGATTTGACTCTTATTCGAAATATATATGTACTAGTAACGATAGGGGCAATACTATTGCAAAAAAGATGCGCAAGGTGGCGCTGAAGCCGAGTTATTGCTAAAAATCGTCCATTCGGAGGCACCAGGGATCAAAGTCAAATTACTCCCGTTAAATTAACCATCAGAACCATTGCGGTCCGTGCTTTACGGTGACTAAACAAAATGTGGACCAATGATACTCACCAGTTTGGAAATTGCCACCAACTATGCTATACAGATTCAAGGACGATTCACCATCGAGCCGCAAAGACTTCTTCCCGGTATAACGCTTTCGTCAGGTTATTTAAGACGGCAATGGACCGCAATGTCGACCACAAAACCAAACGTGAACGTGAATTGCTGGCGAACGTTGGTCCAAATGTTTCAATACAAAAATTAATTTTGGGCGGGACGAAGTTCGCCGGGTCTGCTAGTAAGATATAAAATATGAAAGAATATAAAAAATACTGGTTTTACTTTTTTAAACATTATAATATTTTTATGTAGATACACTTGACAGATTCGCAGCTTCATCGATGTTGGTTTCCTTGATGGCTATAAATTTAAGAAAAATTATAAGGCGTCTGAAAAGCAAGTTTCAGTGAAAAGTCATACATGTACTTACTTTTAATTACATTAAGTAGTGCTCCTGGCTTAGGCGTGCCGTTGATAGGTAACTGATGAAATTGCCTATTTATCAAGTCCCACTTTGCTGCGCAAGGCGCAGCGTAGCCGATGATAAAAACATTGTATGCTTAAAAGCATAGTATATCCACAGCTTTAATATTTAATTTTGTATTGTTTTTTTATCCAGCAAATCCCTTTTTAAAACATTTAAAATTATATTATACGTCTCACAGCAGCCAACAAGTAATTCCGCAACGACACGCGATACATAAAAATATGATGAAATATGAAACTGCCGGTAATTGAGTATATTGTACGAAAATATTCGTATGTTGTACGAATTTAAAAAACATGTTTCTGCATTAGTACTTTATACGAAAGTATTAACTAAATTGTACGAATACAGAATTGTAGATTTCGTAAATTTAAAACCATACGTAAATATTACGAATGCCTTCCTACAATATACAAAATTATTCGTACAGAGATTTGTTCAGTGCTTTAATAAATAAATAAAACGTAAGATTTCGTAAATTGTACTGAAAAAATGCCTTACGAAAGTCCTTTCGTTATATTTACGTATGGTTCGTAAAATCTTGTTTCGTTGTGAAAAATGTGTTCGGATTATGAACGAAAATTTCGTACATTGCACAAAAACCAACACTACGTAAGATTTTCGTAGCACTTTTACGAAATTTTATTTTCAGTGTAATGACAGGTACCAGATATAAAACACCGAATATCATCAGTGATTTTCAGCACCGAAATGTGAAAAGCAGAAGCCAGACATTAAATTCTTACCACTGCGAACGCGACGACGGATGTCGTTTGAGAACAACCGAATACGACGCGACAGGCCAAGGCTCATGCAACGTAAACAAAATAAAATTTTCGTAATAGCGCTTTCAACTTGAAACAAACAAAAGAAATCGACAAACTTTCGTAAAAAAAGTTCGATGATTTAGAAATATTTTCAGTATGCAGTTTTGCAGCTTATTCTATTTTAGTATACTGAAGTGCAAGTTATAAGTAGCTCGAACCTACCGCTGATTTTTTGGATTGTTTTCGTAGAAGGTGTTGCTCATTTTCTACATATAAAAAAAATCGACGAAAGTACTTCATGTGGAAGGAAATAACTGACATCGTCAACAAAAAGAATTTTCAAAAATCAGCGGTAAGTTCCAGTTACCTTAAACTTGCTTTTTATTGTATTAGAGTTCAATGGGCATACCCAAACTATTTCTAGAAAATCGAAATAAAAAGTTCGAAATTTTTACGAAAGTTTGTAGATTTTTTCGAAGGTTACACAATGATTGAAACTGGGATTTACATATATGGTTTTTTGCTATATTTTTATAAACAATACACTGTAGAGAATGTCTCAAGTTTTGAAATGACACAAAAAATCAAACTTAAACAAGGAAGAAATTAAAAAAAGTAATAATACATTTTTTGTAATTTGTATTAAAGCCTGTTCTTTTGGCGAAAATTCAAGCTACATACGATGAAAAGCGATGGATAAATAAACTACTTTTGAATGGTCAAATTAAAATATGCAATAATTTTTTTATGAAATAGAAGCAGGAAATAATGTTACTCATACGCCATATCGTAGTTGTGCCTACTCGTACTTACTCATCACACATGGCGTATGAGTAACATTTTCCATGTTAAAGTTTTAATTTTTCTCCATTCGCACTGCAAAGTTAAAGTGAAAATACATATCTTGGGGAAAATTACCTGATCTTGAAAAACGGTACACAGATCCATAATTTACGTCTAAAAATTATGTTAATGAGTCTCGGGGTTTTTTGTGTCATTTTTGCGTCCCTACAGTGTTATAAAAATGGTGGTCGGACTCCATATTTGTTTGTCCATTGAATTATATATAATAACTTTACAAAAGGTTGATATTTTACAGTTAATATTCAAATTACTCCAACTTAAGTTAAAAATCATATGCACACTTCTAAATTTTTTTAACTAAAATTAAGAAAATTGTTAATTGTCGCTAGGAATAGAAATCAAAGTAAAACAATTGAAGAAGCAAATTACCTACGTGTTTGTTAACAGCCACATTTTCCTTGCGCTCATTCAGCCCGATTCCCCGTAAACGCATGCGCTATCCCACTCTTTAACTGTTAACTCGTATATCAAAACGGCAATTAATTTTCGCATTCAACATTTGCTGCACAGCGTAAATATTTGAGCAACTGAGAGTTAACAGTACCAACCCAACCTGTTACAGAGACAACAGTTTGCTCTCGAATGTTCGATTCATCCATGCAAGCCAAATATGGGTGGGCATTTATTACGTCATTACTTGTGGTACATAAATCTTCTTCCATTTTGTGGCGCATATTTACCGACTATTCTGTGTTTTGCTATACCGGCGAAAATTCATCATAAAATAACAAAAAATTGTGTTAGTAGTGGTACGGAAATGTGAGATGCTAGCGAATCAAAGTGGGCGGCTCATGCAAATTTCTATTACGCTATTCTGGCTCTTTTTAGAATTTTTTTATTTGTAATATTTCATTCGTGCTCTATAATATTTCATTCGCCTTCTTCTTATGCTCTCTCTCATGTCAATTACATGCATATTTTTGTAAGAAATTTGGTTGGCGACAATTCAATGCAAAATTTTGTTAGGAAGCGTTTTAGTAGAAGCGGCGATATCGCTTGTGCAGGTGACTTTCTGTAGGTGGTCTATATATTTTTGTTGAAAAGATAGTAATTTACTATTGCTTTTATGGAATAATTAAATACTTATTTCCACAAAAAATGTAAATGCTTCAGATGAAAGTGAGGAAGATTAAAAAAAAGTGAAGTTTGAGATTTTTTTTTTAATTATTTCGTATACTTTAATTTTTAAAAAGTGTGTGTTTTCACCAAAAAAAACTCAACTACAGGATTCACTGGCAATTTAAGTGAAGCATTATTTTTTTTCTTCCGTCAGTTTTCATATTAAATTTAATAAAACATAATTTTTCACTTAAATTGTTTTCGTGAAACTATTTAATTAAGAAAGAGTTTAAAACACACAAAAAGACCTATCCAATGTTGTCTGGCTTCTCAAACATTGAGGCATATTCTTGTTTTCCTACGAATCAAAACTTCAAATTTTTGTATAGAAAATGATAGGAAAATTTCATGATTTTCGATTCGTACGAAAACAATAATACGCCCCATTATTTGTATGAAGTAGTTTTTAAGGAATTACCCTCATCGCTTGTTAAGTATGGTTTAGAGATAAGCTGGTTTTTGGCGCTGTGCCATCTTCATTGCCATTTTGCAATCTCGACAATTACGAAATATTATACTGAAGACTGCACAATGGGATGCCGGAAGTTCTATACAAAAAGTACATCAATCTCTCACCCTGTCGGAAATAGCAAGCAACACCAACAAATTATTTTTATATTAAATTAATGCCCGTCTTGCTTTGCGACGCCAGTGACGTATGTAAATTATTTATTTTAAAATATTTTACATTTTCATACGGACGCACGGTGGGAAATTTTCGACTGATTTTGTTCAAAAATGCCAGGAAGAGTAAATTTTTTACCGCTTTGAATAATACTTGGAACGAATTTTAGAAAAGCTTGTCCGAGCAGGAATTTAAAAAAAAAACTTGTATCAGCATATCGAGCCCTAACCGCCAAAAAGACGTAAGTGAATTTTTTTTCAAAATTTTGATTTGTGATGCAGAAATGCATCTTTAGGCTCTAGGAACATTTCTGCGTCAAAAATAAAATTTTGAAAAATATTGCGCTTACGTCTTTTTGGCGGTTAGAGCTCGATATGGTGAAGGTCGAAAAATGTTTGTTCGGTATAATTTTCATTTGTTTATTTTTCGATAATAAATTGTCTTATCTAGCCATTTTTGAACAAAATTAGTCAACATTTTTTTATGAAATAGGAGCAAGAAATAATGCTACTCAAACGCCATATCTTACATGGCCTACTCGTACATAGCGTATGAGCAACATTTTCCAAGTAAAAGTTAGAATTTTTTTCATTCGCAATGCAAACCTAAAATGAAAAAATCTTGGGAAAATTACCTGATCTAGAAAAACGGCATACAGATCCGTAATCTACGACCCAAAATCAAGTTTACGTTTTTGTGTCATTTTAGCGTCCCTGCAGTATAATCGGACTACGACAAAAATTTCTTGATTTGTTTTTGTCTTAAAATGAAGTTCTTAATCTGTAAGGTTTGATTAAACAGAATTTTATTGTGTTGCCGAAGAGACCTGACATATCTCTCTTTCAATGAAACTGTGCTTAAGCTGCTCATATGTTCGTATAAAACGTAATCTTATAATCAATGACTTTTTTGTCATTTGGTGCTACACTAGTTTTATTACTCTAGATAGGTTCGTTTTGAAAAGTAGAATATTTTCACTTTTTAGTGTTGACATTTTGAAATGAAAAAATCGTTATATATCAAAAATTAGCAAATGCCCGCTTGCTTCGCGGCGCCTAATAAGATCTTTTGCGTTGGCCAATTCAAAAATAGCGTTTAAAAGCAAAAGCAGTCTGTAAAGTAAACATTTTTAGTTTAAATTGAAACGACTAAAAAGCAGAATCCTCCTCACACATATGCCAATAATAGTAGCGCTGTGATTCCATATGGAATACTAATCCCTTTCGATGTAATGCGTTTTACCTATGGTCTTATTTCCACCTGTGAGATCTCTGCCAAGCGTGCGTAATATTCTTCTAGGATCCTGCAACTTCAGTATTGGTCCGGTGTACCATGTAAGCCAATAAAAGTCCTTATACGGAAACTCAAGCGCACAGATGAGCGTTTTCAATTATAGGAAGGCCAAGAATCCTCGCTGCCCATGAAAAGTTTTCGCGTACATTGGCTAAATGAGTCGTGTGATCTCATGAATATCGTTCAAATGAAGCCATTGATATACTTATCGTGTTCCTTCTTGGAAAGATGTGGTCGAATCTTTCCTTATCAATTCGCCACTTTTACAATTCGTCTTAATATTTATGAATTGGTTTCTTTGAGTCTTACTGCTCTAAT
Source organism: Rhagoletis pomonella (assembly GCF_013731165.1). NCBI lineage: Eukaryota > Metazoa > Arthropoda > Insecta > Diptera > Tephritidae > Rhagoletis > Rhagoletis pomonella. The sequence goes on along the minus strand of NW_023458559.1, from coordinate 66,975,714 downwards.
AATGGCCTCCTCGGGCAACTTCGTCAATCGGAGGTAGATGGAAGATCACGCTTACACAGTGTTACGGTCTTTATATGCATACGTAAACGCATCCTTGATTTAGCCATCTGAAAAGTAAATTCGTCTAAGATAAACATAGGGCCAAAGCAGAACAAACCCCGTGGGGGTTTCTATATATTTCAGTTGCAGCGCCATCCATTGTGTGCCTTTTCTGCAAAACCTTTGCTTGTCATGAAATGAATTCCAATCAGATTTTTTAAAAAATACGGATTTTCTAAATACCTAAACTCCAGCGGGTCCATTTTTAGCGAAGGAATTTTTCATCATACAGGTAGTCACGCTGCGAATTTGAACGAAATCTGTTGATAAATACGACTTTCATAAGTAACTCTACTCCAGCGCCACCAGCGTGTTTTCTAGTAGCCTATAATAGGACCTCCGACAATTTGACTGGGCTCTATTGAGTGGTTTTTGAGTTTAGTCCGAAAAACGGAAATGGCTATCATTTTATGTATGTAATCTTCCTTATCCTGAGTTTTGGCCGAAAAAAAATCGAGCGAAAAATTTTGCTTCCCCCCATGGAAACCAAAAGCGAAAATTGAGCCGGTTCAGGGAAGATGAAACTCATGATAAGGCTGAATAGGTTGCGAATGAAAAAAAATCATCATGAAAGTAATAAACGTCTCGAATGTGTATTAACAAAATATGTTCATAAATACGGCTTTTATAAATAACTCGACTCCAGCACCACCTAGCGCGTCCGTTTTTCGCAAGTGCTTTTTTCATCATGCTTACGAAATCGGTTCATAAATACAACTTTTATAAATAACTCGCTTCCCGCGCCACCTATCGGCTCCGTTTTCGGTAAACGTATTTTTCATTACGCTGAAACTATACCTGTTGAATTTGAAAGAAATCGGTTCATGAATACAGCTTTTATAAATAACTCGACTCCCGCGCCACCTAGCGGGTCTATTTTTGGTAAACGTTTTTGCTATCATGCTGGTAGCTTACATTTTGAATTTAAAAGAAGTCGGTTCATAAATACAATTTTTATAAATAAATCGACCCCAGCGCCACCTACCGAGTTTTCTGGTAGCCTATAATAGGACCATATATGCAAGGGCTAACCTCTGAAAATTTGACTGAAAGATTACAAAATAGCTGCGACAGATATTCTGCATCATATCATGCAGATAATTTGGTGACACACTCGTGAAACTGTACAGATATGATGAATTTGATGCCAACTTTAATATTAACATTATATTTGAAAACTTCCTAAAGTTATTTGAATTAACAAGTAATTTTTTCGATTGACAATAAAAAAAAATATTAATTTTGGTATTTTCTCGCCCAAATAAACGTTTTAAGGCTAAAATTGTTGAAATAAATGATTTGTTTTCGGAACTCCATTGATTGAAATAAGTGCAAGAAAAATGCTGCTGCGTTTATTTTTCTGGCGAGAGGAGGGAGTGACACTAAGAGTGTTAAGTCTCCAATTGAAATTTTTATGTAGGACTCAAAAACTTGCATTCACATCGCCAATAGTTGTGTGTTGCGTTCATGTTTCCATGAGAAGCCGTATGCTCGGTTTGTGCACCGTATGAATCGCTCATCGGCAAAGGATAGCGAACTCGATATATCCTATATCTCCAGAATTATCAACCTAATGCTTGGACTGTGTTGCCATGTGCTGTCGTCGACTTTATCTAGGCTCTTTCGTGAGCATCTTAATTTCTCGCAACAGTTTCACCCTTCGGGTCTTAGCGTAGAATGATGTTGCGCTGCTAAATATATTTTTGGCGCCTTCACCATGCTTTCTAAATTTGCAACCAACTTTGTTGCATTCAACTCACCCTGAAAAATGCTTCGGTATTGTTGAGGTTTGCAGCTTTCGTTAGTAAAAGTTGTTGCGGTAAGACAGAAATGCTATCGGGGCACCTTCATACATATTTTTGGGTCGTCTGTATAGATTCGAATTTTTATCAGATTTCTTTGAACTTTCCGACCAACCATCAAACCTATAGATTTTATATTAAAATTATTCTACTGGTTAAGCAAGAGAGCATTCATTTTAAGCTGTGAGAAAAACTTTAGTTGTGTAACAAAATAAAAAATTTACGATAAAAAATATGAATAGAGAAACATCTGTCACGCATTAATTTCAGCTCATAAATTTTAAAAATCCATTTTCGTTAAAGCCAAATTTTCACTTTTTCATATTTTAACGCTTAGCCTTCCACTTTTAATTTAATTTTTTTCACCGTTTTTTTATTTTTTTTCTTGTGTTATTTACCTTTGTTTTCGCATCACCATGACAACAATGGAACTAGCAAAGTGAGTCAATGCCAGCGTAAAACGAAATCACAGAACAATTCACTGTAAGCAAATAATAAAATT
>NW_023458559.1:66940802-66955811 GCF_013731165.1 Rhagoletis pomonella | reverse complement strand
TTTTAGATAGAAAAACAAGTATGAGTGCCCTTGCAACACAAATATAGAGATATTGCTGTACGTGCATTCCAACTGTTTATTGATTTTAAGTACAAAAATGCGTTCACAAGGAATATAAAAAAAAAAATATTTTGTTTTCTTTTTTGTTTTTGTTTTTAGTTAAACTAATACTACTTAATGTTAGTGCTGATGATAAAAATAATAGTGATGTTAAAAATTATAGTAATTATATAATTTAATGCTTATTGTTAATAAGCATATGTGCCGCTAAATAAGTATCTAAGTAAGTGAATAAGTATGTAAATGAGAAGTTATAATAAAAAATAAAATTGTACAATAAAGTAAAATAAATTCAATATTAAACATCTTAATATTAGTGGTTTTGCCTGAAAAGATGTATGTAGATACGGAGGTAAGTGAGGTTAAGTTGAATGGGTTAAACTTAGTAAAAATGTGCTGAAAGGATCTGAAAGAAATTACTGTAAGCTAGAAACATATTATATCGTTAACTGTACTGTTGTGGCCATATAATTTCAAATCACCGAGATGCTCATCCCCATGATCATCTGCTTAGGCAGTGGTAAAAACCTCTACCGATTTCAAATGTCTGCATGATGATCGTAGTTTGGCCTACAACAGTTTGACAGTTCAGTTTTTAAATCCACGAGGCAACTAGGAATGAGGTAGGAAATTAAACTGATGTTAAAGGAACTTACATGCGGAGTAGTTATGTTAAAAATACGCACAGGACACCGTGTACAAACCACACCGAAGGAGACATCTAATGACAGGTACCGGATAGAAAACACCGAATATCATCAGTGATTTTCAGCACCGAAATGCGAAAAGCAGAAGCCAGAGATTAAATTCTTACCACTGCGAACGCGACGACGGATGTCGTTTGAGAACAACCGAATACGACGCGCAAGGCCAAGGCTCATGCAACGTAAACAAAATAAAATTTTCGTTATAGCGCTTTCAACTTGAAACAAGTTGAACATTGAATACCCCCATGAATCATGTAATGCGTTGCCAGAAAGAGAACTCACGTGCGGGTACTGGGAGTCCTATAGTCGAGGAAACGAGTTAAGAGAATATCACCAAGCCATTAGTTTCTACACTGAGAACAAAAATCAATCAAAAATTGGTTAACATTGCCAAATTCAAACTTGGAGAAGAATCAAAGTAATTTTTGTTTATTATTAACAATGCCTTTCTTGATAATTTCAACAATGATTTGGTAATATTAACCACACTTTTATTTTCATCAAACAAAATTTTGAATACCGATTTTTTCGTTTGAATATGCTTATGTTCCGCATTTCACAGATGCTTTTTCATAATTTCTAGATACAAACCAAAAATTTGTATTACTATTTTAACACGAAAATGAAAAAGAAATCGACAAACTTTCGTAAAAAAAAGTTGGATGATTGAGAAATATTTTGAGTATGCAGTTTTGCAGCTTATTCTATTTTAGTATAATGAAATGCAAGTTATAAGTAGCTTGGACCTACCGCTGATTTTTTGGATTTTTTTCGTGGAAGGTGTTGCTCATTTTCTACATATAAAAAAAAATCGACGAAAGTGCTTCGTATGGAAGGAAATGACTGACATCGTCAACAAAAAGAATTTTCAAAAATCAGCGGTAAGTTCCAGTTACTTTAAACTTGCTTTTTATTGTATTAGAGTTCAATGGGCATACCCAAAATATTTCTAGAAAATCGAATTAAAAAGTTCGAAATTTTTACGAAAGTTTGTAGATTTTTTTCGAAGGTTACACAATGATTGAAACTGGGATTTACATATATGGTTTTTTGCTATATTTTTATAAACAAATAAATAACATTAAAAAATAATAAGACAAATGGTAAAATCTTGTCAATATGTGAGTTTCGTAAAGTTGTGATAAGAACCAAATATCGCTTGCGTATCGTGCAAGTGGGCACAGTTTCCATCTCTTCCTACAAATTCCCACGAAATCAGCATGTCGATGTCGCTTTCATATCGTATCGCTCTAATGTGCACCGTGCCTTACACTCCAATTTTATTACTGATAAATCACACTGTAGGGAAAGTCTCAAGTTTTGAAATGACACAAAAAATCAAACTTAAACAAGGAAGAAATTAAAAAAAAAAAATAATACATTTTTTGTAATTTGTATTAAAGCCTGTTCTTTTGCCAAAAATTCAAGCTACTAGCGATGAAAAGCGATGGATAAATAAACTACTTTTGAATGGTCAAATTAAAATATGCAATAACTTTTTTTATGAAATAGAAGCAGTAAATAATGTTACTCATACGCCATATCGTAGTTGTGCCTACTCTTACTTACTCATCCCACATGGCGTATGAGTAACATTTTCCATGTTAAAGTTTTAATTTTTCTCCATTCGCACTGCAAAGATAAAGTGAAAATACATATCTTGGGGAAAATTACCTGATTTTGAAAAACGGTACACAGATCCATAATTTACGCCTAAAAATTATGTTTATGTGTCTCGGGGTTTTTTGTGTCATTTTAGCGTCCCTACAGTGTTATAAAAATGGTGGTCGGATTCCATATTTGTTTGTCCATTGAATTATATGTAATAACTTTACAAAAGGTTGATATTATACAGTTAATATTCAAATTACGCCAACTTAAGTTAAAAATCATATGCACACTTCTAAATTTTTTTAACTAAAATTAAGAAAATTGTTAATTGTTGCTAGGAATAGCAATCAAAGTAAAACAAATGAAGAAGCAAATTACCTACGTGTTTGTTAACAGCCACATTTTCCTTGCGCTCATTCAGCCCGATTCCCCGTAAACGCATGCGCAATCGCACTCTTTGACTGTAAACTCATTTGCTGCACAGCGTAAATATTTGAGCAACTGAGAGTTAACAGTACCAACCCCACCTGTTGCGTAGACAACAGTTTGCTCTCGAATGTTCGATTCATCCATGCAAGCCACCCCACCCACATTTATTACGTCATTACTTGTGGTACATAAATCTTCTTCCATTTTGTGACGCATATTTACCGACTATTCTGTGTTTTGCTATACCGGCGAAAACTCGTCATAAAATAACAAAAAAATGTGGTAGTAGTGGTACGGAAATGTGAGATGCTAGCGAATCAAAGTGGGTGGCTCATGCAAAATTTCTGTTACGTATTGCCACTGTCGCTCCAGTTTTCGTATTCTCTTCTGGCTATTCTGGCTCTTTTAAGAATTTATTTATTTATAATATTTCATTCGTGCTCTATCATTTTTCATTCGCCTTCTTCTTATGCTCTCTCTCATGTCAATTACATGCATATTTTTGTAAGGAATTTGGTTGACGGCAGTTCAATGCAAACTTTTATTAGTAAGCGTTTTAGTAGAAGCGGCGACATCGCTTGTGCAGGTGGCTTTCTGTAGGTGGTCTATATATTTTTTTTAAAAGATAGTAATTTAAAATGTAAATACTTCAGAGGAAGTGAGGAAGATTAAAAAATGTTAAGTTTGAGATTTTTTTTTTAAATTATTTCGTATACTTTAATTTTTAAAATGTGTGTGTTTTCACCAAAAAAAAACTCAACTACAGGATCCACTGGCAATTTAAGTGAAACATAATTTTTTTCTTCCGTCAGTTTTCATATTAAATCATCGATGAATATAATTTTTCACTTAAATTGTTTTCGTGAAACTATTTAATTAAGAAAGAGTTTAAAGCACACAATATATTTCTTTAGGATCTTAGTGTACTCCTTTTGTCGTTGATTTTATGCCTACCAAAAATACCTAACCAATGTTGTCTGGCTTCTCAAACATTGAGGCATATTCTTGTTTTCCTACGAATCGAAAATTACAAATTGTTGTATAGAAAATGATAGGAAAATTTCATGATTTTCGATTCGTACGAAAACAAGAATAGGCCCCATTATTTGTATGAAGTAGTTTTTAAGGAATTACCCTCATCGCTTGTTAAGTATGGTTTGGAGATAAGCTGGTTTTTGGCGCTGTGCCATCTTCACTGCCATTTTGCAATCTCGAAAATTACGAAACATTATACTGAAGACTGCACAATGGGATGCCGGAAATTCTATACAAAAAGTACATCAATCCCTGCCCCTGTCGGAAATATCAACCAACACCAACAAATTATTTTTATATTAAATTAATGCCCGTCTTGCTTTGCGACGGCAGTGACTTATGTAAATTATTTATTATAAAATAGTGGGAAATTTTCGACTGATTTTGTTCAAAAATGCCAGGAAGAGTAAATTTTTTACCGCTTTGAATAATATTTGGAACGAATTTTAGAAAAGCTTGTCTGAGCAGGAATTAAAAAAAAAACTTTCAATTCAACAATTTTGTCATGGGCAATTGTGATTTTTTCGAGTCACGATACAAAAATTATTAATTTCGGTACTTTTTCGCCTAATTAAACGTTCTAAGGCTAAAATTGTTGAAATAAGTGATTTATTTTTTATTATACTTGTTTTCGGAACTCCATTGATTGAAATAAGTGCAAGAAGAATGCTGCTGCATTTATTTTTCTGGCGAGAGGAGGGAGTGACATTAACAGTGTTAAGTCTCCAATTGAAATTTTTATGTATGTAGGACTCAAAAACTTGCATTCACATCGCCAATAGTTGTGTGTTGCGTTCATGTTTCCATGAGAAGCCGTATGCTCGGTGTGTGCACTGTATTAATCGCTCATCGGCAAAGGCTTTAGCGAGCTCGATATCCTTACTAATATTATAAATCCGAAAGTGAGTTTGTTTGTTTGCTACGCTTTCACGCTTTAACTACTCAACCGATCATCATAAAAGTTTGCACACTGCTGTCATTTAGCCCAACTTAAAATATAGGATAGATTTAATCTCGACTAGACAAGGGGGCGTGGCACCCCCTATACAAACGGAATTTTTCATACTGCATTACTCAGGAAATATTTTTGATAGATTACTGGAACTTTGTATGGAGATATATAGAATCATTATTTACTCATGGATGAGGGCTGCCACCCTTTAAAAAAATCAAATTCACCTTCAATTAAGGGAGTTATTTATTTCAAAATTATATTAAAAAATGGGTGTCACGAGGCTTAAAAAAGCTGTAGTTCGAATAAATTTTGAAAAGGGTTGCCACCTGTTTGAAAAGTCAAGTTTAAATTAATTATACGCAAGCTATCTGAAGAATTAAAATATGGTTGCCTAACGAAATATTGTTAGAAAGCTTTAATTTGAAAGTTTTGAATAAAATTTAAGTCCTTCACAGGGTTGCCACCTTTTTAAAAATTAAATTCAACTCAACCCTGGTGTCTCCGAATGAAGCTTCAACGCATAATAATACTGGCAAATCACATCCATTGGGCCAATCATAACACAAAAGAGTTCGATATACTCAGTGGTGCAGCAGATCGATTTAATCTGATATTCACGGCACTTTTTCTAACTTGGTGATTATTCGTGATGACTTCAGCGCCACCTGGCAGCCCTTTTTGGCAGTGGTATAGCCTTTACCGTTACCAATACATATTTTGAATATTAGCCAAAGTGGATCATAAATAAGATTTTTAGTAATAACTTAACTCCAGCGCCAACTGGCAAGTGAAATTGTGAAATTACACTATCCAGCGAGCCACTCAAAAGCACACAAAAAACTTTGTTAAAATCGTTCCGGGCATTTAGGAGGATTTCACTTACAAACATGCATATAAAGAATTATATGTATGTGTTTGTACGGTTTCCAAATAGCCAATTTTCCTCCATGAGTAAAAGATTGATTTCATATATCGCCGGACCAAGTTCCACTATTTTACCATGAACACATCCAGAGATATGCAATCGGTTTATATGGGAGGTGCCACGCTCCTTTTATACGTCGAAATTTTCTTTAGCCTATAACCATCCTTGGGGCATCTGGGGCAGGTGCCTGAAATTTCAAAGAAATCGGTTCGGCCGTTTTCGAGCTTTGCGAACACATAAAAAAAGGCTTTCAAAATATATATTAGTAAAGAAGATTGGTATGAATCTAAATGGTTTTGAATATGTATCACATAGGTTTCCATATTTTTGAAAGGTTAAATTCAAACTATTGAATATTCTAAATGATTTATTATAATATGGGTATCAATCGAAATGGGTTTTCAAGGGTTTCATTTCAATACTACATGTAAGAGGTTTCCAACTGTTCAAAATCTCGGATTCTGTTCAGAAGATACGTTAATTGAAAAAGTATGACAAAGGAAGTTTTAGTTTGAAAATATTTTGAAGACGGTTAAACAAATTTTAAACCTCCTGTTTTTTAATTGAGTTTTCTTGATATAAATTTTACTCAGTGAAGCACGTTGAAATTTCTTACACTCAGCGAAGCGTGAGGGCGATCTAGTATCCTATATTTCCAGAATTTTCAACCTAATGCTTGCACTGTGTTGCCATGTGCCGTAGTCGACTTTATCTAGGCTCTTTCGTAAGCACAGTATCACCCCTCGGGTCCTAGTGTAGAATGATGTGGCGCTGCCGAATATATTTTAGGCGCCTTCACCATGCTTTCTAAATTTGCAACCAACTTTGTTGCATTCAACTCACCCTGAAAAACGCTTCGGTATTGTCGAGGTTTGCAGATTTCGTTAGTAAAAGTTGTTGCGGTAAGAAAGAAATGCTATTGTGACAACTACATACTTTTGGGTCGTCTGTACAGATTCGAATTTGTATCAGATTTCTTTGAACTTTCCGACCAAGCATCAAACCTTTAGATTTTATATTAAAATTATTTTACTGGTTAAGCAAGAGAGCATTCATTTTAGTCTGTTAGAAAAACATTAGTTGTGCAACAAAATAAAAAAATTTATGATAAAAAAAAATGAATAGAGAATCATCTGTCACGCATTAATTTCAGCTCATAAATTTTAAAAATCCACTTTCGTTAAAGGTAAATTTTCACTTTTCATTCAGGCATTTATTCAAAGTCTCAGACTTTGCACTAGCTGAGGTATTCAGATATTATTTTTCTTTCTATTTTAATTAAATTAGGTCACTCCCAAAAAAAATTCCGGAAAATATATAACGTGCATACAATTGACGACCCTCATAAATTATAAAATTTTGCTAATGTCTTTTTAAAACCAAATAAATAGCTAAGTACTTTTTGTTTGTTTATCAAACTACCTAGCGGCAAAACTGCAACACAACAACAACTCTCATACTAAGTTTACAACTCATTTTCGATTCGTTGAGTTGTGCAGCATTACTCCTCGCCTGGCTGTCTGCATGACTTCAAGTTAGTACCTTGTTGACTAACAACACAAGTACATACGTGTAATACATCAGCCGCATCGGTGCAAATTGTTTAATGCCATCACGTATACGCAACCTTCTGCATTCGATAGAAAGAAAATTGCGTACCATACCACAAACATACTTACATATGTATGTATGTACTTGTATATACATATATATAGCAGCCAGGGAGTCAATGAATTCAAGACGAGCAGTAGCCGCGCTGAAAAGCATTCAAGCAGATGGCTCCCTGGCTGGTGCTTCCTGCACCTTTTTCATGTTGTCACTGTTTATTACCACGTACCATTGTTTTTTTCAGCACAATAACGTAATGTAAAAAAACTACATATATATTGTATTCTGTTTTCCCTTATTTTTCTTTACCGTTTCAAAATGAATTTTTTATTTATTCCGTATTAACAACACGTTTACAAAACAACGCCAAGTAGTCACTCAGCCTACCCGAGTTCACAACCAGCCCTTTTCTTGCCTACACGCGTTCGTGCATCTCTACCTTATAAGTTCGTCATTCGACGCATTTGCAGCACCAACGGTGGCAACAACAGCAGCATATGATTTGTATTCACTTTGTAATGTGCCACATAAAACTTTTACACTTTGGCGGCGCAAAAGTTTTTCCATATAAAAAAATTGAACGTCCCTTCCGGCGTTGCCTTCTCAAAGACTGCCTTGTGCGCCTTCGTTGCTTCCGGTTCTTGTTATCGTTTGTACCTTCAAACTTGACTGACTCACTTGGCTCTTTTCATATGTTTTCTTTCATCGTCCTTGCATGTCATTATGTCCCACTTTTACTTCACTTATGTTGTGCATTAAATTTTGACCTAGGTTGCGTATGCCTCTGAAATTTGGTGCTTATGGTGACAATAATTAGAGGCATAACTTTTTTATCATTTTTTTCAGCTGCCGTTGATGACTTTAAAATTTGTCGAAAATTAGAAAAAAGTTTAAATTAGCAGACAGTGGCAAGCCTCAGACGGCTGTTATCATAAGAAAAGCAAATAAGCGGGTATAGACACCTTTCCACCATGTATACATCCATGATTTATTTTTCGGAACTGTCATCAAAATATAGACTTTTATTCAAGAATTTCTTAACTTCTAGGACTATGTACATACAAATGAACATTTTAGGCGCTAATACAAAGCAATCGTGGAACATGAATTTCTCCAAAAAAATTTGAACAATTTTGTAAAATTTGCAAGAACTTCTGAAAAATCCTAAAACAAAACTATGAGAAAATCACACGAAAATCTTGATAAAATCCCTAAACATCAGTAAAAATCGGAAAAATTATAAATCGCTAAGTGTTTAGACGCGACTGCTAACACCAGGCGCCTAAATGCATGCTATGTACTGCTGCATGTGCAAAAATTTCCTTCATTAAATTAACAGGTTAACCTAATATTCGCGGCTTGCGTTTTGGTACCAATGCCGTCGAATTTGTTTTTTCGTCACCCGAAATTGACTTGCATGCGTTTGCATTTGATTTCATTGAGCGAAACGTCAAATCAAAATGTCACGCAGAACAAAAATTGGAAATTGAGTTAGCTTCATACGCACGCCTTTCAATTTCGGTTGATCTCATACAAGTTGCATGTGCATGAGAAATTTTTGACAATAAATTGGCGGCGTGCGTGAATATTAGGTTAGCCTGTAATGAAATTTATGTACATGCACTTCTCAACTGCCATGTAATAAAACTTTCTTAAGTTTTAATTTGATGGCAGTTCAAAGTATGCTCTGCATAGTCGGATGCATCCTCCGGACACTGCTTCCCGAGCATTTTGCGGACTCTGCATGACTTACAACCATGCAGAGGTGGCAAACGAACTTTGCCATTGGCCACAGTGCCTACCCACCATTTTTGAACCAATAAATACTTTTTTTTACATAAATACATACATGCAAACATACTGTTCTCCCCTCTCACTGAGTTATTCACTAAGTTTTTTAGAAATTGCTTAAAAATAAAATGCAAAAAGTATTGGTTATTTTCTACTAAGAAATTTTTGGCATATTTTGGCTTTCAGTTTTTAATAAAACAAGTAATTCTTAGACAAAAAAACAACCGAATTCAATGCGCATATAAAAATTTAAGGAGTACCGTTAGTTTCTTCATGATCTAATGATCGGTACTAAACCAAACCCGAGGTACCTACATAAGAACCAAAATTTTTAAAATCCTAAGGAAATTACATTCTATATTATAAGAGGAATGTAATTGTATCTTCACTTCTCTGTTTGATTTTAAGTTTTTTAACTGAAAGTATACTTAGGGAAACGATATCGAACAGAAAGTATCGATATGGTACTCATTTAAAGTATCGCTTTAAAAATATCGGGTACCCATTAATATCGGAATAAAAAGACTCGATATTCCAAATATCGATACCAAATTCCAAAAAATGTATATGAATATAGGTCTCGTATATAGGCCGCTGTGGTGTAATGATTAGAAGTGCTCAAAACTTGAAAATGAAAAACAGCTTCCCATAAAAACAAAATCGCCGTTCAAAGTCGACATAAAACTGTAGGGACCCTTTTTGTGCCACAACATTAATAGCCCGAACACAATGATACCGACGAGCTATGGACCATAGCTGTCAAATTATTTTAACACGTACTCTTATGTAGATAATTATTTTGGCGCCGGCCGGGCAACGCGACGACTGTGGTTGTGGCCAGATTAGATCTATTTCTATTTTTCCAGTGACAGATTGGGTTCTTCCTCTTTTTTTATGTTAAACTCGTACAAATTCATGATGTCGCCGACGCATTCAAAAAAATCATGTCGCCATCGACAAAGCGTTTAGACAATGAAGATAACAAATTGGAAGCTGTGGCCCGTAGCTCGTCGTTTTTAATGTGTTCAGAACTTAAGGCGCACTTTACAAATCGGAGGAGAATCTCGGTCAAACACTAACATATCGTGTAACAACACGTAGAGATTGAGGTGTTGTCTTAAAACACCAAAGTCGCGGGTTCAAATTCCACCACATGCAATCCAAACTATATTACACATTTCTGCTCTTAAAAGCACAATTTATATCGGGAAGAATTGTTAATAACATTATCCTTGTAATGCGAGTGTTGCGAAGACATTAATAGTAATACGAGCGTTGTTATAAAATTAAGGTTAAGTGAAAAAACCGCGTGTCTTTTCTTTAAAAATTCTGAGTTCAAGAGAGTTTATTACAAAAAATACAATTCTCAGTTGTCATTACAGGGTTGCAAAAGGTAAAACAATTAAATGTTCAGTACAACATTACAGGGCTGCAAAATTTAGTAGGAAAGTAAAAGACTATGCAATAATATTGAACAGTGAGTTTATTACATTCGATACGATACTAGGGTTCTGGTACTCGATTCCAAAAAATATCGTTTCAAAACTATCGAGTAGAAAATATCGGTATCGAATGCCAAAAGTATCGATATGGTATCGTATCGTATCGAAATTCGTGTCCCTAAGTATACTAGCCGGCATAAAAAATATATATGCTTTTTTCGAATAAGAAACAAACCCTTCTTCTTGTTCATCCCAAATCATAAAGGTTTTTCGTCTCTCAGCACATCGCGCCCAAATGTCGCATACCCAATTCTTGCAGAGGCGGGGTAGAAGAACAAAAAGTGTTCCACCGTCTCATCCTCTTCAAGGTAAAATGGGCAAATGGAGTAGTTATGTACGCCTATCACAGTCAAGTGTTTGTGCCACGTGAAGTACCCATGCAGCAGTCCAACAAGTTGTCTGCAGTCTGCCATGCTGAGATTGAAGGCAACGTGAGTTTTTCCCACCTGCAGTCCCTCGATGCCCCCCAATCATTGCTGAGTGAAATATTCACCCAGTTTCTGATGGTAGCTTCGTTAGCTGAAGGTGGGAATGCTATAACTGGTTGGGAACCGAGGAATGCCTGGTCCGAGCCAACTCTGGCCAAATGGTCGGATATCTCATTAGAAGGTACTCCCGACTGGCCTGGCACCCAGCGTAAAGCAAGCTCGTTATGTTTGCCAACATAATTTAGAAGAGACTTGCATTTTCAAACTATTTTGGAAGTGGTTAGAGGCCTAGCCAATGCCTTAAGTGCAGCTTGGCTGTCACTGGAGACACGTAAACTCCTTCCCCTTCACCTATTTTCCACAACATAGTCCATGGCCTTGAAGAATGCAACTACCTCAGCCTGGAAGACCGAGGTATACTCCCCAATAGAAAAGTGAAGTTTATCACCATTAACTTCGATGAAGACCCCAGAACCTGACCCGGAGTCAGTTTTGGAACCATCAGTAAAGATTCGACAATGTGTGAGTCCGGGATCACTGCTGGTATTACACCAACATTCAGCCTCAGAGCGTAGTTAGGTTTTGTTCGCCGAGAAAAGGCACTGGTTTTCAATTTCCTGTTGAACCCAAAGTAGCACCTATTGGGAATAGTTATTCTTTATGTTTATGCTGAATCCTAGATAGACAAATTTCTTCACTATTCACTCTTTATATGTTGTCAGAAGGAACTTTGTTTTTTTTCGCAAACCGCTGGTCCAACCTCTTTTTCTTTCTTCTCTAAACTGGACGCTGTAACCGTCATCAGCAACATCATAGTTTTGGTAGGCATAGATATTTACTTATATGCAACCCAATTTGGAGCTAGCTGAAAGTGGTATTCAAATTTAATCTACATAGCCATATTAGTTTTACAAGAGTCCCAAATCCCACGATAAGTGGTGCAATCAGCCGGATTTTCCTCTTTTGTACAAAGTACTTACACTGAGATTCCAATATTCGGGCATATATTTATATACATACATGTGCCCTACCAGATCTTGGACACAGGCTTTTAACAGCTCAGCCGATAAACCGTCGGCTTCAAGCGTTTTGTCTTGATCGAATGGAGACACGTGAGCCTGGGTCCTACAAATTGGTATGTGTTCTTCTTCACTAAAAGTGCCAATTGTGTCGCCTTTCCAAAGCGTTGAGAAGGGTTCCCTCCATATGTCAAATGAACTACGGTCGTATGTACCAATATTTCCATTTTTACCTTTGCAAGAATTAGCCCTGGTCTTGAAACTATGTATTTGATTTCTGCCTTATTTTCTAATAGGACTTTCGAGTGGCATTTCTATCCGCCAGCATCTCAAGCCGGTCAAACTCAATGCTTTTTGCCAAATTTTTCTTCCTCTTGGAAAGTCGTCCTTTTCTCTCTCTCTCTGCAGGGTGGTTTTGCTCAAAGCAATATATCTAAAATAAAATAGTATTAACTTTAAATGTAGACTAACTTTTTTCTTGAGCAGCTCATATGAAGGCTTTTTGAAAAACAAAAAATTCTTATACATATTTACACATGGGCCGGGAGTTCTATCCAGAAATTTTAAAATCCGTATAATCCGCATATTCGAATATTTGAATACCTGTTTAAAAAATCCGAATACCTTGATATCCGGTTAACGATATGAATGGATACTAACCGAATATCCGGATAACAAAATGAACAGATAATAACCGGATATCCGGACTTGGGAATCTGAAATAACAATTATTACTTATTTTGCAATTCAATATTTTTAGTAATTTTGATAACGATTTTAAAAATCTGTTCAAATACATTTTAGAATATTCGGATGACCAAATGAAGAGATATACTACATATTAACTGGATATCCGGATAACAAAACGGAATGGATATTAACAGAATATCCGGATTTTGTCCATATATACGTGTATCCGAACGGATATCCGAATATAGGGATAGTCGCTGCCCTAACTTAAACAATAGATGACGACACCAAACACCAAAAAAGAAGGTGGCAGCGCTTGTATTGAACTGTAAAACTGAGAAAAAAATATGTTTGAAACTTTCTCACAAACGCTAAACTGATCGCCTGATATGCCTGTAATAGTCATAACCGTAAGTTTTAAAAATGGACCAATTCAAGGTTTATAATACAAACATAATGCAAAGAAGCTCAAAACAAAGTCGGCGTAAACCCTATTTGTATTTGATACTTTTTTACACTAAGTAGAAATAAATTACCTATTTAAGTAAAAACTCAAATTATGTACATTTTCGCCCAGTTTAGGGAATGTTTTAAAGGCAAAGGATATGCAGACATAGCTATGAAAAAAAATTTGTTAGTTGTATGTATGTAACATTTGTACAGGAGTAATGTGGCATTTAAAAGATTTTTTGCGAATAATTCACACCTCTCCTGTACGTGAAAATAAATAGCAATAGAAACGTGCCCAAATACCTTTTAAATTTGTCGCGCATTTGTGCACATTAATTTTTATTTGCCTATTTGTTATACTTTACAATGTTTGTATGTATTTACATATATGTAAGCGCATATAAAATATATAAATACTAAAGACCGCCACCATTCGAGTGATGTGCTTTTCAGGAACTTGTACGCTCGCGCTCGTCCTTTCCTGCCTCTACCTTAATGTACTTGAGTAATTTATATGATTACGCGCGCAATTACAATGTAGATGGTACTTTTTTGGCAACAGCAATGTCGTATTTTACCTTTGCAGAGCATTTTAGTGTCCACTGAACGAGATTCTGAACTACATTTTAGCCAGGCGCACATTTGTCTGCTGTGCTGAAAGTGAAAAAAAATTTATTGCTATTAAATAGCTTTTCTCATTTCTAATTTTATTTTATAATTTTATTTTTTACTAGCAACTACCCGGCGTGCTTCACTGTGCCTTTTTGTATTAAAAAAAAACGATTTATGAAACATATATTTTTTTATGAATAACGGTGTTAGTTAATATATTTTCGAAGGTATTTAATCCTGGAAATTTAATTTATAGTCTTATACCTCGATTACACAGATCCTGCACTGTATGTATTTACCTTAACTTATCACTTTAACTGATTAAAATTTTTCAAAAATATTTGCGGCACTAAACTTTCCTCAACCTCCTCATTTCGATACCCATATTGCAATATGCAATTTCCCTTATCAATTAAATTAATTTAAAAATTTCAAATAGGTGGCAACTTTTCACAAAAATATTTTCGACTGTAAGCCTTCTTAAACCTCTCTCTTTTGGCAGCCATATTGCAATATTTACTTTATCTTATCAATTTACTTAAACTGCAAACAAGTAGCAACTCTCTAATTTTTTTCTTTCTGTATTCTAAGCTAGGCAATAAATCGGTGAAAATTGCCTTCAATTCCATGCATTAGTTTTCGAGTGATGCGCGTACAAACATACAGACAGACAAACATTCTAAATGTGCTTGATTTATCTTCTGTTGCTCTAATAAAAACCCCCCATATTAATTTTTCTTTATTATCTGTAATGAACAGACATCGGCCTGTTACAATTTTTTGAAGTGAAACTTCTTTAGCGGCGGTTGGTTGGTTGGGAGCAAATTGGCAAATTCAACGGTAATTGCACATGGAAATGGTGCAACGGAAATGATGCAACGGAAATGTTGCAACCGAAATGGTTGGGGCTGAAACAAGTGCTTCTTGTGTGCATGCATATGGTATTAATTTAACAAAAATTTGCTAATAAAAGGTTAAAGAATAACACTTAGAAAAAGACCAATACAAGAATGAAATGAAAAGGTGACTAAGTGAAGACCAAGGTAAATTTAAACACATTACTTATATATATGTATAAGGGCAAAGGTGAAGGGGAATATGTACGATATGCATGATGAAAAAAATGATAAACGTAAAACTAAACAAGTAAGAAAGTCTAAGTTCGGGCGGAGCCGAACATTAAATAC
>NW_023458559.1:66906784-66935802 GCF_013731165.1 Rhagoletis pomonella | reverse complement strand
GTATTTAATGTTCGGCTCCGCCCGAACTTAGACTTTCTTACTTGTTTTGATTAAAAAAGAACCTTTTAGAAAAGTTAGTTATTTTTAAACGATTTAAGTACAGGCAAAGATATTTGAACGCATCCATTACCTACCGTGTTAAATTGCTTACTTTAAAATCACCAAAAATATTTAGTACGAAAATTAAACCGCCATTGTGCTCACTCCTGCCCCTGCCCTTGCTATTTATAAGAGCAATTAGTAGTTCAGTATACGAAACAATAAATTCAACACATTTACCCTTTCTTCCTTTTATTTGCACTTGATTTCGTACAACCACCTTCCACAACACATACAAACAGATAATGAAGCCCAATGCAAAATTTACAACATTATCAGGCTAGTATGTTTATGCTGCAAGTGCTACTTCTGCCCTTAAGAGGTAAATAAGCAGACCAAGTTACAAATGAACAACCGGCATCCGGCAACCAGCAACAAGCAAATGTGTGTTTTAGCTAAAGCCAGAGAGCGATCGCAAAGGAGGAAGGCGAGAATAATGAAAGTTGTGTAGAAATTATTTTCGGTAGATATTAGCGCTGCTGTGTGTTGCGTTGCGGCCTCTGAAAAGTGAAGGCGACAAAACACGACACAAAGCGAATAACAAAAGGAGCGAGCAAGGGCAGTGTATGTACATATGTATGTAGTATGTTTGTGTGCTGGATAACAAACAACGATGCTGCCCGGACGCAAGCATGCTTAGACTTAAGGCTTTTGCGGCATAACAATAGTGACAGCGGTTAGTAAACTGGGCATTTGCTTTCATGCACATCCACATGCATACATATAAGCAGTTAGGTATACCTAATGTGACCAACCTTACTTCTTTCGAAAGTACAGTACTTCTATTTTCGCTCTTGCACTTCGTACTTCGACGTACAGTCAAATGTACTTCTTTGCGATATTTTGTACTTCAGGTGGAAGATTCTGTAACTAGTTAGCGACAATTTTCGGATCGCTATCGCACTTTTTGACGCATAATATAAATGTTTTTGTGTCAAACAGTGCGATTGCGATTGGAATCTCCCCCCAGGTCCTGTACTACTCCGATCTATTGGACGCTCGTCAAATATCCTGGGCGGTAAATTTGTTCAAACCATTTAAGTCACTGGAGGCCGATGGCATCATACCTGCGCGGTTGCAAAGATCTCTGAAGGTGTCGTGCAATTGGTTGGAACTGTGTGAGGACCGGGTACATTCCCAAGGCTTGGAGGGTAGTCAGTGTTACGTTCATCCCGAAGACCACAAAAGGCTCTCATGTTTCCCCTAGGGATTTTAGGACTATCAATCAGTCTCGTTTGCTAAAAACGCTAGAGAGACAGATAGACCTGTACATAATAAACGCGATTCCTCGTGACTGTCTTTCAAAAACTCAATATGCTTATTGCAAGAAAAGGGCGGTGAATACCGCCCTGCACATGTTGGTAAAGCGGTCAGAGGAAGCCTTTACGCATGAGGATTATGCAGTAGGGGTCTTCTTCGATATGGAGGGGTCACTACAGAGGCAATAGTCAAGTAAATTCATAAACTGGGGGTTGAAGCCAACCTAATAAGCTTACTTCGTGACAGAACTGTCGCGGCGGAGTGGGGGGCATCTGCACTCAGTGCAGAGTCAATAGGAGCACTCCACAAGGTCTGTGGTCTCTCTCACCTGCTCTGGATTGCGGCTGTAAACGACCTTCTAGAGGAACTGGAAAAGTGGACGATTTCTTTACACCCTTTTTGATCTGGCTCAAGGTTACCTGCGGCTGAATTCTGTAACTGTGAGTTTTCAAGTGTACACTGAAAATTGTGTGCACTCTTCATTTTTCGATCCAGGAAGTGTGAGAATGGGTTTTAGCTGTTAAAATTGTGTACATTTCCTCATTTTGAGATTCAGCAAGTGTGAGAATGAGGTTTAACTGTCAAACTTGTGTACATTTCTCTTCCGAAAAACTCACTGGATTTTATTCGGGGAGTTAATGGTTGTGAGTTTTGCACTTGGTGTACACTACATTTTCTCACAATTACAGAATCCAGCCCCTGAACCAAGTAACTAGATGCGCGATCAGCGGCGGCTGTCGGGTGCCTTTTACTGCTGTAAGGGAGCTATTGGTAAAAAGTGGGGTCCCTCGCCCAAATTAATTCATTAGCTCTAGGAAACCAGATTTAAGCCTATATTGTTTCAAGGAGCCCTTGCCTGGTGGAACTCACAAGAGAAGGCTACACTTATAAAAGGTGATAGGTAATAAGATCAACGAAAATAAAGTCAATTGACTTTATTTCCCACCGTGGTGCGAAATAAAGTCAATTGACATTATAACCTTTTCAAAAGTGAAATAAAATCCATTGACATTATTGCTCTTTCAAACATTAAATTTGCTTAGTTCCGGGGCGGCCCGCGTCCGCTCGCCACACCACGTCACGCTACGCCGCGGCAGTGATGACAGGTAATAAGTCCCGGATGGTTTCTAAAATCACAAATTAGTTTTTGTGCAAATTGCAGATAGAGGGTATTAATGAATTTAAGCCCTCGATATTTCACATTTTTATACCCGAGCGCACTTGTGCACAAGGGTATTATAACGTTGTTCACATAACGGTTGTTTGTAACAGGCAAAACGAATCGAGGTAGATATAGACAAATGTATACATAAATGATCAGAATGAAAAGAGAAATCGATTAAGCGGTGGCTGTCTGTCCGTCCGTCCGTCTGTGCACACGATAACTCGAGTAAAAATTGGGATATCTTAAGGAAATTCAGTACGTGCACTTTTTTCGGGCGTAGGACGGATGGTATTGAAAATGGGAAAAATCGGACAATAACCACGCCTACCTCCCATATAACGGTAATTTTCAGAAATACGAAAACTGCGATATTTTAGTAACTACTGAAGATTATTCACTCAAAACTGATATTTACAATAAGTTTTAGACGAAAAATAAGAAAATAATAAATTTTTGAAAAATGGGCGTAGCAACGCCCACTTATGGTTACATGTGTATATCTCGGTAACCGCTGCACCAATTTCTTCCAAACTTGACACAGTTGTTGACCTTGGTATAACATACGAAATGGCCAAAAGTTTTTTAAATCGAACAATAACTACGCCCACATCCCATATAACTGTTATTTAGAGAAATACGAAATCTTCCATAAATCAGTAAATATTAAAGCTAATTTAATACAAATTGATGTTTTCAACAATTCTTTACCAAGAAATACGTTTATGATCACATATATGTATCTCGGTAACCGTTCTACCAATTTGTACCAAACTCGGTATGGTTATTGTGCTTGCCACATAGAAGCAAAACTTTGAAAATTATTGAAATCGGACTAAAATTACGGCCGCTTTTCATATAACAGTAAATTTCAGGAATGCTTGAAACTTCAATATTTCGAAATTTAAGGACGCTAATTTACTCAAAATTGATACACCCCGGCTTACCATGTAGCGGTAGCTTTCGGAAAGGTGAAAAACATATATTTAATACTTGCGCCGGGTATTTAATGTTCGGCTCCGCCCGAACTTAGACTTTCTTACTTGTTATATTTGTAAGTTATTGGAGGATTTCTGCTGTGTTTTGACAACAACTTGTCTGCAGTAAAAAAGCATATAATTTGTGCTTCAAAAGTGTGTGAAAACCAATCAATTAACTTACATGATCTCGGTTCCGATATTAAATAATCATTAATTTTTTATACCCGCATTTTGACACATTGGCTTGAATGTGCCATCTAATAAATAGTGTCGTCGTTCTCCTTAGCTGCTTTTAAATGATGTCGTAGTGTAAGAAAGTTCCTTTTCTATAATTGTTTCCTTATAGAAAGGTTGGTTTCTTTTCATCCACCTTAGACATTCCGAATTCGTTCAAAATATGCTAATTTAAAACACAGAATTCTTTCAGTGTTTCTCCGGGGTTTTTGGACATGGACTGTTTCTTCAATTTAATCGTCTTCGCTTTATTTTTGTGGAAACGAAACATGTTTTGCAAGTTCTGGATCATTTCTACACTCTTTCTTCAAATCTTTCTCGTATTCCAGCTGCGTTTTGTGTTTGGTTTTTCGCATCGTGTTTTTACTATACTCGTAATTTTAATTTTTTTAATAAAATTAATTGGTGGTTGTTCATTTCGTGTGAAGCTTAAGATATTTGGGGTACGAGAGGCTTACTGGTTACACCTTAGTCCTATTTCACATTTGCCCTTATATATTTATTTATTTATATTACCATTCTATAAGAGCATAAAAACTTGAAATCTTTCCAACAGGGTACTAAAATTTGGCATACAACTATGCCTCCATTTTGTTGCACATTTAAATTTTATAATTTTTGGCGTCAACAAATATACTGAAGTTGTACATAAATATACATTATTTAGTAAGTATGCAAACATCTGTGTGCACATGAAGCCACATATGTATGTATAGAAGTTGTTGTAAGGATTTATAAATAAAGGCATTTTTGAGTTTGCTTGATCCTTACCTTTTTCACGTAGCATATGAAGTTTGTGTTAAATTTCGAAATTTTATGTCACAGTCATTTTATTTACTTCATATTTACATACTACATAAAATGCACGAATATTCAAAACTAAAAGCTTCTGTTGTGTTGATTAGCCGCGGGATGTTTGGCTCTAAAAACCTAAGAACTGTATGATTCACAATTTTCAGTCTACCTGGGTTATTACATATTGGAAATTTGGCATGCTAAAATTTTCTGTATGTACAAATATTCCAACTTTTTCCAAATATTTTTAATTTCAAATGGACACAGCTGTTTGAAGGACATACATACATATGTATGTGTTTTTATGCGTTAAAATAAAAAAATCCTACACGAATGTTAGCGAGTTTAATAATCCACTGTGATGCAGGCGAATTCGACAATAAATATTTTTTAATACTTTTAAGCGCTCTTATTTATAGAGATTCCTGGTGACTTTAGAAAATCTATTTATGTATGAATATATTTATTTGAGCCGTTGGTTATATACAAAACAACAAACAAATTGTAAATAATATATCGCACGTTTAATAAAATAGAGATGTAACTCAAAATTTACGTTTTTGGAGATTTCATCATACAATTAATAAGTTTGATAACGAGAATATGTTCAGCCTAAGAGATGACTAAACTTCCCATAAATGGCAAATATATGTGTCTTTCCAACTGTCTTTTGGTATACCAACTGTATGAATTGATCAAACTTTGATTGCATTTTCGCACAAAATTGAAATTTTTAAATAATGCTGTATATTATTATTAAACGTGCGATTTTTGATTTATTGTTTTTCTAACTGAAAGTAAGTATGTATGTGTTTTAAGCTTTCAATAGTTTCAATGAACTTACATACTCCTTTTACCTAATGGGAAACATTAAAATTTTGCTTGAAAAATAATTTGCTTTGCTTTGAAGAATAGTTTTTCACTTTTAAATCGAAACCATCAACGTCAAAGGGAAAGTTGATATAATATTTAGCCACCTACATATGTATATATACATACTTTTTAACTTATCCGTATTTTAAGTATTTTGAGCGCCTTACAAATGTCCTTTTTTCCAGTTCATATTCGAACCACTTAACGGCTATGGTTTTGCACTTCTTTTGTGCTAATTAAGCATTCAGTGCTGTATTCTGCTTTTTTTCACTTTTTTACTCCTTTTTCCACATGCTTTTAGGGTTAATTAAGAGTGTCTACCATTAAGTGAAATGCAGTGATTGTATGAGATAATTATATCTGTTGCTTATACATAGAGTACTACATACCACACTACATAGTTGGTTAGTCGGTAATGTAATTATCTGTTGCAAATAAACATGTGCGAATATGCACATCTGAGTTGTATGGTTGGTTGGTTGACTGCTTTGATCAAAGGAGAGGCAGCGTGGTTAAGTAGTTGCGTGTGCAAGCATTTAGTATTCAAGTATATGCAGTTTTGTATAAAGGCGTGTAAGATGTGTGATAAGTGGCCATTAAATAATTTATTTATATTAACAAGTAATTTTTAGCAAAAAAAAAAACCGACTTCAACTCTCATATAAAAAAAAATATATATATATATATATCTCATGATCTGCTGATCGGATCTGAATCAGATTAGTATGGGACCACCTCTGAGACACTACCTTTCCGATGCAAAAAGAAATCGGTTGACGTGGTCCAAAGTTATGCGGTAACATACATAAAAAAAATATAAAAAAAAAAATTAAAAAAAAAAAAATATTCCAACGAACTGATAACCTCCTCCTTTTTTGGAAGTCGGTTAAAAACAGAGAGTTAAGCGTGTATAAACTTGTGTGCATAATGAGTTCTAAATTTTAAACTTATCTACATATATCTGTATCTATCTATCTATCTATATATAATACACGAAGGGATTTTTTGTCCAGGACAAACGATCTGTACCGTTTGCTCGATTTTCAAAAATTAGATGTCAAATTAAAGCGCTTGCTCTGTTGATGCGCAAACCGGTTTTAGTTTTTCGAAAAGAGTTGCCACCTGTTTTAAAATTTAATTCAAATTATTAAATAGTCAATGCCTTCAAATACAAAATGGGGTGTCAAACTAGAAGCCTTGGACTGTGGATGTGCAATAGAGTTGCCAACTTTTTTTTATTATATTCAAACTATTTAAAAAAATAAAACAATTGTTACAAAATGGGTATCAATCGAAATGGTTTTGAAAAGTTTTGTTTCTTAGCTGAAGTATGGGAGGGTTGCCACCTGTTTAAAAAATCATATTAAGTAAGAGAAATATGTATCACCATATGGGTGCCACGCGAAAGCGGTTTCAGAAAGGAGTTTGAAAATATTTTTAAGGGGGTTGCCACCTGCTAGAATTGTCGAATTTAGTTTACTTATACATAAGTTACACGAAATGGTAAAAAATGGATGTCAAACAAAGTAGTGTTAAGAAATCTTCAGTTTGAACTCAAAGAATATTTTTGAGGTGTGGGAAGTGTATCGCCACCTGTTTCAAAAGTTAAATTCAAATAGCAATTTCAAAAATGAGAGGTCAAATTAGAAGCCCTAGCCTGTAAATATATGATAAAGTTTTATTTTTTTTTTTAATTAAGAACTTTTTTCATTGGTATATGGTGATTTGAAATTAAATCAAAATAAAATTATGCACTATGCGAGACTGCTCTTGACTCAGAAACGGCTGCACGGTTTTTATAAAATATAGCACTCGAATCTCTTATAATTCTGACTTACATTTGAAATATTTTTTAAGTTTTTGAAATTCAATTTTGGGCGTTTTAGTGCCATGCGAGTTCACTAGTAAATTATAAGACGTAAATGACGCAATTAAAAGGCAGCTACAAAAGGTTACTCATACGCCCAGTTAGCTCTATAGTAACTCAAGGTCGGGTCATAGGTTTACAAAAATTGCTATCAAAAATTTAAAGGGCAATAACACTAGTCGCTGATTTTAAATGTGGGGTAAAAATTTATGTTTTTTGAAATCTGAAGGAAAGTACACTCCTTAATTTAAATTTTTTTTTTTAATATAGTTTGCCAATTTCGTAATTTCTTGTCGATAAATTAGTGCATAGCCCCTGAACTGCTAATCCGGTTGGAAAATGGCTTTGTTAGAAAATTGTAAATAAGTGAGAGAACCTTTTTCAGACTTCAAAATTTGGCTTTCTCTCACGGAAACTCTGAATATCCTGCCCGATTTACTACGGATACTTAGATATTTTTAAGGGAAATTCTGCTGCCACTTTCGCAATTAGGTTGCAAGCTTTAACTTAATGGAAAGAGTGGCATAGTGCCATCATAAATAGACTACTATCTGAGATAAAGGCGCTGTCTAGAGGCAAAAACTTGGACCAATCACAAGCCTCGCGCAAAAATTTCCAAGGCGCGGTGACTGCATTAGGGAAAAGACCCCGGGTTTGGAAAGTATGACTGTTTTTACAGATGGGACCCAGGACCTATGGACGTACATATACAAGAATAAGATAGCGGACGAAGTAGTGAAGTGTGGCTCGAAACTAAATGAAAATCAAAGCGGAGCTACCGAAATTTATCACATGAAGAAAACAAAGCAGATGTAGAACTGCACCAGATCTCTAATACCTACGACCCACTCAAAACCAGCGCTTTGTTAGGAGTTCGAAAGGAAAATACCTACAAATTGACGACCGTCTGCACGTACTGCAGGGCTTGGGTTATAATTTGTTCCTATGAAGGAGAGGCTTCATAAGAGTGCACCTGCAAGTTGTATCCTGTCTCTGATGAATAAGTTGACGACACATTTTCTATAAGCAAAATTTCATTTATATGAGAATAAGCCCCACATGGTTTTTTCTTCTCAACCAAATAAATAATATGAAGTTTAAAATTAAAAATCTACTTAACTACCTTTAAATATGTATACCTCGCTCATTCAGATCATATTTTAAACATACGCCCACATTTTCTATTCACTTTCCCCTACCCTACATTGCTGGCATCCTAAATACCAGCAGACGCACACCCTCT
The DNA here is from genome assembly GCF_013731165.1 of Rhagoletis pomonella. NCBI lineage: Eukaryota > Metazoa > Arthropoda > Insecta > Diptera > Tephritidae > Rhagoletis > Rhagoletis pomonella. The sequence goes on along the minus strand of NW_023458559.1, from coordinate 66,927,289 downwards.
TCATTTAATCTCATTCAAATATGCTGACTAGCAGACACAAGAAAACATTTTAAAGAACATAACGTCTGAGGAGGCAAGCAGCCTTCGGCCGTACTGGCGAAAAAAGTAAGTGGAAATTGTCAGTAACTTCCCTATCTACATAGAACATACATACATAACTGTTGGCATGAACATTAAATTGTCAAATTAAGTATGTTTTGCTTACAATTTGTTTGAAAATCTTTTTTTTTAATTCCCTTTACCTCTACAGCTAAACAGGGTATTTCGTTTAGGTGATATATTGGTTTATATGTAAATTAGGGCGGGTCGATTTTTTTTTCGCCTATAGCACAGAAGGATGCTAATAAATTCTTGCAAATTTGAAGAAGAAACCATCGGACTAAAATCAATTTGGAGTTTGCCAAATGTCGAAAATAGGTTTCGAAGAAAATGTGAAAATTTTCGCCGTTGCGCTCTCTGGTGGAATTTTTAAGAAAAATATTAGGCCCAAAAATGGATTCCTCATGAAAAAACCCCCATATATGCGCAATTTGGCAAATCCCAAATTGATTTTAGATACATGGTTTCTTCGGAAACTTTGCTTAGAATCACACGTAGAATCCTTCCGTGCTAAACGGGCATAGCCGAAAAAATCTCCCACATAAATTTACCCGCCCTAATGTTCATACATATGTGTGTACATAATTATACTAAACATTATTATATTTTTTAAATTAATCCTCTCCATCCTTTTGCGCTTACTTTGCAGAAGCACAATTTATGTACTCACCTTCCTACCTTTTTAATGTTCTACAACTAAAAAAAAATTAATTTAATGAAAAATTATTTTAACCCCCACTCAAAGTAATTCTCCTATACATACACCTATGTAAACACACTAGACCGTACCGGAAAATAAAATTCGCCGTACACAACTGAGTCTAAAGTATTTTTGAAAGGCCATTTCAAAATAAACAAAAAATTTTTGGCCGAACATAGGGTTCGCTTTTTATTACAGTCGGATTTCAAAGTCTCGGTGAGAAATTTTTTTTTGTTCCAATGTTCTTTGAAGTATACCGTTCTAGTACTTACCCGCCAGATCTCAGTTTACCCACCCTAACGTACCACCTCTATATCAGTAAATGAAAGCTCACCAAAAGGCATTTAAATTTCTCACTCGTATTTTCTTTCCGCCACATTAAAACAGCTCTATTTATTTTGGGGTAACGAAAAAATAGCGAAATAATTCTAAAAATAACTTAAACGGCAGTAAGTCGCTGACATGAAAGGGGAAAGATGTTTTACATTTTAAATTCTAAGAGAATAAGGGGAAACATTCCGTCATACTTCTTGAAAAAAACAAAAAAATTAGTTCCTCTTAAGGGGACAATAAATTTCACAAATATGGCTAGCCATTTATTTTTAGGTAGACGGTGCCCTTTCAGCATTGATTTTGATGATAACCTCAGCACTTTCAGAAGCTAATTTTAATTTTATTCTGCTACACGTAAAATACTTTCACATACGGTATATATATATTTGTTACTAGAATTTTCCTTTTTTTCCTAAAAGCAACAGGTTGACTGCAAACTTAACATAAGTACATAAATATGCTCAATTTTAAAAGGTTTTATAACTTTTTTCGCCCTTTTACTAATTTTATATTTTCTGCGCTCACCCGTCTCATCCTTGATGCGTCTGTGGTGGCATTTTATATCCATATTTTCACTTTATGGCGTCAAGCCGATTTGTTTGTTTATGTGTGCGTATTTATTTGCGGTACGTTTGGTCGGTCAAACATGGCGCCTGCGTAATTATCAGTGGGGTGGATTATGGTTTTATTACAGTCAATTTAAGACTTGAGATGTGTCAACAAGCTGAGTTTATGAAACTTTTGGGTGGCATAATTTACTTCAATCTGTTAGATTTTTGAGGAAATTACAAAATTGGGGGACTTGAATTTAATTAGATTGTGTTCGGACTCCTGAGAAAGAAAATTTGGTACGAGTAAAGAGTTACTATACTTTTAATCTGGATATGCCGACGCCTATACATATTCATATACATAATAGACGTAAATTTCCATTCAAGTTCTCTTTCAAAAACCCGATTTATGTACACAATTCGTTACAGTTTCTGATACTCTCTGATTACAGTAGGATTCTTCTAAAATATTACTCTACTATTAACCGATGTAGGCTTACAAATTCATACAAAGAGGAGCTACAAATCAGTGTAAATTATAAGTGGCGGCTAATAAGGTGGCGACCTAAGGTATGTACTTACCGATGACTCATCATCTCGCTACTGATAACATCCTTTTCACAACAACAACATTATGGATTCCTTGTTAAAAAATTAAATACGCAGAAATACATTTTTCACATACAGTTATAATAAAATGGGCTCGGCTGTTTCAACAAAAAAGGGAGACCTATAAAGACGCCTGGGTCGCACGGTAACGGTTGTGAAAGAAAACAATGTTCAAATAGTCAAGCAGTTTTGTAATGGTGAAAAAATAAAATAAATAACGGTTTTTGTAGTTGTGTCAGAAGGATTTGGATGGAATTTACAACCGCATTGTGACCGTTGATAAAACTTGGATGCCTCAAATGATCCGAAGACCGCTGTCAAGGTGTACATTTTTTAAATAGAGCGACTGTGAGAAAAACATGTATGGGCATTTAAAGAGAAGTTTATGGAGAAATATTTGATTAAACAAAATTAACAAAAATTACCATATTTTTCATATCTGATTTTTGTTTTAGCGTTCTAAAGCTCTTGAATTGTCAGTAAAATTGCGTTTAGCTAAAAATTCTGTTTTATGGTAAAATTAAAAAATCTGAGCGCAATAAATCCACTGAATTCAAAATGGTGCTTTTTCCAAACATCTAGTGGCATGTATGTATGTATGTAGTTCGCCATTTCGCGTTTCAGCTGTTTATTCGCCCAGGGATTGGCAGTGTTGCCAACTACGCAAACGAGTTTCTGGGCGCGCTCTCAGATAAGACTCAGAGAGTCGCAGTTATAGTTATCGATGGTAGAAAGGACTTGACGGCCGAAATTCATAGCGGGAAAGTCAGCGACGAAAATTATGGGTGCCATTTTCCGAAATAGCAATGAAAGGCCAGTACTACACTAACTTATACGATGTTTCTACGCTTCGTAATTCGCTCTCTACGTAATTCGCTAAGTAATTCGTGAATTACCGTGTTTCCACAACACATATTAGAAATTCGTTTGGCAGCTCTAGTTCTTGTTCTTGTTCGTCGCTATTTATTATTATTTTTGTGTACTACAAATATCGAAGATTGAGCTAAAATTTAAGTTATCATCTGAATTACATATGAGGTAATTCGCTCTCAAAATTTTTTTTGGCGAATTACGTAATGACGAATGGGATAGCGAATTACGAATGAGAGAGCAAATTACGAAACGTGGAAACGCCGTATTACGCTACTACTGAAGGTCGTGGCAAGTCAGTGCGCAGAGTGTTTTTTCTCCAAAACAACGCACCAGCTCAAACCGTTCGGGTTGCGCGGAAAGTTTTAAAAGATATGGGAAATGCAGTAACCGAAATTAACCAGAACTGGCTTTCAATGACTTTTTCTTCAAAATTAAAAAAGGGTTACGGGGACGTAGTTTTTCGGACGCCAGTTAGATGGAGGCGGCCGTAGAAACCCGCTTTGAAGAGAAATCTAAATAACACTTTTCAGTGGCATAAAAGCAATACATTCATATTAGTGCAATGTGAAAAGTATAAATATTTCACTTAAAGGGGATTACACCTTATCAGCCGCCTCTCGTATAAGAATCATCATAAATGTGAAAACTTTTATGAATGCGATCATAATACATACACATGTTTAATATTTATTGTTGTAAAAATACGATAAGGCTTTCGGTAAACATATCGCTAAAAATTGCTAAAAATTGTATTATCTATATCGATAAATATATGTAGGTATATATGTGTGTAAGTATCAACAAAATTTCGGTAAATAAAAACATATGCGGAAAATGCAAACTGTGTCCATAGATATATCGATTACTGTTTCGATAACGACATCAATCCGGTATCGATTTTTATATGTACTGGAAAAGGGTTTTTTATCGAAGTCATTTTATTATTATTTTTATTATTATTAACGACCTTAAAGTTTACGGTTTACATATACTCCATTAGCACTATAGGTAAACAAGTAAAAACGTCTAAGTTCGGGTGAAGCCGAACATTAAATACACGGCGCTAGTATTAATTATAGTTTTTTTTCACCTTTCCGAAAACTACCGCTACATGGTAAGGAGGGGAGGTTTTACCCCTATTTCAAACATCTTCGATCCCATCGCCCATTTTCCGAAGTTCCATAATAATGCTACTTCTTTTCACGGGATTTTCGTTATTATCAATTTTTAGTAAATTAGCGCCTTTAAATTTCAAAATATCGAAGTTTGAAGTATTTCTGAAATTTGCCATTATGTTACCCGGGGCGTAATTTTAGTCCGATTTCAATAAATTTCAACCGTTTTTACTGAGTTTGGTACACCGAGTTTTGGTTACAGAGAAAAACATATGTGGCCATAAGTGGGCGGTGCTACGCCCATTTTCCAAAACTTTATCATAGACGTATTTTTTGATAAAGAATTATTGCAAACATTAATTTTGAACAAATTAGCTTTAGTATTAATTGATTTATCGAAGATTTCGTATGCGATTTTTTTAATTTTCAGCCATTTGGTATGTTGTACCAAGGCCAACACTGTGCCAAGTTTGGGAGAAATTAGTGGAGCGGTTACCAAGATAAAAACATGTAATCATTTTGAAAAATTTATAATATTCTTATTTTTCATACACAAATTATTGTAAATATCAATTTTGAGGGAATAATCGTCAGTAGTTATTAAAATATCGCAGTTTTCATATTTCACAAAGCTACCGTTGTATGGGTCCGATTTTGCCCATTTTCAATACCATTCGTCCTACACCCGAAAGAAGTACACGTACCAAGTTTCGTTAAGATATCTCAATTTTTACTCGAGTTATCGGACGGACGGGCGGACGGGCGCATCCTGATCATTTATGTATACATTTGTCTATATCTATCTTGAGTCGTTTTGCATGTTACAAACAACCGTTATGTGAACAAAGTTATAATACCCTTGTCCACAAGTGCGCTTGGGTATGAAAACGAACGACAACTGCTTAACAGGTGGTCAAATTCATTGTCTGTGAGTGAAATATTGGAATCGATTCTGTGTTCTGTTTTTTAGCTATTTTTGAACAACCATATTTAAGTTAATAACTTTCTAAAAAATTACCAAAAATATAAATAAACAGAAAAGTAAGTACTTCAAAGATCTATAACTGTTTTGTTTTATAGAAAATTTTTTGGAGTGAAAAATACATACCTCCGATATACCCTTTAATAATTCTTTTTTTTTTTTGTTATATATAATAATATATAATATTAATACTATTACTATTAATAATATGTTATATAGTTATATTTGAATATGCTTTCCAAATTTCCGTATTTGGCGGTATTAAAACTATCAAAAATGTTTTGAATGAACAGTTTTGCGTTTAATCTGTCAATTTCATGCTGCGTTTTTTGTATTTTTTGAGAAAATGGCTCTTTTTGTAGCTATTTTGTATACTGTCAGTAGTGAACTATTTGGAGGGGAGAGCTCAATAAAGAGGAAACAAAATGCTGTTTAAAATTTTGTTGCTGCAAAGGCTACTCCTTTCAACTTTTTAGCAGGCAAATTAGGAAATTCAGAGTATTCAGGTTTTCAATTGAATTAATACAATTTGGCGATGTTTTTTTGTACATTCGGCACTCTATAAATTGCATTTGTAACTAGGTGACATTTTTTTCTTCAATATATGTATTTAAAAAAAACTGCATTCAAACTTTTTCAATAGAACCACAAAATAAAAAGTGGTCCCTTAGGATCCATCGGTCGTCAAGGGTTTAGATTTTTTTCAAAAATGTGGGACACCGAATTCCAATAAAGAAAAGCAATTTTATTTTGTTAAATAATCTGCCTGTTTGGCCATAATTCATTTTGGCCACGAAAATGGGCAAAATTACCAATAGGGCATAGTAAAAATTAAGAGACATTTTCTTTTAATGTGCTTTTGTTGCAACTATGAAATTTTTACAAAACATTAAAGGAGGTCGTGATAGTTTCTCCTTACTTAACTCGCCTACACAAATTTTTAACTCGTTCCGAACTGGTTCCATTTTATACAGGTGCGGATCGAAAAGTTTTTTATAAGAAAAAATTTCTAAAATTAGTTTTTTGTATATTTTTTTGGTTTCTCTTACATATTCCATTTAATTTTACATACAGTATATATTTTATTTCATCCTTATTCTTATGTTACTTTTATTACACTTCATATTTTTCATATTTTTTTTAAGCGGCACGCAAATAATTTGTCCGCCACGATTTGAATTCGCGAGCAACTGAGAATTTCTACATTTATACAGTATAAATTATTCATATCCCTTTTAATATGATTTACGAATAAACCTAAGCAGATTGTTGGTGTCAAAAAGCTCAGGTGTTCATCTCTCAACACCTACGCGGCCAAAAGTCTCATACCTAATTCTTGCAAAGGTGGGGCATAAGCACAAAATGTGTTCCACCATCTAATCCTCTTCAAGGCAAAATGGGCAAATTGAATTTTCATGTACGCCTATCATAGTCAGGGGTTTGTGCCACGTGAAATCCAACAAGTTGGCTGCAGTCCCGTCTGCTGCTGGCTGCCACTGCAGACACGTAAACTCCTTTCCCTCCACCTACCATTAACTTCGATAAAGACCCCGGATCCTGACCCAGAGCCAGTTTTAGAGCATTCAGTGAAGATTCGACAATGCGTGAGTCCAGGATGCGTGCTGGTATTAAACCTTCAGCCTCACGGAATTCAACATTTTAGAATCTCTCCAACAAAGGTAATAAAGGTAATGGCGGAGTACTATTCTGTGGCATTGAAAAGACAAAAGGTCTCACATATCTGCCGCCAGCTATTTCCGCCTCACCCAACTCAGTGTTGTAAAGAAAGTTCTTTGAAGTCTTGCAAGTAGACTTCCCACGCTATTGATTCAAAGTCTGCTCCACCATACCACTGACATGATGGCTCTTGGAGTTTTCGAGAGAAATATTCTGCGAAAGAATTGCGGACCTTTGTGCGTTGCCGATGCTGAATGCCGCAGACGATTTAACAGCGCATTAAAATACAGCGGCTACGCTGGCTTGATCATGTCGGATGAATGGACAGAAACGCTCCAGCTCTGAAAGTATGCACGCAGGTGGGGATGCGAGTAATAGAGGAAGGCGCCCTCTGCGTTGGAAAGATCAGGTGGAAGAGCACTTTTCTTCACTTGGTATTTCCAATTTACGTCAGTTGGCTCTGAAGAGAAACGACTGGCGTGCTCTGTTGGAATCGGCCAAATTCACTTAAGCTATTGCCTCGCCAATACAGAAGCAGAAAAACATTCCAAGGATTCATTTAAACAACTTTCGTTTTTGCAAAATTAAATTGTCGCAAAATTAATCACATATTCTTGATTGTTCATGTTTTTCTTATTTACTTAAATAAAAATACACAATTTGTGAAATAAATATACCAAAATGTCAAACTTTAAAATCAGCTGTTTGCTATGTCGCTGAGGTCTTCAAAATGTTTAAGAAGCTGGCTTCAAGGCGACATTTGTCGACAAAATGATGTCGCTGTCGTTACGTCGTGAAGTTGCAGTCGTCAAAGTGTTCCGAGCTTAAATGTTCGCAAGATATACACTTCTCGCCTCTGTATTGAATGCATAATAAAACAATAAATTTCCATATTCCATTGAAAGTTCCCAAAAGCCCGCCATTCAAATTACCAACGGCATTGAATTTCAGCGAGTTGACAACATTAAAATTCCACTAACCTCCATAATAAATTCCATACCAAAAGGGTACTTGTGCATATATGTAAGTAACTACTAGCAAACCCATAAACGTATGCTTGTAATAATCACCATAAGTGGCATACCACATTCTCCTCTCATATGTATTTATGTAGGTATGTATTGTGCCAGTTAACATAAGGCTTTTATTCCTGTCTGTTCACTTGCTGAAGGAGCTTAGATTAAAATCAACTACCGAATGGTTGGCTGAAACAAATGGCGATCAGTAAACTTACATACACACTTGCATCGCCCCATACGAAAATGAAATGAATAGTTTGCTAACTGGTAGCAAGAAAAGTTTTGAATTACATGAATTCACAAATGAATTATGGCTTGGAAAAACCAACAAAAATGTTGGCAAATTGAATGTGTTAGCGTTGGTGTAAGGACGCAGTTAAATCTAAGTCGAAGCCTGAAGGTAATCGCTTAAAACTTGCACTTTATTATACTAAAATTTAATGGGCTACAAAACTGCATACTCAAAAAAATTTTATAATAATATAAAAAAAATTTGCAAATTTGTTATGTACTAATTTTATTCAACTTCGGTTTAAAAAAAATTCATAACTCTAATTATTGTAGAGTGCACCCCATAATACTATATTTAAATATTGCGAAATAATCAGGGCTACCATTGTGATTTTTTTTAAATATTTTTCTTTTTGAGATGGCATATTGAGATATTTGGAAAACTAATAAATCGATTTGTTTTAGTGCTGAAAAGTTTTTAAAAATACACTAATCAAGCTCAAATTTCATATACATTTATTATTTATGTTTATGCATCAATCTTAAAAATTTGAAACAAATCAAACACATGAAGTGTGAACCCCGTCTGTTTTAGTATGGAACACCCCATATGCACTTTACAAAACTCACTTCAAGTAATAAGTTGATATCACCTTAAATGATGCTCCGCAGAGGTTGGTGCATCGCCCGTGTTTCATCGCGCACTCCATATGACTTACAACTATGCAGAGATGCTGACTGATGGTTATCTTTTTGTTTTGTGTGCACTGAGTTAATTACGTAGAAACATTTTTCTTTAGTTTTCAAAATTTTCAATTCGCACAGCTACTACTTATACAGCGCTTATCAGCTTTATATCGCTCACCTACTCTGCAGCACTCACCAGCTCTTCCTGGCCGGTATTTTTGTGGGCAACACTTTTAGTGTTATACATAAGTAGCTCAATTATACCACATCTTTCCTATTTCACCTGCTACTGAATGAACTCAATGGATTTATTCATTTCATACGCCATGTAAGAAATGTTAATATATACTACTAATTAACCGAACAAAATAATAAAAAAAAACAAGTAAGAGCAGCGCTGCCTTCGGCTATGCCGAAGGCTTCATACCTTTCATGAACATCTGAAAACTTTACTTTAACAGATTACTGCATTTGAAAAAATTTATATATTCCCAGCACACATAGATAGAGGAGTTACATATATAAAAAATCATATCTAAACAATCAGAGGTATGGAAGATATACCTTATATAGCACCAATCAAAGTGACTTTCACTGCTGTGCGATCGGTATGTAAACCGGTAACACAATTTAATGGGTTTAGCTTCCTACATAAAGGAGATATATCGCAAAAACTGGTACAGGAAGATAAGGTATACGAGATAAGGCTTATGCAGCATAGATTTTGACAATTTTCTCAGTAGACTTTGTATTATTATTTATACAATAGCTTACGAAATTTATCGGTTTTAGCTGTCCAAATAAATTAGTTTTACATTAAAACCCCATATCTGAGCAATCAGTTATATGGAGGGAATATATAAGTTGCAGTGACCCGATCTTTGTTAATTTTACTGTAAACTATCTGTTGATAATGAGTGAAAATAGTGCGAAATATCATGTTTCTAGCTGCATATATTTAGAAGATATAACAAAGAATCTCATATCTGAACAATCAGTTGTATGGGAGCTATATGTAAAAGTGACCCGATCTTTGTTATTTTTACTGTAAGAATTCTGTTGATAATCGTTGGAAGTATTGCAAAATTTCATGTCCCTAGTTGCATAAATCGAGAAGTCATAACGAAAATTCTCATAACTGAATAATCAGTTGAATGGAAGATATATGTTATAGTGACCCGATCTTTGTTATTTTCACTGTAAATATTCTGTTAATAATGAGTGAAAACGGTGAGAATTTTCATGTTCAGCTGCATAAATGGGGAAGTTATGGCAAAAAATCTCATATCTGAACAATCAGTTGTATGGAGGCTATAGGTTATAGCGACCCGATCTTCGCCATTTTCTCTGAAAGTATTCTTTTGATAATGAGTGACAACAGTTCAAAATTTCATGTTACTAGCTACTTAAATGGAGGAGTTATAACGACAAATCGTATATCTGAACAATCAGTAGTACGGGAGCTATAGGTTATAGTGACCCGATCTTTGTAACTTTCACTCTAAGTTCTCTGTTGATAATGGGTGGAAATATTGCAAAATTTCATGTTCTTAGTTGCATAAATGGAGAAGTTATAACGAAAAATCTCATATCTGAACAATCAGTTGTATGGGAGCTATATGTTATAGTGGTCCGATTCTTCCGGTTCCGACAAACGATTAATACATTATAAAAATACACCCACCTACCAAATTTCATCCGGATATCTCGAAAACTGAGAGACTAGATCGCATACAAACAGACGGACAGACAGACAGACAGACAGACAGACGGACATGGCTAAATCGACTCAGCTCGACGTTCTGATCATTTAAGTATACATTTTAATGGGTCTATCTCTTCTTATTCTGGTACTTACAAACATCGGACCAAAGTTATATTACCATTTCATGCTCATGAAAGGTATAAATATTACCTGTGCATACTTGTGCGCCCACAATTTACGTAGGTCCGTAATGCTTCCACTTGCTCTCGCCAATGTTTTAATAGTTTTTAAATGGATTAATAATTTTTCATATTGGATACTAGTTCCTTATTAGTAAAGCCTTCAATCCTAGCAAAATTCTTACCAGTTATCACTTTGCCTCTTTCCTGAATATCTTCGGCAATGCAGCGTAAATTGTTAATCGATCGGGATACATCACAACAAAGAATAGAAAGTGGAGAGAAATATTAGGAGTATAATACCAATATTTAAATCCCCGGAGGGTTTCCAATGTTTAGTATTTATAATCTGCAAACTTTTTTCCTAGATGTTTTCTGACTTTACTTGAGAGGTAAATCGATTCACATCTTCTAAAAATAACTAAGTACATATAAGGGTCAATTCATGTCAAATCGGGCCATGGTTGGAATCGACCATTTTTGTGTTCGATTGAATTATGGTCAGATATTTTCTTTTAATATATTACGACAAAAAAAATTAAAACGAACCCAGAACGAGTTTTGTACCCACAAACATAATAGCTTTTAAGATATTCAAAAAATAAACTGGAAAAGTCCCGAAAATTGTGGTATTTAGAATTTTGCACACATATTTTTGGAATTAAATTTTATATTTTTTCTTTGGCAAAAATTCAAAACCCAAATCAAAAATGATCGATTCCAACCATTGGCCGATTTGATATGGATTGCCCCACAAGGTGGTTTATAGAGTGGATATTGGTTACAATTTAGCGTATATAGGTACGTTATCCTGAGAAACGTAAGCAATCAATGGGCTTGGAACCCGTAATTAGATTTTTGAGCTAGCCACGACCAGAGGAAGGTAAAAATATATTTCCAGTCAGCGCTCATGGATGTAGAACGAAAACGAGGGTGCCTACAAGCAAAATGGGGTGACCATGTGAGTATACACATACCTAGATCTTGAAACCTAAAAAATAGTCCAAATATTAGTCAGAGTTATTTCATCTAAATCCGTCCAACCGTTTCTGAGTGAAGAGTTTGGAGGATATAAATCGTCGAATAGGCGGCAGCCCTAATCAAAAATATTTCCAAACCCAGCTTTCTTAAAACTCTTTTGTTTGAAACCCTTTTTAAATAGTTGTAAAAGTAAACCAAATGCGAGTTTTGAAAGAGTTGTCCGCTCTCTTCAAAAGTATTTTCACACTGAAATCTTCTTAAACCTCTTCCGCTTTAGAGCCCTCCTAAATATAGTTCAGAAATAAAACCATTTCGCAACTAAAGTTTTCTTAACACTTTTTCGTTTGACTCCCATTATTAATTACTTCTCATTACTTGTGTATAATTTAATTAGATTCGACTTTTCAAACATATGGCAACCCTCATCAAAATATTTTGCAACTTAAATCATCTTAAACAAATTTTGTCTGACACTCATATTTTGATGCATATTTCAATTACCCAATTGCGTAATTCCAGTTGAATATGATTTTTTAAACAGATGGCAATACTTTAAAATGTAAATGTAAATGGTTTGAATTTAAGGTTTTAATAAGTGGCAACTCTTTTCATTTACAGCCCAGGGTTTTAATTTAGTACCTCAATTTTGAGAATCGAACGAACCGTGCAGATCTGATGACATTGCAATGCTTTCGCGTATTATATGTGCCCGTCAGTAAAGGTAGCTTAAGTCGAGATATACCATTATACCTTTAAAGCAATATCTCATTGGGTTCCCAAACAATATTGCAAACGATTAACTAGCCATACATGTTGCCTTTTATATAATAGAAGCCTAAAAAAATATAAAATTTTTGTAAAGGGAAATATTCTAAAGTCACATAACCTATTTAAATTTTCGGGCATATATATATGTATATGTCGACTGCTAAGTGGAAGATCGTCCTATCTGGGCAGCCAGTTCGAAAACGCCCTATCTCAAAAAAATTTTTCAAGAACTCCTTATTTCAGAATTCGTTTCAAAAACGCCCTATATCAGCTCATTTTCAATAAATTTTGAAGTGAGATAGCACATTTTTGAACCGAATTCTGAGATAGGATGTTTTTCAATAAAATTCTGAAAAAGGGCGTTCGTGAAAGGTTTTTTGAGATAGGGCGTTTTCGAACTGGCTGCCGAGATAGGTCGATCTTTCACTCAGCTGTCGATATATAGATTTGAAGTAAAAGTTTAGTTTGTTTTGAATGATCGCCGATTTAATATTGATGTATATGCCTAAATCTAGTCCGCTCGCCATATAGCTCCACTTAACTTCAGACATTTCCGCAACTTAAACTGGCCGGTTAGAAATTTTGCGCTTTTTTGGTGCTTCCCTGCTCTTCCTGGCCAAAGTATCACTCGCCAACGAAAGCCATAGCTGCATGTGATTGCCACAATGTTAAGTGCCTAATGGCTAAAAAATCTCAATTTCAGCTAAATTTTTGCTAGCCGCCTTGCAATGTCCGGTTCAACCTACCAAATGACACTCACACCGAACCAAACACCAGAAGGAAAAAAACCTACAAACAAGTGAAACACTTGAAACTTACCAGCAAATAGAATTTAATGGTCAAGAAAAACTTAGAAGTACGAAACAGTAAAACAAACAAACACAGACACAAAAACAGAAACAGAAAAAAAGTAGAAAATAAGTAGAAAAGAGTAAAGCACTCGGTAACCCTAAGCGGAATTTTTGTTGCGTGTAAGCTCAGTTACAGTGCATTGCAACTTTTAGCAAACAAAAATCAAAATTACAGACAAAATTGTAGAAGAACGCTTAAAATAGATTAAAAGGCATGCAACAACAACAACAACAACAACGAAGTGCAAATCAAATGACAACAAAATAAAGTCACAAAGTTTATTTAGAATAAGAAAAATGTGTGTCAAGCAGGAGAAAAGCGATGGATAGAGTTCAAAAACGCTTAGAGTAACCTCAAATGCGATTTCGGTTGAGCAAATAAGTGCTACGAAAATAAGTTGCAAAAGATGAGGTAAAAGATGTTGATATTCAAGAGACTAAACAAACACCACAAAAGAAGCTGTTAAGAGTGAAATGCAATATGGCTTTGCAAGTAGCATATAAGCACATATGTATGTATGTATATATAAGAATGTATGCCTTTAGCTAGGATACAACTTTTGTGTTTGCGTGCTTTGAACTTGCTATTAAGTAGCAAAGCAAAAAAAGTTTGGCACGCCACACACATCCATGCATACATATGTGTGTATGTATATACCTGCAAACAAAATGCAGTGCAAAGCTAAAATGCGATTAGTTGTTGCAAAGCAAATATAAATACGGAGACATCGTAACATTACTTAAACTACTTACGACACACAATATGCTTTTTTTTGCAGCGAAATTAATGCAACTTTTCAAAAGCAAAGTATTCGTTTTTGTAGTGGACGTGCAGAGCAAAAGTATTTGCTTAAATTTAGTACTTTGCTAGAATGCAATTGTATTTTAGTAGCTAAGTTTACTGGAATATTTGGATGTCTAACTTTGCTCATGTTATGCAATAGAAGATTACAGAGAAGAAGATATTATTAGAAAATGCCCGCACATTGTTGAATATGGTTTCCTTATGTCTTTAAGAAAATTTTACTTCCAATATTTCGAGCAACGACGAGATATGTCACGTTGCCGCAAAGAGAAAATTACCGCCTACAGGAGCGCACTGCGATCAGGCGCAAAGTGAGCTACGGGAACTGAAGAGCGAATTTAAGAAAGAGTGAATCGAGAGGTATTTCGCTCAATTAAAAGGGAGATACTTAAACATGTAAAGAGCTCGCCAAAAGGGAAAACGCTGGAAAATTTATTAGAAAATTACGCCACTTATGGAAGGTTTCAAGACTATGGCAAATTCCTATAAGATCAGCTGGGGCGGCTTAGTGACCGATTTCCGAACAGGGAACACCTTTCCACATGAATGGTAATAGAACATTAAACCAGTGAAGAAGATGGAGCCGAGCTATGTCTCAACGCCCGACTAAGGGTAAGAACATAGTGGGGCGGCGAGCAAAGAGCATCGAGCGAAGCGTCGATTTCAAACGCATATGTTTCAATGGGAAAGCGGATAGTGAAGGTCAAAGCTTACATACACGTCTATAATTGAAGCTATGCTCGGTGCTAGCTCTTCGCTTTGCTCGTCGCTCCACTATGCTTTGACCCTAAGCCGAGGTCGAATAGCACAATGTAAACTAACAAAGCTGCTGAAGCTAACGGCCTTATAATTCATCAACTCTTATAAAGCAATCACACAAAAGGCGATCATGCCACATGTGCCAACTATCGTGGGCTCAGGCTCTTAAACGTTGCATATAGGATTAGGACTTGTCTGTGTGGCTTTAGACCTAGTAAATCCACCATAGGGCCGATAGTGACCATACGCTAAATTGAAGAGCGACACACACCATCAATTGGTCTTTCTCTACAGCGCGAAAGGGCGTTTTCTTTATGCCTTGACGCACAGTGGTCGGAGAAGCTGTGTTTTACTCGAAAAATTAGAAGGGCTGTTACGATTAAAATAAAAATGCATCATCATAGTATTTTTGTTATGCTAAATCTGAATATGCTATAAAATTTTAAGTTTGACAGTTGACAGCTGTCAAATCAACTGCTAATTTCTGTAAAAATAAGAAAATCTTTTTGAAAATACCACTTATTAGGTTTTTAGGCACGCTAGTCACGAATTTTATGTAAAATTAAAAGTTTTAAAGTCGACAGCTGTCAAACGGACTGCCAATTTTTATAAAAATTTTTTAAAAACGTTACTGATAAGGGTTTTAAGCATGCTCATCACGAATTTTACGTCAAATTAAAGTTTTGAGAGTTGACAGCTGTCAAATTGACTGTTAATTTTTCTGATAGTAAGAAAATGTTTTTTAAATGCTACTGGTAAAGGTTTTAGACACGCTAGTCACGAATTTTATGTGAAATTAAAACTTTGAGATTTGACAGCTGTCGAATGGGCTGTCAATTTCTCTAAAAATAAGAAGAATTTCCGAAGAAGTAAACGTACTCCGTTTTAATGCTCACTGATCTCGAGTTCCATATTATATTCAAACTTTTTCACTTGTAATCTGTCAAATCAACTGTCATTTATTGATTTCTTAAGCAAAATTACTGATTTATTGTATTTGATCGAACATATTTAAAATGAATTTATGATCAAATTATGAACTAATAACAACAATTATATTTATAAATGGGGGATAGTTGGGATCGCCCTCTATATGTTCAGCCCAAACAATTTTTTAAGATTTTTATTTTATTTTATACCAAATTGGTAATTTTCAAAACTAAAGTTTTCTCATTTTTAAACAACTTTATTCGGGTTTGAATTTTTGTAATTAAGAAATTTAAAAAAATATATAAGACCTTAGGGGCCTAGTTGAAATTTCTGAGCGGAACACATAGCAGTTGGCCCCAACTGTCACCAGTTCACGTATGTTCAAACGTCTACCAAACACCCTGTATTAACTTATATTACAGACAACAAATTAAAATATAAATGACGAAATATTTTTTCACTCATCTCTGTCACTTTCAACAAAAACTGATACGTTTTGAATTGGTTCACGCAAAAGACTGATAACTTCTTCAGAAATGGCATCTGCTTTTCGAAGAGGGAGTCGTCTCATACTGGATATAACAGGATCAGATATTATAATTAACATGTGAAATAAATCTTCGTTAGATTCCTTTCCTGGTCATTTTTCGAGTGTTATGCTCGCGATACCATCTGAAGCCCTTGTTGCGAGCCTCCTGGGCTTCCTCAATAAAATGCCCCAAAGGCATACTAAAGGCAATACCAAATTTCATGAAAATTTAGTAATTTTTTAAATTCTTTGGCGCCATATTGGAAACAGAAGAATAACAGATGTGTCCAGTAAGGAAGGGCGTAATATTTATTAGGTAACGATAACTTCCGATAACAGCCCGCGGAGTTGCCATGAATACGAAACGCTAAATAGCAAATTTCAAAAAAATTCAACAATTTATTTAAATCTCGAACGCCATATTGGATTTTGAATTTTGAATTTTCTAAAACTAGTTTAAAATTTGTAATAAGCAATCTTAAGAACCTCAAAATACCAAGATCCTACTCGGCCCTAAAAATTAGTTATACCTTTTTGAAGAAAATATTTCTTGAACAATAATCCGTGTTATTAAGATATTCATAATTTGACAACAAAATTTTATTATGTAATATTTCATATGAAATCATCATTTTCCATCTTTAAGAAGTAACACTAAACCAGCAATTACTGTTGTAATTTAAAGTTTCCATAAAATAAATTCTTAAGACAGCTATCAACTCATAACTGTTAGAACAAGCCACGATCGAATTCGTGGAATTAAATGGATTCAACGGCTTGCTTAGCACATACATATTAATAAAAATACTAACCAGCTTTGAGTTCGCTGGACATTTCTGAATAAGAATGGCTTTACTCCAGTTAATTTATCACAGTTTAAAAATAGGCCTTTTTCGCGTAAAACATGCCGTGTTCGACCACTGTGTGACGTCTGATTTGGTATAGATGTTGAGTTGGAATGGAATGAAATAAGCTGTGTGTGCGGTATTTATCAGATAAAATCTGTTTCGCGGCGGGTTTTTTATCGTGGCATTGATCCGAGTGGTCCAATTATCGATCACACTGCCGCATAGATCGGGCTTAATTTCAGTGATGGCCTGGGTTATGTTGGCTTCAACAGCATCTATCGAGTGCGACTTGTTGATATACTTAGACCTGAGACTTTAGGAAACCGCACACGACAAATGTCTATCGAGGTCAAATCGCAAGATCTTGGTGGGTAATCCAAGTCACCTATGTATGCGGGAGATAACCATACCCTCAGTAGTGCATGCGCAACGTCCATTGTGGCATCCGCTGTCTGGTGCCATGGTGATTTTGCATCAGAAACTGAAAAATAAATTATAGGACTGCCACCAGGGGTCGCCGAAATCTCCTCACGCCAATTGCAAACAACTTTAATACTAACAAGTAAAAAAGTCTAAGTTCGGGCGGTGCCGAACATTAAATACCCGGCGCAAGTATTCTATATAGTTTTATCACCTTTCCGAAAACTACCGCTATGTGGTAAGCAGGAGTGATTTTACCCCTATTTCAAACATCTTCGATAGAACGTTCAGTCAGTCATAATGAGATAAACTTATACAGTTATATGTGGGTTGTATCACACCCATTTTCCAAAATTCCATAATAATGCTACTTCTTTAAAGGGAATGTTGTTAGTATCAATTTTGAATAAATTAGCGTCCTTAAATTTCGAAATACCGAAATTTCAAGCATTTGTGAAATTAGCCGTTATATGAAAATTGGGCGTTATTTTAGTCCGGTTTCAATAATTTTCAACGTTTTACTTTTATGTGGCAAGTACATTAATCATACCGAGTTTGGTAAAAATTGGTAGAACGGTTACCGAGATACATATATGTGATCATAAGTGGGCGGTGCCACGCCCATTTTCCAAAATTTTATCATAAACGTATTTCTTGATAAAGAATTATCAAAAGCGTAAATTTTTAATAAATTAGCTTTAGTATTTACTGATTTATCGATTTCGTATTTCTCTAAATTACCGTAAATTTTCAGCCATTTGGTATGTTGTAAGGCCAACAACTGTGCCAAGTTTGGGTGAAATTGGTTAAGCGGTTACCAAGATATACACATGGGCTACGCCCATTTTCCAAAAATTTATAATATTCTTATTTTTCGCCTAAAAGTGATTGTAAATATCAATTTTGAGTGAATAAGCATCAGTAGTTACTAAAATATCGCAGTTTTCGTATTTCTCAAAACTACCGTTATATGGAAGGTAGGCGTGGTTATTGTTCGATTTTGCCCATTTTCAATACCACCCAAGTACACGTACCAAGTTACCTAAGATACCTAAATGTTTAGCCGAGTTATGGTGTGCACAGGCGGACGGACAGACAGACAGTCACTGCTTCATTGATTTCTTTTTTCATTCTGATCATTCATGTATACATTTGTCTATATATATCTCGATTCGTTTTGGCTGTTACATACAACTTTTTTGTTGACCACTAATAAAAGCTTGACTTTCAAATTTTTTAGTTTTTCAAATACTTGTTTTGAATAGCTGTCATAGGGTGAAAACTCTTTTGTTGGTATGAAGTCATGATCAAAAATTACAATAAAACTGTTAACAGCAAAAATTTATTTTATTTACAAAAGAGCAAAGCAACGTAGTTTCAAAGTTTTTTTAGATCAAAGGTCAAAAGGAATAAAAATCTTATTTTAACTATATTTAATAGCTTATTGCATATTTGTTGAATTTTTTTTTCGAATTTTCCGAGTTGTTAGATGTGGCTACTGCCACTCGGTAGGTCCAGGTTCAATACCTGGTCTCAGCAACATCCAGACAATTTTTTTTCAAATAGCGGTCGCACCTCGACAGAAGATGGCAAACCTCCGAGTTTACTTGGAAACTTCGAAAAACTCAAAGCTTTTATTGAGAGGTCAAAATTTGTATGAAATGCAAAAAACCGGTTTGTTCGATAAAAAAAAAAATCCGGTTAATTTGATATTCCAAAAATATAGATTAAAAAAATGTCTGTAGATATGCAAAAAGCCCGGTGGAAACCAGGTGGAAACCAGTTTTGAAAACCCGAGTCAATCACCCTAGTACCATACGCACAAATTTTTATATGTAAAAGCTAATAGTTTGAAATACCTAGATATTAACATTTTTTTTTTTTTTTTAAGTAAAGTTTTGTCCAAGAAAGAAATGCGTTTACATTATGGCTATGTTATTAAAGATTTCTTAAAAATACGTAGAATTCTCCCGTCTTGCGTTGGGAAGTATACTTAAAATAACCTACACTCTACCAAGGTTTCTTTATGGAACGTGAATTAAATTCTCTTCCTGCACATCTTTGCTCTTTGCTCATACGATTAGAACCAGCAGCCCTACGATATAGACTCCGATAAAGAAAGTTTAGATACGTTTTTAATCAATGATTTTAAATTAAGATTAGAAATCAACTGGATTTCTAAAAACAAGTAATATTTAAGCAAAAAACACAACCGACTTCAACTCTCATATAAAAATTCAGAAGTACCGTTAATTTTTTTGTTATTCAATGGTCGGATCTAAACCAAAATCGGTTGATGTGGTTCAACGTTATGCGGTAACATACATAAAAAAAGTATTCCGACGAATTGATAACCACCTCCTTTATTGAAGTCAGTTAACAATAGATAAAATAATTAATTTTCGATTCTTAACCATACCAGTGCAGAATCGAATACAAACTTTCCTAAACTAAAAGACACGCTTGTATTAGTTCGCATATAAACACATAGTGAGTCCATGGCGTATACGTGTCCAGCAAAACCGTAAGCTGCTGAAAACCACATGGAAAATAAGTAGTTGTTAATTACCTGTTACCAGTTTGTTGTGTGCGCAATAGTTACAAACAAATCTACGAAAGTGTGCCTTTAAAATAACAAGTACAACAGAACGAAACATACCCTGCAGGAAATATATCTAACTATAAGCTAACTTTAAGTTGATTAGGAAGGAGCTAAAAGTCACTATTACACCGTGCGACAAAAACGAAAAGTTTTTAAACCACTCGAAAAAATCAACATGTTCACAAAACTAGGAGCTAAATATAGTTGTTAAAAAAGGTCGACAATTTTTTGCAATTCAAAAAGTATTTTATT
>NW_023458559.1:66883207-66906774 GCF_013731165.1 Rhagoletis pomonella | reverse complement strand
GCTTACTTTTGACTTACTCCAACTGTGCTGCCAGATCGTTCGTAACAATAGTATAACTGCGTTTTTAATTTTTCTCTCTGACGTCAGGATTTTTTTTAAAGGACTTTGAAATTTCTAGGATATGAATGAATAAAAAAATTATTTAAAGGATTTGGTGCATTGTAGAGTAACAATATGGGTATCAATTAAAAGGAAAAATTCTGTAGAATTGACAAAAGAAATTATTTTTTGGTGCACTAGGACGAATAAGTGGTGAAAATGTCCTTTTAAAACTGTATCCTTGAATATCCATGGAAATTTCCAACATTTATTTTTGAAAAAAATATATGTCAAGGACGGTTATGTAAGTTCGTCCTTCTAACTTTATTAGTTTTGAATAAAAAAAAATACACTTTTCTTTATAAGATATTGATAGTTACAATATACATAAATGAAGATACTGGAATCATTACAGTGTACAGCACTCGGCTGGGTATTGGACCCAACCAATTTTTTTTAAGAGATTGAGTCATAGGTAAAAAAAAGTAATTTCTCCGTTTTTAGAAGTTAGCCTCCGAACTCGAGATATGGGCCTGCGAAATTCGAAATAGAACCTTTGGTAAAAAATTATTTTTTATTATTATATGTACATAACTAAAATGCAGACGTAGTCCGCCTTTTGCTCTTATTTAAATGGCATATAACATTTTTTTTTTGCAAACTTATATTACAGGTGCTATAAGGGGTCAAATTAAAAACCTTATATCTCAAACAATCTTGAACTGATTTTTAAAAAATTGGTATCGTTGTATACGTGTTTAAACCCCCTTTCTTCTGCTGTGCATACATGCATATTTTAATACTTCGTATGTAAAAATTTGAGAAAAAACATTTAAACGGAAAAATACCTTTTTTATAAAAAAAAATTTTAAACAAAAAAAATACTAACCGATTTTTTAAAAGTTCATATCGTTGTTAACGCAATCAAACTTTCTTTCTTCTGATATGCGTTTTTTTTTATATAAAAATTTGAGAAAAAACACTTAAAAGGAAAAAATACTTTTTTTATAAAAAAAAATTACAAATATGACCAAGCGTTTTTTAAACTTTGGTATCATTGTAAAGTCGATTAAACCTCCTTTCTCCTGGTGTGCATATTTGTATACTTCGTATATAAAAATTTTAGAAAAAATGCTTAAAAGCAAAAAATACCTTTTTTATAAAAAAAAAATATTTAAATAAAATAATTACAAACCGATTTTAGAAAATTGTTATCGTTGTAAAGGATACTAGAAAACTAAACCCAAAAATTTTTATTTATATACATAAAAAAATGTATTAAACACATTTTTTCCCTCTGGCCAAGGACTGTCACTCCAGCAACACTCCCCAAAAACGCTTTGGGGAACTTGTATGCTGCTACAACAACAACAATCTGTATATTTCCTTTGACGAAAGCTAACTATATTTCTATGGCGATGGCCGCGAAATATTCAAGGATGGTTACCTCTACATTTGATGTAACCAACTACTTTTGGACATAAAATATCAATAGGAAAAACAAAATATTTTTTTTATTTTTTTATATATTTTTTTTATTTATTTTGTTTATTTTATTACATTTCATATTTGCTTACATATTCTTCTGTAGCTGGTCCCATATTCGAACACCGTCAGACATAACTTCAAAATTATATTATGAAATTTCGATCTTCCTTTTATTTGTCCTCAATTCGAGAAAGTATTTGCGAAGTGCAGGATATTTAAATAGACACACTTTTAAAGAAAACAATCTCCTGCACTACTCCTGCATTACTTGTCAACTACTTTCAAGTTACCTTTTTGTAACTAACTACAAGTTATATATTTTATAGAAATCCCACAAAAAAGCTAACTACAATTGGGTTATTTTTTATCAATTGATAATTTTTTTCTGCAGGGTACCATCAAGCCAAAGGTCACAGGGGCAAAGTACTGGCTTTGAGAAAGTTTTGAGCCAGCAGAGAAATGCGACGTCATACAACGTATTCTCTATCTCTACAATCCTTTAACCAGCCATTGCGGTTAAACTCTAAGATTACGTCAACAGTCGAAATGCAGTGTGGAGATAGACACTTCTTTTAAAGAGGGAAGTCAAGCTGCATAAATAACTGCATAGTATGACACTCGTAATACAATAACTTGGAAAAAGTTATTGTGTATGTCGCATCAAAGACACTGGTACTTAAGTAGAACCTGTATAATATTGTAAATTTTCTAAGTTTAAAAAATAACTAAACAGATTCTAGAGCTGTGGGTAATCACAACAACATTTTAGTTATGTATAATGTGTTATTCTATAGGCAATAAGAAGTCTACATATGTATGCATATATATGCTCTAAATATTCATTTATTTAAATGAACAAATGCGCAGTTTTCAACAACAATTACAACACAAAAGTTTCTATATATAAGTTCGCACATGCATACATGCAAACGTACTTATTTTTATACTTATACTAAGTACACTCCATAATATGTTTGCAAATAATAGTTTTAACTTTAAATCAAATCGCGTGTTTTTTCAAAGTCTGCATAAAAACAATGCAATTTGCTTCGTTATTTTAAATTTGCATAGAAAGCCACAATGATTTTCCTGTAAAATTGTTGAAGGGTATTAGAGAAAAGGTGCTACAGTGCGCTAAAGCAAAGCATAATATACTTACCTATACATACATAAATATGTACGCTCGTCAGACTGCTTTATGCTGCATACAAAATATAATTTTTTCCAAGCGTATCGCAGAATTTGATTTACATACTTCATGACTCTCACCAAAATATTTAACTACTTCGGCTTGTTTTCGGCAATATTATGAGCTTAAGCGTGTTTAAAATACTCAGCTATGAAATATATGTATATACATACTTATTACTCCCACAGCGATTGTGAAAGCTAAAATTCAGAGTTACCAATTTTACAATAAACTCAAGTGTCTTCCTGCTGTCCAACATCTAACCTGTTCCGACTTAAGAGCTTAACGTTGAGCTTGAACAGACAGCTGACTCAGTAAAAGTTGATAAAAAATATGTAGATTTTATTATCGATAAATACGCATACATAATAATATCGGTAAATAAATGTCCCTACAGCGGCTATGAAAATCATATCGGCAACAATGTCGATAAACGGTGTGGTAATATCGATAACTACGTGATTATTGACATTGAATTATTTATCAACTCCATATACATATATATGTATGTGGCGATCCCTCGCTATTCGGATAAGAAAATTTGTCTATCTTTTCGGTTCTAATTTTAAATTATTATGATGAAAGTTTTTTCTATATTACTATATCTATATTTTTTAAACATACATACACATATTAGTATATGGTTTGTAAGTACTCTATTGTTAATAAAAGTTATGGTAACAAGTATGTTTACCAATTGTTTACCTATTTTAGTGTAATTCTGATGAGGGTACAATGCTTAGCACCGAAAGCTTAATAAATATATTAAAATAAATATAATTATATTGGCTTGGAAACCGTACGTTAAACAATTCGTTTAATTGAAAAAAAATTATTTTCGCAATTTTGCAAACTCCAAATGGATTTTAGACTGATGGTTTCTTTGGCAAATTTGCTTCTATGCAGTACTAGCATAGTCGAAAAAATCTCCCATACCATAATTGACCCGCCCTAATGTATATGCTTCAATGCTGGTTTGAAAAACGATATCAACACAAATGCCGATACATATTTTTTATGTATTTTCGATATACAGTTGCTGATATATAAGGCCTTGAGAGCCAGAGTAGCCTAACTTATTAAAATATAAATAAATAAAAAATTATGGAACAGCTTAAAATACACTACTAGAATAGAAAGAGTAATAGCCCGAAGCACGCCCGTTTAATCTGCTCTTTAACCGAAGCTGATATTACGAAAAACAAAAACACACCGCTTTAGCCCAACATGTGTTAGCCAGTGGCCATACAGCTGACTTCCCCAACGCGAGGATAGTGGATAAGGAAAAAAGAGAAAAGGCGAGGTATACCTTAGAAAGTTTACGAATTTTACAAAAAAGGGACAGAACAATAAACAAAAAAGAGGACACTGACGACATCGCGGCTGCATATTTATTAAGTTTATAGTTAGTAATAATTTGACAGTTGTACCACACAGAGCTAGTATGAATGCGCATATTTTTAAGTTTTTGATGTTTAAAATAGTTTAGTTGTGTCACTTTAAAGTTTTATATACGTATTAATGTTCAAAAAATTTACCTAGTCCAGTAATTATATTTTTGAAAAATTTGTGTTTTTCATATAAGTCAAATCAATCCTGTGTTCGTACCTATAAATGTAATTCATTCATTTTTTTCATTATGTTCGCAACTAACGATCTGTTTGTATGTATTCCTGTTGGTGTTTTTAATAAAGAAATCGCCCCTGAAGATGCTGAGAAGGTCAGCGAAGCGTCGGGCTGGAAAGTGAAGAAGAAGTCTTTTTTCCTGCACAGAAACTTACTTGATCAAATAACCTAAAATACTAAACATTAACAAATTAAAAAAATTGATCGTCAACTCATCGTTATAGAGAAGATTACAAGGACGATTAGTATTGAAAATCTCCTGTTAAAATTTTATCCTTCAATATCCTTGAAATTTTGCAAGATTTATTTTTGAAAAAATTATATGTTAAGAACTAATGTACAGTCGATCACTTCTCCGTTATTCGTTTTTTTTTTTAACTAATTTGCTCAGAAATTCAAAAGTGTATTGACTCGAATTTGTTTTCTAGTCGATTTTTTATTTCTCACATCGCACAGTGCTTCCCATCCATATAAAATATGGGCAAAAATAGAATTATGTACGGATTTAAATGAAAAATAAAATAGTAAAATTGGGGACGCTAAATTCAAAAAAGCAATTTGTTTTTGGATAACTTTCATGCTTTCACTGTAAATGCAGTTTGAAGTTGAAAATTTGGGTTCTTGTGGCTTTTACATAGGTATGTATATACAGTTCGTTCTATTTTCAAAAGTGAGGTGTCAAATGACAGGGCTTGGCCTGTAGATGTGCAATAAAGGTCTTTATTTTTGAAAAGGGTTGCCACCTGTTACAAATTTTATTAAAATTATTTAATAAGTTAAATGAATTAGATATTACAATATGAGTTTCAATTGAACTAGTTTTGAAAATACATTACTTCTAAACGACAAGTAGAGGGGTTGCCACATGTTTAAAAAATCCAATTCACATTAATTAAGGGAATAAGGTAACTGAAATATGTACAGTGACGTGCAAAACTGTAACATGGTGTAACACTTTTTATTTCAGCCACCGCTATCTTTCCAAGTTCTAAGAACTTTCATACTTTGGTTGTATATTCTTATTGGTACACCCCTACTCCCTCTCTCATAACGATTTGAAGTCAATCCAGCAACAATAAAACAACTTCCAAACAAACATGTAAATTAAGGCAAATGTTACAGTTTTGCACGTCACTGTACATATTTCAGTTACCTTATTCACTTAATTAATGTGAATTGGATTTTTTAAACATGTGGCAACCCCTCTACTTGTCGTTTAGAAGTAATGTATTTTCAAAACTAGTTCAATTGAAACTCATATTGTAATATCTAATTCATTTAACTTATTAAATAATTTTAATAAAATTTGTAACAGGTGGCAACCCTTTTCAAAAATAAAGACCTTTATTGCACATCTACAGGCCAAGCCCTGTCATTTGACACTCCCAGTTTTGCATTTTACAGTTATCTTTTACTTAGTTGGCAGTCAGATGCATTTTTTCTATATTGTAATTTATTCAAGAAGTTATCACCAGTAAATAATATGGTTAATCAGGAAAAATAAATTTAAATAATATATTTACTGCGGAAAGGCGGGACCGCAGGAAAAGTGGCATACAATTGTAGAGTTTGCCACATGAAAATGCTAAGACTGAGAAAAACTATAGCCTAAAGTGTTACTTAGGACAAAAAAGTCTGTAAAAAAATATTACGGTCCGATAACTTGTGAACTTAGTAGCAAGTAGCGCTGCAGCCACTATTACAGAAGCGCTTAAGGTATTAAAATTGAATGCAAATCAGTAGACAGCGAGACGAATAATTGCCAAATTGAGCGCAAAGGTAGCATAAAAGAAGAAAAAGAAAATTTTGATCAAAATACATGTCAGAGAGTGGTAGCATTTTGCTGCATCACATGAAAACCGGACCGTTGCCTACTGTGTTTAATTTGATTCCAAAATTTTAATTCCTGTAATTCTCTACTATCTATGTGGAAACAAGAAACGTCAAACCAACATTTTATTTCAAAGAATATATTTTTGAATTTTTTTTTTGTGAAGAGCTTACGCATGGCTTTGCTCTTATTAAAATTCTTAGTATAAAATTTGTCCAGTTTAGTGGCTTCCTGGCGGCATATAATTAATTTTTTAGGGAAATGTATGTTTAATTATTTTTAGTGGATAAATTGTTTTTACAAAAGTACCAAACAAGTTCAAATTGCAGATAACGAATTTTTCGATTTTTGCTCACTTAGGCGGCACTGTGCATCGTTTAGAAAACATATATAAACGCATAATTCATTTGACGCGAAGTGAAAATAGACTGGTTTTCCATATACATCCCGTTTTAAATTTGAATTTCGGTCAACCGCGCAAATGAACTATTAAAGAAAAACAGCAGAGTTTGATTACTTCTGGGTCTGGGTTTAACCCCACATTAAAAAATAAAAACCAAAAAAAAAGTGTTTTCCTAATAGCGATCGCCCTCGGCAGGCGATGGCAAACCTTCGAGTGTATTTCTGTCATGAAAAACAGCTTCTCATAAAAATACAATCGCCGTTCGGAGTCGGCGTAAAACTGTAGGTCCCTCTCGTTTCATCAAGGCGCACGCCACAAATCGGAGGAGAATTTCGGCCAAACACTAATATGTATGTGTAAGCGGCAATACATTATTATAAGAGCTATTAACCAAAACATTGATATTTGATAAACAATTTTGGTATTTCTATATATAATAGGATCGATAAATACTTATATCCACAAAGATATCGAAAAATATGTGTTCCGATAATGGCTTCGAAATGATATGGACAGCAAGCAATCCTTAAAAATATTTCCATTGCAGAAAAAAATATCTGGTTATTGATATACAATAATTTTTTTTAATAACAGTATCAATAGAAATATGTATAGAATTCGAATGCACGTACCACTTTACAATTCTGTACACATGGTCATTTGCATTAGCGTGCATATGTAAATATTAATAATTTTAATAGAAAAATATTCATTTCCCAACATAAAATTATGTTTGAAAGCACTTGCATTGCCAGAAGGAGGCAAATAGTAAGGTCACGCAATCACCTGCTTCCATAAACTTTTCCCAATAAACTTTAACAGCCAGTTTCACGAAAGCAATTTAAGTGAAGAGTGATTTTTTTATTTGAATTTTAGTAATGGCGTGAAAGTGAAAGTTCAAAAATCAAGTGAAAATTACTAACAAGAAATACATAAAAACTAATTCCGTACGAATTAGCTTGTACCAAATACAAATATGCTAACGTACATATGTACATGCATATGTACCTAAGTATAGCGTTGTATTGCCCCTATTTCCCCTACATTTCCCTTACTTGTATAAGTTATTCAACACATAAAAAAAGTTGCATAAATTGTGGCTAAAAACGACAAAAATTACAAAAAAAAATACAAATACAAGCTACAGCAAAACTCCGCAATTGTTTCTCATTAAAGTCCCTAGCATAAAAGTTACCACAATTTTTGTGCTAAGCGGCTTGCATACAACTTATGTACAACATGAAGGCGTTCTAAATAAATGTTTGCATGAATAAATATTTTTCCTTTTTCTTTTTTTCTTTTGCTTATAAATATTTGCGTAAATATGTCTCTGTTTGCATATCTTTGCAAATTTAAATAATGTCAACGTTTGTTGATTTGTTGTTGGTTTGTTTATTTATGCTTCGGTGTCAAGTGTCCTGTACGTATGTACTAGGTACGTACGTACGCCTTACTGCATGGCTTGCTTGCCACATGCTACATGCCACAGGCTACATACTTGCCGCCTGAGACTCTGTTGAAGTTTGTAGTGTGCGAAAAACTATTCTCAGGCGAAGCGCCTGAGTTTTTAAATATTTATGCTGCTGCTGTGTGCGGTGTCTGCCGCAAAAGCGGCTGCTGCTCGTGGTTTGGTGGCTGGTTAGTGGTTGGTTGGTGGTTAGTTTGTGGTCGCTTGAGGCTACAGACGATGTTATTTGCTTATTCCCAGTGCGCTGAATTTTATTTTTGTGATTTCTGCAAAATGTGACTTGTTTATGTTTATATTTATTTTCAAGTTTTTTTTTTTTAACCCTTTTTTATGCTTTATTTTGTGGTTTCAAATTATCCTTATTTATTCCTAAAATGTTCTTCTATCTACAAATATGTATATCTTCTTTTTTACTTGAACATTAGCTGGTCTTTAGTGACCAAGCTTTCTATTATTTCAGTTAAACCTTTCGATTATTTTCTTAATAAATATTGTGTTCAGCTTATACCAGTTCTGCTTTATAAAAAACCAAAACTTTTCGATACATTTATGGCATATAGTTATCGATAACAATATCGTTATTTTTACGATATCGTTATTGAAGTTAAAATCGATTGTGGAATGTATAGCTATCGACATATTTAACGATTACTTATCGACAGAGTTATCGTGGCCGAAAAATTAAAAAAAAAAAATCGTTAAATATCAAAAATTATAAAATAGTCGCGAAAGATATTTTGCATGCTGCCATTTTTTTAATTTCGTGGCACACTCTTGAAACTTCACGGGTGTGTTATATATGAGGCCAAGTTTTATTGCCTCTAAACTATTCTATTTCAAAACTTCCAAAGTTAGATAATAAAAAAAAATAGTTATAATTTTTTTAGTGACAATGAAAAACTTAGTAATTTCAGTACTTTTCGCCAAAATAAACGTATCAAGTGAAAAAATTTATGAAATTATTTATTTATTTTTTATTGTACTTGTTTATGGAACTCCATTTACTGAAATAGATGCAAGAAGAGTGCTTTCGCTTTTTTTTCTGGCGAGAGATGGGAGTGAAACTAAAAAAGCAGCTCGTGAGATTTACTCATATGTTTATGTAAAGGTAAAAAGGTGCCAAGTCCATAATTTTTAATTGGTCAGGAGACACGAAAAATCGATGTAGTTTCGCATTATCTGTCATTCTGCATCGAAAATTAAATTTGGCAAAAAATGGACTTGGCACCTTTTTAACTTAATTTGGCGATTTATAAATATCGATTTTTATAAATTATTAATTTTAACTTTTCGATATCGATAATTTCCAGGGTTTGAAACGATTTTGGTTTTTATAATAAAAATCCATGTTACAATAATTACAGGTATTGTCTTCCCTGTGGCCGCCCGTGTCCCTTATTTTCATTTTGACGCAGTTCAATGTTGATTTTTTTTTGCTTTGCCTTTTGTTTTCGCTCAATTTAATTTTTATAATATTTCAAAACAAAAGAAAAAACGTTTGAAATGAAGTGAGCCATACAAATTTTGAATTTATTTACAAGCAAATGTTTTTTACCGGCTTTTGTAAATTAAATAAGTTCTCTGCAAGATGGTTTGTTTAAAAAAATACGTGTACATACGTACATATATGGTATACGGGGTATGGAAATATCCCTTCTCTCTAGCAGTAAACGTTTTAGTGTGGGCAACAATGATATTTTTTAAATAAGGCAGATCGAAATATGCGCACTCTGGGAAGACAATACCTGTAATCATGATAAAAAACATAGTAAGGTAAAACCGTTCTCTAAACTTGTCGGCCATGATTTTTTTTTTTTGAAGTTTGCCAACATTTTAAAATCATATAAAATTGAGAGTGAAAAAAAGGAATTGTTCAAAGTTGTTGTTGTTTGATATTGAAAATGAGAATGTGTGTGTGAGTTTGTGTGTAAAATTTTAAAATTAAATTGCTTGCAAACGTCAAGAATTTGAAAAATTCCTCTCAGCGGTTCTACCTTCCTATTTTTTTATCATGCCTGTAATTATTGTACCATGATAAAAATCTAAATTCAACTATCAAAATGGGATTTTTATTTTTCTGATAAAAATTTAGCCGTTATTTTATGATTTTTTTTTTTTTTTTGATAAAAAATAATCCTTGTTTTTGGATTTTTATAATCAAAACGTTATTTTTGTCGCTCGGTGATCGAAAAAATAAAAGTCGCAAATAGAAATATCAAAGTAAAACTTAAGAGCTATGGATTTATTGCTCTGCAATATCAATAAGTTACTAACTACTAGCTTCAAAGTGGCTAATAAATTGTTTGTTGTTTAAGAGTACATAAATGTTTACCACTTAGAAACAAAGAAATTCTGTATACTAAAACACTAGCCACATCTACACACACACTCTGCACTCTCATACAATGAAAGTGTGCTATATTATGTACTTATTCCACCAATTAATTGAAAACAGTTAGCACAATCGACTGAGTTATGAACATTCAACCCCATGCGGTTGCTGCCAGTACCACAAATTTCAATGCTAAATAAAATTTAAAAAAATAAATAAAATCAACAGTGCAACAGATTTGTCAACAATTATGTGAGCAAAAGCAAAAACGCGTGAAAAATAACACAAGTGCAGAAATGGAAAAGGCAAAAAAACAACAAAAATAAACAAAAACATATAGCCATGGCGAAAGTGCACCATGACGTATACGCAACGCAAAATGCAACTAACGAAAAGCTATGTATGTATGTAAATACGTGTGTATGTAAAAATGCAAACAAAAACTTGCTATTGCTATTGCTGCTGCTGTCGCTGACATGCGACAAGTTTTTATGACCACATTTATGGCAGACTGCTAACTAACTGAAGTATGTAAATATGTTTGCATGTACATACATACATACATAGTGCATTAATTTCTATGGGAATGTGTATGTGTTTGCTGTTAAAAATCAACATCCAATACAACAATTGGCAGCACATTGGCACTGCCACACTTTAGTGGAACCGCAACGGCAGCAGCCGCTGTGGTGCTTACTTATTAAGTGTAAGTGTATGTGCATTAGAGTGTCACACTATCCATACAAAAATGTTGTTGCTTCTTCCCTAAGCGACTGCTTTTAGGATCTTTTGGCTCATTCCAACGTCTTTCGTTGGAAGGTCTTCAAAATTTAGCTTATAACTAAATGTAAATACGGTTTCATTTTGGTCGAAGTTGTGAAATTTACTACATTTGATATTTGATTAAAATACACTAGGCGACAGATGAAAGTGTACACCTTGTTCGAATATAATATTCGAAATTATTTGCATGAACAAATTTTTGCACCAATTATTTATGAAAATGTAGTTCATTTTCCAATATAAACCATACAAATCCAACTTTCACACTTTATATAAAGTTCACAAAAATTAGTTTTGTACACCATTAAATTTTAGTGTAATGAAGTGCGAGTTCGAAACGGCTAAAAATTCGGTTGATTTTTGAGAATTTTTTGGTGATGGATTTTTGAACCTCTTTCCATAGAACCATGAATTTCTTATGAAATGAAATGCGGGAGACCGCTAGCAAACAAATTTCAAAAAATCAACGCCAGTTTTTGTAAATTGCACTTTTTATATGTATGTGCAAGTCTCCAAAAAAAGTTCTCAAAAATCAACGCGATTTTTCAACCGGATGAAACTGGCACTTCATTAGACTAAAATTGAATATGCAACAAAATTGCGTACTCTAGAAATTCCGGATAAAAAGTTGAAAGTTTTGATGAGACTGTTTTGAATTTTTGTGATCTTTATATACATATATAAAGTGTGAAACTTTGATTTATATGGTTTATATTATATGTAGAGTGAACTATGTTTTCATAAATAATTAATACAAAAATTTTTCATGAAAACAATTGTGAATATTACATCATTTGTCACCTAGTGTATGTATATAATAAATCGACATTTTTCCACATTTTAAGTGCCACATAACTTTTTTTTTTTTGTGAGGCCTCCTAATGCCATTTTGTTTATTTTTAGATTTACAAATTTCGATTTGTTCCACATTTGTCGCCACGTTTTACATTCAAATTCATTTCATGTAGTTAGTTATGCTTTTGGCTTTGACCATTTCCTTCGCTTTTACTAGTTTCCTGTAGTTCATATGGCATTGTCCTTTTTACACATTTATTCGTATGTATGTACTACATTCTTTTTTTCGCGCTTACCACAAATGGCACGTTTTCGTTGTTCGACTGCCAAATGTCACTGAATATACAAAAAAATTAACACAAGTATAGCTTTGTTATTTTTAGCCGTTAAAATTTAATCCTAAATAATTGAGTTATACAAGTAAAAGTGCACATACACGTTGGAAAATAGATTGTATGAATAGTATAATATTCAAAACGGACTAATTTATATTAATTTCCATCCCTGTTAGTATTAAATTTTTTAAGTTTCATCTGGTGGAATAAAAAATGCACCTGATGGAAGTAATCAATGTGTCTTATGTGTGTGATGTTAATAATAACACTCAGAAATAAGCCACTGACACTATTTTATCATTACATATCAAAGACGAACATGACTATTATGTAATCGCGAGTCCTTTCACATTTTAACCCCGTCTGGTTGATGCCCATAAAACCCCATAGAGCGAAAATAGTTTTGATGAAATTAGTACGAAGAATTAAAAAGTTTTTGGCCTTGCGTAGGTATGTATGTTGGTAAGTAAATCTGACAGTGTTCAGAGGCTTCAAGTAAATACTTTTCACTCTTTCGTCGAAATGCGCTGCCAGAAGTTGCAAGGATCCCACTCCAAACTGCCGAAGATACAGCCTTCATAGAGTTAGACGCACACACATTACATGCTTTGCATTTAAGTTTTCCATCTCGCACTTCCTGTACCTTTTACTCGTTTTGATAAATCGTTCGCAAAATGTCTCCAAAGTACTATATATGCGCGTTGTTAAGAAAAGATTCTTTCTTAGCTAGTTCACATAACCCTTCATTATCCCATTAGACCCAGTAGATATACATATATCATTTAAACCTTGGCAATAACGTGGCTTTTAAGCAACTTTGTAGAGAAATTTATGAATTTATTATTTATGGGGGTGCCCATGTTGAGAAATCTTTCCATCACTTCTGCCGGCTTTACTTCAATGTCGTAATTTAACACGCTCAATCTTCCAGGAGCTCAAAAGACGAGAGAAACCTTTCGGCGCTAGCATTCGGAGTTGGAGATGTGCAAATTATATGAAGTGGAGTATTAATAGTCGGAAAAATATGTCCATCACAATGTGTGGGTGTCACGATGAGATGCGATGAAGGTTATGTATGCAGAAACTTTATATGTACACTCTTTATAGCCTTGAGATGGATGATTGTTTCGATGATTTTGGTGGCCTCATAATCTGGCCTTTTGTGTCTAACTTTTCAGCTAATTGTGTGGCATATGAGAACATTACATGGAAGTAATCTTCTAAATAGATGTTTAGTGTTGCAACCTAAGTTTCTACAGTGCCTGTAAGTGGCTGTTAGAAATTCTAAATTATATAATACGACCACCAGATTTGACGCTTTTGTTGCAGTCGTTCTACATTTCTGCTTATTTTTGTCAGTGCTTCTACGATTCATGGAACGGCGACTATAAATTGACGTACCGAATCGTGTCTTCGCACCCATCGCGTTTCGGAAAGCTGCAAAATTGTTCCCCCTTATATAAAACCACGTTGCGCTTGAGTCTTTAAACTTGGTGAAACGATTTGACTTCTTTGATAAGATCTTATAATTTGTTGGTAAGTGCAATTTTATTCGATTTTGAAATGCTGTTATTCAATTTATGAGATAAGCACAGCGTCTCTACAGCTTTTGCAGTTTCTTTTTGGATTTCCTTGACGGCTCTACCGTCACCCAACATATCAGTGCATCCATCAGTACCTATCGCAAGGCATTTTTTAACGATCAACGATAACGATATTTTAGACTAATTGCCCCAATGCAGCTACTGAAAGCGAAATCTCCTCGTATTCTTCTTCATTGCGTAAACTCTCACTCGTTTCCATTTCTCCGTCATACCCCTCTATTCTAACAGAGTCACAAAACTTAGCTCATCACTGTTGTGATTTCAAGTGCGCCGAGAAATGTGTCACAAAAAATTCGATTTTAAGTGCTAGAAAAATACACAAAAATTTAAAAAATTGAATTGAAGCGGCATATTTTTTGAGCTTCAAGCTTTGAGGCGCGGTAGAAATCCCAGCAGTGATGAGCTAAAGTTTGTGACTTTGTTAGAATACGGCTGATATTCTAATGTATTGTTCATTTGCATAGCGCTTTACGTCACTTCTTCAAGTGCGCCTATAAATGTTACAAATTCTTCTCGTATGACTGGTCGACGGGTATCAGAGAATTACACTGACCTATCTGCTATTAGGCAAAGCCACGTAGTCAACTCCTAATAATTTAATAGGTCAAGAGATGGATGACACTCTCTACATACAATTCTAATGTACGCATGTTTATATATGATCTTGCCTATTTTTGTTTAACATAATCAGGCGCGATTGGTTACGTAAAAGGTCGCGGTGTTTAACATACTTCTCGATGCAGTGGTAGCCCAATTAGCATATTTTCTTGTGGATTTCGGCAGAATATCTCTGCGTTAACAACATTTTGTTGCGCAACTTTTTTTTTTTGTTAGAGAAGAAAGTCTGGTTTTGAAGTTATTGCAAATGCATATTGAATCGTCGGCTGAGTGGAAGATCGCCCTATCTCGGCTGCCGGTACGAAGACGCCCTATCTCTATATAAATTCAATATTTTGGCAGCTGAGATAACGACTAATACTTTTATTAGCTTTTTTTCATATATATACAATGTATATTATACATACATAAGTATATACATAAGTATATGGTAACTGGAACTGAAAATAAATGTTGCACCTAGGGATGGAAAAATCGATTCCGATTCCACTCTAGAATCGAAGGTTTTCTCGAAACAATCGATTTTAGAGAACCAATCCTAATATTCGGAATCGATGGAGAATCGATTCTGACGACTCGACTCTCTTACTTTTCATACATCTTTAAATATGCTTCAATTGTTAGAATTGTAAAATTGTGAAATTTCTGGCAAGACTACCATAAATGTTAACCCTTCTGTAGTGTTTGGAATTTACCGCTTCCTATAATGTTTTGGGTAATTTTGACCCAATAATAGAAGTGAGTAAATTTTAAGAAAAAAAAGATTGAATTCAGTTGATATTTTATTTATCGTAGGCAAATACTTTGATGCAGTGTTTGGAGATTACCCCTTCCTATAATGTTTTTGGATCATTTTGACCCAATGATAGAAATTAGGTAGTCAATTTTAAGAAAAAAAGAACGATATTTCAATATGAATTCAGTTAATATTTTATTTATCACATGCAGACACTTTATCGGCAAGTGCTGTATTCTTACCGGTTCAAAGATGTCCTTAAAAACTAAGTAATTATTTGAGTCGAAATGACCCAGAAACACTATGGGTGTATGGAAAAACTATGTTGCCTTCTAGAAAACAAAATAAAATAAAAAACCCTTTTATTTTTTGCAAAACCATAGCTGATTATGCTTTTAACGATAGACAACGCCGCAACTTATGTAAAATTGCCTAACTCTGTAACTAAATAAAGAACTTTTTCATGAAAATTGAGTCATTTTGACCCAAACAGAAGGATTAAGTAAGACTAATTGGCGCATATTCATAGAGATGGTAGAAATGAATTTATGAAAAGAAGCGATTTTAAGGATGGGATTCAAATTTATTTACATTCCATATCAAACAGTACCGTGAATATGAGTCAATCACACATTTTATTGCAAATGAAGCTATTTTTCCACAAATTTATTTTAAAACTTTATAATTAAAACTCTTTTTACAATAATATTCATTAATTCAATATATTTAATAGAATTATTAGCTATGATTGATGGCCGTTTTTATAGATTCTTCAAGTGAAAGAAAGAATGAAATAGTGAATCGATTAGAATCGAAAAATTCGCATCTCGTAAGGATTAAATAAGATTCGAGAATCGAGAATCGATTATTTTCCAAAACTTTCCGTCCCTAGTTGCACCCTCTTCTTTATCTACCAAATTATGTCTTAATTTTCCCACTCAGATTATTGTATTCATAAGCGCTTACGTACTACCCACGTACACCACTATTGCCAAGTGCCTCTTAATTAAAATACCATCGGCGGTGATGGCTACAACAGCTTCAGCTTCACAATTGATGATGTTACGCCTAATACCATTGTCACTGGCTGATTACATGTCGACATTTTGTGCATTGTGTCGCAAGTCAGCAGAATTTTGGTCATTTGTTGTCACTCTACTACGACAAAATTTCTGCGCCTAAAATAATTGAATTAAAATGTTGTTTTGCGCTCCTGTAAACGCATAAGAGCCACGCAAAAATTGCATCGCACGGACGCCAACATACTCGTCGTCGCCAATGGTACTTGCTCATTAGCATACGTTGCATGTAACTCTGCATGTCACACAGAGAGTGCGGCATGTTGCGCCCCGCAATCTACTTACATTAACACGCATACTAGTTAAAATACGTATTTGTATGTGTATAAGCGCGCGCCTGTCCGGCGACACACAAATAACATTTAGGGCCGTTTTCACCATCTCTGGTTAACACTAATCTCCAGCTAAACATCATTACCGACATTGTCGACACAATGTTATATGCATGGAGTCAGTAACGATGTTTAACTGGGGATTAGTGTTAACCAGAGATGGTGAAAACGGCCCTTAAAGTCTCGATCTGTCGGCGTTGCTGCGTGACATGTTTTTGTAGGTGAAGGTCACATGGGGCATGTAAACTTTTTCAATTTGTTCTTTTTATTAATAGAGAAACTTTAAAACTTTTCGTTTTCAGCGAACGAGGAGAACTTGTTCATCTACGTAAAAATGTGGTTGGAAGAGTTTACAAATTTCGATTTAATCTGTTTACACGAAATGAAAGAGAGGGCTCGTAAAAATTGTGCTTTAACATTTAAGGGTCATAAATTTAGTTTATTTGAGCTTATGGCATATTTAGCTATTATTTATCTCCCAGTTTGTGTCTTTCATATCAATTTTATTGCTTAAATCGTTTCATCATGCTTTAAGAAATAAAAGTATTAAATGAAAGAACTTTGGAGGATGTACATGTACATTAGAGTGGGCACAACACAATCTGTGTGAAAGATGGCTTGCCCAAGTCCATCAAAGTTCAAGTGCTAAAAAATGTTTGTCCATATACCAATTTTTGTAGTACTAATACTTTCGAAGATTCTTCCAATTTTATAAAAAAAAAATATTATTTAATGTATTTATTAATTTTTATTGTTTGAGCACATTGTTTTTAGAGCATAATGATCTAAATTTTTGCTATTACCAATCAAATATCTAAAAAAAGAGAATTTTCGACCCACGCTAATGTACATACATACTATGTAGGACATTGGTGTAAACATATTTTATGAGTATATAAAACTATCGTGGATTTAATATTGAAGATTCAAGTAAAGCGATTTTTTTTTTTAATAAAATGTTAAATGCTTTGTGAAAGATCAACCTATCTCAACAGTCAGTTCGAAAACGACCTACCGCACAAAATTTTTCAACCACGCCCTATGTCAATATTCGGTTCAAAAATGCCCTATCCGAGCTGTAACATTTTTTCAATATATTTCCAGTTGCGGTAAGGCGTTTTTGAAGCAAATTCTGAGATAGGGCGATCTTCAACCAAATTTTGAAGTAGGGCGTTCTTGAGCCACTTTCTGAGATAGAGCGTTTTCGAAGCGGCTACCGAAATCGGTCGATCTTCCAATCAGCCTTCGACATGTAAATAAAAGATTTTTTAAGCTTTGGATTTATATTCATCAATATTTATGTATTCAAAATTGATATATACAATCGCTCTTTAGCAAAAAAAGTGATTTTTCAAGAAACTTTGGAAAATGAGCATGGCACCGCCCACTTATATCATATATGCGTATCTCAAAAACTACTTGACCGATCTCGACCAAATTTGGTATACATATTGTGCTTATCCTGCTTAAACACCGTCTTGAATATTTTATAAATCGGACAAAAGATACTACCCCTAAAATATAGCTAGCTTTGAGTTTTCTGAAATTACCGTTATGTCGGTGGAGCCCGCCGTTTTTTGTCCGATTTCAAAGGTTTTCAATATGGTGCTTTAGGAGCCGAAGCGTAATGTGTATGCCAAATTTGGTTGAGATCGGTGTTTGAGATACACATCTATATCTATACATATAATACGCGAAGGCATTTCTTGTGCTGCATTAAAGATCTGCACCGTTCGTTCGATTCTCAAAAATGGGGTGTCAAATTAAAGCGCTTGGCCTGCAGATGTTCAATAAAGTTTCACTTTTTCGAAAAGAGTTACCACCTGTTAAATAATTAAACTCAAGTTATTTACTAATAAATGCCCTCAGATCCACACCGACCGTTCGATATTCAAAAGTGCGGCACCAAATTAAAGGGCTTAGGGTGTGGATGTTGAAGAAGGTTTTACTTTTTCGAAAAAAGTTGCCACCTGTTAAGGAATTAAGCTCAAATTAATTAAAAAGTTAAATCAATTATTAAATATTGGTATCAATTAACTGCAAATAGGAGGGTTGCCACATGTTAAAAAAAATGTAATTCAATTTTAATTAAAGAAATTTGGTAAGTGAATAAGGTATCGCTATATGGATGTCGTACAAAATAGGTTTAAGAAGGTAGTAGTTTGGAAATATTTCGAATAGGGTTGCCACCTAATTGAGAAGTCTAATTGAACTATTTTATACCCAAGTTATATGAAATATTTACGATGGGTGTCAAATGAAAGAGCTTCAAGAAATAAAATACTTAGTTTGAGAATTTAGAACATTTTTGATGTGCTTGTGGGTTGCCCAGCTTAAAGGGCCAAACTAAAATTATTTAATAAGTTAAATGAATTACTAACCGATGGTTATCGATGGAAGTGGGTTTGAAATTCTTTATTTAAGAGATATATTCATCAGTTTCATGAAATATTTATAACAATATCAGACGAAAAATATTTAAGGAAAAAAGATCTAAAAGTCCGGTTTATATGCGTGATATAAATTCAACGCCGTATTTAAGAAAAGCCTCCTAACTTCGACAATTTTTATGCGATTCCAATACATAAATGTGTTATAAGTTTATTTGAAAATAAATTTAATTTTATATAGTAAGTACTACATATTTTGAAATTGCGGAAATAAGTGATGGTCAAAGCTTAAAAAATTAAATTTAATTTTTTTTTTAATTTGCCCGATGAAAAATGCCGACAATCCAAGTTTGACAATAAATTATTATAAATCATTTTCACGGCCTATAAATCCTCTTCTCACAACCTTCAAAATTGAATGAAAACATGTCATTCAAAAACTGATAAATCTAAAAATAGTTCTTTCTGACTTAAAATGACACGACCTCTAAATGATTTTTTAAAAATCTATATAAAAGGCAACAATATTTCTTATAAAAAGGAGGGAAACTAGGGGGTGGGGTCTTGAAATTAAACAAAAAAATGCGATGGGCACCCTAATGTACATATGTAGGCAATTGGTGTAAATATGTTTTGAGGGTATTTTAAAGTATCGTAGATTTAATATTGAATAATCAAGTAAAGTGGAAAATTTCTTTAGAGAAAATATGGGCGACTTAGTGGAAGATCGCCCTATATTGGCAGCCGGTTCCAAAACGCTCCATCTCATAAAATTTTTCAAGAACGCCCTATCTCAGAATTTCATTGAAGAACGCCCTATTTCAGTACTCGGTTCAAAAACACCCTATCCTAGCTGCCGCCTCAAAAACGCCCTATATCAACATTTTTCCAATATATTTTCAGTTGAGATAAGGCGTTTTTGAAACAAAGTAGGGCATTCATGAGCCATTTTCTGAGACAGGGCGTTTTCGAACCGGCTGCAGAGATAGGTCGATCTTCCGATCAGCCATCGAAATATAATGACAAAATTTATTAAGTTTGCACTCGAAAAGTTTAATGGAAACCAGACCATCACTAATATATTTATCGTGTTAGTTATTGTTTTTATGCTGCACCTATATATATGTATTTATTGACATCATCCTCAACAAGTTTATCGTTATCGATATCATTGCCGTTAGTTGTTAACAGATCCATTAATAGTTGTCGGTTGCGATTAATTTATCGGTAGGATTTATGGAATTTATTACCACGTTTCTTCTTACGTCGTTATCGATATTTTTTTATATCACTATCAATATGTTCGTGGATATTTTTTTCTATATATATCGAAATTAATATGCATATAAAGGTATTATTATCGATACCCTTATCCGTGTTTTCGCTGATATGTCCATAAATTTTATTATCGATAACCATTTTTACAACATTTTTTTCAATTTTAGTGAGCATTCGAGATGCTTTAATGTGAAACAGACCAGTAGTTTATCGATTTTATAATGTAGATTTATATTTATCGACACCACAAATTTATCGTTTCCGATTTACTTATTGATTTTCTTTTTATTTAGTTTATTAGCGCGTTTACATATTTTTGGGTCGTTATCGATATTCTTTATATCACTATCTATATATGTATTTGTACATATACACACCGATTATGCTCTCCTTGTTTCCGTATCATTACAATGCTCCTCATCAAAAAGAATATTAAACCAGCAAACTTCGATTAAATAGCCGTTATGTCATGATCTCTCTCCAACGCCAACACATGTATGTATGGGTGCATAACAAACAATGCAATTGTAAAATGTACTTATGTAAAATCTTACATATTTATGTATGTATGCATTCACATTCACATATGGAAAGA
Source organism: Rhagoletis pomonella (assembly GCF_013731165.1). Classification (NCBI taxonomy): domain Eukaryota; kingdom Metazoa; phylum Arthropoda; class Insecta; order Diptera; family Tephritidae; genus Rhagoletis; species Rhagoletis pomonella. Next base: position 66,885,853 of record NW_023458559.1, on the reverse strand, counting down.
GCTGCTCATTTCATTTGATTAGGTTGCATGCTCATTTCGGATTTGCATAATGAATTAGTGGAAGTTATGTAAATTTTCGTTTATGATAGCTTTCGTAGTATTAGCTTTTGTGCCAGAACAGCGGGTTAGAAAGGAAATTCGCAAAGTTTTGAACATTTTAAATGACTGCAGTACTACTTCAAAAGACATTAAAATTTAATAACTTAAGTACTTAATACAATTGTTGGGTATTTCATGCAGAAATTCAGAGCAAAGATTCTTATAACATAAATATATAAGACCATTCATACATAGCTACATATATTCTGCAACAAACGTATATGAAATAAAATCCTATGCCATTCAGTTTGCATTGCAGCTATGAAAATTGAAAGCCACCTTTGAGTTTTAAGGAAAATTGTCCAAGATTGTAAGATGCAAGACGATTTGAAATTAATTATGGTAATTATATAAAGCGCCAAAGTGCAATGACTATTACAACACAAAATGAAATGAGTGAAGATTATAATAAATTTATATATATATATATATATATATATATATTGCCACCATTATTTTTGATGTGAGCTTTGTAGTACTTCAGTACGAAAAATTTTACTCATACGCTGTGTATACCCAAAGTTTTCAGAGTTATAATAATACTACAGAAAGATGTACATATGTATATACATATCTTAACTGATATTTATTAGACACAGCACGTAGAATTATAGTTAAAACGAAGTTTTATAAAAAAGCAGCCAAAGCAAATTATTAACGTTGTACTAAAATCCGGCTGTAATCACAAAATTTGCTATAAATGTTTAACAATGCTTAACAGAAGTGAATGAAAATAATTTTATGTACAAAAATTCGTAACCGCGAAACCTTTTGTGAAGTAGTGGAAGCTGAATAGGAAGCAAAAGAAACGTCTACAACAAGCTGCAGTAACACTAAAATTTTAACAGCACCTTCCATAACGTTCATCATCTTCATGGCTGTCGCATTACTTACAAAGTTAAATAGCTACCTGAAGCGTTCATTCCCCCTAGCTCTTTCCATTTTGATTTAGTTTTGATTCAGTACTTTTCTTTAGCTTCCTTGTAATTGCATGCTATGCAAGTCAAATACCTCTTACTAAGCGAACTTCTTCTTTTTTTATTTGCCTTTTCAATTTATTCGCAATCATTGAACTCTTTTCACATTTTTTTCCTTCTGTTTACTTCTAAGGTGTAAGTGAGTAAAGTGTGAGATGTACAGTAAATTGTTGCTGACTTGCAAATTTTATTATTGAGCGCTTTTGTTGCTATCTTCATTCCGCAGACTTTATGTCTTTCGTTTTGCTTTTTTATTGGCCTTTGGCATTATCTTTGCCGATTCTTTTTTGCGTTTTGAACTTTTTGATTTGTAGGTACTTTGTAGTAATTAATTGATGAATTGGATGGTAATTTTTATTACTTCAAATGCACTTTGGTTTATTTTAATTAGTTGCAGGTAAATACAGAACGCTTCCTTTGCGATGAAAGATCAGGTGGAGAAGGACTTGGCTTCACTTGGCATTTCCAATCGGCGTCAAGCATCGTATATACTTACAAGTATGGAATCCTATGCCCCTTTTTGTCTATTCTCTTTCTAACAGCGGACGTGCCTGCCAAACAGCGGACGTGCCTGCCAAACTGAAAAGCATGATGGCGGCAGTGTTTGACAGGCACCTTCGACGATGCGAACGGCAATGGAAGGTAAGAAATGGAAGATGGATGACATGACAATGAAAGAATTATAAAATAGCAGAATGTCGAACCAAAACGAATTTCAAAAATCTGACAATGCGAATGACGTCAAAATGAAAGAAATGCAAAATACCGAAATGTCGAAATGTCGAAACAGAAGAAATAGATGACAGGCACGTGTTCAAGGGTTTCGTGCAACAAAAAGAGTTGTTGTGTTGCGCCATTCAATATTAAAACAAAAGTAATGTGGTTAAATACGCTTTTTTATTAAGTTGAAAAATTACATATTTCGCCAGCCAAAAAGTGTATAAATAAATATAATAGCATATTGCTATAAGATGTATTTATAAAAAGGGTACATGCTTATGGCCTTATTCATAAAAAATAAAATAGATGTAAAGTAACATTAAAAAAATCGATTTGTTTACTTTTTAAGAATTTGGGAAAAACATTTAACTCAAGTTTTGGTGCACCCATCTTTTTTCTTTTTATTATTTTCAAATTTTTCTTTTCCTTAATACTCATTGAGTTTTCATTTACACCCAGCAAAAATCAAAATATTTTATAAGAAATTTGTTGACCGTTTTTCGCACACTTCTCTCATGCTTTTTGATAGTAGTTATTATTCTGTTGACATCTAAATTGCCATACATTTTATGTTGTTGCCAATACATTGTTTTCCGGCGTTTCCTCTGTGAACTTTTATAACTACATTCATAAAAATATTACTAATTTTGGTTTATAATTTTTTTTCCATCTTGTTATTGCTGAATATCAAAAAGGAATTAATAAATAATAAAAAGTTAGTTACAATTTTAGTGAATGGTTCTTGCAAATAATATTATTTAATGGTTGAAATGACTTTTTGCCAAAACCAAAGCAGACGGGAAGGAAAAATAGTTGTTCATTAAAGATTTGTCTGAAATATCGTTCTTGA
>NW_023458559.1:66873688-66883197 GCF_013731165.1 Rhagoletis pomonella | reverse complement strand
GAAGCCTACAAAAAGCAAACGGTTTTGTCAAAAGACTCGCAATGGAATTACTGTGCCAGCTATTTTCTCACTCAGTCGATTAATTCGTTGGGTAACAGCTCCCTACTAAGCTAATAATGGAAAGCTTACTGACCTAGACATAGTATGTATGTACATTAGGGTGGTCTAAAGATACATGCACGGGGGAAAAAGTTTAAGTCACCCCCTAGGATTTTTCTAAATGGAAAAAAGTTTACCCGTATTTTTCTGTTAAAAAAAAAAATAATTATTTAGAACATACAACCACATAGAACGATTAAGTATTGCCACATACATATGTATATCCCAGCTAGGGACCACAGCTGTCACGTTTATGTAGATAAATATTTTGGCGACGACAAGGCTACGCCAGGGCCAGGGCCAGATTAGATCTATTTCTATTTTTCCAGCGACATATAAGGTTCTTCCTCTTCTTTTGTGTCAAACTCATACAAATTCATGATGTCGCTGCCGTGTTCAAAAAATTCATGTCGCCATCGACAAAGCGTATAAATAATGACGATAACAAATTGAAAGCTGTTGCCCGTAGCTCGTCGTTTTCAATGTGTTCAGCACTTTATGCACACCCATGCATTACTCCCAGCGACTAGCACCACTAACTAAAAGTCACTCACACTTGCCTTAAGTGGCAACGAAGTGTCGCATGTTTAGTGTTCTTGTAAATTTACGCCTTTTAACTTTCCAAACATACATTTTGCTGCACTTGAGACTTTGCAGCCGAAAAAAATGTCAATGCTGCTACCAACCCAAAAACGCCTATTTGCTCCGCAGTGCCGGCAGCTGTTGGTGTTGCATTCGACTTTACCCAGTCGTTTTGTCCAATTATAAGTGCTTAATCAGTTTTCAAAAATTCGCCATTATCCACAGTTCAGCAGAGGCGCACAGTAGGCAAAAACATAGCGTGCGCTTTTGCTGCCTGCATACGTTCAGACATTTCCTTTTGTGCTGGTTGATGTGTGCAATAGAGAGCGTGGAGCTGCATTCATTTAATCGTTTATTCATTCAGCCATTCGTTTTTGCACTTGCGGCCTAACGCCCCTATTGTATTGTTAAGTGCACATGCAACCAAACGATAGCATTTAAATCCTAGAGCGCCGCAGATATAGAGCTGCAAAGCACCGCCAATTCTGTACGAATCCACGCCAGCCAAGGACAATGAATGGAATGCGGCGCGCAACGGCGCTTCGTCCATTCACAGGTCAATTGTTTGCCATGCATCACCCGCTGCGAAAAATTGCAATGCAGTTTAAGCCTCAGTGCGACCAACAGCTGGTCAGCGCGCCTGCTGCCAACTACAACTTTTCTTGGTGTTTGCTTTTTTGACATTCACTTGCTGTAGCTTGCTGCCCAGCTCATCTCCATCAGCCTTGTTCGTAAAACAACAAAATGCTTTCCATGCTGCTTGGTAAGCTGCTCACTTGGCTACCGCGGCGTACATTCGATTGCCTATTCCGCTGCTCCTAACTGCATTTCATTACACACTTCATTGATTTTATTAAGATTTTCCGACACGATTTGCCGCTGCTGTCGCTGCCTTTTTGCAAGGACAGCTAAAATGCAAAATTAATTGAAAAAAATCCTAGTAACTTACAAAAGTGCAAAGAAAGACTCGCGAAAAACTTTGCCCTTGCAGCGTTTGTAATATTAATTGAAATTTTTGGTGAAACTTGCGACGTTTTTAGATCAACAAAAGTTATTGAAATCAACTATCGTCACTTCGCCTTTAAATACAGCTTCCGGTCACGCTGTTCATCGCTATCAAAGAAGGTCAAGTTCAGCAGATTTTGATTATGATGATTTCGAACTACTTGTACTTTAAGAGATAGATATGGCTTTTCAAATAAATCCTTGGCACTTAAAACCAGAATTTTCTCGTTTCAAGGAAGTGCCGTGGAAACTTCAAACACTTCTAGAGCAGCCGGCGAAAGTTAGAGAGATTATAATTGTTACCTCTGCTATTGACAAGACTAATTGTATGCCCACAGCGCCGAGAAAGCTGAGAAGCATTTCTGTGGTTAGGGTTGAAATGTGTGATCAAATTAGGCGAACACTCTCAGCTCGTAGTAAAACCTTCTCACATCGTAGGCCCATAGTATCGAATTTCGGAAGTAAATGCGTTGATAATTTGCTAATCGAGTCATATGTATAAGCGGCTAAACTCATTCGACCAATACCCATTTTGTACAAATAACCTCTCAACCAGCAGTACCTTTTAAGACTAACTTTTATAATTCTTAGTTTCTTCTTCATCTGAAGTATGACCCCACCAGTAGGCATTTCTCGTGACAAAGGCCTAGAGATCACTGCCAGTGTTGTTCTCTCCATACTCTTAACTGCTTCGTTAGTACTTTTTAAATGGTGGGCCAAAGTCTCAGATATGACTCTGCTACTTTTCTGTCAGGAAAGTCATTTCCCTCCTTACTCGTTTGGTTTAGTACTCACAGCAGGGAAATCTTGTGGACTTAGCCTCTAATTTGGGTGGCTATCACTTCTGGTTATAGTTAGGTTTATCGCTGTACGCACGCTAATGGCTTAAACTTCCGTCTAAAATATGCTTCGTATACCTCCCCAAAGCCGCAGAAATTTTAGTCTTTGGACTACTGCAACTACAAAAGGGATTTTGGAAAATCAATGGGGACTCTCACCGTATTCAAAACTGCTTTCGTGATAAAGTTTTCTTAAACACCTTTCATCTGAAATCCATTTCGCAATATTTCACTAAATTGAATACAACGTTTAGAAAGGTTGCAACTCTGCAAAATATTTTCGAAATAAAGATTTTTTTAGCCTGTTTCCTTTACATCCATATTCACATATTTCATTTAAGTAGCTGATTAATTTTAATTAGACTTTTAAACAGGTGTTTTAGTTTGAATTTAAAACAGGTGGCAAACCCCTTTAAAAATATTTTCGAAACAAAGCTTTCTAATACCTCTTTCGACTGGCACCCATATTGCAATACTTTATTTATTCATTCGTGAAGAAAGTGATCAAAATTATACTTATGCTAATTGCTTATCGGAGGGCGGTCTGCGCAGCCGAATTCAAGTTTTTGGCATAGGTACATTGGACAATTTAAATTCGAAATTTGTTGAAGTTAATGCTGATACGCTAACCACAAAGCCTAATTTTTTGCAAAATCTGACGAGAAAATTAAAAGCAAATTTTCACGAATTTCATCACGAATCACGAATTTCATGTGAACAAATATTCCCAAAATAATAAAGCAAAACAAAAAAATATTTTTTTCCAATTTGTTTTTGTTTTGCATGTTAAGTTATGAGAACAATTTATTCACATGGAACTGGCGATTATAAAAAGATTTATTTGGAAAGAGCATTCTTTAGAATTAGATTTCATTTGAAATAAGACAATGAAAAAATAACAACATAATGCTCTCGTGATGTATATTATGAAATAAAAAGAACAATTTCAATGAAGTCTCCTTTAACATTACATATTTTATATATTTTTAATAAAAAAGGTGCGAACCACGTAAGTAAAAAAAATGCCAAGCACTGATAATGATTTTTGATTTGAAATATTATTAGATTGGTATAAATGTGGGAAAGAAAATACTCCGATTTATTGTTTGAATATTATCAAAGTGGCAAGGCCGTTGAGAAAACTCACAATTTATAACACTTCAAAAAATTTTATTATCCTTCAAAAGTTGTTTATTGAAACTACCTTCTTTTTTGTATCATGCATAGTAGGATATAAACAGCCATCAGACGGATTATTACCCCAAGCCGGGTGGAAAGCTCTGTACAAATGGAAGAACAAGAAAATAATAAGGAACGTGCATGCCTCGGCATATCGCAAATGGTGAGTAATGTACCTCAGGAGGGACCCTCAAACTTATGGAAACCAACATGTGGTAACCAGTCAGCTTGGAACAGGCAAAGAAACAAAAAAGAGGAAGACTTAATGAAATCAAGAATTACCTAGAATCACTGACCATATTACGCCGGTATAGGCTTTCAATACAAGAATACATATATAGTTTCCGCCCAGATGTTCGGCTTCAAGTAGCAGATGTTCGTGTATCCATCTACAGTGATGGTTCAAAGATGGAGCAGGGAATCTACGGCTATCTCTGTTCCAAGGATCTGCAGATTTATGATATTTATAAGGCAGTTAGTTTTCTACTAAATAGCGCGGTTTCAGCCAAAAAACTCACGATCTTCGTCGATATCCCAGCTACTTCGAGGGAAATACGATCCACAGTAGTGAGATCAGAGAGTTCACAGAAATGTGGTTGACTCCACTTGCTTTTCTCAACGCTACTCTTTGCATACATAGAAATACCAACGATTTCGCAATGCAGAAACTGCCAGGATGAGAATGTCGAGTAATCACTTTATACTCTCTGTCTCGATGTCCAGCCTATAGTCGAGTCGTCTCAAACACCACGGATCACGCTTTTTCACTAGTCTGGCAGAGGTATCGAAGGTGAAACTCTAAGATCTTCTCAAATGCCTTGACTAGACTCTCTATAAAAGCATCCCTTTTTATGGAAACACGCCAAATTAGCCAAATCTCTCTCTATCAAAATTTAGTAGAGTACTTCTGGCTACCTGTTCCTGCGATCAGAAACACTCCAGACGCTGAAGCTAGGTATAGGTATCGGCTAGGCCAGGTCTCGAAATCCAAGCTACAATCCAATATTACTTTTAGTGGCTCTATCATGAGGAGATGAAATGTCCCAGCCAATGAATGAGACGCGGGCTGCCTGACTTCACAGAGCTAACTAGCTTGAACATATCAAATCTACAACTTCGCTGATGCACCTAAAAATGAGAAAACTCGTGAGCATTAAGTCTAGTAAGATCTTTTTAGTGACACACTATATTCTCTGATCTTTCTTGTTCTTGGCCCATAGCCTGTACTGGTAAAATGTGATTTAACTACTCTGAAGCCGCTAGTATCAAGGAAGCATGTGAATAATCTTATATCATAGTTGATGAGGTTATGGAGAGTTTTGGATCCACTGGTTGCTCTTTCCGGAAACGATTTTCGTTTTATCTGTTACCTTTTGACTTCCTGTTACAGTAGCTTGCTTTTCCTAATGAGGCTCTATGACCGCTCAAGCAGAATTCTAAGCTTATAAATATTTGGACTGCACGAATCCGTCCTCAGTATTCTATTCAGATGCGCATTTTTTGTTCATTAAGGCGCGTTCACCGTTCGTGTTCGGACAACTTTTTATTTGCTCTCGGAGTTAGTCAATACAATTTTATACTAGAAAAGTGCAGGAATTACAATAAATAACTAAAAATTATAAAGGAAGTCGATTTCGTAAAAATTACAATGCAAGAGTATTGAAGCTTACAGCTTTTCATGTCTTTTAAGTGCTCAGTACGTAAACTTACAGGAAAGAAGAAAGAAAAACTGTAATCATTTTCACATATTAAATTACAAATTACATTCAAGCTTGAGCCCCAAGCGTTACGCTGCTGCGGCTGCCGTCACAATCTACTACGTTGGCTGATAGTCAGCTTTTTGGCTTACCACACTTCTTATTATCCTTTTTCACTTTTTTGCCATCTTATATAATTTTTGCTTTCTTTTTCGGAATTTACTTTCTCAACGCTTTTCTGTAGAGGGAAAACTGAAATTGAAACCATTTTGCGAAGCACATCCAAAAGCATTTACATATATACATCGAAGAGGAAACGAACTGCAAAAACTGAACAGCAAAGCATACAAATATATGCAGGCATAATTATAGTATACATAAATATCAGCTGGTATGGATATACCCCATAGGAAAGTCAATTACTTTAAAAGAAATTTGATAGGTGCTTTTTTATAAACTACTAGTGGAAATTCCTTATTTTTTCTTGTAAGAAACTGACTTTATTAAGATGGCGATATCCTAGGAACAAGTCAATTATCCGACTCTGCATATAATTTTAACGACTTCAAAATGCATTTGGTTAAAGAATTTCAAAATTAGTATTTTTCGTTTGAAAACGCTTTCGTTCTGCACTTCGCATATGCGTTTCCCTAGTTCGAAAACACAAAACAATAACTTTTATTATTATCTCATGGCATTCGAACCCGGAAGCTAACAAATAACAGCAAGCACCTCTGCACACTCAGTTATAACCAGACAGGCTTTTTTAATGTTTAGTTTAAATTACAATGAGCGAGTCAATAGTCCGACTTTACTATTATTTAAACTACTTTCAAATGCATTTGACTTAAAAAACTTCAAAAGTAGTTTGTCAAATTTTTGAGACTGTATGCTTTTCCGACAGGGCGTGTATGTATGTATGTGTGCTCCTTTAGTAATGCGTTTCTCATTTTCGACAACGACAGCATTGTCTGCTTCACTCAACTCACAATCAGCGCCACACAGCACCGTTGCTGACTTTGCTTTAGGCGTGAAGCAAGAAGTCGTTAAGACGCTGAGTCCACAGATTGTATGCAATGGAATGGAGGATTTTTTTCGATAATACCGTTTAAATGTGCTAAAAGTGAAAGGAATTTCTGTGCGAAACAAAAAAAAAACGGCTGCGCGCACGAATTGCACGCAGTGAATGCGAAAAGTTTGTTAAATTTTCTGCTTATATACACAATTAACTTTTGAAAGACTGCAAAGATTGCGCAGCTGAACTCGGAATAAATGTGTTGCCAAATTTGGCATTTCAATTAACAGTGCGCAAGAAATCACTTAGTTAGCAATTTTTTAGGTTTGCACAAGCTAGTTATTCATAATTTAAGTAATTAATGAGAACAAAGCTTTGGTAGATGTTAGGTAGTATGAATTTAGGTTTTATAATCTAGTAAATTTCGTAAATGGGCATTCGTTAAGACACAACTTAATTGGGAACTGAACCGCCAGGAGCCGCTGCACTAGGCTTTGTGCCATAGACAAAATTAAAATAAAATAAAGTGCTTAGAATATTTAAGTAATATACATTTTTGTAAAGCTAACATAGTACCTTTAATAGATTTGCTAACAGCAGAGGGCGCTAAAGTCAGAAAACTTCTGAGGTACAACTGTTGAAAAAAGCGACTTCAACTGTGTTACAAAAAAAAATTTAAATTCAGTTTTTAGTGTATTACTTTGAAACTTAATAGTTTTGTTTACTACACTACGTACAAAAAACCAAAATAATTCTTGGTTCATGTTTTTTATGGAAAAGTTGTTTGTGCTATCGAAAACTTTTCAGATGTTCTTATTGGAATTCCCAAAATTGCTAAAGTTCGGTAGAGTGAAATAAAAAATATTTAAGAGTACATAATTTTTATTTTTTATTTTGGTACATTTTGAAGTAATTTAATAGAATATTTTTTAAGCCATATTTCTTAAGTTTCAGGAAAAGTTAAAAAGAGCTAAGTTTATGGTATTACCAAAATTTAAAAAAATTTAAGTATTAAATTTATCTTTGTAATACTATAAAAAATTAACCCAGTTTTGATTTAGTGTATACCTTTTATTAAATAGCGACAAAAAATAGCAAAAAAATTGGAAACCCTAATTTTTTACAAATTTTAACAAAATTAAAAACATATGTAATTAAAAAGTAGGCGAATTTTTATTTCTCATTTAGATACTTTGTTAGGAGAACTAACAACTCGTAGGAAAACAAATTTAAAATTTTGTGTCGGAAAAAAAATAAAATAAAATAAAAAATAAAAAATCACATATAAGTGATTCTTCTTTTTAGTTGTAAGCTCACTTAATTTTAGTTTTAGTTCAATTCAATAATATGTTACTTAATTAAGTTCATGTACTATTAAAAGATTATTGTCTTACATGTACAACCACTGTTCCCCCTTAAATAAATAAATAAATAAATTGGAAATTTAGTATTCTTTAAAACATAAAATTTTTTTAATTATACGAAAAATATTAACAAATATAATGAAAATCTCGCGTCAAAAAACAAAAAAAAATCAAAACGAAATTACGGGGATTGATAGACGTCTGATTGATAATTTTGGCATAATAATAACAGCTTTATCCTGCGGAAGCCCAGTTAATGTTAGAAAGTTTAAGAAGCTGCTAAATATTACTAGAAACTCCTACTTATGGTTCGTAAGGATTTAGTAGTTACATGGGTGTGATGTTTTGGAATACTTCAACTTGCCCATAGGTAATAAGAAATTAAAAAACGTTTTAAGAATTTTATTATTTATTATACTGTGGTTCTTGACGCTGGCCTGGTTATCAGGTTATCTGGTACACTACAGAAATATTATTTTTAACCAGATAACCAGGCAAGCGTGAACAACCACATTTAGGTTGTTCACACTTACCTCGTTATCAGGTTATGTGGTTATTTTTTATTCAGTTTACAGCAATAAAATACACTACACAATAATAATTTTAACCAGATAACCTGATAACCAGGCAAGTGTGAACAACCTCATAGTGTTTGTCCGAAGAAGCCTTAGAAATCAGTCCTAAAAATATAAGGAATGTGCGATTTTCCCGTACAAGAAAAACGACGAGAGATTTAATGGCTCATTTGTTATTAATGTCGGATCCGGAACTATCATCACTTAGGTCTACAAAAAAAAATTTAAATAAGTTATCTTATTTATTGAGCGAATTTAGAAAAATTCTTATATATTATCCTTTTTACAGCAAATATTAAATTATATTTTTTTCTAATAACTGAAATCATAAGGGAGTTAGTCATTTCCTGATACTAAATGAAACAAACTTTTCCAAAGAGTTAAAAAGTTTAACTTTATAAGTTATTATTAGATTTTAGTACATTCTGATCATAAATGTAACTAAAATTTAGCTTTTTAGAAAAAGGATATATGGGGAGTAGTTATGTCCTTGCACCAAACAAAACGAAATTTTCTCCGGAGCTTAAGCACATAATTTTACACAGAGCTACACATTTTCGATTTATTCTGGAAGGTAATCATGTCCTTGTACCGATATTGCCGAAACTTCGAAGCACTGTGAGCTGTAGTCGAGTTAGTTGCAAAAGTCGTGTTTATGGCTCAATTTCGCTCATATTCAGGACATATCGATACCTGAGTGCATGATCGGCCCATCTCGGGAGCCAATTCGAAAACGCCCCATCTCAGAAAACTTTTCAAGAACGGCCTATTTCAGAATTCTTTGGAAAACGTCATATCTCAGAATTTGGTTGAATAACGCCCTACCTCGGCAGCGGATCGAAAAACCCCCTAACTCAGCACATTTTTAATGTACTTTCAGCTGAGAGAGGGCATTTTTGAACCGATTTCTGAGATTCGTTTCGTTTTCGAACTGACTGCCGAGATAGGTCGATCTTCCACTCAGGTGACGATATGAACATATGGTAATTTTTATTTTGCCTATGGCTCTCACTCACATACATACATACATTTGTTGCTTCGTTTCCTCATATGTATGTATGTACCAAACATGAGAACACTATTCACTATCCTTACTCATCTAACCACCATAAATAACGCTCAGTGATTCAAAAAACAAAAAATCATTTTTTTTT
>NW_023458559.1:66714193-66873678 GCF_013731165.1 Rhagoletis pomonella | reverse complement strand
CTACCTGCAGGATATTTCTCCATACCAAATGCCCAGAAGTAACCAAACAATTAAATCCGAAATCTCAATCAACATCATTTGAAATCAATCAACTAAATCAACAACCACAAATATATAACGGGTGATTTTTTTGAGGTTAGGATTTTCATGCATTAGTATTTGACAGATCACGTGGGATTTCAGACATGGTGTCAAAGAGAAAGATGCTCAGTATGCTTTGACATTTCATCATGAATAGACTTACTAACGAGCAACGCTTGCAAATCATTGAATTTTATTACCAAAATCAGTGTTCGGTTCGAAATGTGTTTCGCGCTTTACGTCCGATTTATGATGATTTACGATGAGGCTCATTTCTGGTTGAATGGCTTCGTAAATAAGCAAAATTGCCGCATTTGGAGTGAAGAGCAACCAGAAGCCGTTCAAGAACTGCCCATGCATCCCGAAAAATGCACTGTTTGGTGTGGTTTGTACGCTGGTGGAATCATTGGACCGTATTTTTTCAAAGATGCTGTTGGACGCAACGTTACGGTGAATGGCGATCGCTATCGTTCGATGCTAACAAACTTTTTGTTGCCAAAAATGGAAGAACTGAACTTGGTTGACATGTGGTTTCAACAAGATGGCGCTACATGCCACACAGCTCGCGATTCTATGGCCATTTGAGGGAAAACTTCGGAGAACAATTCATCTCAAGAAATGGACCGGTAAGTTGGCCACCAAGATCATGCGATTTGACGCCTTTAGACTATTTTTTGTGGGGCTACGTCAAGTCTAAAGTCTACAGAAATAAGCCAGCAACTATTCCAGCTTTGGAAGACAACATTTCCGAAGAAATTCGGGCTATTCCGGCCGAAATGCTCGAAAAAGTTGCCCAAAATTGGACTTTCCGAATGGACCACCTAAGACGCAGCCGCGGTCAACATTTAAATGAAATTATCTTCAAAAAGTAAATGTCATGGACCAATCTAACGTTTCAAATAAAGAACCGATGAGATTTTGCAAATTTTATGCGTTTTTTTTAAAAAAAAAGGTATCAAGCTCTTAAAAAATCACCCGTTACATTATTAACATGCTCATCAATTCAAAGGCACCGCAAATAGTAACTGCCTCTAAACCGCATAACAGTAACCCAAAAGAGCTTGTCTTAACATATGTATGCATTTATGAGCAGGCTGGTAGATACATATATGTATGTACTAGGAATGTTGCGAATGTGGAATTTTAGACAACCGCGGATGCGAATGCGGATGCGGATATTTAAAAGCGAACATCTGCGGATGCGGGTGCGAATGCGGATGTCAAGTATTTTTTAAAATTAATTTAATTGAGTACATTAGGTGATTTAGGTAAATAAAAAATGGAAAAGTAAGTAAATTTTAATACTTTGTTTTTATTTAGTACTTGAATTTAAAAATTGAAACATTGTGTTTAATAAAGAGTAATTTTTCGGCTTACAGTCTGTTTCTTAACGGGTCGTAAGTCAAACCTGCGCCACTCGCTCAAGGCGACTAACTTGAAGCTTGACAAAATTGTAAATTCTTTTCTATTGACGCTGCACTAGTTGAGAGGATTTTCAGTTATATTTTTTTTATTGCGGTGCAATAATTCCTTTTTGAGCATTGCATCGGGGCTGAAAATGTTGGATTATCCCCCTGACCTTCATCTTCAAAATCTAGCATCATGGCAAGATCGTTGTATAAATACCGTTGTTTTCCAATTTCTTTTGGTTTTTTCAGAATTTGGAGAACGTGTTACGTCATCAGCGTTTTTCGATTTTAGTTTTTGTGATTCATTTTTAATTCTTTCTTGTGTGACTGGTTTGAAAAATGTGTGCTTATAGCAAGGTTCTAAATAGGCAGATAAATTGTTATTTTCTAAGAACGAAAATTATGAAGAAAATTCTGTTTTGAAAATCGTGGCTGCCAGCCAAATTAGTTTAAAATCTGGTTATTTTGTTAAAAATGCACCCCGTTTTTTATAATAATTGGAATTATTGGAATCACGGGCGATTAGGTCTCAAATCTGCTTAGTTACCGGGTGACTTCTTGGAAAGGTTCACCTGTAATGAATAGCTTGTAATTGGTTTTTTATTAGCTGAGCTCGACTTTTCCTAGTTACAGGCAGTCACACTTAATTACTCACCGCTGTCGGTACCATAAGCTATCAATATATAAAGCATAAGATGAATAAAAATACAAAATCCGTTTTGTTGTTCCATTCCATGCGCTCCATGGGCTTTGATATTTTGAGCCGAATGAACGCAAATTTTCAACATATCGCTAATATAGTACGGATAGGGCGTATTTCATATTGTCGCTGAAATGCAAAAAAGCCACAACTAACTTAAATTGTTTATTGCATAATTCGATGAAATGCATCATAATCAATCAAAAATTGAATTTTGGATTTTTAGTTAGTTGCAGCTTTATGTATTTCAGCGAAGATGTGGAACTTAATAATAAGTTTTATGAGAAAACAAATAATTACACTTATCTAAGTAAAAGTATGTATCAAATAATATTCGATAATTACATAATTCTTACCTAATTAAAGGTTACCTTATAACGCGAAAATAGTCGGTTCTCTTTATAGCCAGATGTTGAACATTTCCGCTGAAAATACCTATTGAAGGATCTTACTCTTTGACTATAAATTACAAAAGAAGGGGGGCGTAGGGGGACAGTCTTAACGTAGCATCTCCACAGGCAAAAAATTTTAGCAACAATCTGTCATTTTGTTTGCCAGATATATCGTTTTATATATATCGTTTTATCAGTTCACTTGCATAATATTCGCATTCGCAAAAGCTCCGCATTGATTATTGCGAATGCGAAAGCGAATGCGAATGTTTAAATTAATGCGGAAGCTCCGCGGTTGCGAATGCGAATGCGAATATCCGCAACAACCCTGGTATGTACATATATAGATAGTTATATATGTCAATATAAGCCGTACAACAATATTGACAGATGTCTACATACGCACGTAATTTGCTCGAATTTGTACCTATCACACCACAATAAGGGTACATTATGTACTTTCTACCACGAGTACTACTACTAATTCAGCGGCGAAATAAACAAAATTGGGAGGAAAGTAGACAAACAAAGCTCACAAATTACCGTTAGTAAATTACCTTCAACACCTACAAATGCCTGTCAGAAGAAAGCTGTCAAGCTTTAATTAGGCAATAAGGAAATAGCTAGCAGAGCAGTTACTAATTGAGATTGCCTTTTTGTCTACTTAAGCAGTTACAAGCTTGAGAGTTGGTAGGCCTTTACCATTTAATGCTTATGAGCTTCATTGCATTTGTAAGTTAAGGGATTTAGAATAATAAAAATGTAAGACTGAAATACATACATCAACTGTCATTTATTTTCAAGTCTAGGTGAGGTTTGAGAGATGAGTCTGAAAACAAAATATTTCCACTCGAAAGCATATTTGTCCATTGTGCTTGTGCTGTGATCTTAGCTTAATGCAGTTTATTCCAAATAATTATTCTAATTTTTGTTAAGCCACTTACTGTGCCAGATAAAGCAGGCCCCATAGTTTACCTTCCATTATCTCTATCAATTTATTAAAAAAGAAGTACACCAAGTGCTGGATTCGTCTTTTCTGTAGACCTGAAAATCGCCATAGAAAATTTTGAATGAGCTCCTCACCTTCTTCATGCCGACAACCTGTGCAGAGAGAACTTACCGGTGTTTTTCATTATTGGAATATATGTGCAATAGCACTGCGTCCTTTGTTGAAGTCGACAACGAGTCGTGCGATAATTTGCTTAACTTCAATGGTTCTAAGGTATGTAATTCCTTATCTAGCCTCGGCAAGTCCTGGGGACTTCACAGTCGTCCCAGCTCGACAGATATACTCGTATATGTATTAAAACATGAGGTGTGCACTATGACCTAACGGATACGTTATGCACTCTACTACTCACAACTACTTATTCGACTGAGCTTAAAGTCCCCAGTAAGTATAGAAGAGCTAGCGGCAATAGAGAAGAAGCAAATGGACACACGTCATCTTTTTGTCGATTTTAAAGCCGCTTTTGATAGCACGAAAATAAGCGCAGGGCTAGTTGAATCACCAATTAGTCCTTCTCCAAACTTTGTTAACGCAGCCACTCTTGTAGCTTCTGTGCTACTTTCATTCCAACTTAGGGCAGCTGGCGAACAACGCGGCATTGTGCCCATTTCACGGTTTGTAGCCAGGAGGGTATGAATTGACTGTATTCGAACAGCGCCCCCTCGACGCTGGACCCCGATGTGTTGCAATAGCGCGGCCGATGCTCTAGATCCCCTTTTATACTTTGATCACTGGGCTTGCCTTGTGAAGCAAATGGTCTTACGAACAAGATACGGCACAACAAAGCAACACAAACAACTCATCAAACCGCGACGTTTACACTGTATTCTGGCAGACAATTTATATGACTCTCCCGTCTGCAGGTCTCCCGAACAGAGGCCACACCAAATTCTTTTTCTTTAGCGGTAAACTGTGTCCCGTTTTTTCCTGGTTGAAAGTCGTATAGAAATCCCGAAGCGAAATTCCTATAGTCAGTCATGAACTCGTTATTTCGCCTTTTTTTAATGTCACTCAAAAACTTAGGACCCCTTTGCGGCTGTACCAGTTATGAAAACTTGTGGAGGCTTCAGATGAAAAATATTTCTAAACCTTTCTTGGCAAAAGCTATGCACGGTACCTGATATACTGAGGCATTCGAGACAAAGAACAAAATAATAAGCAAAGATCTCTCTGCTTCTTCGCGCTAAAAGCAGATTGAAATAAACAATAAATGAATGAAATTAAAAATATTTTGGTAAACGTCATAAATTCTACAACTTCATTGTATGTATACACAAGCAAGTGGTGGTGTAGACGAATACTAATTCGCGCACTGTGGCTCTAGAAAATTGTCTGCAATAGCACAACTGCGTCACGACTGGCTGCAGGCAGCTCGCTACAAAGTAAGTAAGTAGCAATAAGCCACATTTTGAGGCATACATATAACTGCAGTGGAGACAAAAGGCACTGCATAGACTTTGCAGAGTCTGAACTTACTTGTATTAGTGTGTGTGCCAAAGTAACAAAGCTGCATTCAGCCGGGTATGTTACGCCCTTGCAACGTCATTTGCGCACTCAACTATGCCGCTATGTTTGTTTAGCAAGTGCGCACAAAGGATCTATAAAAAAAAAATCAGACCAACAGCGCATAGAACGCAAAGGAACTTAATGCCGACGACTGCTTCCATTCTTGCTTTCTCCATTTGTCATTGTATTTCAGCAGCTGTCACTCTGATAGTCAGTCAGCCAGACGACCGAGGAAGTTAAACAGTCAAGTAAGTCACCGAGCTTGTCTGACATTTGAACTGTGGTAGCTTGTGATGGAATCGCGTGAAATGCGACTTGCATTTTGACCTTTTGTTTCATTGAGCTAAACTTTGGATTTCTAAACGAAAGAGAAGCGCAATAATTGAATCTTAATTTTGTACAAAATACGTACTAAGCTTTCAGCTGAATGTGAATTTGACGAAAATCTCATTACAGGACCTCTTCCAGTGTTCAATATTATACCATTTCATCAAGTTTGAATGATTAATGTAATTTCTAGACTCACGTGGATGTTTGTTCCATTAACAAATTATTTCATAAGCTGGTTGAGAATTACCAGCTTATTCAATTAGTATTGCATACTTTTCGGATGACATTGTGTTCTTTCCAATGGGTAACAAAGTGAGATATAAATTCTCAGCAGAAAAAAAATTACCTTCACAGAGTTTACATAGAGCTAGTGACCATTTAATTAATTTATTACAATTTTCAAATCTTCTACAATTGAAAAAACTTTCTTTCTTAGAATGACCAATTTCTGAAGGCACGCCTTTTTCGAAATCGTAGGAGCCTATGTTAGGTTAGGTTGGTGTGGCAGTCGGTACAAGTAACCAACTCTCTTAGAACTTAAAGGTCCGTTGTGGTACCACTGCAGAACACGGGAACCTCAGTGACCATTTTGAAGCTCTTATAAAGCGTAGGATTGGCTTTTTTTCTCCGCATGATAATTCCGTAAGAGAGCTTAAGAGCGACCTACCTAGAAAGCCTGCTTTCCTCTTGGCCAAAGCTGGGCAACTGCAGAAGAAGTGCTCTACGGTTTCTTCCTCTTCCGCATCTCTGCAACTTCTGCAATATTCGTGGGAGAATATTTCTAGTCTTGAAGAGTGCCTTCCAAATAGCCAAGGACCAGTTACACACCCGTGACCAACGCAACGTCCTGGTTGTTCTACAATTACCCTTCTATAGCCTAGACCTGTTGGCCTCTTGGGTCATGCTATTTCTAAGTTCTAATTTGCAGGTTGCCATGGGTATCCTAATAGTGGCTCTGTTTTCACATAGGGGGAGCTTGGTATTTTTCATACCAGCTCATCGTCCCTGAAATTTCCTTCAATATCTCTGTGTCCCGGAACCCATATGAAGCTGACCTTGAATCCGGTGCTAATATCGTTTAGCGCTGGGAGGCATTCCTGTGTAACCTTCGATCTCAGCATTACGATGTTCATTGATTTAATGGCTTCCTGGCTGTCCGAGAAGATGTTAATCGTAGTGTTCCTAACTAAGGTACACAACCATCTCCTTTATAGCTAAAACTTCTGCCTCATAAACACTGCATTGGGCCGAAATTCGGACGTATAATTCCAGTCCTACTTCCTTAGAGAAAACTCCGTAGCCGAACCTACTCCGCCGATCTTTCCATAGCACCATACTTTTTAGTCTGAGGGCTGAATCGCTGAGGTGGTCCTTAAGGCACCTGAAATGCATAGAAACACTGTTGGTTTGACCCTACTCAGTAGTTTTAGGTAACCTTCCTTTTGAGTTGCTGGCCACCATACAAGTATTCCATATTGGCCTGACCACCGAGATGTAAAGCCAATGTGTAATACGATGTGTTAGCCTCCACTTAATTCCGACCGTTTGTTTGCAAGTGTATAATGCAACGTTGGCCTTTCTTACTCTTTTCTCTATGTTAGGTTTCCACGTAAGTTTCCTGTCTAATATGAGTCCTAGATACTTAACATTCTCCTTCAAAGATATCTCCACACCCTTAAAGACTAGCGGGAGACTATGCGAAGCCTGTGTTTCCTTGTAAAGATAATTTCTTCGGTTTCATGGGGGTTTATTCCGAGTTCCCTACTATCTGTCCAGTTTCTAAGCGTGGACATGTTAGAGCGCAAAATTTCCATTAAGGTATTTGGATATTTGCCTTTAACGGCAATTGCCAGGTCTTCAGCAGTGGCAAAGTTTTCGTAGATTTCCCTTTCATATAGACATGCTGTACTGGAGAGAGCCTACTAGTTGTACCACGCCCCGTACAAAATCATTCACTATTCTCTCTAAAATTTTTAGACTGATGGGTCTGAAGTCCTTGGGCAAAGAGCAATTATGTCTCGCATGCCAAATAATTATATATTTATATTCAGCAGTTCTACTCAGCAATAAAAAAATTTTCAAAGTTTGAACAGCATTAATTTAAGTCAGCGGTGGTGTATGCGCAACTTTTCACTTCACTTCAACCCCCTCATTCGATTATTTTTTTTACAAACATATTTATATGAAAATGTAAATAATATGTATGCATGATAAAGAGTACCTACAGTTTTGTTTGCTAACATAAATACTGTTGTCAACGAGATACACGCTGACGCAGACTTAACCGACAACTCTGTACTTAAACAACAAAAAAGCAATGAAGAGAAATCGCATTTAAAAATCAACGTTAAGTATGTAGCAGACGCAAGGATAATGAGTAAGAGTAAAAATAGAACACAGATAACATTTGCTAACAGTTGAAAAATCAAGTGGCATAATCACAGCAAAAACTTCAGCGAGGCTTAAAATTATTACGTGCTATGAGCGAATTAGTCGAGCAACTGTTGTTAGCAGTGCCAAAATGAGTGTTTATGAGATTACAAGAACTCTGAGTTTAGCTGTCATGAATTTTAACGATACTCAAAGTTGAATAACATTTTATGTTGTGGTTTGATTTTCGTTGTGGTTAAATTGTCTGCTATTTTTATTTACAATGAATAAAGTTAACTAATGTGATTATGAAGTACATTTTGAAAGAGGATAATGACTGATACAAACGAAAAATATCTCATCTATACTAATTATATAAAGAGAAGTCCCTTTTTTGTAACAGGTAATCTCGCGAACGGCTGGTCCGACTTTCATAAACTGTTGTATATAAATAGCTTTCAGCAACCACCATGTCATTGGCTAAAAAAAATTTGCTTTTTTGCGGTAGGTGGACCAGGGTCTTTGCTCAAAATTTGGTAAGTAGGTAACTTTTTGCCTAAATTAGGACATAGAATCCTTTTTTCCGGAAAGTGGACCAAATATCGATCTATTCGAAAAAATCGTATTTAAGTATGGTCCGATTTGCTCAAAATTTGGTACGTAGGTAGCTTTTTGCCTAAATTAGGACACATGATCCTTTTTTCCGGAAGGTGGACCAGGGATTGATCTATTCGAAAAAATCGTAATTTTACGTAGGTAGCCTTTGTCTAGATTAACATATAGGATCAATTTCAACAACAACAACAAAATTAATATTTTAAAACTTGTCAAAATTGGGTGGGGCTGCAATTTTTTCGACTACCGTACATAAATTCACTATGATTACTCGGCCGTGCTATCATAGTAGCACAATGCCACTAATATTTGACTTACAAACAGTGTGCGAACCTCTACAATACATGTGGAAGATCTACCACATATTTTTTTAAATTTAGGTTTCTACCACATCGACCACACAAGGCTTTAAATGTACCACATTTTTAGACAGAACCTTTGTTTACGATTTTCACATATGTAACTCTAAAATTTCAACTCAGTTATAATAAGTAATATAAAAATTAATCAATCAATTTTTAAAAAGGTACATCATAAATTGGGCTTTAAATATATCTGTGCCTTAACTTTCTAATATTTCCAAAATCCGCATATTTATATTTGCTAAAGTATATGCATATACATACACAAAAATATAAGTTTGTTAAACGCTCGTATATTTTGTCAACTAAATAAAATGAGACATTTTAAGTGTGGTAAAACACGCACAAATAATTAATTATTAATTACATATTATGTGTATACTTACATACATTTCGCACACCGTCTCCAAAAGAGGCACAACTAAACAAAATAATTTGGTCGATTTTTTTTGCATAAATCAATTCGTACGATTTTTCTCAAATTAATGAAACAACTGTTTGCTTCGTGAATATATTCTCTTACTAGCAAACTAATTTTATACTTTTTTTGGTATCGATTGTGTTGAAGCACTTATACTATTTCCCGATCTAATTTTTGAGTTCTATGAATTATGAATTGGAAAATCTATCACATCTTACTCAAATCTACCACATTTTTGTGCCGATTATATCACACAAAAATTAAAAGGGGTTTGCACACTGCTTACAAACAAAATACGGGCAGGAATTTTCAAATTTCAACCCTGGTTGTGTGAAATATTTTATTTTTATCAGTACATATTTTTCTCGTAATCTATGTTGAAATAAAAGTGAAAATAAACAAATATTTTTTCACAATGGGCGAAATCGGACTGTAACCGCGCCAACTGCTCATATAACGGTATTTTCGAAAAAAAAATGGAAAAACTACGATATTTCAGTAAATATATTATTATTATGAAATTTTTGGAAAATGGGCGTGACCCCGCCCACTTATGATGAAATGCTGTATCTCAGTAGCCGCTTCACAAATCCTTACCAAAGTCTAATATAAAACTTCTCCTGTTCTAAAAATCTCTTAAATTATATGTTTTGAGTAAAATACTAGAAAGATTTACATACATATATTACTCAGTTCTACGAGATACAGTTTCCATAAAGGGAAAAGGTAAATCTTGTCAATTTTCTTGTGCTTAAAGCGAATCTAACCTGGAAAATTCTCCAGTACGTCCGGATTTTTGGAACATTTAGGCTAAATTATCGAAAAATGTGAAAACAAAAAAGTTTTTAAAAATGGAAAAAACTGCTATCTTTTAACAATTTAACCTAAATTGCAAAATAAACGGAAGTGCTAGAGAATTTTCATGGTCAGATTTATTTTTAGCGTAAAAAAAAAATCCTTCAACTATCACCGTAGCCGTAAAAAATTATAGTTTAAAAAACTAAAACCTCGCTGTTATAATTTCCATTCGTACTGTCATCAGGTATGTAACTTGAGAATAGAAATCGCTGCATCTTTTAGGCGCATCAATACCACATAGTTACATCCCGAGCTAATAAAAGGGAGGTAAAAAGGAAGGTCACAACTGTGAGGTGGCTAGAAGAAGCATTCACTCATAAAGATTTTACGGAAGAGCCTTCCCCGATATCGAGGGGTTTTTAATAATGTCCTACCGGAAGCAATAGTTAAGCCATTGGGCCAGCTTTAGGTTGAAGTAAGTCTAACTCGGCTTATCCAATCTTGCTGCGCTTGAATACGCTTTATGAACTGACCCAATGTTATGTTAATATGGTTAGTAACTGGGCGGTCTCGCTGTCAATCCCAGTAAGACAGAACTGGGCTTATTCACTAGAAAGTATAAAATCCCTGATGCTGTTCTTCCCTCTATAGGGGGACAGCGCTTACATTTTATCTGCCAAGGTCAAGTCCTTGGGCTTGATCCTTGACAGGAAGTTGTCGTGGAGGCCAAACTTCGAGGAAAGCACAAGGAAGGCACCAGTAGCCTTATACTGCTATAGGGGAGCTATTGAGAAGAGATGGGGCATTTCGCCCAAAGTTGTCCATTGGCTCTACGAGACCGTAGTAAAGCCTATTATGTTTTATGGCGCCCTAGTCTGGTGGAACTCACTTCAAAAGGCTACACTACCTAAGCAGCTGGAGCACGTACAATGGGCTGCTCCAATTTGTATTGTAGTGAACTTCTTCACGAATGGATCGAAACTGGACGGCAGGGTTTGTAGTGAGGTCTTCTTTCGGGAGTTTATTTCAGGCGAAAGTGGCTGCTATTAAGGAAGCGGTAGAGTCGCTGCTCAGGAGTGCGATGATAGTCAGAGACGTGACCATTTATTCTGATAGCCAAGCGGCTGTCAGGGCCTTAAGTGCATTGTAGCAGCGCTATAATTTGGTTAAATAATGTCTTCTATCTCTCAGTTGTAGCGAAATACTTCTGTATTAGGCTCATTTGTGTTTCGGGACACAGCACCAACGCGGGGAACTGTGCGGCTAGGGGTGCCATTGATCACATGTGGTACACTCTTTGATAGATGGGCCTCATGTCCCAGGACATGTGTGATTGCAAGGTCCTTCTGGCCGAGTGTGGACAGGGGGCGGTCGATAGCACTCCTCACACTTACAAAGCCACAGCTCTAACTTATGGTGGGGGTTTTAACAGGTCACTGTCCAAACGGTATTCTCGCTGAACATATTACTTGATCCCGTATGTCGCAGTTGCCTGGAAGACGACTAGGTGGAATCACCTCAACACTGCCTTCTTAGGTGCCCAGCTTTTGCGAGGCTAAGATTGAATTACTTTTGTTCTCCCATCCTTAATGCCACGAGGAGCTCTGGGGCATTGAAATTAGCCGACGCCGTAATTACATTGTCGTCTCGAGGCTGCCACCCAACTTCACTTAACCTGACATAACCATAGCCGTTCTTGAAACTGGAAGTTAAACTAATTCAAAACTTATAGCTTAAAATTATTTAACTTGCTAAAAGAAGAATTAAAATAATTTTATAATTTCTTGTAATTTATATTTCCAACTTGATTCTACTTTAAACTAATATAAATATGTAATTCATTGTGCTCTTGAATTCCAATTCTACTGCACTTCTAATTTTAATTAGAATAATCGACAACAAAAGATAACAATACGCAGCAAAGACGAAACATGAAAAGTGTGAAGAGAACTCAAAAACGACAAATTAACAAAAAATGCGAAAGCCAAATGCAAACTATGACAAGATGTCACATTTTCATTATCCCATTATAACAAGTTGCAACAAAAAATACCTTCAGGGGCTGAGGAAAATATGCAAAAATAATTAGGCGAATATAGAGAGCTACAAGTGCATATGTATGGATGTAGTTAAGAAAGTGAAGATAGGCGAAGCAGGAGTACCAACTGTGAAGTGGCAGCAAGTGTGCATATAATTATAATAATGAGAAGCTGGATTAGAAAGAGAAAGAGGCTTTCGTGCAGCGTATCCTTCTGGTTTCCTTACAAAGTTGAATGCAGCTTTTTTCATGCATCAAAAGGCAGGCTCTTTTCGCAAGCATCGAGTTGAATATATGGCAACTGTTTTGTTTGTATCAACTTCTAGCTCATTATGCAGCGGACGTCACCAACTGTGAAATTATGCTGACAAAAAATCAGGCAAGTAGGCGCCAACTTGGCCATGTGGTAAGGAAAAGAATAGCTATTGAAGCTTAATGAAGAAACAAGTAGAAGATGTCGAGAATGAAGAATTAAAACAACAACAGAAATAACAATTCAAGTAAAAGGCATATGTTTATATGTACCTATGTATTTATATGTGAAAGAGTTAAAGTGTCAGCAAACATTCCTCATCGGCACGCGCTTCAAGGTGGTAAAGAAGAAGAATTAAAAGAACCGCAGCTCGTGCTGCCTAGTAAAACACCTCGATGACAATGTTAGCGAATGTACGTGGGACTACATACTACTTACATATGTATGTTGTTATGTGTACTTATGAACGTGCTTTTATTATGAATTAAGACAAATGCGCTTCAAATGAGTCGAGGTAGTAGCGCATGAAGGATTCGGATGAATGAGTGCCAGACAAGAAGTGCTGCTCTGATGTGACAAATAGCCGCAGGACATGTGCACGTAACGTGACAGATGACAAACATATAAATACATATGTAGTAGGAAAGCATCCAATGGAGTATTTGCTTTGCTCGGGTAAGCAACTTGGTTTTTCCGCGTTTGTCTCAATGTGACTGCTTTTGTTGCTTAATTAGGTCTATGAAGGCAGACAAGCCCGACACGTGAAAAAAAAATCATGGGTTTTATACGTGCTTTTTTGCATTTTTCTATTGTTTTTTAATACTATGAAAACACTTGCTTCAAAGAAGGATTACTAAGAAGCTGATTTTCTTAATTATCTGCTCATAAGTAAATGTGAAGAGTGCTTAGCGGTGTCCTTCCTTTGAGTTGTGGTGCTGAAAATAAACAAACCGAGGCTTGTGAATGCTTATTTTATTTACTTAAAATATACTAAACAAAGAAAGTGAAGGTCAAGGTGATGTACTATTGCAAGGTATGCTGGAAAAAATAATGCCTGAGTTGTACTTGGTGGACTTCTGAGGAGTTCGTAACCTTGAAGTCAGGTATTAAAGCAGCCTTTGCTGTGAAAAATTAATTTATTATGAAGTGCATAAGTTCAAAGGGAATTGGCGATGTCAAATTTTAATCAAAATTAGGAAACGAAAACAGGTTAAATAAACCCGAATTGAGCTAAACCATTATGTACGTATACAATTCGAAGAAAGAATGCAGCCTACCTTCGAGAAACGATACAATTACTTATTAAATTAAATTGATTTAAAGCCTCGCAAGCAGTTTGGATTTAGGTTATTCTCTCTGCATAATATCAAAATGCTAAGAATTTACTGGCTTAAAAATTTCCATACGATTTCAAGCTTAACCTCATAAATCCATGAACTCAAATAAAAGACTGCAAAGTTGTTGGTAGTTAGGCTGATTGCGATGATTGGCATCCTTCTGGAAGCAGGACAGTACCCTTAGGGTACGTACAAACAGAAATCGGGGAGAGTATGACAGTGTTCATACAGCAAGCTTTTCCAGGCGCTGAAAGCAAATTTGATTTTGATTTCGTCTTTTCTATTTTATATTTCAGCTCCATGAAGCTGATGCGAACGAAAATCAAAATACAAACTATGTACATAAGACTGCATAACTACCCATATAAAATAAGAGTTGGTACTGTTTTTCCATTGGAATATTGGAATTATAAAATCTATTATATTTGAAGACTTTCACCACAATGCTTCGGAAAAATATTAAGACTCACTTGAGCTGGACCAATTTGAAAATAGGTTAAAAATTTTGGTTTTACGAATATAAATAGCTTTTTTTAGTATTTTTTGAAAAAATAACCTCCGATGGCAAAACAATTTAAGCTTAAAAAATCATAAGAAAATATTCAATAAATTTTTTAACGCAATCATAATATTGAATGTAATTTTTGATGCTGTTTTTGAACTTTTTTCAAAGATTGGTTTAAGAAAAACTTGAATAACTCAGCTAAAACCTTACCGATTTTGACTTATGAAGTATCATTGGAAAGATATTTTTTCATCTTTTTATTAAATAAACTCAATCAAAGTATGAAAGAGAAAGGTAGTTTATACGTATCCTTAGGCTGGTTTCAGTGGGCAGTGGCAAGGACAGAGTTCGTCACTCCTCAAATCTGTTTCATGCCTGCAGTTACGACAAAAGTCCTTTACTGAGAAACCCCTACGTTTGGTGTGCGTCCTCTTTGATGTAGCACCGCACTATTAGATGCACATTGGATGGAGATCAGATAGGTACAGATTCGTGCATTTCGAAAGTTATGGGTTCCACTTTCAATCAATCGTTTGCCAGTTCGGTAAAGACAGACTTAAGTATGTCGGTGATTCAAAAAATATAAGGGTATACCCACTCCATACTTACAATCAACTGAGTACAAATTCTTTCCCATGTTAGCAAACTCGTCTGCGGTGCTGTGATGTTCCTGTGCCTTGGGAGAGTTGATGTTAGGTTTGGTTAAGTTGGTTGCCATCACTTAAACCATGAGCTGGGTTAAAGGGACAATCGCGGAAAGCTCCCACGCGACAGTCAGAAAGTACGATCCCAGGTCTCTAACCCACAGTCTAGCAATAGCTGGGTAGTCTCAGTGGAAGTGGATGTTTCCTCCATGCAGCTGCGACAAAGAGGGTCCGATGTGAGGTTTAGTCTCATTGCGCGTATCACAATCGGACAATGGCCTGTCATTACACCCACTAGAATTCAGAGAAGTGGCTTTGCGATCCTAAGAAGATCCCCAGATCGGCCCTGGCTCACCCTCCGCCAAAACTAACTTGCAGTGGCGCATGCTCTGATATTCCGCCAGCGTTAGCTGAGTTGGCACGAGGCCAGAAATATGGTCATAAAAGTCCAGAAGTAGTCAAGACAACCCCCACTCACTCTTCTCTTGGTGTTACGGCCTCAAAGTTACCACTTCTGACCAGTTCATCAGTCACACTGTTTCCTGCGATATAGATTAAGGCCTATCAGGCGGTCTTTTTTTAAATCTTGGTTTTTCGAATATCGAATAAACCGGATTTTTTTATCAAACAAAGCGTTTTTTTTTCATTTTATACAAATCTTAACCTCTCAACAACTGTTTAGAGTTTTTTCAAATTTTCAAGGCTTTTTCCAGTTTAACCTTTATCTACCGGCTGGTTCCAACAGGCCCTAATGGGATTTTGGTGTGTACCCATATCAATATCTGATACTTTTCAGCTCTTTAACTCCTTTACTTTGCTTATTTTTATGTACTCTGTGCCCTTTTGTGATCGTCTTAATTTCTTTTTATTAATAGGAATTGCTATTGTAAATTTAGCGGGAACTACCATCCCATATTATTACTCACATAGGGGTCAAATGAACCAGAATTGTGGGTAATTCTAGTTTTTTCCGCGGTTAAGGGAAAGCCCTAAATAGTTTTAAAAAACGTCTCGGAGGTTTGCCTTTGTCTGCCGAGGGCGACCGCTATTTGAAAAAACTTTTTTTGATGTTGTTGGGACTAGAAATTGAACCTATCATCAAAGGATTCAGCTACGCACGCAAGACCTCTACTGAAAAAAAATCAGTAATTTAATGTTAAAATAAGGCCAATCGTGAATTTGTTACTGATTTTTATTTGATCTAAAACAAAAACGTTGAACTAAATTTGCTTTGCAATTTTCTAAATAAATCTTTACTGTTAATAGTTTTATTGTAATTTTTGGTCATAACTTCATACCAATACAAGTATTTTCACTGTATGAAAACTATGTAAAATAAAACCGGTTTTTTCTTAATTTCGAAATCGGAAAGCCGAATAATTGAACAGCCTAGTTCCTACTATGCCCAGCTTAACACCCCATTCTTATGGTTAAGTTGTTTAAACACTTTTTGGTCTCACCAGCAGCTGTGCCGCTATGGTCGAGTGGTCAAAGGTGTGCACTGCCCCTCGGTAGGTCCAGGCTTCGGTACCTGGTTCGGGGAAAAATAAACAAGTTTTTTAGTAGTGATCGCCCCTCGGAAAGCAATGGCAAACCTCTGAGTATATTTAGTGGTTAAACTGATACATACAATTTGAGAGTCAGTAAAATGTACCAAATAACATTTTTTCTCGAATATTTTCTTACACCTGACGGTCATGTGACATGAGGCGCAAACATTCGGGATTCATTCACTTTCGCCAACATTGAGACATACTTTCTTGTGAATTTTAAACGGGTCGCATGCATTAAAGCATTAGTCCTTTACGCTCACTTACGTCTGACACTGTGATAACGTAGTTTTCGTATTTCAATTATTCAAAATGTGCCTGACTTGCACTGCTGGTCCCTAACTGGTTGTTCACAAAAAACACACACACACACGCTCACCCACGAATAGGATCGAATGCAAACAGCGGTTAGTTATTGCGCACTGTTGGTGTTTTTTCCATAATTCGAGTTACATACATACATATGTGTCTGTACACTCTATAAGTGTGCATCTACATATATATGTATGTAAATCAAAATGTCAGTCATACGCAATGTCGTACCGTATTCCATTCCTTTTTTGTGTGGTGAGCCCTTTGTTCCGGCCGTTCCCATTTATTTTGGTTTTTTTTTTCTTTCTTTCTGGCCTTCATTGTCTCGACTATGTAGCTGCCATTCTCACTTTCAACATTTTGCCATGCTCTTGTTGACTTTGCTTCTATTTCCAACGCTTGCACTAGAATGCGGCAACTAAATGTATAGCTTTGTGCTTAAGTTATGTACATGAAAGGACCCTTTCAATGAATTTAAAATTTTTAAAGCATTCACACAATATTCTTTATGTCAAAGCGGAAAACAGTAGCAACATTTATTATCTATTTTCATCCCTTGATGATACTAGTAGTCGGTGGGTGATTTGTGGACTTGCGTTGTGTTGCGTACAAGATATTAAACGACAGCTGGGATTGTGGAGAGAGTGCAGAAAGGACAAAGGATTTAAGGATTTAAATGGAAATCGGAAAGAGAAAATTGATACTAAAAAAAAGAAGTTGAGTTGAATAAAATAAAATTAAAATAAATCAAATAAAATTCAATTAAACAAAATATGAGTTTGTTAGTAGAGGTATTTTGTGTCATAATTTTGGGTTTATACATAAAATAGTTGTATTAACATTAACGTTAAAAAAAAACTATCTTATCTTAAAATTGTTTCAATTTTACATTAAATTCGATAACCACTTCCCAAACACTTTATTTTTAGTTTAATACATTTTTAAATTATAAATTTTCATTCTTGGAATAAAAGGTTTTTAAATAAACATAATATTAATAACAAAATTTGAAGGATTTTAGATATTGGGTATGGTAGCACGAATTGCCACAATCTGCTTAACTGTCAGGTTGTTAATATGGTGACAATGGAACTACCTTCTTTTTTGTGTCCTGGGAGTATGGTATTTATATTGTGTTTTGGAACGAATTTCCATCATCCATTGTCAATATGGTTTCGTTCAAAAAAAGACACTGAAGGTGACACAACGCCGAAACTGGTTGATCTCCGAAGCAAAATTGACAAGGCATGTTGGAAACTCGTTCCAAAATACCAAAAAAGAAGTAAAAATATATAAAATAATGGACACCGGAGGGCCCTTCGTTTGTCAGCTCGTCAGTGATCTCATTTATTCAATATCTCAGGCGCTGGATATCCAACACAGCATTCTTATAATTTCTTTGTTTGCAGTTGGAACATAAAATCCGCCTTTCATCTATCTCTATACTAAATAAGTATGTTTCCACTACTCCAGTTCTTCCGCAAAACGATTAAATTAAATTCCGTAATTGGCACTATGCAACGCATGCTTAAACAGACATACATACAAACTAAGTATTATGTTCATTAGGTTTGCAATTCGATTGCTTTTCACTTTTCTTTTGCTCATAATTACCTTTTCGGCTTAATAAATTTATTTGTTATCTTACAGCAGACATGCAAGCGTTAGCAAAACACAAAACAATAAACAGAAATCAAATAATCAGGATTTGTGAAGCAACCAAGAAGCATTCACTATTACTAACTAATACAATAACAAAAAATGTTTGTCTACCCATTCCAGTCCGCACACGAATACCTGTACGCATGTATGTACATATGCATATACATAGCTTGGCAAATTATGCGACAGTAACTCTAATAACACTGGATCACAAATTTTAATTAGTATGTAGAAACGCTCGCTGATTCCAAAAATCGAGTTTTTCTTTATGGATACGTTTTTGAGATATTTGCGAATAACAGTTATTCAGCTAAAAAAAAAGAGTGGTTCCACTTAAACACGTATATCTTACGAACCAATTGAATAATCGTAATACGAGATAAAGAAAATGAAGGCAAATAAAATTTTCCTATACCGTATATACTATTTATGCATCACTTTTCGATGGGAGTTTCTGATAAATTAATTAATCATTTCAGATTTTTTTTTTTTTTTTTTTTTTATGAAAAAAAGGAAAAAATTCAAACTTTAACAGGGAAAAAATAAAAAAATAACAGTTTCTGTGTAAATGTTTTGCGCTTGTCTTAAAGCCTGTACCATTAGAAAAGCCTCTAATGAAGAAAATCGATGTATAAATAAGAAAGTAAGCATTGGTCAAATGAAAATTCGCAAGAACTTTTTGTATGAAATATGAGCAGAAAAGAGTGTTACTCATACGACGCGTACACCTGAGTAGGTAGAGTGTTTTCATTGAAAGCAAGAGGTGTCAGAAATGATTAATTAATTTCTCAGTAACTATCAGGGCTGTCGAAAAGTGGTGTATATACGGTGTATGTAGAACTTTATTAGCTTTCGATTTAGAACGATTATTCGATTGGTTCGTTTGATGTACGTGATTAAGTGCAACCACTCTTTTTTAAGCTGAATAACGGTAAATTGCAAATATCTCGAAAAGTTATCCATAGAAAAAAAAATTATCTCGATAGGAATTGGATAGTGGCATCTATAGAATATCTTTGCTGTAAACCAGTGTAATAGGTTTCTCATAAGCAAGCAATATACATCAAAAATCTAATTATTGATTGACATGATGCATTATTGTCAAGCATCAGATTGCTCCACAAGCTGTTCGGTTTATGTATTGTGCGTATTATTTAGGCTCACTTTTCAGATTACTTCAACCGTAGCTGGCAGTAAATCTATACAAGGCGTATACGTAACGCCATTATTGACGCACTCTCAGCCAGCAGGGAGTTGACAGAGTTGACAACCAATCAATGTGCTGAGTAAGCGGCTGAAGTAAATTAAAGTCATAAACACAAAAGTATGATTAGGCTTGTGTTGCTGATTTGACTTTCAATTATTGTTTGTTGGGGACTTATTTGTGCATGTGTATGTGTATTAGGACGGGTCGAAAAACTAAGTTTTCTGAAATCCTATGGTTAGAGTGAAAATATATTGTATCATGTAGTCAACAACAAGCCTGCAAATACTAGTCTGTTAATTTTAATTGTAAGATCCCACGCAGCACACTTGTCGAATAAGTCCAATTCTTGTTAAAAATTCTGGGTTCAGCAAAAAGTGTTGGTGCATATTATTAGATAATGAATCCGTTAACGCAAAAGGTAAAGTCAAATATCATTTCTCGTAGCCCTTTAGCGTATCGTTAATCGTAGCCCTTTAGCGTATCGTATATCCTCTGCCACCACCAACGGCCGCAGCGCTTCTCATAGATTTACAAAAATTTTATTTTTTGTTAATTTTTCATAAGAGTTGTTTTTAAATAATAATTTGTGAAACCGCTCCTGAAGTTTGAAAAGTAAAATTGTCATTCTGAGTACATTCTCTTATCGGATCTCCCTTTCGTTTTTCAATATTTCGGCACTCTGATGTTGGGGAATGTACTCTGAATGTACTAGCAATATAGAAGTATTACATATATGCTGCTAGCGTAAACAAGACAGTTCATTAAAAATTCTAAGCCATTATTCATTCGTTTGACCTTCAGAGGAGGAGTAAATATTTTAGATTTTCTAGGCACAGTACAACAGAGGAGAATAAGAGTTGAATGATGGCTTTTACAGAGGCTCTGTATGGCAGTATGGCGTGTCCTTGTGCAGCAACTAATAAGGCTCTTCATTATTGTAATGATTATGATTAATTGTTTTAAAAATTATTACTTTTATGCGTTGTTCTAAATATTTGTTCTACTTGCAGATAATGAGAGTTTTTCATTGAAATTATGATTTAAGAATTGTTTTGTTTTTTTTTCAGACTCACTAGGAAGGCAGTTAATAATGACACTTAAATAAGTTACAATTTAATGAGAATGGAAGAAAAAAATTTAAAACAAATAAAAGATAAATGACAGTTTATTTCTTACTATTTTTATTGTTAAACAGACACTTAGCTTGGAAAGAAATTTTGAAAGTAGAGCGTTATCCTTTTATCTTCTGCCACAGTTAACACCAAAATTAGTCGCAATCATACAATGGCTCAGTCATAATAAGGAACAAATTATTAAGCTGTCATTTTTCGCAGTTTTTTTCTTCTGAATTTTTTTCCAACTACTTTTTACATGTCCACCATGACTCATTCTTCCTTTCACAAGTGTTTGCAAAAAGTACAAAAAATATTAATTAATGATATTATCAATAAGAAAAAAATTAAATCGGGTAAATATTTTGTTTCTTAAATTGAGGAATTC
Source organism: Rhagoletis pomonella (assembly GCF_013731165.1). Classification (NCBI taxonomy): domain Eukaryota; kingdom Metazoa; phylum Arthropoda; class Insecta; order Diptera; family Tephritidae; genus Rhagoletis; species Rhagoletis pomonella. Next base: position 66,852,677 of record NW_023458559.1, on the reverse strand, counting down.
TTAAACAGAAGTAGGGCGTAGAGATCAGGAAAAGAGTATTTAAAAATACTTTTTGCGAGGCAGCGACGTAGAATTTTTTTTTATTTAAGTCAGCAATTCTAAGCTAATCGAATATTGAGCTGCGGCTATGTGTCTGCTTGTACGTGGTGGCCACATTCTCTTACTTACGGAATAATTTTTTATTTTATCTTTTTTTTTTTACTTTTTGATACTTAATTAAGGAAAGAAGATTGGAACGATTTGAGTAGGTATGCATCTACTTCCACCGGCAATTAAAATAACTCCCATATGATTTTTCCAGAAAAGTATCTAAATAAAAGTATAAATGGAACATGTAATTTTACTTTTTCAACATTTTTATAAAATCGGTATAGATATTTGTACTCATATCCTTTTTCACTTTTACGGTATCGATTTTCCTGCTTATTCACTTTTTCGCCCTAATACAACAGCCAAAGTTTATTTACCCATTCAAAATTTAATATTTTTCTATCTTTCTTTATCAAAGAAAAAAGAAAAATAACATGATAAAAATACCTACTGTGTTAAAAATATAATGCGCAAAAATATGAAAACCATTGGAATATGTTAAATCACGATGGAATTTGAATTGCATTGAAGAGGAATCCAATTGCAGCGCACAAAATGCAGCAAAAACGTATTTCAACATAGATTTGAATTTCTTTGTAGCGAATTCATGCGTTCGTATTTTCCACTTACAGGCGCTTGAGCTAAAACGGTTTTGAATGTAGACGAAAAAACGGCGATTGACAGCTTTGCTTAACGAGGTTTAAAGGAAAATAACCTTTATATCCTACACATACAAAAATATCGTATATTTGGCTTATGTGTGTTGTGTTTGTGTTAGTGCAGCAATAACTTACATTTGCAAGCATTGGTAATAAAATTTTTTTTTCAAAGTGCTTCAAGCTTCAAATGCTTTGCAAAAGCATAACATTTTTTAACAAATAAAAATTTTGCTTTGAGGGTATATGTATGGTTTTGCTTTGAGGTTATATGTATATATGTATGCCTTAATAATGGAGTGTGAGGATTAAGTCAAAAACAGTTAAGATATAAAAAAAAGTGTATTCTCTTTCGGTTGGCCGTACATCTATTTCCTTTTAAAAAGTTACAAGGTTGTTTGAGTGAAAAATCACAGAGCTTAAGCGGCTACCGCAACCAGTGGCGGATCGTGAGCTCGATTTTGGGGGGAAATAAGAATCAATAATTTTGTACGCCCAAGTATGATAGACATTTTATTTTGTCATATTATATATTGTTGATAAATGAATTATATTTTTATAAATCATATGTTTTGAGTCATATGTTTTTGAGAAAAATACACCGTAATAATTTGAAAATTTAAAAATTACATTTCTCGATTTAAAAGTAAGATATTCGAGCCAACTCGACGGCACACAGTGTGCTTTTTTAACACTCCATGCGAATTAATTGTAGCGATTTCGACAGAAGCAACATTTTGATATAAAACGAAATAGTTTCGAAAGCTTATGTTATTGCCTTGCACGGAAAAATATGGCCATTGAGCCACAATGACTCCGCGATCGAAAAAAAATTGGTCAGAAATAGTGTTCTTCGAAAAAAACATGCAAAATCCAACGGATTTATTAAAAAAAAAATATGTATTTTTCACTATACTAATCTTATAGATTTTGAGACAAGGAACACGATTCCACCGTTTAAAAAACGAAAAAAAAAATTTGAACCCCTCAATTGGAAAAATGCATTATATTGCACTATTTATTATTTGCATGCAGCTGTGCATCCTTCACACATTTTATAGCCCTCGAACACCAAGTGCGTTTTAGTGCTATTCAAGACCTTTAACTTGAGCCAAGGTTGAAGTCTTAAGGCCCTTTTAGAGCTAAATTATAACGATTCTGAAGTTAAACTTCTAATTGTGACAAGGATGCTCAGCTGCATGCAAATAAAAAATAATAATTTCTTAAACTGTGATGTTAATTTTTTCCCTCATTTTTAAACAATGGAAATTGTTTCAAAATCTATAATCTAATATATAAAAATCTCGTGTCATGGTGTTAGTGGTCGAACTCCTCCTAAACGGCTCGACCGATCTCTATGAAATTTTTTGTGTATATATGGCAGGTATGAGAATCGGATGTAAAGTATATTTCATACCGCTAGGTGCAGGGGGCGTGGCACCTCCCATATAAACCGAATTTTTCATATTGCATATCTCTGGAAGTGTTCATCGTAGAGTACTCGAACATGGTATGGAGATATATGAAAACAGTCGCATACTCATGGAGAAAAATTGCGGTTATTGGAAAAGGGGGCGTGCCACCTCCTACACAAACCGAATTTTCATACTGCATATCTCTGGAAGTGTTCATGGTAGAGTACTCGAATATGGTATGGAGATATATGAAAACAATCGCATACTCATGAAGAAAATTTGCGGTTATTGGAAAAGGGGCGTGGCACCTTCCATACAAACCGAATTTTTCATACTGCATATCACTGGAAGTGTCCATGGTAGAGTACTGGAGCTTGGTATGGAGATATATGAAATCAATTACATAGTTGTGAAGAAAAATTGGGGCTATTAGAAAAAGGGGCGTGGCACCTCCCATACAAACCGAATTTTTCATACTGCATATCCCGGAAAATGTTCATGGAAGAGGACTCGAACATGGTATGGAGATATATGAAAGCAATCGCATACTGATGGAGAAAAATTGTGGTTATCGGAAAAGTAGGCGTGGCACCTCCCATAACAATCGAATCTTTCATACTGCATATCTCTGGAAGTGTTCATGGTAGAGCACTGGAACTTGGTATATAAGAGATATATAAAATCAATCGCATAGTCATGAAGAAAAATTGGGGCTATTGGAAAAAGCGGCGTGGCACCTCCCATACAAACCGAATTTTTCACACTGCATATCTCTGGAAGTGTTCATGGTAGAGTACTGGAACTTGGTATGTACAAGATATATAAATACAGTCGCATAGTCATGAAGAAAATTGGGGCCATTGGAAAAGGGGGCGCGGCACCTCTCATACAAACCGAATTTTTCATACTGCATATCCCGGAAAATGTTCATGGAAGAGGACTCGAACATGGTATGGAGATATATGAAAGCAATCGCATACTGATGGAGAAAAATTGTGGTTATCGGAAAAGTAGGCGTGGCACCTCCCATAACAATCGAATTTTTCATACTGCATATCTCTGGAAGTGTTCATGGTAGAGCACTGGAACTTGGTATATAAAAGATATATAAAATCAGTCGCATAGTCATGAAAAAAAATTGGGGCTATTGGAAAAAGCGGCGTGGCACCTCCCATACAAACCGTATTTTTCACACTGCATATCTCCGGAAGTGTTCATGGTAGAGTACTCGAACATGGTATGGAGATATATAAAATCAATCCCATACTCTTAGAGAAAATGGGGGTTATTTGAAAATGGGGCGTGGCGCCTTTCAAACGCACTGCAACTATTACGTATTTATGTACACTTTTGCTAGGTTATTTAAGATGGCAATGGAAATATGCCTTCCGACAACCACCACACCGTAATATTAGAAGATAAATGCGTCACTGAAACATGAACGTGAACTGTTGGACCAAAATGTTTCAATGCAAAAAATTTATTTTAGGCGGGACGAAGTTCGCCGGGTCTGCTAGTATAAGTATAATAAAACATACAAGAAAAAAAATTCTGGAACAAATCCGGTGGATTTTGCATGTTTTTTTCAAAGAATACTATTTTTCAGGGACGTGAACCGGATGAAAAATTTGTTTGGTTCGGTTCAGCGGTTCGAACCGTTTTTGCACTTTTGGATTGGTTCGTCAAAGCGGTTTTTTTGGTCTTTGAACCGGGGTTTCGGTTCGGTTCAACGGTTCGAAAAACAAAAAAATTACGCGCAAGTTTAACAGCCAGTTTCACCAAACTATTTAAGTGGAAATTAACTTTAATTTTCGAATTTTCGGTTTCACCAATCAATTTTAATTTTGATTTAAGTGACCTATGCTCTGCACTTAAATAAAAGTTAAATCAGAATAACCACACTCAGAGGTGTTACACGTTTAATCACCTGATCATTGTGCATCTGCTGCTTACTTGTATACCAGCCCTGCTTTTACAACACAGCGTGCCAAAGCTTTTAAAAGCTCTAGGTACAATCGAAAGCGAAAGCTAGTCCTAGTCTGTTTTACAACCACTTTTTACTCACTTAAATAAATAGTTTATTGAAACTGAAAATAATTAAAATGAGATTTAAATAAAAAATTAAATTAAAGTTAATTTCCACTTAAATAGTTTGGTGAACCTGGCTGTAAGTGTCAGGTGTCAAGTGCAACAACGCGCAACGCAACGTGCCTTTACATTTGATATTGTCACATGGTAAACAAACATGATGGGTATTACCATGTTTACCAAAAAGAAAAAAAAGTGGGTACATTTATCTATTGAAAATTGGTTGAAACGAACCTTTCAATCTTTATAGGAAGTGGTTCGGTTTTCGGTTCGGATCAAACATTTGTGGAAAATTTCGGTTCGGTTAATGGTTCAGTTAATTAATAGAAAAGAGCGGTTTTCCGGTTCAAAACCTGTTCGGTTCAAAACCGGTTCACGTCCCTGCTATTTTTGACCAATTTTTTTAAGGTCAAGGAGTAATTCGGGCTCATTGGCAATCTTTTTCCATAAAATTGGGTTGCATTAGCTTTCAAAACCATTTTGTTTCATATAAAAATGCTGATTCTGTCGAAAACGCTACGATTAATTCGCATGGAGTGTTCAAAAAGCACACTGTACGGCATGTGAAAGGACAAAAGATATACATTTTTAAAGTGCTGTGCATTGTTTTCAGAGATGAGTTTAGCGACAAAATCTATTAGAACTATCCAGCTTTATCACAGAAAAAATTTCATATCGGTATGTGCAATTAGTACGAAATTTTTCCGGAATCACAATACCAAGAGTGTAATTGAAATTCTTAACCAAACTCGGAAACTTCCCCTTTGCTCATGGATTTAAATATTGATTTTAAATTTATTTATAATCTATATCTATACATATAATAAAATTGGAACAGGCCGATGTCTTTACATCTGTAGAAACCCAGAAGTCAAATTCAATCCAATTTTTAGACAAATCCACAATTTTTAGAATTTTTGTCTGTCTATCTGTCTGTATGTTTGTACACGCATCACTGGAAAACTAATGCATGGAATCGAATTCAATTTTCACCTATGTATTGCGAGAGGTATAGCTTAAAATAGAGAAAGCTTTTGAAAATTGCAGTTTAAGTAAATGGATAAGATAAAGTAAATAAATTTTCCTGGAACGTTGCCACCTGTTTGAAATATCTCCCTTCATAAAGCACTTTAAATCCATATACATATGTAATACTTCTTATTGGCAGTAAGTTAACTTCTTAATGTGTAAGCATTCCGAAATCAAAGCGAGAGGGCCCAGTAGCGAAAATGGTCACCGGTGACATCGTCACTAATAAGGCTTTAGTGACATTCTCGCACGACATATAGCTGACAATGATACTGGTGACAATGTGATGCAGGTGTACTCCTATCAAAGATTTATAACAGACAATGTCTTGCAGCGGTCACTTATAAAAAGTTCATTGCAAGATACTGTCGCTTGAATGTCATCAATGATCACTGCCTGACAAAGTCATGCAGACGACATCAATGACGAAATTACCATTTATATGAAAAAGTCATGAACGACTTCCATACAAACGGAGCCCAAAGTCATTTAAGACGTAACGTTTCCGTACAAGACACTTAAGTGACTAATGCATGACATTCACTATGGGGAGTCTAGTACCCTTTTTGTGAATGTCTTGTGTACGTGAGTGTATGTGTTGTGTACATGTTTTTTTTTATAAATGTATGCGTTCCTTTTTTTCGTACGTGTTTTTTGATATATCTGTACTGTAATGTTTTCGGACGGTACTAGCTCTTACTGCCAATATAGGAGTATTACATATATATTTAAATCTATGTTATTTTTTATGAATGCAGCCATACGAGTTTTGGGAATAACAATACAAAAATACTTTTAAGGCGCAGTGAAGCACGCCGGACATTTTCTAGTAATAATAATACGAGCAGCCCTATAAACATTTTGGCGAACGATCGAAAATTACCTTCGATATCCAATATGCATATCGAACTAAAAACGAACTCATAACCAACCTTAGTTTTCCAACGTTCATAGTATATTGGAAATACACTCGAGATGGGTTCGAAAAAAAATTAAAACCTTAGTAACAAGGGAGAAAGTGAAATCCAGCTCATTCTCGAAAGGAAATATTAGAAAATCACACTCTCTCTCGCTAAAATTTCAATTCGATAACGAGCCGGATTTCGAATTCTTAACGAAGGAAAAATACATTGGATAACGACGGTTCCATTTTTCTGGAGAATGGCCTAGTTCTCGAATCGAATACTAACCTATTCCTCATTAGTTATCGAAGGTGAGGCTGGGAAAAAAATTTGTTATTCAATCATTTTCGAATTGTTAACCAAGCCCAATGTTTATTGGGGGTATATTCTTTTTACGATCAGAGTTTTTTTTATACCCGAGCACACTTGTGCACAAGGGTATTATAACTTTGTTCATATAACGGTTGTTTGTAACAGGCAAAACGAATTGAGATAGATATAGACAAATGTACACATAAATGAGCAGAACGAAAAGATAAATCGATAAAGCGGTGACTGTCTGTCCGTCCGTCCATCCGTCTGTGCTCACGATAACTCGAGTAAAAATTTAGATATCTTAACGAAACTTGGTACGTGCACTTCTTTCTGGCGTAGGACAGATGGTATTGAAAATGGGCAAAATTGGACAATAACCACGCCTACCTGCCATATAACGGTAATTTTCATAAATACGAAAACTGCGATATTTTAGTAACTACTGAAGATTATTCACTCAAAATTGATGTTTACAATAATTTTTATACGAAAAATAAGAATATTATAAATTTTTGGAAAATAGGCGTAGCCACGCCCACTTATGGTTACATGTGTATATCTTGGTAGCCGCTGCACCAATTTCTTACAAACTTAGCACAGTTGTTAGCCTTGCTACATCATACCAAATGGCTGAAACCTTTTGAAATCGGACAATAACCACGCCCACATCCCATATAACGGTAATTTGGAGAAATACGAAATCTTCGATAAATCAGTAAATATTAAAGCTAATTTATTCAAAATTGATGCTTGCAACAATTCTTTACAAAGAAATGCGTTTATGATAAAATTTTGGAAAATGGGCGTGTCACCGCCCACTTATGATCACATATATGTATCTCGGTAAACGTTCCACCAATTTGTGCGTTGAAAATATTTCTTCATCAACAAAAAATTCATCTTCATAACAATGCAGTATAATTAACAAATAATTATGTTCCTGCTAATAAAAGTCAATTACCTTGATATTTAATTAAGGTGAGAGAACAGGCGAAGTGACAGACCATGTTCATTGGCTTCGCACTTACATAAAATATTATTCATACGCAGCGTTGAATGACATGACACGAAAAATGCGTTTGTACGAAGAAACGTGCCAAATAAATATTAAATATCTACTTGTCCTTAAATTGTATGTATAAAACACAAATGATTAATGCGTTCCACTTTAGACCAGCGCGGGCGACGTAAAAAGCTTATGCAAGTACGAAAGTATATTTTAATGTCAACAGAAGTAACTTGTCGTATACCTACTCGTTTGTTTATATGCAACTCTTTCGCGCACCTTGCTCAGGTCATACCGCACATGTAGGTACTTACTTTATACAATGTCATTTATTATGCGATAATGTGCGAAATTTTGTTTACTAATGGGATAGTAATAGGTGTCAAGCAAAAAAGGAAGAATAGTGTGAAAGTTGTAAGTATGTAATAAAAAGTTGGTTGCATAATGCGTATGCGCCATATTGTGAGCAGATAAAAAGAAAGATAGAAAGCGTGCAAATGTTTATAAATATTTGATGGCCATTCATTAAAGTTATGTGACCCATGAAGGCTCAGAAATTGCCAAATTTTGATTACAAAATAATTATTTCCATGGAATCTCTTTAAACTTATATCTACTTACTTTATTTGATGTATACTTCTAATAATGCCAATGCTAAACCTCTTGCCCACAAAGAAGTGAACAATCTTCTGCTCTTAATTTCGGCTGCCGCACAAAACAACGAGAATCAATGTAGCTAAGTCCTATTCCAAAAAGCATTCAACTCAACACAAGCAATCTAGGCAATTGAGACTAGTTAAGTATTTTAAGTTAACTCAAGTCTGCTTGACAAGAAAAACCACTTCAACCACGCTTACTTTGCATTTGAAGAAGCTGCTTGTAGTGTAAATTACAAGGAATCGATTCGCGCTTGAGGCGAACAATGGCTGTGGAACGACAAGGAATGTACGTACTTTGAAAACCTCGTCTAGTTGAATGTCGTTTAACAAACTAAAGGAAATGTTATTATGTCTTATAAGTAGGTAGCCGATGGAGTTGCCAAAAAATATAGGTAACTACGATTGGTTTCTATAAGATGTGTCTTTATAAAGTAGCAGTAAGTCGGTGTGCGAGATTTTTATTTGCGCGTGCAATTCACGTGAGGAATTGAAAAATACTATCTTGGTCAAGCGTTGCTAAGTGACTAAAAATTTCATTTTTGCGGTCAAATTTAATCATTATTTTGTGATTTTTATTTATTCTTTATCAAAGGTAATCGTTGTTTTGGATTTGTATTTTTTCGATTATTTCTGATTTAATTTTTTTACCGTTTTAAATCTTTTATCATATAAAAAATTGTACTTGCAAATTTCTAATTAGTATTAAATTTTGTGGTATTTTAGAGAAACGTTGGCTTACAGAGCCAACTAGTCAAATTTTTAGGAAACTATGAATGACGTCAAGTGCCCACAGAATCACCTTTTTGGTCTTAGTAAAGTGTAAATTCATTTAACAGCGGCAGTCTTTACATGCATTCAGACTGTGGAAACTATCGGCATATGGAACAGCAAGAAACTACTGCCCATCATTTGCTAGTTACATGACTCAGACGCTTAGAAAATAAATACTACTTTCTCAAAGGACGGAGCCTTGCTAATTTCATTCTTAGCACGAACCGCTTTCAAGGAGATAAGGGCTAATACAAAGCCCAAAGCTATGCTATAAAGAAGGTATTCCTTCAATCTAACCTAACCCTTTTCAGCAGACTAGTATCGCCCCTTTGCCGAAATTCGACCACCTCACTTTTTTACACACTTTCGTTTTATTTGTGACGTTGTTTAGGTCCATAAACATCTCTCGTTCGTCTAGGTAACTAATATTATTAGGTGAAGTGATATCTTTTCTGTTAAATAATTTTACAATTCATAGCAACGGTAGGGAGGAATCGGACCATAAATGAAAATTTTGGGAATAACTGGACTCCTGCGCCCGCTACTGGGAAAAGCAAACAAAATGCGCAACGCCTCTTTGAAACACCTTTCGAACAAAAGAACAATCCTTCAAATCGTTTGAGAAACAAAGCAGCAGTAGGGAGGAATAGATTTGTATGGGATTTCGTTAGCATATTAATATATAGATTAAAACCAATGGAAGAAGAAACGATTGAGCTCTCTAAAAACCGCTTACATATTTGGCACACCTATGTAAAAGAGGAAACTAATTTGTTGTTGTTGTTGTTGTAGCGGCTACAACAACCCCGCCCAGATCGGTTGGTATCTCAGTCGTTGTCGTCAAGTTCCACTAACGGCAACCCTAGGAAGCGTGCAGCTTCTGTGGGGTTTGTCCACAGGGACAAGGCCGTTAGGGTTGTCGGGTTTTCCGGGCATGCGAAGAGATGTTTCGAGTCGTGTGAGGTCTCTCCGCATGCCGGACACTCATTCGGCACATCCTCATTCAGCCTACTCAAGTAGGAGTTCAACCTGCTGCAGTAGCCGGAGCGAAGTTGAGCGAGTGTTGTGCGTGTCTCCCGAGGCAGATGAAGCTCCGCCTCGTCTATGTCCGGGGATGGTATGCCTAGAACGGCATTCACAGGTCTAGAGTCTACATAACTCGAGACTGAGTCCCTGTGAATGCCGTTCAGGGCCTGTCTGTAAGCTGTCGGGTCCAGAGGTTGCTCGCCGTGCAGGTGGTGTTCAGGCGACATCAAGAGGCATCCCGTCGCTGTCCTAAGTGCTGTATTTTGTACCGTCTGTAGCTTCGTCCACTGCGTCCTACTAGTCCCTGGTGACCACACTGGCGCTGCGTAGTTCAAAACCAGCCGGCCTATTGCCTTGTATGTTGCCAGCAACGTTTCTTTGTCTTTGGCCCAAGTACTGCCGGCTAGCGACTTGAGGACCTTGTTGCGGCTCAGTACTTTATTGACAACAGCGGTTGAGTGCGCAGAGAAGGAGAGCAGGCTGTCGAATGTTACTCCGAGTATTTTGGGGTTATTCACCGTCGGAATTGGTGTGTCATCGACGTGAATCCCCAGCGGTAGCCTGACCTCCTTCGTCCAGGTTGTGAACAGGGTCGCGGAGGATTTCGTAGGGGAGAGGGCTAGACACTTTGCAGTGAAGAAGCGAGAAAGTTCGGAGAGATAGCCGTTTACTTTCGAACACAGGTCATCAATTCCATTCCCAGTCGCCATGATCGAGCAATCGTCGGCATAGGAGACAATCGAGACTCCCTCTGGTGGTTGAGGGAGCTTTGAAATGTAAAAGTTAAACAGTAGCGGGGAAAGGACACCACCCTGAGGAACCCCCTGGTTTATTTTTCGCTGCTTACTCGTTTTGTCTCTAAACATTACCGACGAATGTCGACCACTCAGATAATTTGCCGACCACCGTTTGAGCCTCTGTGGGAGAGAGGAGGCCTCTATATCTTCTAGTAGCGTGGAATGGCAGACGGTGTCAAACGCCTTTGACAAGTCCAACGCTACTAGAATCGTTCTCTCACAGGGACGGTTACGGTTAAGGCCACGAGTTATCTGAGTGTTTATGGCGTTAAGTGCTGTTGTTGTACTGTGCACTTTACGGAAACCATGCTGATGCTTCGTTGGGGTCAGGTGGTTTGTGAAGTACGGGAGTAGCAAGTCCTCGAGTGTCTTCGCTACCGCGGAAAGGAGTGGAATCGGACGATACGAATCTCCTTTGTTGGCAGGTTTCCCCGGTTTGAGCAGTGGGACCACTCTCCCAACCTTCCAGATGTCTGGGATGATGAGAGTGGCCATTGACAGGTTGAGGACCTCCGTTAGGTACGCTACCCCCGCAGGACCCAAATTTTTCAGCATCAGCATGCATATTCCGTCGGGACCCATGGCTTTGGAGGCTTTCGCCTTCCCGATGGCCACCTGAACTTCACCGCAAGTGAAAGCAAGGGGGGCACAAGTTGTTGGCAGTTTGTGCAGCCTTCTGGTCACTCGACGCTTGGCTTTGTCCACCGGAGGATGCAGTATGAACTGCCGGCTAAAATAGCTCGCGCATCGCTCCGGGTCCGACGAGGCATGGTCGCCGAAGGAAATTTCGACTCTGTCGTCGTGCTTCGTCGGATTAGACAATGACCTCACGGTTGACCAAAGCTTGCTCACACCAGAGGTGAAATTACAAGTCTTCAGATGCTCCTCCCACTTCTTCCGCTTATGTACGTTTACAAGTTGCCGAATCTCCGCGTTGAGATCCCTGATACGGGGATCATCGGCTAGAATAGCCGCTTCGGCAGGGAAGTTTGGACGTGGGTCCGATATACATCCTGCCGGTATGAAGCGAGCTGCAGCAGCAGTGATAGCCCTGCGGAACTTACGTTCACCGAGATGGACGTCGGTTGGTGTGGGGAGCGCTGCGAAGGTGTTTTCGGTAAACTCCGCGTAACCTTTCCAATCAGCTTTAGAAAAGTTGATATAGGTCCGGTGTTTGGCAGAGGCAAAGTCGGTTGGTTTATCAATCGAGATAACTATGGGTAGATGGTCTGATGCTAGAGTCAGCATAGGTAGCCACGTTACGCTGTTTATCAGACCAGCGCTGACTATTGTGATGTCTGGCGAGCTACTGCAGTTACCCATAATCCTGGTGGGTGCGTCGTCGTTCATTGTGCAGAATGTCGAATCGTCTATCTGCTCAGCCAAGTCTGTTCCCCTACGATCGTTTGACAGGCTTGAGTGCCAAAGATCGTGGTGCGCATTAAAGTCACCTACTACCATACGATTTTCACCTCTGAGGAGCGCACCTATATCAGGGTGATATCCTGCCGGGCAGCAGGTGACAGGGGGTATGTATATGTTAAATATTTCGAGCTCGACATCGCCTGACCGGATAGCGATGCCCTGACATTCTAGGGTGGTATCCCTGCGGTCGATGTCTGCTTCGATAAGACGATACTGCACGGTGTGGTGCGTGATGAACGCTAAGCCACCACCAATATCTCGCTCGCGATCTCGACGGTGCACGTTGTACCCGGCGCAATTCAACAAAGTTGAATTGCTGTGCAACTTCGTCTCTTGGACCGCAGCTATTAATATACCATGCCGACACATGAAGACGGTTATCTCCTCAATCTTGCTCTGTAGCCCGTTGCAGTTAAATTGAAGGAGCTTCATGTGGTTCGGGATACGTGTCGTGATGTGGGGTGTTAGTGAAGTGTATGTTCTTGCCGCCGTTGGCTGTGTGTGCTGCTGAGGTGATTGCCGCCCTGTGGTGGTGGTGGGGGGCGTCGCAATTGGAGTCTGCGACCGAGCAGCGCAACACGGGCCCTCGAAGTTCCCCGTCCAATCTCGCGTGGTACGCAGACCTGAGCATGCCCTAAAGTGGCACCAGCCAAGGCAGGTGTTGCACTTGACTGATGTCACATTACGGAATATCCTGGTCTGACATACCGTGCAGATTGTAGGGGGAACCAGGAGTTGTTGGCGGCGGCGTGTGGGTGGTGGTGCGGTTGTGTGTGTTATGTGGTCTGTAGTGGCTGTGGTACGGTCTGTGGTGTTATTATGTTGTTGTGTTGTGGTGACTGTGTGTGGCTGCTGTGTGAGTGTGTGGGGCTGCTCGGGCGGACTATGGTTAGCCGTGGAGGCTGCTCTGTTTGAGCAACAGGGGGCCACGTACGACGTGGTCCACTGTCTATGTGTCCGTAGACCCGAGCAGACCCTGAGGTGACTCCTCCCCTCGCAGGCATTACACTTGACTGAGGTGGAGTTGTGGTGTAATCGTCTTCGGCATACATAGCAGGTGTATGTTTCTGGCCCAGGGTTTGACTCGATGCCAGCCCTGAGTAGGAGAATACGTAGTGAATGTAGCCCTATGGACGGACAACTTCTAAGATACTTCGCCGACCTAAACGGGGTTAGATCGCCGAAACAACAGCCCTTGGTCGGGTGAAACCCGAGTCATTCCGGTACGTAGAACCGGCTGTCGTGGGAACCAACCGATCTGGGCGGGGTTGTTGTAGCCGCTACAACAACAACAACAACAGGAAACTAATTTTACAGAGTTTCAAAAATGTTAGAAAGTTTGTCTCACCAGCTCCAGGAATTTAACTGTGGAGGCACATATATCTTGAAGCAGATACCTTAAACAACAAATGAGAACTACAAAAAGTTTTCACGTATAGAAATAAATTAATTTAATTTATTAATTTAAAAAGGACGGTTTCTTTTATTTTTGAAGCAGAATAACATATTTTAGTCTGAGGTTAATTCTCGATACACCATCGGACTGCCTGCATGATTTGAAATGGATCCAGTCTATATCACTTTTAAGTTTTCATTAAATGCAATTTTGCGATGGAATCTTGTTCTCTATGCAAAACTAATTGCATTGTCTAAGATAAGTGTGCCACCATTTTCGACCAAAAACACGTTTTTGTCGAAAAATTTAATTACTTGTAAGATTTGATCATATGTGTATTTTGTATATTTTAAAATTTATGGCAAATTTAAATATTATGTATTAATTTCATACCTCACTTCACGTTTTGAGAGAATTTCCCGTATTTTTTCATTTTTTTCATGATTACATTGACACAATTTCAGCGAAGCTGTTGTCCATTGCTTTGAATACATTTTACATTCATATTTCCCAATGCATTGGAGAGTAGGTGAGCGAGCGGGCTACTCAATTCACAACCACTTACAAACGATTTATTTTCTGAGATTTATTTGCCATGTATCGCACTGATATCACCAGCGAGTAGGTCAAGCAACCAGACAATGGACTTCGCTCGGAACAAAAACTGAACATAGGTATGTACATACATATGTATGTACTGTATACATTTGTATGTAAATCCATAGTCAAATTGGTGTTTTATTTTTTAATTTGGCAATTCCGCTTATTGTGTATATCCTTTTGTATGTGACACAAGAGCCAGTGAATTTCCGATTTTGGTGAGAAAAAATATTTCCGTTCAGAGACAATGATTCCCATAACTCTCATAAATGCTCCATATAAATAAATATTTATTCCAAAAATATCTACATATACATATATACTCTTGCAGAAGTCCATTGTCTGGTTGCTTTAAACGCGCCATTTATGTATTTCATTTTACCTCACTTAAAGCAAACGTTCGAAAATAAAAATTTTCAATGCTATTTTCGTAACGAATGCGGGGAAAGACGCTTTAAAAATTAATAAATTCTCAACCGTAAAAAGTCAATGGCCAAACGTTTTTATCGCTACTGTATCACCAGCAGCAGACAAGTCGTCGCCAAAATGGCTAGTGTCACCGTGCAGCAGTGCAAACGAAAGCCAACAATCGAACAGGTAGATAGATGTTTTTTGACAGCCAAAGTCTATGGCTGTTTGCCAGCAACATTGGCACACTAGCACGCAACAACGCTTGCAAATAACTTAGAAATGTCGTACATTATTCACTTATTTAATATTCACAGTTATGGGTATTCTCTCATTTTTAATATAATCTTTATGTCCGCTCGACTTGGCATACTTTTAGGCGTATTGTCAGGCAGTTGGTAATATTGGCTATTTTTAATAACTTTTTGGCGCTGTTTATTCGAGTAGCAAATTTTTTATAAAGTTTACTGATTTCCTCAATATTGTGCGCGCCATATTGGATCCGCCATTTTGAGTTTTTGAAACCTGACTTCAAATTCGTAATAAGCCTTTGCCTACCATGTTTTATTAAACAAAATTGATTTCTTAACCCTTTAAAGACCAAGCGAAACATGCTTCCCAAAGAGTTGCTCGGCTCATAAAAAAACTGTTTCTGTTTTTTTAATATGCCCCATTTTTATGTAGCTATTTTATTGATAAAATTTTGGAAATACAAATTTAATATCTTAATCAAAACTAAAGAAATTACCATGAATTAGAAAAATATTAATTGAAGAAATATGAGTTAAAGAAAATACATTTTTGAAAATATTTTCGTTTAGAAAATTTTTAGAAAAGAAATATTAAGGAAAAAAATACGTTTTAAAGCGGAATTTTAGGGGAAAAATTTTACTGTGAAATTTTTTTTCTAAAAATTATATTTTTGTAAGAATATTTGTTAAGAAAAAGATTTCTTTAGAAAAAAATATTTTTACCAAAAGCAAAAATAATTATTCAATTATTTTTAAATATTTTTTTTTTTTAAATAAATGTTGTATAGGAAAAATAAATTATTTAATAAAATTTAGTGCTTAAAAATTTTGAGGAATTTGAGTTCCAAAAAATAACTTTTCTTATTTGTTCTTTGTTTCATATTATTATGATCCAAACTGTTAAATTAAAGCTGCATGAAATAAGCTGTGAGCCGCTTTACGAGGATCAGCTGCGATTTTGGTTTTTACGATTTTTCAACATTCAAATACTTAAAAAACAAGCTCCCGTTTGCCAAAGGGAACACTATTTTCATAAAACCTAAAACTTCTTGAAGTTCACTGTGATATTAGATCCGCCATTTTGAATTTTTGTGTCAAAGTGCATTTAAGCAAATAGTTTGTTTGTCCACCTAGATTTGGATTTCAGACGACTGTGCGCCATATACATACGTGCATGTACGAATACGACTTTCTACGATATGGCGTATGAGGCGTATTTTTTCCTGCTGCTAAAAATTATTTGATATTTTCATTTGACCATTCACAACTTGGTTATTTACGCATCGATTTTCATCGTTAGTAACTTGATTTTTTGGCAAAGGAACAGGCTTCAATGGAAATACAAAGGATTTGTTACTATTTTAATTTTTCCCTTGCTTAAATTTGAATTCTTTCATAAAAATTCAAATATCTTGAGAAAATTGCCTGATCCGGAATTGAGTTTACGTTTTTCGGCATTTTTAGTGTCATTTTAAAACTTGTGATTTGTGTCAAATAAATAACATTACAAAATGTGATTTTCAACCATCAAGCAGTAAAGCTTAAATTGGCAGCTCTTTTAGTCTCTTTTGCCTCTTGCACCCCATTCAGTTAACCTTGTAAGGGATTTAACTAATTTCATTTGCTGTGGTTTTAATCTTGTCGAAGGTGGCTTAGAGTAATTGGCACTAAATGTCACATTAGACCACAATTAATTACCAGCAACAAGGGTCACCTACAAGCAAATCAAATTTGTAACAGTAGCAAGCGAAAGTTAGTGCGCGGGCACATATGTACATACATATCGCACATCGTCTTCAAAAGAGTAGCAACTCAAAATTTGGCATTTTTGAAATTATGCGCTAAAAATGTGCACAGAGCTTTTATTTACCTTTTCAGAAAATTTTTTGTTATAATTTGTTAAAAAAAACCTGAGGAAAAGCCGCCCTTGCCCATATAATTAGCTACGTGCTAGTGCTACGAAATAGTTTTTCGCATTTTCTGACGAACGATTATTTTGAGTTGTGACTCTTTTGAAGATGGTGTGTGTGTGCGATATGTAGGTTCATATGCCTGGAAAAAGCAGCAAATCGCAGAGGAGATTTCAAAGCAATGAGTAAAAGTGATTGATGCTATTTTCCACCTATGACTCTATTTTGTTCGTATTTTAACAACTATTGATTTGAATGAATGCACATATGTACATACATACATATGTAGAGCGGGTTAACTACAATTCGGCAAGTGCTTGATGTTTTTGACATAGTTAGCATATATGAATGTATCTCGGTATACCTATATGCACCTGCACTTTTATACAATTACAATTTCATTATGCAACATGGACAGCCTTGATTCACTGTCATATGCATACATTCATACTTTTACAGGCAGGCTCATGAAAATACCATACCTGGTCAGTTAGCCAACAAATATCCCTCAAAGCCCTTATCAACCTCCAGCCTACAAAAGCAGCGAACCTATAATTTGGTCAAAGGCAAAGTGTTGGTCAAAATTTCCGGCCGTGCGCCTTCGTTAATCTGCATGACCGTTTGTGCTCTTGTGACAGTAGTATGGCAAATATATGAAAGCTGGTTCGTGTTCTCGTCACTGCTACAGCAGACTTGCTAATGATAATCAAATAAGGGCGGAATTTTTCGAAGAAGAAACGACTGATGGGTGAAAACTGCTGAAAAAAGTTACATACATACATACATACAGACAATTAGTACATGGATGCATATAATAGGTACATATACACAAAAATTGGTTGGATGGAAATTACCCAAAAAGCAGTAAATGTTTTTAAAAATAATTTAAAGCAAGTTTGCTCAAATAAGCGTTAAATAAGGGTTTTAATTATTAAGTTTATTTAAAGCTTTTTTCACATAAACCTTTAATAAGTGCTGAGAGCGAATGTTTATAAATCACTTGAACTTAAAAATGAAATGGAAATGCCAGCGACATGAATCTGTAAATATAACATTTTTTCAACTGTAAGTGGGTTTTTTTTTAAATATAACGTCAAATTAAAAGGCTTGGACTGTATGTGCAATAAGGTTTTATTTTTTCGAAGAAACATTTTAAAAAATTATATTCGAATTTAAAAAAAGAATAACTCAATTATTACAAAATGGCTATCAAACGAAATGGTTTTGAAAAGCTTTGTTTCTTAGCTGAACTATAGGAGGATTGCCATCTGTTTAAAAAATCATATTGGGTAAGAAAAATATGTATCACCATATGGGTACCAAATGAAAGGGGATTCAGAAAGTAGTCACTTGAAAATATTTTCAAGAGGGTTGCCACCGGCTTGAAATGTCGAATTTAGTTGACTTATGCACAACTTATAGGAAACATCAAAATATGGATGTCAAACGAAGGAGTTTTACGAAATCTTTACTTTGAACGCTAAAGGTGGATGCACCGTTCATGTCCGGACACTTTTTGTTAGTAATTTTACGCGTACGTTTCCTACTCTGTCTCACTGAGAGCGCGGCAAAAATGTGCTGAACACTTTATTCGAATCAAATTGAATTTGATTTTCTGTCCGAACGACTTGATGATTCGGGTTGCCGCGAATTGCATGTATTATTTTCCCTCAAAATCCTATGTAGACAACAATTGCATCAGCTGTTTGCTTCAGAACAAAAATCAAATGTGCCGAACTGAACGGTAAACCGTACTTCAGCACCCTCTCCGGCAAAAATGTTTTGAGAGCAAATAAAAAGTTGTCCGGACATGAACGGTAAGCCCGCCTTAAGAATATTTTTGAGATGTTGAAAGAGGGTTACCACCTGTTTAAGAAAGTTTGAGGAGGGCTGCCACCTGTTTGAAAATTCTAACTAAATTAACTAATACATAAATTATACGAAATATAACAACACCGCAGTCAAACGAAAGAATTTTAAGAAACCTTTAGTTTGGCCATTTGAAGATGGTTGTTACGTGTTTAAAAATATATATTCAAATTATTCATTTATTTAGGGGGGTTGCCAATTGTTCGAGCAATCAAATTCAAATTAGTTCTTCAGTTTATTGAAATACATGTGTATCACACGAAAGAGATTTAAGATTTTAATTTGGGAATACTTTTGAAAGGGAATTTCAAAAATGAGAGGTCAAATTAAAGACTTTACCTGTAGATGTGAGGTAAAGTTTTTATTTTTATATTCAACAATTTTTCTTTTATTTAATTAAGAACTTTTTTCATAGGGTGATTTGAAATTTGATGAAACTAAAAACATGTACTATGCCAGACTGGTATTCACTGGCACTCGAAGCTCTTATACTCTGACTAACATTTGAAATAGTTTTTAAGTTTTGAAATTAAGTTTCGGGCGTTTTAACGCCATGCGGGTTCACTAGTTAATTTCTAAAGCTGCAGCGGGGCCGTATGAGTAACTTCAATTGCTGCCACTGAGAAAGGTAGAGGAGAGCAGGGGAGGGAATGCAGATTTTCCCATTCACGCTTCGCTTTTAATGCTATGACTGACAACACCTAAGTATGTGCAGCGAGGTGGCAATAATAAATGGAAGTAAAACATAAAAGCGAATCGCGGCGTGTGCACTAAAACAAAGCAAACAGAATGTGCACACAAGCAGCATAAGAACTGCGGTTCCAAAAGGCAATACAAAACAAACAAAAAACAAAAAAGATAAAGAAACCGAAATGGAAAACAATTGAATAATTTTTATTACGCGTAAGCGCTGAAGTGTGCTTGCCTTTCTTTTTCAAACACATCAAAGCGATTATGCGACACTTTACTAACGTCGATGGTGGGTACAAACAAAGCTTGTAGTATGGTTGAAGAAGTTTTGATAGTTAATTCATACTATGTACATAAGTACTAAGTATGAAGAATCGAAAAAAACCAATACGGTGCTTAGCAGTAAAACAAATGATCGTTATCGGCATCTTTATCGATATATGTACGTAAGTCTAGAAATTAGTATCGATACGTTTAACGAATTTTGTTTATACATATCTGTTGGTTTTTATCGATGCTTTATGGATAGTTTCCTCGAAACTATTCGATGTTTTATCGATATTTTATTAATCTTTTTTCGATACGTTTAAAGATGTTTTCATCGATATAAAGTATTTATCAATATTATTTTCAAAATTCTTTCTATCGATGTTTTATCGATGTTTTCATAAGTAGCATTATAAAAATTTATATTTCGTTTTCGGTGAACGTGTCGTTATACAAATCTATTCATAGTCATCATTAATATTGTTGGTTTCGATATTTTTATCGACTTATTGCTATCGATAGATTTATAACTTTATTAGTTATATCCACATGAGCATGAACATGTATTAGGGTGGTCCAAAAATGCACAGGGCAATCAACTTTTTGTAACTTTCCTCCTGCCACACTCCAGAACTGAATATTTTTATTTAGAAATCTGCTAATTCTCAGTCGTAAGCATGGGCCTTGAAGTTTTAGAATTGCTAAAATCGTAAAAAAAAATATTTGATCAAATAAAAATGTTTCCCCTGAGACATCTCCCGAATTTTAAAATTTGTCAAAAACCGACTACCTCTTATACGCAAAAATGTGTTAGTTTATGTTCGTAAGCACTAGGGTGATTGACTCAGTTTTTCCAAACAGAATTTTTACAATCGAATAATCCGAGATTTCACCTAGTTTATTTATTTTTCTATACATTCTAAATATTTATTTTATTGAAAATGTTAATAGATCATTTTCATTAACTTTGATCTGAATACTGCAAATTTACCGCTTTACAAAATTATTTTTAAAAAATGTTTCAACGGATTAGTAGTAGTCTTCTCCTTTTTTATGAAGTTGTTTTAAAAGGAACCCCAAACGAAGATCTTTCAGTGTTTTTTGGTGTAAGTAGTACCTTACTAAACTTTGACTAAGTCACTGAATGGACTACATTTTGTCTTCATTTTCGTCTAACGACAGGCTCAGGGAAAGGCCAAATCCGACGGCTTTGGACCGTAGGTAGAGTGATGTTTAATGAGCTGAGGTTTTACTTGTAATCCGAAATACATCGAACTCAATTTGCTTTATTGATTTCTAAATTAAAGCTATACCTATTTTTACCGGTCATATTTTAATTTTGGGCATGATTTCTGACTAACAGTAACTGTTACTGTGGATATATAATATATAATATGTAAAACTAAACCTATTTTTCCAGGGTTTTCTTAATTTGAAAATGGGGGAGGAAACTGGGTTTCCTCAAATTGGCATTTTTGGAATAACTCGAAGCCCAGTTTTCGCACAAAGGCGAATATCGTTACTGAATATGTCCATTAAGTGAAGTCTTATAATGGAGTATGATTCCGTGCCCAGAAGTGGAAAGCTTTTGACAGTCATTCACCTGGGAGTGATTCTTGTGCGTACGGTTCATATCGCAGCTCATAACGTCCGGATATTTATATCCACGTATCCTCTGGGTAGCGACCAAAACCCCGTTTGGGAGCGAGCTAAAGTGAGAAGGTGTAAAACTTCACGTGCGCTGGGTTTGGGTCCCGACACGTTAAAACCCTGCCAACGAAAACAAAAAGCAGTATCGGATTAGACCCCCTTTTTCTGATGATGACCACGGCAAACGTATTAAGGACTTGGAATTGAGGGTATTGTTTGATGTCCTCCGGAAAACTAAGGCTGACATCACCGTCATCCAAGAAATGCGATGGACGGGGGTAAGCGTGCGGCCTTGCAACGTTTACTATAGTTACCACGTAAAGAGGCGCAAATTCGATGTGGGATTTGGGGTGGAAGAGAGACTCCGTCGCCGAGTACTGGCGTTCACCCTGGTCAACCACAATCCACATTAAAACAAGATTCTTTAATATTTCGCTCATCTGCGCCAATTTTTCGGCAGAAGAGAATGACGAGGTTTCCAAGGATATCTTCTATGAGCGCTTGGAGAGAGCATAAGAGCACTTGGGGAGATCATATGACCATACGATATCAATGCCAAGGTGGGCAAAGAAGGGATCTTTAGCGCCATCGTCGGAAACTTCAGCCTCCACGACGAAACCTCCGATAACGGATTGAGGCTTATCGATTTCGCCGGAGCCCGAAACATGGTAATATATAGTACTAGGTTCCAGCGTAAGTAGATCCACTAAACTACATGGCTGTCTCCAGATCGAAAAACGAGAAACCAAATCGACTTGAACCACTATCTTGTTATTGCCAAGATACGCGCCCGCCTCTGTGCAGCAAAAAATGTGCGCCCAACAGACGGCCAATTTATTTGCCATTCGGCTCATACACCTCCACTTTTCAGCAAACCGACAACTGCGAGTAGTGAAGCCACATTTCCCGCTCATAAAGTACGCCGCCAAAGAAGTAGTCGGATTTTATCGAGCCCGAAAGAACAACTGGTACGATGAGGAGTGTCAAGAAGCTGCGGAGAAAAGAAATTACCGCCTACAGGGCCACGCTGCGATCGTGCGTAACGCGAGATATGTGGAACCGTTACAGAGAACTGAAGGGGGGAAGCGAGACGTATTTTCATCATTTAAAAGAGAGAGGCCGAAATACGTGAGTGCGAAGAGCTTGAAATGCTGGCCGACAGAAAAACGCCCGAAAATTTTATCAGAGAGTTCGGCGACTTAATGAAGGTTTCAAGACCAGGGCGAACTGCTGTAAGAACAACCTAGTGAATGATGTCCAGAACGTATTTAAATTACGGAATTACTGAAGTAGTGGAGAAGACGAGCCCCCAGTCGATGCCTATGGAGTCGATGTCCCTCCGCCTGACTATGACGAGGAACGAATAGCGATTACGTGGCTGAAAAACAAAAAAGCTGCTGGATCTGACGGCATGCCAGCCGAGCTACTCAAATACGGCGGCCAGGAGCTAATATGGTGCATGCATCAGCTCTTATGCAGACGACTGGAATTTGAGTGTGCTCTGCGCAATCCACAAGAAAGGCGATCCCGCCATACGCGCCAACTACCGCGATATCAGCCTTCTAAGAATAGGTTACAAGGTCTTATCGAATGTATTGTGTGAAAGATTGAAGGCCACCGTCAACGAACTAATTGGACCTTAGCAGTGCGGCTTTAGACCTGACAAATTCACCATAGATTAGGTATTCACAATACACGAAATCTTGGAAAACACGCGCAAGAATAGGATCGACACGCATGAGCTATTTGTCGATTTCAAAGCCGCTTCCAACAGCAGGAAAAGATGTTTTCTTTATGCCGCGATGTCTGAATTTGGTATCCCCGCAAAACTAATATGGCCGTGTAAAATGACGTTGAGCAATACCATCAGCTCTCTCAGAACCGGGACGGACCTCTCCGAGCCATTTTATACCAAACGAGGTTTCAGATAAGGTAACTCTCTTTCGTGTGATTTCTTTAATCTGATGTTGGAGAAGATAATAAGAGCCGCAGAACTGAACCGCTCAGGCACAATACTTTACAAGCGCGTACAATTGCTGGCGTATGCCGACAACGTCGATATTTTCGGTAAAAACAAGGAATTGGATAGAGAAACAAAGCGAATGGGTCTGGTGGTGAACGAGGACAAAACGAAGTGTCTCCTGTCATCACACAAACAGTCAAAGCATATGCGTCTTGGCACTTACGTCACTGTTGACAATTAAAAGTTTGAAAAAGTAGACGACTTCGTTTATTTGGAAACCAGCATTAACTCCAATAATAATGTCAGCCTTGCAATCCAACGGAGAATCACTCTTGCACACACTCTATAAGTCACTCATCATGCCTGTGCTGGTGTATGGCGCGGAAGCATGGACAATGAAAACATCTGATGAAGCGGCTCTTGGAGTTTTCGAGAGAAAGGTTCTGCGAAAGACTTACGGATCTTTATGCGTTGGCGATGGCAAATACCGCAGACGATTTAACGATGAGCTGTATGAGCTTTACAACGCCATGGACATAGTGCAGCGAATTAAAATACAGCGTCTTCGCTGGCTTGGCCATGTCGTTCGAATGGACAGAAACGCTCCTGCTCTGAAAGTATTCAACGCGGGCCGCGATGCTGGTAACAGAAAGGGAGGAAGGCCTCCTCTGTGTTGAAAAGACCAGATGGAGAAGGACTTTGCTTCACCTGGCATTTCCAATTGGCGTCAGTTGGCACAAAAGAGAAATTACTGGCGTGCTGGTTTGGACTCGGCCAAAATCGCCTGGGCGGTTACAGCGCCAATAAAGAAGAAGAGGAAGAATCCATATAATATTTAATTGTCTTTTTCTCATGTTATTCTTTAAAGTGGATCAGAAAGAAAAATCTCCGATTGAAACCATCTACTTTTGATGAAAATTGCAGCAAATATTCAAACAACTGGAATGCTCGAATTTTTTAAAACAACGAAGGCTCTGTTCGATTCGTTGATGACCTCGAAAAGGCTGAGACTTAAAACGGAAGAAAAAAGTGCTGAGAAAGACATTTGATTAACAAGAATTCTTCAACGTCTTGCTCGTTTCCGAAATGCCCCGACGGATGAGAAGAAAGAGATCTCTCTTTTATGATCACTCAATTACCTATATAAAAACATATCGTGGTCTTACATTAAATACGACCTATCTGCAGTTTATACAAAAACTACTTTCAGATGTTAGATCCCATTTCATACTTAACTGTCATCACTGCTTAGAGTTTTAATTTTAAAATTGGGTACTTAATTCTTGTGACAAGCGATATACAAGGACAACATTAACATCATCGTTGACAGTTAAGTCTAAGGTCGATTTTTATATAGGAATCTTATTTTTGTTAATAAAACGACAGATAGGTCACATTGAATATAAGTCCTTGATATGTATATACATATAGGGTGAAAAGAAAAATGCCGAGTTCTGGCCTGCAAACATGGCGCAAATCGTGCCATTGTTGGCCCTTTTTCACTTCAAATGGCGCTTAGTTTTTCAATTTATCTCAAAGTGCCAACTTACTTACTTTTTCACCAACTAAAATTTTGAACTTTTTCTTTATAAACGTGGTTCCTATTCTATTACTAAATGGGAAAGAAATAAATAATTTTCTTTGGATTAAAAAGAATGGCACTTTTATTTTTCTATTTGGCACTTTCTGGCACCATTTTATGCCCAATAATAGCCAAGGATAGTTGGCAGCCCTGACCGAGACATAGCTTTTCAATTGCTGAAACATTAGCGGCTGGCCACCACTAAAAACTCCTCTCATACAGAATAAGCCCTTTTTTCGTTTCCAAACAGATATAATATGTACATATTCTGAATAACTGGTCTCTGAGTCGGTGGACCCAAGTGAATTTGAATGTCGACAGATTTAAATTTGATTCCCAAAATACTATTCACCTTTCAGTATAAGCCTAAGGTATTAAAACGTATTTTATTCGGTCAAATTTTTCAAAGCATTATTTGTGAGTGCTCGTATTTGAAAAGAATTAAAAGCGCTTTGTATGATATATTTTTCATATTTGGATGAAAATGAAAACTAAGTAAAGATGTATGTATGTATGTACATATGTACATAAAACCCCTACACCACATTTACATATATAGGAGCCGAAATAGGCAAATATTTTAAAAATCCATTTTATTTCCTCTATTGTCGTCTGCTGATTGCCAACTAAATAACAAAATGATTGCTAAACTTTTCACATGTCAACAAATCAGGCACATATAACTACGATTTCCTTCAGCTGGACAGCTAGATGCAATGTTAGTTAGCTGGCTGTGGATAGTCCACACTTGGTTTGCCTGAAGTGAATGACGAGTTAGCATCCGTTATGGGATTACACTTCCGGCGATGTTATTTACACAAAAATGTGTACTGAAAAGGTATACAGGTATGCTAGTGATATAGAAATATATGCAATTACAAATGGACAAATATATCAGCAACCTAAGGGATTCTGGAACTCTTTGTGGGTATTATGGGTGTTCGTCGGCTGAGCTACCAAAGGCTTTTGGGCATCCTCCCATGCTTTAACATTTCTATATTCCCTGTGTTATCAACATAAAGCAAATAAGTGTGCTAAACTAGCCAACTAGCTTTGGACATACGCAAACATATATATTTCTATGGAATGTACCCTGACGGAAACAAGTGATTTTTTTTTTGTAATCAACTAATTGAAAGAATACTTTAGAATTAATGCAATGAGAAAATGTTTCGAATTTTGATACTCTTTTTACTCAAAAAAAAAACAATTTGTGTCTTGGAAGTATGGAAAAGTATCTGTGAAGTGCATAACACAAGCGTATTCAAAAGAAACATACTGACTTTGAAGTTGTTTAAGCCAAATGCATTTTAAAGTAGTTAAAATACACGCAGGAAAAAGCAATTGGCTGTTTCCTAGGACATCGCCTTATTAAATAAATGAGTTCGTTGCAGGTAAAATAGTGAGAATTTCAATTAGTTATCATTGAAAATAAAGTAGTTTATAAATTACTTTCAAACTGATTAAACTTGCTGCAGGGTACATACATATATTCATATCGGCGTTTAAAGCAAGGAATGAAACCGAAACCCAAACCGAAACCGTAACCGTTTAAAACCGTTTCGTTTTTCAAAACCGAAACCGAAACCGTAACCGTTATCTTGACCTGAAAAGGAACGATACCGAAACCATTTCAATCACAGGTTTCAATCGGTTTCCAGAAATTTACAAAAATAATAAATAAAAATTTCTTTGAAATAAATGATTTATTTAACCAAAATCAGCAACATTTTGCTAAAATTCTTGTTAAGTAGTAAATAAGTATGGCAAGGTAACTTTTCGCAAAAATCTGCTGATGACTTTGTTGTTGTGAATCGATAATCGATTAATTATATTTAAGTAGTTTCTTTCCCGTACGCAATGCGAGATCCCGCGTGTGCCCAAAATAGCCCAGAAATCATGCCTGTACTCAACAAAATGGGTAATAAAGAGCGAAAATTCGAGCGTATTCGAGTATCGTAAGTGTATTCTTCTTCCTGCCCGAAACAGCCCGAAATTTTCTCCGAGTAAAAATGGATAAAGTGTCAAAGTGCATATCAGCTGTATTGTGTTTACATGTTGCCTGCATTTACTTGGTGCTTTTAAGGAAAAGTGAATGGCCTGTTGATGTATTTTCAATCTATGTACTTAAAATCAAATTTGTGAAATCAAAATTCAATTTCCAAGTGTTTGCATTTAATACCATGTTCTGATCGACAACCAAAACATTTTTCCTTCATTTTCTTTTCATTTACAACCTTTAACTTTCATTCTTATTTTGCTTTGGCCAGGCAATTAACAATAAATCCGAAATTGCGTATTAAAGATGATAAAATATGACTTCCACTTCGATAAATAATCGAAAAAAACTAGTGAAGACACCGATTGGAATGAGTGGAAAGTGAGTTTTCAAGTAGTTTTCAGCGGAAACTGGTTTTCGTTTAACAGATTTTATATGGACGAAAACACAAGTTTTAGGTCGAAAACCAGTTTTAGCATGAACATGGTATAAGTGACAAAAACAAGAACAACGTGAATCAGCTGTTTCTCGACTTGTGGGCACGAAATGTGGGTTTTTGCGCTTCCGTACTTCTGAACTTTGCTCCATTTTTGAAAGAAAATGTTTCTCTTATTCTCTAATTACCAAATCCGGTCCGGATCGTTAGGGAAAGAACCAAGTGTTGATATTATCAGTGAACTGTAATTTTCGATTTTCTTTCCTCAACGTTTAAGACATTGTGATTTAAATAATATCAACAAAATGGCTGTGAAAAACCGAAACCGGAACGAAACCGAAACCAAAACCGAAATAAATTTTGAAGAACGAAACCAAAACCGAAACCGAAACACTTGGCAAAACCGAAACCCAAACCGGAACGTTATTTTGAATCGGTTTCATTCCTTGGTTTAAAGTACAAAACCGCGTATTGTCATTCAGCAAAACCACGTAACTGATATTTGCTGCCAAAAATGCGATTTGCTCACACAAGCTCTTGGCTCAACCCTTATCCATTCGTCCTGAAATATACTAGCCAGGAATGCGATTGCTTTATAAAAAAGAGAACCATTTTGAAATATGAGTGTTTTTACTCTCTATAAAATAATTTATGCAATCTCACACACGCGGTTTTGCATTATCTTGATACGCGGTTTTGCATTTTGTTAATACGCGGTTTTGCACTTTAAACGACGATATGCATGTGTGTACCGTCACTTAAATAAATATATTAGCTGAAAAATATATGTATTAAACGTGCGTTATTTCCCTGCAGCAATAAGGCGGCCAATTTTCCATAAAGGACCAGTACTTCACTGATAAAAATTTGACTGGTCAGAATTGGACATTTGCTTGCATCGAAAATGTCAGCTTTCGACCAGTCCCTAAGGATTCGGTCTAGAGATAGACGAAAAGTACAGTTTGACAGTGACAACTCAATAAAAAAAATTTAAAGATCACCACGCTGTGAATGTCCCAATCGCTTGATCTGGCCTTGATTCAAAGTGAACATTTAAACACACATTTACAAGGGAATTAGGGACTATCTGAGGGCTAACCTAGGGTGAGTCTGAATTGCTGTAGGGTTGCTCGATTTTTCGATTTGGCGTACACTTGCTGGCTAACCTGCCTGTGTATATGTACATATTTATGTGTGTAAATGTGTCCAAACACGTGCACAGGATTTAGCTTTATATTAGCTGGATTGAAATTCAGAGCCTAAAATTGAGCTTCATTTATCTGGTATGTATGTATGTATGAAGATAATATGTAAATATTTATTTCTACGAATCCCAGCATTATATTCTACGCTAACTCATCATACCGCCGAAACCAATACCAACGCCAGTGCAGTTTGCGACTCCGAATAATGTTCCCAAAGGAGAGCAAAGCCTTTGCATATCATTGGCGAAAGTTTACAATGTAGACTCTACATACTTTCGGAGGTTTTGTTTAATCCATTGAATACTTTTGCCGAGGTTTAAACAATGCATTAGACCGTACCGGAAAAAAAGTTTGCCGTACCCGCCTGAGTCTAAAATATTTGTGCTAGGCAATTTCGAAAAAAAAAAAATTTGGCCGAACATAGGGGTTGCGTTTTTAAATTTTTTTATCATATCTTCAGCATTTATGGTCGAATGTTAAAGTATGATATACCGGAGTTTTTGTTTGGATAACTTTTTATTCTAAAGTTCATTGAGTTCAAGTACCCAGCTCTAGTACCTATCCACCAGATCTCAGCTCATACCATCCCAACGTACCATCCTGATATCAGTAAATTAATGCTCGACAAAAATTATTAAACTTTTGGTAAGAAATTATTTCGATTTGAGGGTATTTTGGAGAACGTAATTGTCGCCTTTTTACATATTTTGCCATACCTTCAGCATTAACAGTCGGACCTACAGAGGATACAGATGTCTTGTTTCAAAGTTTATTAAAATCAGGTACCCCGTTTTAGTACTTGCCCACCAGATTTCAGTTATTATCAACCTAGCGTACCACCCTAATGTCAGTAAATTATAGCGCACTAAAAATCATTAAACTTTAAAAATGTTTTAAGAAAATTTTAATTACCGAATGTATGTGTCACCGAAAAGTGTAAAATTAAACGACAAAAAAATTTGTATTCGAAATTCCTTTGCAAAAGTATTTTAGGCTAAAGGGTGTATCACGAACTTTTTTGTTTACCTGTAAGGTGGTACGGTCCACTGTATATGTGCATACATATGTATATACATACAGTTACTCAACAAATGACCACGTGTTGATTTTTTTTAAATATTCGTAATGTTTTTCGGTTTATTTTTTTTTGTTCTACAAAAATTTTGTCCATTTAACCAAAGCCATATAAACCACAGTTTCAAACTTTTTATAAAATTTAAGAAATCTCAACAAATTTTCATCAAAATTTCAACTTTTTAATTCCAATCTTTAGAACATTTTTGGGTCTGCAGTTTTATAGCCCATACAATTTTAGTTTAAAGCGTGGACGGTATTTTTATAGAAAAACTTGTAATCCCGGGCAGACGTTGTCCTGCTACACACAGATACATAGGCAGGTTACATGCATCGTAGATATTATGGGTCTTGTTACTCGGTAACTCGGTGTTCGGTAATTTTTTCCCATGTATTATGTTTGTGTAAAATAGTGTTACATTACAAAAAATTACCGGACACCGAATTACCGAATACCGAGCCCGGTGTGAAGAGCCATATTGTTTCTTACGTTTCATTTAATATCGAAATTTACAAAATAATGTTATTATTGTTCACTACGTTTGAAAAAAAAACGATCTCTGGTTACTACTACTACATTATTTTGTTGCTATCCTACCTATTTCTCCCAACATAAACATACATATGAAGCGTTAACATTGGAAAACTCTCGCTTCGGATATGGACAGTTTGTAGTTAGCGTAAACGACACGGGATTTTTAAGAGCATAGAAAAAATTACGATGAAAAAAAACTATCCTATCTTTTAAGTTGGAACTAATAATACACACCCACAAAATTTCATTGAAATCGGTTAAGCGGTTTCGGAGATTAGCGTAAACGAACACAGTGACACCTGATTTTTATATATTAAGACAACAAAACAATTTTGATCGAAGAACATTGCGAATATTTAATAAAAATCAACACGTGGTCACTTATTTGAGTCATTGCGTGTACGAACACTTGTTACTATTTTCTAAAACAGGATACCATCAAACATATTCGGTGTATATGTATTATCTTTACTTCTCAGAATAAATATTCTTAATAGGACACTGAAAAATTAAAGTTGCCACACTTCAAAATTTTTTAGGTAGCAATCTCACTAAAAATGTATTTCTGAATAAAAGTGTTCTCAGGCACACTTTGTGCTGCGATCTCTTTCAGAATTTTGCATAATTCATTTAAATAAATAATTTTTAGAAGTTACAAAAAAAAATTTACATAGCTTTCTCAAACGCCTTTACTTTGATATGAATATGATAATTTTTACTATACATCTTAAAAAATTTCAATCTTTAACAAACAAATTTAAAAAAAAATTAGAAAATTTTTTAATTTTTTTTTTCATTTCTATTAAAGAATGTGCTTTTGCCAAAAAATTAAGCTACTAGCAAGGAAAATCTATGGATAAATAAACAACTTTTCAATGGTCAAATGAAAATGTGCAAATGAAATAGGTGCCGGAAGTAATGTTACTCATACGCCATATCGTACATAGCCGACTCGTAGAGGGCGTATGAGCAGTGTTGCCAAGCTTTGAATTTGAAAAAGCACTAAATCCCAAGAAGAATCGCGTTTTTTTTCTCGAAAAGGGTACCAAATTTTTTATTTGAGGATTTAATGGACTTTGTATGCATACAAATTCTTATTGTGGGTATGCCAATTCAAATTAATAAAAATTAATGTTTCTTACTTGCCGGTCGAAGGTTCGTTATTCATTTTACTGTTAGGAGATGCTGGTGCTTTTTTTTTAATATTCGTAAAAAGTAAAACAAATTCAGTCCAAATTAAAGGCCTAAAAACATGGACGTTTTTGCAAGCAATGGCAAATTACCGTATGTAACTCTGGCATGATTGAAAGTGCTGCCACATTTTTGTTTGACAAACATATGCTTTTTCTCTTATGATTGTCATTGTACCATGATTTGTTTTAATTTTTTTTTAAGTTCCTTACGAAACTTTCAATTGCTCTAAATTTAACTTATATTTATACAGAACCGTAATCTACGACTCAAAATTTAAAGTATGTTCACATATAAATACTATCTCAATCAAAGCTCGTTTTTTTAATCACCCCGTTTAAACAGGTAAATCTGAGATTATTAGCCGTCAAATTTTTGTGTGCTTGTTATTCTCACATCTCACGGAAAAGTTATGTTTCTTCTCTGTGCCACCGTGATCACGTTTTTCTGCTATATTAAGCAATATAAATATATTTTAACTTAACATTTTATTAAAAATACCT
Source organism: Rhagoletis pomonella (assembly GCF_013731165.1). NCBI lineage: Eukaryota > Metazoa > Arthropoda > Insecta > Diptera > Tephritidae > Rhagoletis > Rhagoletis pomonella. The sequence goes on along the minus strand of NW_023458559.1, from coordinate 66,820,969 downwards.
TTACAAACCTCTTTTCCTTGCTAGCGTCCATTTTTGTTTACTTTTACATTTGCCATTTCTGCCCTTCTTCGCAAAAACTATCGATAAAACTAGGATGGACACCGAAAAGTTATCGGTTAAATCTGAGATTGTTTTATAATTACAGATTAACATGGGACGAATTTTATATAGCTAATCTCTTTTTCTAATTACAGATTAGGGAGTTAAGCTCGAAAATGAGGATAATCTACTTATATGTGAACCTAGTATAAGTCTACGTGCCTCCGCGTTTTTTTGTGTCATTTTAACGTCCGTACAGTGTAAAAGTACAATAAATAGTTGAGGTATAGATAATGTGACCAACCGTACTTCTTTCGGAAGTACAGTACTTCTTTTGGAGCCGTTGTACTTCGTACTTCGAAGTACAGTCAAATGTACTTCTTTGCAATATTTTGTACTACCTTTTCAGTTGAGTTTTGTTTAACTGATTCGAAAAATTCTAAAAGGTTAGTCATCTCAGTTAAAAAGGGTACTCGCAGATCAACACATATGTAAATTATGACTGTCAATCACTTCACATCTGCAGCTGACAAATTTCATTGTAAGTGACTATTCAATCAATAAAAATGTGTTTAAAGGTCGGTCCACATGGAACTTTCGCGTTAATAAATATTTCATATCAATAAATTCGTGAAAAATGTATTTTTGGATTGTTCCTCCCTTCAAAGACTCGTATGGGCTAATTTTTGGAAAATAAAATTAAGATATTTATGATGGGAGATTTTCAAACAAGGAAAGATTTATGAAGCATTCTTTATTTTTTATACTACTCGGCTTTCTCATGGAAATTTTATATTCTTATAACTCCAGTCTACATACATATCGCGAACTTTCTTCAAAGGTGTACTAATTCAATATTTACCTTATCTTGTCAATTTAACTGAATTAAGTTTTTCAAATAGTATTTTCAAAAGTATTTTCGACAGTAAACTTTCTTAAACCGCTTTAACCGCCAGAATTGTAATATTCAAAATATTCCTCAAATATTCCCGGTGGCAAACTTTCCTAAGCTTCTTTATTTTGATACCCATATTGCAATATTCAATTTATATTATTAATTAAAATAAATAAAAAAAATCAAACAGGTGGCAACGTTCCAAAAAAAAATGGCTGTGAGCCTTTTGAAACCTCTTTATTTTGACAGCCATATTGCAATTTAATGTATCTATCAATTTTAGCAAAACTGTAATTTTCAAACCGGTGGCAACTCTCAAATTTTGTTCCTCTTCTAGATTTTAAGTTAGACCTCAAGCAATACATCGGTGAAAACTGCTTTCTATTTCTAAACTTCTAAAAATTCTTGATTTGGCTTCTATTGCTCTTATGAAGACCGCCTATATTCATTTTTCTTTAATATCTATTATGTACAGACACCGGCCTGTAAAAATTTTATTATATGTATAGATTTTCGGAAAATGGGCACGACACCGCTTATGCTCGGTAAGCACTTTATCGATTTCCACTAAGCCCAGTTCATTTATTTAAATATATCATTAAGTCTAATTGAGCATATTATCGAAAATGTTTGAAATCGGGGGAAACCCCAGCTTTTCAGGTACATGGTTTAAAGAAAGGTGCAAACACATATATTTAATTCGCTCCAACTTATACTTCTTTACTTGTTAATTAAAAAATTAACTTTGTTGGATTTGGTACACTGTCAACGTTGTTGTATATTCTGCTTTTACCATTTTTTCAGTATTTTCACACAATTTTTTGTTTTCAGGTCATGTACTTCTTTGAGCTATGAAATAGTTGAGCTATGAATAGATCATGCCCCACATTAGGGATGTCAATTTTGGGGGTTTGTCCATCCCGGGATTTTCGGGATCTGAAAATACAATCCCGGGATCCCGGGATTGTCCCGAAATTCAGGCAAAAGTGCAACACATCTGTGATCATCCTATTATAGTATTTTAAATCAGATTGATATAACAAAAAAAAAGTACAATTGCTTGTAATTCATTTACATATTTATTAAGGCGATAAATCAGTATTTTCAATCAACAAAAAACAAACATAAAATTTTACAAACATATATGTATGTATGTACATATCCTCATTAATTTATAACATAGTTTTTGTACTACAAGTACAAATGCATATACGATCACTCACAGAAATATTTTGCATTGATTTTATTTTGCAATATTCAGAATATTTTTCATGGTATTTTTTTTTGTTAATTTAAAAAAATATATATGTATGTGCAATTTTGAAGTTGCGAAAACATCCCGTTGACATTTTATATTTCTTTTTTTTTGCTACAAAAAAATTCGTTATAAGGAAGTAAATGCCCAACATCGTCAGTAAAAAAAATTCAAAAATCAAGGGAGTTTTTAGCAACTTTAAAATTGCACTTTATTGTATTAAATTGAATGGGCTATAAAACTGCATAATACAATTTTTTGTAAAAATTATGATCAAAAAGTTTGATATTTTTATGATAATTTGGAGAACTTAAACCAACTTTCTCTAAAGTGTGCAATTTTGATTTACATGATTTTTGTTGTAAAATGAGCTATTTATTTTTTTTAATTAACAAAAAAATACCATGAAAAATATTTTGAATATTGCAAAAAAATCGATGCAAAATATTTTGGTAAGTGACTGTATTTGGTACAGGAGTAACTGCCTATGTAACTATATAACATTTTTTAAATCACTGTTTGAGATCAATTTAAGATATTATCAGTATATTTAAGTAATAATAAATATTTGTGATAAAAATTTAATTGGCTAACAAAAAAAATATTTCCAGCAATCCCGTGATTTAAATTGACGAATCCCGGGATATTCGGGACTTAAAAATACCGGGATCCCGGGATTGACATCCCTACCCCACATATAGCCACTCTTGGCAACTACTTAGAATATTGGGATACACAAAATTTATGAAACAATATAAGACGAATGTTACCTTTTCCTTCTGCTTTCAAAAGTGAAGACCACATATGTGGTAGATACCACATATTTTTTTAAATTTGGGCGTCTACCACATCTACCACACAAGGCTTAAAATCTACCACATTTTTAGACAGAACATTTGTATACAATTTTCACATAACTCTAAAATTTCAACTGAATTCTAATACGAAATATAAAAATTAATCAATAAATTTTTAAAAAGGTACACTGAGGGAATGATGCATAGTAAAAATGAATACTTTATATTTGATTATCGTTTAAAAATTTCCGTATTTAAAAATAATATTTTCATACAAAATTTATTACGCACGTATTTGACTGTTCATATCTGAGTATGCATATGTAAGTGTACATACGCACCCCAAGCATGCAGAGCGCCGCTCTGAGAGCGGTGACAACACACACATCCATACATAGTACATACATGTTTATCCGTACAAATCGCGTGCTGTGGTGTTGATGGATATTCAGCATTTGAACGCGAATTTATATGTCTGGGTGTAGCTGAGTGCGCAAAGATGCTTGCCACAAGTTGTTGATATCCGGAGATGGTCGGGTTCGAATTCCACTGCGGGTAACATGCAAATTAAATTTTTTTTAGTTTTTATCTTGTTTATTCACTTCACGGATGCTTTTTCGGTACTAACGCGGTCATTTTAATATGCGCGTAATTGAATTGAATATTTACCAATATACATTACTTTCGTTGACGTTTATAGTAAGATCAATTACGTTTCTATTTGATTTTAATATTTTTTCCCCTCAGTGTACATCATAAATTTTGCTTTAAATATATCTGTGCCCTAACTTTTTAATATTTCAAAAATCCGCATATTTATATTTGCTTAAGTATTATGATTATATTCTCTAATTAGAAAACTAATGTTTTACTTGTTTTTGCATCAATTGCGTGGAATCTGTAGGATCTAGCACTTAGTATGTATATTTCCCGATCTAATTTTTGAGTTTTGCCTCTTTTGACGACGGTGTCCGATATGTATACCCAATAAAAATATGAATTGGAAAATCTACCAAATCTTATTCAATTCTACCACATTTTTTTGCAGATTCTACCACACTCAAATAAAAAGGGGTTTGCACACTGTATACAATACGAAAAAGCAACAGATGCAATGTGTAATCAGCCAAATCTGGAAATATAAGGAGCTTTGAACTAAATGTTACATTTGGTTAGGCGCGCCGGCTATTCTTTTGGAGATTTTTGGCGACCAAAATTGGCGATGGTGAATGTTGGAATCCGGCTACAGGTTGCATAATTTCAGGCTCCCTTGGTATTGTTAAATAACTAATATGAATAGCTTAACTACATAATTTCGGAGTCTGACAGCAGAAACTTACATGTATCTTTGATTACTACTGATTCTTACGAATCAAAATCTTCTTCTTTAACAACCCATCTAGAACGATCCACATGTATACCAGTGACGACTGTCAATATCAGCTCGAACTTTAGAGCACCACTTTTAAGAAGGACTTGTTAAGGATTCAACGTTTTTTTTCGCGGTTTTTAGTTTATTGCAGAGCCCCTTTTAAACGATTCTGAATCGATTCCTGAGATATATATTATACACATAATTAACTTAACTAAATATAGTTACTACAAAATTTGTCTTTCCTTGCGCAAAAAGAAAACTGATCTTAGATACCGAGAGAGCTTCAAACCATTTGACTTGAGCACTTATGAACCACCCTTTCGTCTGTGATTTTTAAGCAGTTTTTTAGATGTATGTAACTTTTTTGTTTGAAGAAACTCAGGTTGAAAATTGCATAAGCATCTCTGAACCGTATATGCAAACAGTTGTGGTAGTTGCGGAGCTCAAAACTGGCACAACCACTACCAAAAAAAAAAGCAAATTCTGCTGCTAACTAAAAGCTTGACAAACTTAAAACTATTTGATCAGACGTAGAGATGAAACTATTCCATGCAGGTATCTTTTTCTTGGAAGTAGTATCGAAATAAAGTCTCGATATCTGAAACATATCGGGTCTAAATTATCGATACCTACTCATATCGATAATTTTGTCTATGAAGGTATTCTGTGTGAACCAAAACCATGCCCATAAAACCCCGAGCAAGGCGAATTAATAGAAGATGTTGGCGGCCGTATACATTGGTGGAAGAAATAAAAGAAACTTTTTATTTTGACCAGTTTGGGCTATAATTATTATTTTTTCGATGTTTAATACTTTTTTATAAAAGTCTAGTGCATTATATAAATATTATAAAATTCAACACATTTGTACCAAATTCCCCAACACCAACTTTTTAATTCGCCTTGGCGCAGGCGAGCAAAAATGCGAAAGCGAAAGTCTGTTTTCCCGTGTAAACAGCCAGAAAGTCCTTTTTGCAGATTTGCAGAAATCTTTTTATACCCGAGCGCACTTGTGCACAAGGGTATATTAATTTTGTTCACATAACGGTTGTTTGTAACAGCCAAAACGAATCGAGATAGATATAGACAAATGTATACATAAATGATCAGGATGAAAAAAGAAATCGATTAAGCCATGTCTGTCTGTCCGTCCGTCTGTCCGTCTGTCCGTCTGTCCGTCTGTCCGTCTGTCCGTCTGTCCGTCTGTCCGTGTACACGATAACTCGAGTAAAAATTGAGATATCTCAACGAAATTTGGTATGTAGGTTTCCCTTAATCCAAGGTAGGTTGCTATTGAAAATGGGCGAAATCGGACTGTAACCACGCCCACTTCCCATATAACGGTAATTTCCAGAAATACGAAAACTGCGATATTTTAGTAACTACTGAAGATAAATCACTCAAAATTGGTATTTACAATAATTTTTTGACAAAAAATAAGAATATTATACATTTTTGGAAAATGGGCGTAGCCACGCCCACTTATGGTTACATGTGTATATCTTGGTAACCGCTGTACCAATTTCTACCAAACTTGGCACAGTTATCGGCCTTGGTACAGCATACAAAATCGCCGAAAATTTTTAAAATCGGACGATAACCACGCCCACATCCCATATAACGGTAATTTAGAGAAATACAAAATCTTCGATAAATCATTAAATATTGAAGCTAATTTATTCAAAATTGATGCTTGCAACAATTCTTTACCAAGAAATACGTTTGTGATAAATTTTTGGAAAATGGGCGTGGCACCGCCCACTTATGATCACATATATGTATCTCAGTAACCGTTCTACCAATTTGTACCAAACTCGGTGTGGTTATTGTGCTTGCCACATAAAAGCAAACCGTTGAAAATTGTTGAAATCGGACTAAAATTGAGGCCGCTTTTCATATAACGGTAAATTTCAGAACTGCTTGAAACTTCAAAATCGAAATTTAAGGACTCTAATTTACTCCAAATTGATACGCCCCGGCTTACCATGTAGCCGTAGCTTTCGTTAAGGCGAAAAACATATATTTAATACGTGCGCCGGGTATTTAATGTTCGGCTCTGCCCGAACTTAGACTTTCTTACTTGTTCGAAAATAAAAATTGCAAGGCGTAACTGCAACTGAAATTTGCAAATCGCTTTCGAGAAATACTTCTAACTTGCTCGTGCTGCACTAGCAATTTTCATTTTCGCTGTAATGTTGTCAAACCAATCGAGTGTTGCCTTATGACGCATTTTTTGCCGATTTTGTATAATGTTGAATAAAATATGGAAAATACGTATAATTAATTTAGTCTACTGATATGGAGTATTTAAGTTTTAATAACTTGGACCATTTGTGACTGTTTTGTGCACATTTTAAGAGGTTTAGTAAATTTTTCAGGTCACTAATTCTGTTATAAGCATAAAAATGTCTGGTAACATAGTTGAAAGTGGACTTGTCTGCATTCACCGTGTAAACAGACAAAAAGTAGTATTGGAAAGTTTGATTTTCAGAAATATAAACTGCTTTCGGAAGCCACTTAACATGCAAGCTGTAACTGTTCCAGCAATCTCTTTTAGAAATTCTTGAGTTTGACAGACTTTTGGAAAGGACTTGCACTTGCCACGCGTCTAACATATACTTTAGTATCGGGTTTCGATACAAGTATTTTTTTTCGATACTTACTCAGTATTTGGTTCAAAAGTATCGATACCAAAATTACTTGGCAACGAAGGAAAAGTATCGAGTATGTATTTGTATTTACTCGCACCGTTTCATCCCTAATGAGATGACAGCTGCTTTATATGAATATGTGTTTCCTCATTTCACTGTTAGCTCGCACCACAGCTAGCAGCTACCGTGGTGCACCACCTCTTACATCCAGGATTTTTTTCACAGCTTAATTCTTTATAAACACATACAGTCAGCGTCAAAAATATGCATACCCTGTCGTTTTGACGATTTTATTTATTTATATTTTCCATACCGAATTTTTCTTATATTTTTTTATAAAATTATAGTTTATTCAAAAGCAAAAACTAAAAGAATCATTTTTTTTTTTTTAATTTCATGCAGAGGTCGGGAAAATGCAAGAAATACAAAGAAGTTGTCACCGAAAATTTCAATATTTCAATTCAATTCCTTAGAAGAATTTTGAGTATGCAGTTTTGTGCCTATTCAATTTTAATAATAAAGTGCAAGTCGCTAAAAATTACCGTTGATTTTTGAAAACTTTTTTTGCCGAGGGTGTTGCGCATTTTCTTCTATACATATAACCAAGGTACGAAAATAAACTGTACAAAACAATTCCCATTTGCTCATCGATCATCATATCATTTGTGGTTTTGTATAGTTTTGTACATAGTCAGAAACAAATTGTAAGATTCACTGTCATTTTCCCCAACGAGAAACGTTTGCTTTTCGTTTGTGACAATTTTACCATAGGGTACGTTATATGTATGCAAACGTTTCAATTACGTGAAACATATTTTTTCTGTAAATTTTCATATCCAATTCAATTAAAAAACATTTTTATTTTTTTATTCATTGCAGCCATTCGTTTTGTATTTAGTTATTGCATATACATATGTACATACATACATATATTTTTCTCTGCACGATTCATTTCGTTTGTGTTTCGTCTGTAACTACTAAACTACTGTAGTGTACTATCGCCAAAGTGAACTCAGCCGTTTTGTTTTCGTATTGTACCGAACTTTTGAAGTAATAAACGAAACGGAATAGTAACGTACAATATAGTTTATTTTCGTACACTGCATATAACGCATGAACACAATCTTTTTTTAATGGGCCACAAAACTGTATACTCATAATTTGTCTTAGGAACCGATTTGAAAAATTTCGAATAAAATTTCTTGGTATATCTTGCATTTTCTTCGAGTTCTGTATGAAATTTTAAAAAATGTATTATTCTAGTTTTTGCTGTTGAATAAACTAAATTTTCATATACATAAAAATAAAATAAATAAATTTGTCAAAACGTCATATTTTCTACGCTGACTGTATTTACATATTCTTTTCAACTTAAACTCTCGAGCTTGCACCAAAGAAAGAAAATGTGTGAACAAATTGTGTAGTTAGACAAATACAAATTTTTTAGTACTTTTACGCAGCTCAAAGTGATAAATTTTTTCATCTTTTTTCCTTTGTGGGGACTCTATTCTTTTTGCGACAGCCACAACTTTTTGGTCATCTCTGGGCTTAAAGAAGATATATAGCAGTTTGCATATATGTGGTTGTTTATTCTTATTTCTTCGTATTTTCTTGTCCTTAAGCTGCATTGACACTAGCGCCACATACGAGTGTCGTTTGAAGATTCTCAACACATTGAGTTCACCCGCTGCACAGTGTGATCAGGGCTGCCAACTTAGCTCAAAACAGGCCATTTTTGGCCATTTTACTGCAAATGGCACTAAATTTTTCAATTTGGCACAAAGTGCCAAAATGGCCCTTTTGAAAAATAGTAATATGTATTTCAATGCATTTTTTTTAAAATCATTTGGGTGTTCTTCTTTTTATCAACTAAAATTTTCTTTATTTCTATAGTGTACACAACTAGTTTATCTTACTTTGGCATTGAACTTTTGTTTTAGGACGCCTTTTTTGGCACTTTCATTTTTCTATTTGGCACATTTTGGCACTTTTTTATCCTCAATATTGCTAAGTATAGTTAGTAACTCTGAGTGTGATATTTCAACGATCTAGGTGGGCAAATTTATTTTGGGTGTTTTGACAGTTAAGATCCGCCATGCCCAACACTGACAGAGTTCTGCCTGCGCTGGGCATGCCTGGTTTAGATGGAAAAAATTATTTTTCTACATACTCATTTAACGTCTATATATATAATCTATATATATAATACGCGAAGGCTTTTTTGTGCAGCATAAAAGATCTGTACCGTCCGCCCGATTTTCAAAAATGAGATGTCAAATTAAAGCACTTGGTCTTTAGATGTGCAATAAGGTTTTACTTTTTCGAAAAGAGTTGCCACCTGATAAAAAATTGCATTCAAATTATTTAATAATCAATGCTCTCAGATCCGCACCGTCCGTTCGATTTTCAAAAGTGAGGTACCAAATTAAAGGGCTTAGGTTATGGATGTTTAAGATGGTCTCACTTTAACGATGTCAAATGAAAGAGCTTCAAGAAATACTTAGTTTGACAATTTAGAACATTTTTGATGTGTTTGATGGTTGCCCCAGTTTAAAGGCTAAACTAAAACTATTTAATAGGTTAAATGAATTACTAACCGATAGTTGTCAATGGAAATGGTTTTAAAATCCTTTATTTAAGAACTATATTTAGGAGAATTGCCACATGTTTAAAAAATAAATTTCCACTTAATTCATCAGTTGCATGAAATATTTATAACAATGTCAGACGAAAAATATTTAATGTAATTTTAATTCGAAACTAAATTTTAAGAGGGTTGCCGCCTGTTTTGAAAGTGGTATTTCGTTTAATTATACATAAGTTACATGAAATTTTAAAATATGGTTATCAAAAGAAAGAAATCTTTAAGCTGAACATTTGGTTTTTTTTGTTGAAAAAATTAAGCTCAAATTATTTAATAAGTTAAATGGATTGTCAAAAGATGGGTATCAATCGAAATGGGTTCGAAAATAATTTATTTCTAAACTGTATTTCGGAGAGTTGCCATGTGCTTAAAAGAATTAAATTCAACTTAATTCATCAGTTAATTGAAATATATATAACAATGCCAGGCGAAAGATTTTAGTTTGAAAATACTTTTAAAGGGGTTGCCACCTGTTTGAAAAGTCGAATTTGTTTTACTTATACGAAAGATACATAAATGAAATGTCGAAATATTAGTGCCAAACGAAAGAGTTTTAAGAAAACTATAGGCTGATAATATTTTTAATTAGAGTTGGAATCTATTTTTTTTTTAAGGTCATCACATCTTCATCGTTATTTCGAATTTCCAAAATGATAAGTCAAATTAAAGAACTGGGATTCTACATAGACGTGCACAGGTTTTATTTTTTGAAGCTCCCTGTAACTTGATTTTAAATTGAATTGAAATTTGATGAACTGAAAACCGACACCATGCGAGACCTCTCATCACTGAGAAATGGTTTATGGTGATTTCGTTTCTTTTCATGTTCGATTCGAAATTAAGGGCAAAGGGTGAACAAATTTTGTATTCGTTTCTTAAAATGTCACTCTCTTGTAAGGCAAAAATGGCACCTTTTCTGCCCTTTGAAGCTTTGTCAGGGGAGATGGGTGCCCTGAAAGTCAGATGGTTGGTTGAAACGATAATATGAAGAAATAGTGCGCTGGACAAGAACAAGAAGGCAAAAACATGCCTAAACAAAGGGTTGAGTGTAACATCAAGCACATTTTGCACCGTGCAAGGGCAACATTTTTTGGTAGAAACGAAATCTCCATTAGATTAATCATTAGGAATATTTTTAGAGCTTTTTGAATAGGGTTTCATCTGTTTAAAAAATTTAATGAAATGTTGGCGTTTCGACGCCATGCGGGTTCACTAGTTTAACATATTACGACAAAATAATAATAAGTATAAGATAAAGAACTTATTTTTAATATACTAGTTTTGAACTCTGAAGCAAAAAGTCCAAATACTTGCTTTCATTGAAAGTAAGACTGCGTCTGATAGTGTAGTCATCTACAATTTCTAAAACATATGCTAATAATGTATCAAATCTAGTAAAACATGGGGTTTTAACGCATATATCAAATAAAGTCTGGTGTGATATTTTCAAAGTGCGCCAACATGCGCAAGGTTTTTCCTTCGATTTGTATAACTTATAGACGCAGTTTTAAGCCAAACGTAATTCCAAATAACGCTATATACATATCTGTATTTAAAATTATTTTTGTTTTCGCAACAACTAAAATTTTTTATGAGATGATGAATTGCTCACTTATCAGAAGTTATTGAGAACAAACTACACCGCTTATTAAAGAAAATTATGAAGTGGCTTCTTAATATTTGGTCACTAATCCCGTGGATGCCTCAAAAAAATCACGCGGATCAGAATTTAAATGCACAAAAGCAAATTAAATTGCGCTTAGAATTCTTACTAAAATTTTTTATTTTTTTATTTATTTATTTTATCGCTGATTTGTCAATCATTATTTTATATTTTGTTTTGTGTTCGTTTTCGTAACAGGGGGTTATTTTTGTATCACATATGTATGTATGTATGTAAAAACAATGGAATTCGGGGCATATTCTTTTTAGTACTTTTGTCCAACTAGATTGTACAAATATCGCACTGTGCGCTGGCACCGTCTTTGCTCCTTTTTTTATTATTATTTACTTTTTCCTTGTTTTTCTCCATTTGTGTGCTTATTTTTCTTGGCAACTCAATTTTCTTTCTGCCACAAACGGTGAACCCGTCTTAAATTTACATACCAATTTTCAGTTTTGTTTTCTGGCTGGTTTTATTTGATATCCAAATATCCGGAAGCGGGTGTTAAACATATTATTCCGGAGTTTAGCTACTTGATTTATGTTTATTAAATTTGTATGACAATATCTGTATTTACAGTTAACTTTAAGGAGCATTCTTCTGCTGATAGTACGCAGATTTCAATCTGGGTGTGCACTCAAGAAATTTTGCTTGATTCTGTATATACACGTACGTACATATGTATGTAGGTATGTGTGTGTACTCGTATACAGAATTGAAAGCCTTTAAAGAAAGTCAGGAGAGCAAGCTCCAAACATCATAAAGAATCCAACGTAGTAATCTGGGATTAAGGTTACTATTGCTTAAAAACTCTCGAATTTACTTATCAGAAGCGTCGCTTCGTACCATATGTTCATTACTGATCTTTACGAAGTCTCTTCTTCTTCTTAATTGGCACTATACGCGTTTGTCGGTTTGGGCCGAGACCAAAAAGCTTCGCTAGTTGCTCTCTCCCTTGTGGATTTGCGCCAGTGGTTCATCCCTAGTACGGGCAAGTTCTTCTGCACTTGATCCTTCCATTGTGTTCGTGGGCGCCCTTACTTACGTTGTGCACCCATGGGTGCGGAGTCGAAGGCCTTTTTACCGTTGTATTTTTAACCGTTTAACTATGTCCATGTCGTTAAATAGCTCGTACAGTTCATCATTCCATATTCTCCGGTAGGCGTTGCCAACGCGAACAGAGCCATATATTTTGCGTAGAATAGTTCTCTCTAAAGCACCCAAAATTTTCTAATCTATCTTAGAAATCGACCATGTTTCTGCGCCATATGAAAGGACGGGCATGCTGAGAGATTTGTAGAGCGTGATTCTCGTTCGCCGAGAGAGGACTCTGCTTTTCAATTGCCCACCGAGCCCAAAGTAGCACATGTTGGCAAGAGTTATTCTTCGCTTTATCTTCAAACTGGCATTATTTGTGGTGTTTATACAGGATCCTAGGTAAACAAAGTCCTTACTACTTCAAAGTTATGACTGCCAACAGTGACGTATGTCCCAACACGCGAAGACATTTTATGTGTTACCAGGAGGTACTTTGTCTTGTCCTCATTCACCGCCAGACTAACATCGTTAGCTTATTTTTCTAAGCTGCAAAATGCTGCGCTGACATCCCCGGGTTTCAGGCCAACGTGTTAGTATCATCTGCATATGCCTGCAGCATCATGCTTTTGCTGAATGGGCAGCTCTTAAATATGACACTTTCCAGCATCAGATTGAAAAAGTCGCACGAGACTGAACCGCCTTGTATAAAATCACGTTTGATCTCAAACGGCGCGGAAAGATCCTTCCTTTTTTGGACGGAGCTGAAGGTTGTGCTCAACATCACTCTACATAGCCGCATTAGTTTTGCGGGGATCCCAAATTTAGACATGGCATCGTACAGGCAGCTTCTTTTCGTGCTATCAAAAGCAGCTTTAAAATCGACAAAAAGAGGGTGTCGGTTTGCATATCGAGTGTCTTTTCCAGAATTTGACATGCAGTGAAAATCTGGTCAATGGTGGACTGACTAGATCTGATACCACACTGATAAGGTCCAAAACTGGTTAGTTAAGGGCTTCAGTCTCCCACATAGTATCGTCGACAGGACCTTGTATGCAAATTAAGAATGCTTATTCCGAGGTAATTGGCGCAAATGGCGGGATCTCCCTTTTTGTGGGTTAGACAAAGTACACTGAGATTCCAATCTTCCGGCATGTATTCATCAGACCAAATTCTGCTTAATAGCTGGTACATGTGCCCGACCCGCTCTTCGAAGCCGGATTTTAACAGCTCAGCCCGTATACCGTCTTCTCCGACGCCTTGTTGTTTTTAAGCCGCCTTATTGCTGTTCTCACCTCGTCTTGGTCAAGTGGAGGAACGTCTTTCTGCCTCTCGTTTCTTTCTTTTGCATAGACGTTTCACCTCCCTCCTCATCTCCCGGTATCGTTCCACTGTCGCTCGTTTAACTATTCGAAGGGTGGCTTTGTATGCTGCGAATTTCTCTGCAGCAGCCGCACGGTAGTCTTCCTCATACCAGCTGTTGCTTCGTGGGCGGTAGTATCCAACCACCTCTTCCGCAGTGACCCGAAGAGATTGGTAGATGCATTCCCAGTACCCCATTTACATACATCTGGTCGATGCAGATCAGCGTTGCCACAGACACATTTTTTTCCTACCAAAATTTCCTACCATAACCAACAAAACCTACCAAACATATTTTTTCATTTTTAATAGTTTTTTTCAATGTCAAATTTATTAAAAATATAGCTAACATAACATTTAGTAAAACTAAAACACAGCTAGTACAATAAAAACAAATTAGCTGCGTATAACGATTCATTTTACTGTACATACAATCGTCATTAGATACGAATAAAGACGCGAGCTCAAAAGTTGACAGCGAAAAAAGACGCGTAATAAAATTTCGGCGAAGAAGAACTCTTAACATAGGCGAGGGCAAAGAAAGACGCGTTAACCTCTTTGACGGGGAAGAAAGACGAAGAAGACTTATTTTCGCGGTCAACTATTATTGCGAGTATTGGAATTCCGCAAAGAGTTTTTCCGGAATGATGTTGAATCCATGTTTACGCGTCTTTTTTCGCGCAGCCGTCAAAACACTGAGCGTCTTTATTCGTGTCAAGTGACTATATTATTAATATTACGTCGGAGATACCCGCGTTGCGACCTAAGAAGATATATTGTGCTAAATCCTAACTGTAATCGCTCCAATATTAGGCTATTGAAAAAGCTCAGCACTTTGGATGATGCCATGTTCCAAATTTTAGATGGAGAAGACAATGCTTCCCCAAGGTGCATCAATCTACTATTCATTCTTCGTGGACAGGCACATAGAATATACTCTGGGGTTTCTTTCGCCGGCCCACAAAACCTACAGTCAGTCTCTACAGAAAGACCTTTTAATTCAATCGGTATCTACGTTAACTTGCAGTGTGCTGTCAGGTAGCGAGTAAGAGTTTTAAGTTCAAGGTATCTTTCGGAGTTCCTCCGGAAAAGTTATGAATCTCTTTAATTGTCTTATTCGCTTCGACTTCCGCCAGTGTGCAGAAATTCCCAGCTAGCTCCTAAGTAGGTCTGCAGTGTATCCTTTAGAGATGTACCGCAAAAAGGCTCGGAACTATGCAAACGCATTTGGGCTCCATTCTTTGCAAGACAGTCAGCCCTTTCGTTGCCTTCAAACCCTTCATGTCCCTGAACCCTCCACAGCGGTACGCTATTGTGGGATCCCAGGTGGTTCAAGAGTTCACAAGCCTTGATGCCGTTTTAAAAGACTCTTAGGTTTCTAACGCTGCCTGAATATCTGGCATAATATTTATTCTGGCCTCATTTGCCTCCTAAGATAAAATTCGCGAACACCGACTTCGATTGCAAAGACCTCCGCCCAGAATATGGTTGGGTACAAGCCCATCGGCAGACTTTCCTGGAATCTTGGTCCAAGTACGCCATAAAGTATATATGGATGTTTGTATTGCATATTGGCAATAATAATGGTATACGTTTGTACTGAGGAATCATGTTTGCGGCCGCCGTTAGACGAACGCACCGTTGAAATATTCATGTAAAAAAAAATTGCTAAAATGTTTAGAGATACATATTTTCTATTTTTCTCAAATAACTATAACTCGTAGTCCCGAAACCTACCAAAATCCAATCAAGCCTACCAACCTACCAAATGGAAAAAAACCTACCAGTTTTGGTAGGAAAAGCCCATGTTTGGCAACACTGATGCAGATTGTCTTACAGCCCTATTCGCGTGCAATGACAAAACTCTATAACTATTGTCATCTTTATAATTAATTGTCACGTTTAGGTATGCAGAGAGCAATTTGAAAGCTCCAACGGTGACAATTGCTATTATTTTTGTGATGACCACGTGACAACGCTAAAACATGTGTTAATATTTTCAATTCTATTAATTTTGCAGAAAAAATTTGCAAAATTTTACCAAATGAAAACTGTGAAACCATTTAATTGCCTGGATAGGTGTGTTAAAAAGTTATTATTTGCGTATGCGTATCATAATAGTATCCATTGCAGAATATTATTCATGGAGGAAATAATTATTATGTACGCGGCTATTATTGTGGAGCATGAAGAAATTATACAGAGAAGAAGACTTCTGAGGGAACTCCGAGACAACAGTTTTTTGGACAGTTTCTACTCGTTTGCAGTATTTTCCACGCCTGTTACTACACGAGTTCATAATAAAATGAAATAAATTTTCCTATTATAAAATTACTCACTTTTCCGGCGTTTCGTAATCTATTGCTGCGGTGTATTTTATTTAAAAGAAATCCCGTCTGTTGCAGTGGCGGTCAAAAAGAACAATTAAAATGTAAACAAAGAACAGCTGTTTCACTATAGAGAGATTTTCGCCGCAATTGGCAAATAAAACGAGCTTTTCGCTTGTCATTATTGACTGTGCATACCTATGACAACAGTTGATGACACGATAATGACAATTGAACCGTGACAATTGACTACTGTGACAACACGCGAATAGGGCAGTTATTTAAACAGGATTATTTTTTCCCCGAAAGCCCAATTTTACTGCGTTTTCATACCGATTGATAGTTGCAGATGTGATCATCATTATTTGCACCTCGCGACTCTGCATGTAGCAGGAGTACTGAACGATGTCTTCATCCAATGGTCTAATGGGCCTACTTTATAGCACGGTATGGTTGTTCTGTCTATTAGGTTGATGTGAGGATGATTTGAACTGACGCAGCTTCGTAAAGGCCATTAGCGAAATTTTTTAGTTTCGGCCCACGCCGACAAACAATTGTATGTAGTGGTAAATAAGAAGTAGAAGGGAACGATCTATTCAGTCACCGCCCTATAGGAAGGCTTTGGCAGAAGCAATTTTTTATCCTGCACCAGGAAAGCGTGTGCCTTGTAATGCAGGTAGTGTCCATATGGGCTGAGAAGATGGTTGTTAAAAATTTAGGAAGTCTGCTAATTTTAACACTGCGCGGCGTTGGTACTGACGCCTCAGATTGGGTCAAGGTGATCGGGGTTGATACTTACTTCATTCCCAGTGGACGATTAGTTAAATTAGGAATAGGTAAGGTATGGATAATATTTTTTGTGCACGCACGTAAAAACTGAGGCACTTCCAGAAGACCTCACAAGTCATTTTCCTAGGCTAAGCAAAGGTCATCTGCACGTACACTTTAACCACGCAGAATATCAATTCCCCAAACGGCAGGCCGGAGAACGTTCGCGCGAATTTCAGTTTACGCTTTCGGATATACTAATTTGCGGAGAAAGCTTGTCACCACGGCACTACTCCTCAAAGCTTTTTTGAGAAATTTCTAAGCTGCTAAAGTAACAGGAGGAAGGCATTACAAAAAAAAACGAAATTAAGCTAATATTCACTGTCATATTTTGACCGCAAAATTTGACGATACATTTTGACCCAAATTCCTTATCGTTAATTCGTACCTTTGCCGGTAATATTGACCCCTATTCATTCCATCTTTGACTGTGGTCGAAAGTGCTGATCGAACGAAGATTCATTTGGTATTATGACGCTCATTCGATGAGGAATAGCGTTATTGTAAATTATGCTCGTTTAGGTTGTTCACAATAGTATATTTTTCACCGCTGAGAAGCTTTGTTTACAAATCGAGCAAACTAAATAGTGTGCTTATACACATTTACATATCGTCGTTTAAAGTACAAAACCGCGTATCAAGATAATGCAAAACCGCGTGTGTGAGATTGCATAAATTATTTTATGGAGAGTAAAAACACTCATATTTCAAAATGGTTCTCTTTTTTATAAAGAAATCGCATTTCTGGCTAGTATATTTCAGGACGAATGGATAAGGATTGAGCCAAGAGCTTGTGTGAGCAAATCCAATTTTTGGCAGCCAATGTCAGTTACGCGGTTTTGCAGAATGACGATACGCGGTTTTGTACTTTAAACGACAATATGTAAATTTGTGCAAATCAAAATTAAGTAAAAAAGAAAGCGAGTTTATAAAATCTTGGTAATAATGAGTACAACGGAGTTCTGGTTCGTCGATTCGTTAGAAGATGACAGTTTAGTAAACTGGCCAGGAGTAGAAAACGTTTAAGTGTAGTATTTCGAATATATTTTGGCATACAATATATTTAGGAAATTAGTCTACAGATTTATTAAAAACTTCCGACAAAACCTACTGCAGCAATGCTCTCGATCCAAATCTATTTAAAATAATTTAAAACTATCAACAGCTCTACGATTTTGTTCTCAGAGATCGTACCAACTGGGTATTGGTATTTTCTTTCATAAGTGAAACCAGCTTGTCTCCAGTATTCACGACGTTAGACCTGTATGAAATTAATAAAAAATTGTTTAAAATTAGTGTCTAGCCGCCAAAAAGTAAGAAAACAAACGCAAAATCATGAATTTTTCACAATTTCCTAACACTTCGCTACAGCATCGAAAGCAAAAATCTGTTCGACAGAAATTCGATACTCAACGAAAATTTCGATGCGGTTGCATAGCTCATAATACGAATTTCACATTCAATCTTCGATAACCAGCGAAGATCGAAAATCGAATGCAACTTATAATAAGGGCCATTATTATTCAAAGCCTGACAGACAGCATATTTAGCAGCACATGAAGACCTATTCTGGGCACGAATCGTAACATCCGTTCACGGATCGAAAACCATACGAAAGATAATTACGTGATACGTCAGTCGTATAAGCTGAATGGGATAAATAGTACGTTCACCTATGTCATAATCCGAAAAATGTGTGTTTCACGTGATGAGTAATACGATATCGTATGTGACGATTCGAGCCCTGATCTAAATCAATCGTATATACTTTTTTTAATTCCTTTTGACAAAACATTTTCACGTATCAAACGACAAATTCCATTGAATTTGGCATAGTGAAAACAAGCCTTTATTAATTTCGATTCAAATGTCCTTTTACTATGACTTATCGGATCTAAACAATTATCGAAATCGGTTCACGTGATCAAAAGTTATGCGGTAACATACGAAAAAAAATTAAAAACAACATTCCGGCGAATTGATAACCTCCTCCATTTTTTGAAGTCGATTAAAAAGATATTTTCTTTTGCTTTTAAAATTACGCTATACTTACGAGACCCCCCCTTCCCCCCTTCCTCCCCCGAGAGTTTAAGATACATTTTCTTAGTTTCAATATATTTACCTTTAATTAAATGTACTGCATAAACGCTAAACTTACAATATTTTTTTTTTTGTAAATGAAACTTTTTTTTTAATTTTAATAAATCAGTTATACGTACAGACTTTAAAGAATATGTATTTGCACTGCCATCTTACATTCGAGAAAGTAAGATACGAAAAGAACCACTTACAATACTATATTTGTATTCGCACTACAACTTTTTGTTGTTTAAAATTTAACATAAATAATTTTAATGTTTAATAAAATGTATGTATGTTTATTATTCGTAATGTACGTATGTACGCAAATATGAATTGCTGTATATGTGTGTAAATGTACTACCACTATGCAGATATAAATTAAATTGATATTTGCAAACATACATACGCAACTACATACATATGTACACATGTGAAAGCATGAAATATGTATATAAATCATTTTCAATGAGTTTAATGAAACACTACAACTGACACTGGTCTTGCGTTTGTTACAAAGATTTTACAAGATTATATAAATACTTATTTGTATAGTGTATGTATGTATATATATACTTAACTATAGTCTTATGTGCTAAATTATTTACAATGTCTATACATCTATACACTTTTAAGCGCCACTACGCCGGAAATACACACGACCTAGTTACTATTTTAACTTTTTTTAAGTAATTGAAAATTACTCATAATTCATAAATTTGTAAATAAAACACACACAAAAATTCGGAGTGGGAAACAGAAATTAAATATTTTAATAAAATAAAAAAATAGAAGCAATCACAACATAAATGTATTTGTGTTTGGATAAAAGTTTTCAATACAGCCTAAGCTCGAATTTAATTAAATTCATCATTTTTTATAATTGTAATCATAAGTTGAGCCATCGATTTGCACCGCATAGTATACAAAGTTAGTTTTAAAGTTTAAACGATATACTGAAGCAGTTCTTTCTAGGTTAGGTATGGGGAAGCATGACTTTTTCGAAAATTTGAGACAGAAATTCTTATATAGACAAATCTAAAAGCAAAGAATATATCCTTTGCAATTACCTGTCAGAATGGAACAATCCATTGCATTAGAAGCGTTACCATTCGACCAGTTCTCAATGAATCTAACAGAAAATAAACAGAAAAAATTTTAATTTACTTTAAATGAAAAAGGGGAAAAAGAGCAACGATAATTTACAAGGCGAGCTTAGCACAGTGCACAGGCAACTGGCTGAGTCAGTGGGATCGTCGGTTCGAAGCCTACTGAAAGAAGTCTGATGGAGGAAATGTGGTGATTTCCGAAATAGCTATCACTTCTACCATTTTTTCTAATTATTGTTGCTTTTCCACATTAAACTTTCATTAAAAAACGGTCTCGAGCTCAATAAAAATTGTTGAATATAATTTACTTTAAAGATATTTTTAGCCTTATTCCCAGTTTCACCCGTAAACAAATTCACCCGAAATCTTTTCATCCGCCCGTTGTGTACATAAGCGAAGAGTAAAAAGTGAACGATTTCGGTCGAAAATGAGAGTCATGAAAATGCTGACTGTCTTAAAATGTCAGAGCCGATCGTAATACGTGGGAAAAAAATTTAAGGTATTTTTACAAATCTCTAAACCGATGTTTCATATACTACATAGTACAGATTTCATATCATATAGTTTACTTTATTTGATATTATTATGTTTCTGATTATACTTATGTTTTTTGTTTTTTTATTATTTTCTTTTTTCTATTTGTAATTTTTATTTGATTTTTCATTTGATTTTGTTCCAATTTATTTTATTTTATGTTGTATTGTTTTATTTTTAATTTCCAATTGAATTTTAGTTAGTTCTATTTTTGTATTTAATTCTATTTTATATACTTAATTTGGTTTTATTTTACCTTTTTTTATTATTTCAAAATTTTATTTTTAAAATACGTAATTTTATTATACATTTCATTTGGTTTTATTTTGTTGTATTTCTTTTTAATTACTTTATTTATTTATTTTTGAATGTTTTTATTTTTATTTATTTTTAATTCTTATTTTATTTATTTTTTATCATTTTATATCGTTTATATTGTTATTAAATTTTTTTATTATGTTATTTTATTTTGTTTTAATTTTTTTGTTTAATCTCAATGATTTTTTTTAGTTTGTCATTTATTTTATTTCATTTTATGTATGTGTTTCTTTAATTTTTGTATTTTATTTTTGTATCTTTTAATTATAGTTTATTATATTTTTTAACTTTTTTATTTTATTTTATTTTACTTTTTTATATTCATTTATTTTATTTTTTATATTTACTTATTTTATTTTAGTATTAATATTATTTTGTTTTATTTTTTTTTTTGTTTTATCTTATTTATTTTACATTACTTTAGTTTATATCATTTTATTTTATTTCGTTGTATGTATTTCTTTTATTTTTTTTTTTAATAGTACACAGTTTTTATAGTTTATTATTTTATTTTTTGTTATTTAGTTTTTTATCTATTTTATTTGTTTTATTTAATTTCAGATTATTTCATTTTGCCTGATTTTATTAGTTCATTTTATTTCTTTTAATTTTACTTTTTTATTTTTCCATTCTGTCCTTTTTATATTCATTTATTTTTTGCCTTGATGTTTCATTTTTATTTCATTTCTTTTATTTTTAATATTTCTCTTTTTTTCATATTTTAGAATTTTTATTATGTTATATCAGTTTAATTTTGGTAAGTATTATTTTTTTATTTCTTTACTATTTTATCTTATTTATTTTTTACTATTTTATTATTTTATTTTATTCTTATTTTATTTATTAATTAATTTATGTATTTATTTATTTACATATTAATTATTATTTTTTATTTTATTTATTTATTTTATTTGTTATATATTTTACTTTATTTTTTTTATTTCATTTTGTTTTACTTTAACTCTGTTGCTTTCTAATAGATTTTACATATATTATTTGAATTTAAATTCAAATGCCTTATACATAGCAGCTACCTACTAAATGTATCTTAAAGGTCGTTGAAAAATATGTTTAAACCATTTTTTTTTTTTAGTTTCACATTTGTCAAAAAAGTTGTAGCTAATATTGTGTATATTTGGATTGCTCGTTTTTAGATATTTTTTTTTCTAAAAATGCATCTAGATTAAAGACATTGCCACAGTATATTTTAAATTATGTATTTAATTTTTTGCTTATATTACATTACACTCATTCAAGAATGATTCTGACTTTTTTATTTTTTATTTTTATTTTCGAAGGTATGAAATTTTACTACAATAACTTATCTATCCACTTATTAATTAACAATAACTTAATTAATTAATTAATAGATATGCTTTTTTATATTTCATAAAATATGTATGTATGTATATACATATATTTTTTTAATTCTACTGCTAGCGAAATTTGTAATACTTCATTTTCGCTACTGATTTTTACTTGAATTGAATCTACTTTACCTACTTCGTTACAAATACACCATTAAACTTTATTTCCACAAACAGACTGCTGGGGAACAATATTTTGAAAAAATTCTATTATTTACCACACTTTTGATACAAAAATTGAGATTCAGAAACTGAATTCGAATTATTTAAAGTTAAATTTTTTTTTCAGTTAATGAGCGCTTTGGAGTTGCTCATCCTAAACCTATTAAGCCGCCGCTTATTACTATGTATATACGAAAATCTTGTTTGCTAAAAATTTCTGTTGTATTATTATAGGTAAAACATTTGCAAAACATTAAACTATTTACAATTAATTTTGAGATTTTTTAAGTTTTACTTTGATGACTTCCCAACTGATTTCACGATCTGATCTGCGGTTTAACTTCTGTGAAGTATTCGAGCTATAAATTTTTGATGAAAAACATTTTTACAAATTAAGCGGTCAGCATCCGCAACTCTCACTGCGCCCTGCGACAGCCCCCGCAGCTTCTCAGCTCCCAGCGCCGCCGCTTTCAGTTGAGATACACTTCCTCCACTTGATCGCCATCGCATTCTTGCTGCTCCTGCACCTCTTGCAATTGCTGCAAGTGATGCTCTTCCACCTCCTCTTCGTCGTCATACTCAAGCATCTCTTCTTCATTTGTCTGCTGCTGTGTCTGCGCGCTGCCACCGTGATGCTCAATGACAATTTGCTGATGTTGTTGTTGCTGTTGCTGATATTCATCCTGATCTTCTAAATCTAAAGGATCCAGCACCGTCGTTGCTGTCTGCTGCTGCTGCAATTGCCGATGCGTTAACAACTGATGGTGCTGATGTGTTTGCTGTTCAACTATTTCGTGCTGCTGCTGGTGATGATGCAAATCGCTATGCGCCGTCGTCGTGAATACCAGCGGCGGCGGCGAACTGCTGCTCACATGATGGTGATGCTGTTGTTGCTGTTGGTCTGTCGTCTCAGTGGCAATACTATGATTACGTACAATATGACCGGCGGTCGATTTACCAGAACGCGTCAGCGTCACCGTCACCTCAGAACCGAGGCCAGCAAACGAGACGGGTGTGGCGGTGCTGACGTTCGCGTGCGTCGCTGCCGCCGCTCTGGCATGGAGGATTTTGCGCGTTGTTGTTGTAGTGCCAGCACCACCGCTCGTCGCGACTGTGCTGATCGTGTGCGTCTGGGTGTTGGGTGATGTAGCAGCCGATGCGCTAGGCGACACATAGTTGATAAGCAACACTCGCTCACCGGTGGTTGTTTGTGCTGCATGGCCACGCAGTATGCGTGTGCGATGTGTACCGCTGCTGGTGGCGATCGGTTGGGCACCAGTGGCAGCTGCAGCTATGGCGGCCAAGCCGCTCGAGCCGCTGCTCTGCTGTTGTTGGTGGTGGTGCTGCTGAGCACGGCTGAGACGTGTAGCGCTTACCACACTGCCGCTAATGTTGTTGCTCCCCCCGCTGCCGCCGCCGCCACTACCACTGCTCCCGCCTATGACGCCTACCCCGCCACCTCCTCCTCCTCCACTACCGCTGATCATATCGTTGGCTCATCATTACGTATTATTACCGCCTTTCAAAATGAAAACTTTCTTTACCAAAATGTTCTTATTATTACCCTAGATTATTTTTATTGAATTGATTGTTGTTGGTTGGTTGGTTGATTTATCGATTGGTTGTTAGATGTTGTTGAATGCAAACATGTATTTTAATTTTTTTTGTGTTAAATTTGGTGAGTTACGTAGCAGCCATAGTAAAAAATGAAAAAAGAGAAGACAAGAAAATTGCAGAGTTAATGAGATTTGTTATATTCTGATGAGAAATAAATATGCTATAATTAGTCACTTGTGCGTTTAATAAAAAAAAGGTAACAGTTTTTAATATTTTTTTTTTAACGAAGCAACAATTTTATATCTTTTTTTATACGTTTTAAAATATATCAGTAGGTTAGACACAACGTCGATAGATGGATGGTCAGTGAGGCATGTACTGTGTATGTTTGTATATGACCATGGTTTCTGTAATGTCGAAATGCTCCTAAGCCAAACCAAAATGAAACGTACAAGAAAAGTAAATCTAGGGCTAAGGACATAATCTTCAAGAAATGTGCCGCTAGGAATTAATCTAAGACTTTTGTATGTACACGAATGTTAATGGAATGTACCACTAATATCTAGTTAAATTTTTTTTACCGCTAAAGAAATGGGCTCACTTCATGCGCCAATAAATTGGAGGTTAGAATAACCTGCACACAATATTAATTAATTGACATGCTTTGTATATTACCTGAACCAATTAAAATGTTTGTATTACGTCAATGGGGTGATTTCGTTTAATTACGAAAAAATGTGTTTTTGAGGTTAGAATGGCCTTGAAAATTTAACCCGGAGGCTTAAAAATTACCAGAGTTAATAAAAATTTCCATAAAGGAATTATGTATTTCAAATCGAGGTTAGAACAATGTTTTCGGTTAAATTTATCGTGAAGTAGCAAAAAGCTCCTGCCTGAAAAAATGTAATTATTTGGTTTGGTTTTTATCTCAAATATTTTTTTGTTAAAATAAACACCTTTTGGGAAAGTTTATCGTGAATACTAACGGAATTCTGGCTGGAAATGTTCAATATTTCAAATAACGAAGCCAACGATTGGCACTTCCAAAAGCCCGTTCCCACGGCGTTCGGGTCTACGTAATCGCAACGACCCGGATTAATACCTGCCTAATGGCTGTCACTCCAGCATCATTCCCCAA
This sequence comes from Rhagoletis pomonella, assembly GCF_013731165.1. Classification (NCBI taxonomy): domain Eukaryota; kingdom Metazoa; phylum Arthropoda; class Insecta; order Diptera; family Tephritidae; genus Rhagoletis; species Rhagoletis pomonella. The sequence continues at coordinate 66,795,834 of NW_023458559.1, read as the reverse complement.
AGCTCGTTGGAGAATTTTTATCCTGTTACAACAATTCTCAAAATCAAAAGCCTTCAAAAGTTCATTTATCAATTTTGAAACTAAAAATGTATCGATTGGATCAAGGCGACTACTTGAGGTTATATGACACTTTAACATCAACACCCATTCGAATCAGAACTGAGAAGACTTATCACATAACTCGTAGTCGAGGCACTTTCTTGCTCAAGCAACGCTTTTCAGAGCAAAGTTTATAGCATACTTCAAGGCTATCAAAAAGGATTTAGTTAGCTTCGGGGACTTACTAACAAATAATAAAGTACTATTTAGTTTCTTACCATAAATTTCACAGTGAACATAAGCAGAACGATCTACAATTATGTCTGGCGATCTACAGTTAGATCTGGTCAAGGACAGCTACGCGAGCCGTATTCCCCATAGCTTGTTTGAGAAATGTCTATGCTGTTTCAACCAAAATAACATACCTAAATGACTACATACGAAAAGTGATACAAACGAGCTGTCCCCCCAAAAGGGAATCTTTCGAACGGTTTCTGGATTTTTTGAGCATAAATGTAATGTGTTCGCATTCTAGAAAACACCAGTCCTGCCGCAGTAATGGAACATTCCTTTCGTGACGCCAGAGCCGAAGAACATAGCAGCATATCAACGCAACAAACTTCAACTCGAATATGAAATTTATATGCTGTTATTAACTAATTTCGTCGATGTTTTTGCAAAACCGCCCATCGTCCAATTGCAAAACCGCCTATCTTACGGCACTCAAATTTTACAAGAGAGCGAAACAACGGTTTATTCTTTGAAGGCATTCCGCCCTATGTTGAATATCGTAATCGTCAGTAAAAGCGACGATACGGCCATCGTCAGCCATGTTACTGATGCGCTGACGATCGTCGGCGATGACGATGACGATATTCAGCATAGGGCCTATTGCCTTGATAGGCGGTATTTTCTCTAGCTATTCATTTACAAATCTGTTTTTTAATAACGATTTAATGATTTTTATGCATAAATCTCGATGCCTGGAGTTCAGGGTTACCAAATCTCATTTTCGCCACAACGGCGATTTAGGCGGTTTTGCAACTGGCCGATGGGCGGTTTTGCAAAAACATCGACGATATATTTTTAAATATTGTCTTCGTGTTTTTCATGATCTTTCTTTTGCTTTTTATGGACACAAATCTTGCAGAGGTTGCGGGTTTCTTTCATTGCTTAACTTTTTAGAACCAAGATGCATTGCCACAACTCATTTACACAACTTTTATAATGGCGCCCTTAGCCGTTCCAAAGACTGTTTATACAGCATGTTGCGTATTATTAGCAAGCGTGCAGATGGTACATTTGAATGCGCAAAGTTTGTTGAAAAAACACGTCGAATTTAGATATCTCTTCGAAAATTCAGATATTCATGTTGTGTGCAAATCCGAAACGTGGTTTTCCTCGCACCACAACAATAATATCCTACATGTAGATAAATGGTTATCAACTTTTTAGAGCTGATAGACATGGTCATGGTGGAGGTGTAGCAATATATGTAAAAAATTGTATGTCTTGTTAACTAAATTGTTTATCGTCTTATGGTGCTTTGGTCGAATATGTGTTCGTTGACGTATGTTCAACCAATAAAAAGATTCTTGTCGGTTGTGTTTATAGGCCTAACCGCAGTGTCAACTTTACGAACTTTTCGGATTTCTTGGAACCGCTACTCGTAAACTATAATGACACTTTAATTGCAGCAGACTTCAATAGCAACTTGCTCATGGATAGCAGTATAATCTTGAGTATGGAGTCGTTGGGGCTCTTCCCGACAAATACTTCCATGCCAATGCATTTCACCTCTACTAACAGCACACTTTTACATATATTCTTTGTAAGCGATCTGCGCAAATCCCTTTATTACAATCAACTATCTGCACCAACATTTTCAAAACATGATTTAATCAGCCTCATTGTGTAAGTCGCAAATTAGGCTAAATTGTACGACTCGACAACATTGGCATTGTCTACTGTCGTGCTGAAATAAATAAACGACGAAAATTGTCGAAAATTGTACAGTGCTGTCAAGTTTTTCCGTTTTAATACACTAGTCGAGTGGAAATTTTAGGCAATGACGTGAAATTTTTGATACGATTCGACTCTCGAAAATCGACTTGCATTCGACACGACTCCCGCAATGAGGGTGAATATTTCTGATATTTGACTTCCAAATATCCGAATCGCCAACTTCTTTCTCATATCACGACTTTAAAAACATTGACTCTGTCTCTCTCGCAGCTCCGGTCGATTCGGTTGACTGGGGACTTATTCAGAACTTGCAATCCATCGATGAAAGGACGTGTTTCTTGCAATATAAATATGCTTTTCGTCAACTTCATTCCCGTCAAGTTGCAAGTATTAAAAAACGAAAGCAAACCCTGGTTTAATTCTGCGACAAAAAAAAAACCTCATCGCCACTCGTAATCACGCTTACTCGCGATGGAAACGGTACAGATCTTCGGAAACCATAAGTAGTTTTAAAAGAACCCGTGTTACAGCTAACAAAGCCGTAAAGTCGGCTAAGTCAATGTTTTATAAAGAAAAATTCGGTATTGCAGTGAACTCCAGGCAAACCTGGAACACCATTAAGAATATTGGAGTGGGAAAATCCGTTGAAAATGCTCCCTCTACTTCCTTCTAAGTCCTTTGTAAGACAAACTGTGTCTGGTGATAATATATGTTATGAGTACTACCGTGATTGTGTAAATGTTAATGCTAGTCGTTTTGTTTTTTTCGGTGTCGATGATTGGGACGTTGTCCAAGCCACCCTCTTCATTAAGTCAAAAGCAGCTGGACTTGATGGAATTAGCTCAATCTTTCTTAAGATTATTCTACCAAAGGTTCTGCCACATTTGACTTTCCTAATGTATTCTATTTGGTGAACTTGCGTTTTTCCGAAATGCTGGAAAGTCGCTAAGGTTATACCTATTCGTAAGACAAATAATGAGTTCCGACTTATATCTGTTTTACCTTTCTTGTCAAAAGTATTCGAGCGTATCCTGCACAAATCTCTTGACTGACCGTCAATCGGGCTTCAGAGCTAGTAGAAGCGCCACCACGGCTCTTTTGGATGCAATGGAGAGCATCAGATCGCAAATTGATGCCAACAACATCAGTTTTCTGACACTTCTCGACCACTAGAAAGCTTTTGACACTGTGGAACCTAAACTTCTAAGCCTTAAGTTGAGAAACTTATTAAATTTCTCATGTCACGCAACTGCTCTGATCAGGTCTTACTTTGGCGACAGAACTCAAGCTGTGAGTATTGGCGGCATAACGTCTGATTCCCTGGCCGTAGCTAAAGGAGTACAGCAAGGGTCAAGTGACCTAAATTCTGGCTTGTCTCCTGTAGCTAATTGGGCCTCAATCAATGGCGTATGCCTTAATCCGGGGAAATCTAAATCTGAATAAATAATTAAATAAATCTGATATAGAATATGTTGGCAGGGCTAAAAATCTTGGCGTCATTTTTAACAACAAATTGACATGGAACACTGATTTTGGTGCGGCAAATGTTAAATCTGTTTTTGATAGACTTTTTTGAGCTGATTACGAATCCGTAAGTACAAAGGATCCAACACGTACAGGTTTTGAGAAAATCGAGGTCAAAGTGTCAAAAAATCGGGCTTTTGCAATATTTGAGAAGCTCTAACAAAGAGTAAAAAGCTGATAGAACCTTCCACTTAGGCTTAGATTAAAGCAAGAACCCTCGACTACTATCCTTGAAAATACCATTCCTGCACATTGAATTTATGGTGATAGAACCTTCCACTTAAGCTTAAATTAAGGCTTGAACTTTCGACTACAATCCCTAAAAATACCATCTCTTTGTCTTGACCCTAAGATCACTTATAGTCGTTTATTGAACAGCAAAAACTGATTTTGGCAGAATTTTTTTTCAATAGCACAATTTGCCAGCATTTTTTTATTGTTCAACAAATGACTATAAATGGCCATCAAGTAAGGGTGCAGGGATGGTATTTTTAGGGGCAGTAGCCTAGGGTTCTAGCTTTAAGTTAAGCCTAAGTGGAAGGTTCTACCACATTTTTACTCTTTGCTCGAGCTTCTCAAATATTGAAAAAAAAACCCGATTTTTTGACACTTTGACCACGATTTTCTCAAAATCTGTACGTGATGGAATCTTTATAATTACGGATTCGTAATCAGCTCAAAAAAGTCTATCAAAAACAGATTTAACATTTGCCGCACCAAAATCAGTGTTGCCCTGTGTTATTTATATCCAACAGTTATTCTCAACTTTGATGATTTGATATTCTCCCTGATGGACTGGACATAAGGAGACTTTCCCTTTCAAAGCATATTTATCCTGATAACTTGATAATAGTGATTACTAAGTGCGACCCCCGCATACTGTACAACCTCATACACGTAAAGACATAGCAAAAACAGTGAGAAGCATATTGAGACTGGACATACATATACATAAAAGCAATGCTACATACAAACATACATGTAAACTATGTACAACATGCAGATTTAATTAAGCAAGTAAACCAAGTTAGCACTACTACTTTTACTACAAATAAACATACATACAGACTACATACTAAAACCCAAGAAAAACCAATGCCATGAAAAGTAAATATGGGCACAAAAGTACAAAAAACAAAGCGATGAAGAGTTCACAAAGGAAAATAGCAGAGGTTTAAAAAATATGGGGATTTGCTGGAGTGTTCAAATATAAAAATAAAATAAACCAAAATTTATGTATTTTTTGTTGGATTTTCAAAATTGGTTCTTTTTATTATTATTATTATTATTTATAATTCAAAGTTTGTTAACCAAACAAAAAAAAAAGGTCAAATTAGGAATTACAAGCGAATTTCTAAAGGAAATCATACGTTAAAAAATGTTTATTCTAATTTCTTTTATTCCTTTTTTTTTGAAACCGTTGTGCAAAATGTGTGGCAAGGAAGGCAAGTTTTATTATTTTTGCTAAATATATATGTGTATCTACTTGTAAGTACCAAAAATTAATATTTTAAAGCAAACAAAGCAATTAAAAAATTGTTTCGAGGTTAAAAATATTTTTTTTTTATTATTTGCCTTACACTTTATAAGTTTTGCACATAACTCAAATTTTTTCAACTTTCTAGAAGAAATCGTTTTCAAAATGCGTTAAACTTCTCTAAAACCACAAATTTCGCACAACTATTTACGTAAACTTGCGGCCGCTGTTGTATTTGGATATTTCCGCTTTTCTTGTATACGTAAAAGTACTTTAATTTAAACAAAAAATATATACATACATATGTACTTTTTAATATATCTTTTTCTAAATATCTAACAGTGTTATGTGTACTAAACCATTTCTTAGCTAAGAAAAATAAGAATAAAAATTATATAATAGTGTAAGTAAACTTTAAGTTAGCAACTGTTGCAGTGTTGCAATAAATATGAACTAAATTTAAATATGCGGTTGATAAGCATGAAAATGGTAGATAGCGAATAAAATATCACTTCCGATACATTATTTTCACTATCATGGAAATTTAAAAATAAAGTCGTTTATAGTAATAGTTTTTAAAGTATAGGGGTTGTAGTACCTAGTACCAACTTAATACTACTTACAACCATTTCATTTATTTCTTTTCTATTTTACAAATCGCAACTAAAAATTTTATGATTAAATTTATAGGTTAAGGCAAACAAATTTTGTCAAAACTAAGAAGTAAAAATAAAATAACTTTGTTCAATAATACATAGTATGTACGTAGCATAAATTAACATTAAAGTTATGCAATGCACAGAAATAGTGTATATAATAGCACAGGAAAATAAGGCGGCAAAATTTGGTAAAGTGCAAAAAGGTATAAAACTTTAAGTGATTTTTTCTTCTTCTTTGTCTCTGATTCTTCCTGGAGCAAGTTGCAAGAGCGTGGGGTAGCGCACACTTATATAAGAATTATAGTTGCAGATATTGAAAAATTAGAGGTATTTTATTACCTAATTTTAAAGACTACTCAAACATTTTTATAAAAAAAAAATATGTTTAACAAGTTTTTTCTGCTGTTTTTGGTTAATAGGTTTGGTTGCGTATTTTTGCACTCGGTCTTTTATTGCACCGTTTGGGTGCCATTAACACCCTGTCGCAGCAAAAAATATTCTAATTTACTGTTTCTACGTGTTTCACTGTTGTCTATTTATATCATATTTTTTTAGTGCCTCAACACCGTTTTTGGTTAGTGCCTTTGTTTGTGTGTGTGGGTGGGTGCGAGCTAGGTTTGTTGCTGTATTGCTAAATCGTATTTTTTTTTGAATTTCTGATATCTTCTCGCTAAACTTCTTATTTAAAGTTGCTCATTTTACTTCATCTTCCTCCTCTTCCATCATCCATTTTACAATTGTGAATGCGTTTGAAATTCATTCATATTCACCTGATTTATATTGCCCAGTATTTGATGACCCTGCAACGTTTGCACCTGCGCAATCGACAACGATGTTGTACCATCTGTATTCTCCGTCTGCGTAACAATTTGTCCACCAGTTTGTTGTTGTTGTTGCTGTTGGCCGCCCGCTGTTGTGGTGGCTGTAGTTATATTACCCGATTGATCAATTATTTGATGATGTTGTATTTGTTGTTGCTGTTGCTGCTGTTGTGGTGCCTGTTGCACCTGTACCTGTTGAACTTGCTGTTGCTGTTGCTGTTGTTGCTGTTGCACCTGTTGTTGTTGTTGAGCACCACCAGCACCTGACGTAGTTGTGACAGTCATCGTTTGTTGGCCTTGATTCTGTGCATCCGGATCCTTTTTCACTTGTACCGTATGTAAAGTGTGTAGCGATTGTACCGATTGCACCTGTGGTACGGCGCTTACAGTTGTGGTGATCGTTGATGTGCCTGCCGCATTGCTAGTGCCAGCGCCAGTGGATGTGGTGGTTACTATCTTTTTGCCTGAGGGCACTATATTGGGTAGAAGAAATTAAATGTAAGAAATATTGCTCTCAAGGAAAGAAAGAAGAAAATGTGTATGCAAAAGGAGCGGGGCATTGAGTGACGGCAGAGGGACCAGAACTGTTTCAAGCTACGCCTATAATTTATTGATTAAGTCTTCATAAGTGTAAATTAGGAAACCTCACAGACTTACACCGCCTTTAAACAGCATTTATGAACCATTTTAAGGCGTGGTGACACGCGGAGTTTGCCAACTCTACCTTTAGGAAAACTTTCCATCATTTTTGTTACATATTTTATGTACACAATAGCTGTGTATGCGTACTCCCCAATAAATAATATCCTGTAACCCAATTTCTGAATAGTTAAGCTCTCAGTGATAGGAATATGCAAAAAAAGTACGGAAACGATTACCTTAAAAAATTTTAATGAAATCGTTCAATTGTGTAAAGCGCAAGAAACAGCATCTAAGCAGTTACCCGTAAAAATTTATCCAGTAAACTTGGTACTTCCCCTCAATATCAACTGTCATTTTCGCTCTCTCAATTCCTGCTACTTTGCAATTTCTTATAAGTTTTTGCGTACGTTAACGCCAAAAGATGATAACTGTAACAATTGTTACCAACTATCATAAACTCGCACGTAAGCATACAGAGTTAAAGGCTATTAAATCTGATATCATCCGGCCAGCATTGGCTTCACTTACAGCCAAAAGGTTTTATGCTGGCACTTAAAAAATAGTGGTAGCCAATTTCGACACCTACACTGCCCGTGTATTTCTTGGTTTTAGTAAAACCATAAGCTCTTGATGAACAGATTGCTTTTCAAGGTTTAAAGGATCATTTTGAGTCATAAAAATGCGAGCTTTACAATAACAAATGCAAGTATTTTCTCTGTGTTATCAATAAAAAGTCCAAAACGCACATTTCCTCGAGAGCAACGGAGGGTTTAACTGAAAAAATCTAACTACAGAATTAAATAAAGTTTAAAAATTAAAAATAGGCGTGTTATTTCGGTTGTTTATCAATCAATTCCACTTTATTCATCATATCCATAGTATATTTTGGAAAAAATCGCCTTTTAAATTTCATAATAAAAAACTATAAAGCAAATCCTTACATATGTATGTATGTATGTATGTATAAAAAACGAGCAGTAAATAATATATTATTGTTTTAAATAAATTTTAATTTGTGTTTATACAAATTTGTTAAGGAAACGGAGCGTTAGATTGAACTTTTTATTGCTATTTTTGTTTTTTATTAGAAAATACTGCAGATGATCGTAGACTATTTTCTGCAAATTAAAGTATATATTTGAGCAAGTTGTCATCTAAAGCATCTAAACTTAATCATACTGCGTCTTTAACGTTTAACTATTCGAAATCGCCGTGTACATGCTATTGTTGCAATGTACTATGGCTGTTTGTCTGTACATTTGTGTGCAATCATTTTTTTTATGTGTGTTCTCAGTATACATTTGTACAAGAAAGTATGCGTTTGTTAGCTTAATGAAAAGCAAGGGGAATGCTTAATTACCAAAAAACTTCTTTACAGAACCTAAAGGTCTCTAACGTCAATTATTTTTAATCACTTAAACGTCTTAATGCCTATATTTATATGAATCTCTATAATTATATTTATCAAATTGTATGCATTTTTATGACCCCAACAATTCTTCGCTGACAAAATGTATAACATTTTGTATATTCGGACCACTACCCGCATTCGATGGTTCCTGCTTTAGCGTAGCCATATGCGTGACGGTCGGACCAACGCCTGTAGTATTGGCATGCGTAACGATGATGGGTGTGCTCGTTGCATTTGATGCGGTGGTGGCATTTCCAGCAACTGTGTGGAAGCTTCCGCTTGTCGTCGCTGCTATGTCACTTACGTTTGCCGCTATGACAGTGCCCTCCTCTGCCGTTATGTCTAAAACTTCCATATCATTACCACCAGACTTACTTTTCTTCTCCTTCTTTACGCCAGGTTTAGCGAAATGCCTTAGTTCCAAGTGACGTCGCAAGTTACGTGACTGTCTGATGACTGCGTAGCAAATGGGACAAGTAGCCGGTTGTTCCGATTGTGAGCGTGAACGAGATTCTGGAATGAAAATAAATAAGTGATTTAGTAACAATCATATTTAAATAAAAACAAGTAACAATCTCTCTACTTACCACTCTTGGTGCGTTTGACTGTCTTCGTGCTGCTTGCTGGTGTTGTGCCGCCGGCGCTTACTTCGCTGGTATTTGCTGTCGAAATCGGTGTAATATTCGGATCCATAGTTACAATTGTCTCAACCTTGCTCGCCTCACTCTTGATATGCGGTGTCGAGGTGATAATCTGCGTCTCATTGCCGTTTTCAATGCTTTGTTGTGCCTGTAATTGCTGCTGCTGCTGTTGTTGTTGTTGTTGTTGTTGTTGTTGTTGTTGCTGTTGTTGTTGCTGTTGTTGTGTGGCCTGATGTTGGACGACGTTAGTGGGAGTGGTCGGTGTAGCAATAATCGTTTCCACGCCATCAATTTTAGCAATTTTGGGTGCAGTGGCTGTAGTTAGGAGAGATGATACGATATAACGATAATTTCAAAGACAGTATCTAACAATTTTTTAATATATTAAATTATTAAATTTAATAAATAAATTATGGCCGACTTCTAAGACTAATTCTTTACGTTTTTCTGCAAAAATAAAATAAAACACTTACGCGACATTTTCTTGACACGTGGCTTGCGCTTGCGTGCAGGCAAGAATTGTTGAATAACATCCTTAGGAGATTCAGCGGTCACAATGGTCTGTGTTTGTCCGGCGGCATTGGTGTGGGTAGTAGTTTGCAAAATCTGGCCACCTTGATGGATATCCTCGACGACGTGAGCATGTACGGTTTGTTGTGGTGCGGTAGCAATTGTGGCGATCAATGGGTCTTGTTCCTAAAAATGCAAAATTTGATAAGCACAAAGAATGGAAAAATTGTAGCTTGCATGGTACTTACATGGTGTTGTTGTGGTATCATATGTTGTAGTTGTATCGAATGCGTGGTGTAGTCATCTTTTGTGACAGTTTGCGGTGCCAATCCCTGTATATTCAGACATTGTGCGGCTTGCAATAGCGACGGTAGTTGTGCGTGATCGACGCTTACTTCGCCGCGATAAACAAACTCCAACAACGCTTCCAGGTCGTTGGCATTGACGCCGGCTAACATCACTACCGGATGCTTGCATGGTGTATTCTATATAGAGGAAAGAGCAACAACGAGAAAGAAAACCAGAGAGGGGGTGTGATTAGAGAAAGCGTAGCCGGCAAGTAGAAAGCAAATGTGAGATGGTTTACTTAAAAATGTAAACAGAGAAAATGCAATGAAAAAATTCCTGCAAACGAGTTGGTTAAATGTCCAGCCCGCCGATTACCTATTTTAGCATAGTGGTGTGTGCGGTAATGTCTCATATCTGCACTGCTACCCGCTCCCTCATTGCTCATGCTCTTTTATGCTCTTCCACGCGCTAACCAGCCGCCGTACACGTTTAAAAAGTCAAACTCGCTTTTAGAACGCTCAGGCAGTCGATGAAAAATTTCATTCAATCTTAATTTACTCAAAAAAGCTTATCTTATTAGTCGCAGGCAGCGTGCTATCTTCTCACTGGCGCTTTAAACCATTATTTGGTGCTTAGTTGCTGCTCCTGCTCTTCTCAGTGACGCTCGCAACACCGCCACTGCGGCTGATATGACGAAACGTTCAACAAAAAAAAAAAACTGGCTCACAGACGAACCTGTTTTGCCAAAGAAACAAATATTTAGTTTTCTGCAATGGCACGCGAGCGTAAATTGTTATTTGGGGAGAAATTCAACGAATTACCAGACGCATTGCTCAGTGTACATACATACATTCATACATACATATATATGTTTGAAATTTGGTGATATCGACGAGACATCGCGCTAAATTGTCAGTTTAGCTTTCGACTTGGTGGTCGATATTTCAGCGTGCGAAAGCTGTCACTTTTTACGTTGTCAGCGTAAAATTGAAGCGAAGTTTTCAAATGTTTTCGTGCTAGGAAAGATGGAAATGAAATGTGAAAACAATCAGCAGCAAGGGTAGGTACATATCGTCGTTTAAAGTACAAAACCGCTTATCAAGATAATGCAAAATGCGTATATGAGGTTGCATAAATTATTTTCTATAGAGTAAAAACACTCATATTTCAAAATGGTTTTCTTTTTTATAAAGCAATCGCATTTATGGCTGGTATATTTTAGGATGAATGGATACGGATTGAGCCAAGAGCTTGTGTGAGCAAATCCAATGCATATGGACTCAAAACTGAAATAACAAAAACCGATAGAGTGCAACATGAAAACGAACTTCTTTCTGCGTAGGCGGCCTTCGGGATTATAACCCTTACTAAGTAGAATTCTACATTCCATGTTGCCGGAAAAGAGTGGCGGAAGTATTTTTGCGCAGAACTTATTTTCGCGTAGGCGGCCTTCGTACGCGCTTAGGGATTATAACCCTTACTAAGTAGAATTCTCCTTTCTGTGTTGAAAACCGAAATAATGCATATGTGAAAAACAAAGTAATGCATACATACATGCAGCTTCGGTTGAAAATAAGGCATATGAAAAACCCGAAATAATGCATACGTGCAGTTTCGGCTGAAACCGAAATAATGTCAAAATGCACAGTTTCCGTATGCGCAATTTCGGTGCCCCCCTACGGAAGAGAAAATGTGGAAGAAACCATGGGTCGGAAACGGGTTTCGAATTTTCAATATATTTTTCCCCCTTTTCCTTTTTTACGAAAGTTTGTTGAATTTTTTTAATATTGCACAAAGTTTGAGACTTTGATCTACATATACGATTTTTGGTAAGGAGTAAGCTATGGGTGTGTTCGAGCTATGTAATAATCAGGCCAATATTGCAACCTTGTTGATGAAATGTTGCTGATGCTCAAAGTTCAATGTGCTCAAAAAATAAAATTTAATAAATACATTTATTATAAGATTTTTTTTACTAAAATTGCAATTATCTTCGAAAGTAGTAGTCCTACATAATTTGTTATATGGACTTTTTTTGAGGAGAATCGAAGTAAGCTAAGACAATTTTTTTTTAGCACTTGAACTTTGATGGACTTGGGCGTGCCTAAAACATTGACCAAAAATTGTCATCTTTCACACAGATTGCTTTTAGAGCATAATTAACCACATTTTTGCTATTACCAATCGCAATTCTAAAAAAGCGGATTTTCGGCCCACGCTAATATACATATACATATGCTCGTATATACGCTTTTGTTTAAATATCGTCACCTGAGTGGAGCCAGTTCGAAAACGCCCTATCTCAGAAAAATTTTCAAAAACACCCTGCTTCAGAATTTGATTGAAAAACGCCCTACCTTAGAAAACTTTACAAGAACGCCTTATTTCAGACTTCAGTTCAAAAATGCCCTATCTCAGCTGAAAATACATTGGAAATGTGCTGATGGGGCGTTTTTGAATCGGCAGCTGAGACAGGGCGTTCTGAGCTACTTCACAGACCTAAACGGGTTTGGATCGCCAAAACAACAGCCCTTGGTCTGGTAAAACCCGAGTCATTCCGGTACGTAGAACCGTATGTCGTGGGATTGTATCGCACGCAGCTAATGGCGGTAAGGCAACACACATCCCTCACCTTCAATTCAACTGCAACGGACTTCAGAGCAAGATCGAGGAGATAACCGTCTTCATGGGAAGGCATGGAATATTGATAGCTGCGGTGCAAGAGGCGAACATTGTTGAATTGCGCCGGATAAATGTGCACCGTCGAGATCGCGAGCAAACTAATGGTGGGGAGCTACGCGTTCATCATCGTGGTCGTCTTGTCGAAGCAGACATCGACCGCAGGGATACCATCCTAGAACGTCAAGGCATTGCTATCTGGTCATGCGATGTCGAGCTCGAAATGATCGTAGGGGAACACCCTTGGCTGAGCAGATAGACGATTCGACATTCTGCACAATGAACGACGACGCACCTACCGTGATTATGGGCAACTTTACCAAAGCTGATTGGAAAGGCGTCGGGAAATTTACTGAAAGCACCTTCGCTGCCCTCCCCACACCAACAGATATTCACCTAGGTGAACGTAAGTTCTGCAGGGTTGTCACTGCTCCTGCAGCTCGCTTCGTACCAGCAGGATGCAAAACGGACCCCCGTCCAAACTTTCCTGCTGAAGCGGCTGTTCTAGCCGATGAGCGTGACAACCATCGTCAGGGCGATATCGGAAATCCCCGTATCAGGGATCTCATTACGGAGATGCGGCAGCTTGTGAACGTACATAAGCGAAAAAAGTGGGAAGAGCATCTGAAGACTTGCAAGTTCACCTCTGGTGTGAGTAAGCTTTGGTCAAACGTAAGGTCACTGTCCAATCCGACGAAGCACGACGACAGAGTCGAAATATCTTTCGGCGACCGTGCTTCGTCGGACCCGTAGCGATGCGCGAGCTATTTTAACCGGCAATTTACACTGCATCGTCCGGCGGACAAAGCCTAGCGTCGAGTGACCAGAAGGCTATACAAACTACCAACAAATAGTGCGCCTCTTATTTTCACTTGCGGTGAAGTTCAGGTATTCATCGGGAAGTCGCAAGCCTCCACAGCCATGGGACCCGATGGAATATGGATGTTGCTGCTGAAAAAATTGGGTCCAGGGGGAGTAGACTATCTACCTAAGGCTCTCAAGCTGTCAATGGCCACTCTCGTCATTCACCAGACATCTGGAAGATGAGAAGAGTGGTCCCACTGCTCAAACCGGGGAAACCAGCCAACAAACAAGAGACTTATCGTCCAATAAAACTCCTTTCCCCGGTAGCGAAGACACTAGAGGCCGTGCTACTCCCGAATTTTACGAACCACCTGACCCCAGCAAAGAATCAGCATGGTTTCCAGTGTTGCTGTTTTAGCCCTTTGGTGGCTAGATTTAGATACCACATACTTTTTTTGGCCACATAAATTTAGCCCTTTTTTTAGCCCTTTGGAGAATTTATTCATACTTGGCATGAAAAAGTTGTATATGCTTAATTTGATCTCATTTTTTTCATTTATGTAAGAGATGAATTTTTAAACTAAGTAAGACTGATACATATACATAGATACATTGTATGTTCCTTACGTTTTTATACATACATACATACTGTAAGAGTGTTTGGGCTGTTAACTTATCTATTAACGATTTAACTATACTTTAAAATAGATAAGTTTACGGCTTAACGCTTAATTATTATGCTTAATTTGTTAAATGGCCCATCAAGTCGACAGACCGTGTATGTTCTTGTGGCGTGATTGTACTAGCTGCTGGTGCGACTTCAAAAACTATTTGAAAATTTTATGATTGTACCAGCATGTTGGTGTCGTGAGTGGTGAAATTAGCTCAATTTTCTTTTGGCGGAAATTTCTTGCACTATGTGAGTCAAAGCCGTGTTTGTGCAATATTAAGTTCACGATATTGCAATTGTGAATTAAGAAAAAAAAAACAATGTTTAACAAAATTGTAGAAAAATTATGAAATTTCGGCTCTAATCATTTCGATCTTTTCTCGACCTCATTAGTAAAGTGTAAAGAAATAAATATTCCACCAGCATGCTGGTAAGTTATATGCCTCGAGCCTGATGGTACAATCACTTGATGGAGCCAGCAAGCTGGTGTCGTATATTTCCCCTTTTATACACAAAAATTTTTGGTTGGATAAAATATTAGCTTTCTTCCAGCGTTCATTGTTTTTCTATACCATTACCCTGCAAAACTCGAATGACCGAAACTAGAACACATTCACACAAATTTTCGATTGTCACTAATACATAAATAGTACATGTAAGAATTCGCTACGAAAAAGTCAGAATGAAACAACATCTTAAAATTTTTCAAACTGTTTTAATATATCTTATTCACTCGCACACGTTGCATGCATAGGGATGGTGAAATTATGCGAAAAGAAAAATGAACAAAACACAGCAATCGTGAGTTGCAATTAATTTGTGAATTGTGCGGCTTGGCGTTCAGTCTTTTTAATATACCTATGTACATTTATTTCAGCGGTGAAAAATAATTTGAAGTATATACAAAAGCTTTGTGTGCCTTCGTTCCAAATAGAAGTAAGTAAAAATTGCGATAAAAGTTGTTTTAAAACCGTGTATATTTAATGCATCTTTTATTGTGCAGTTGCAATTAAAAATTTGTGAATTCTGCGGCTCGGCGTTCGGCCATTTTTATTAAAATTGCATTTTGCATTCAGCGTGGAAAATCAGCTTTGTGTGCCTTTGTTCCAAACTTACAAGTAAAAATAGCGATAAAAATTGTTATAAAACTATGTATATTTATTGTGTCTTTTATTGTGCAGGTCCAGTCCAGTTTTTGTGTGCAGCATTTTCGTTCGGTGGTGGAAAATCGTTTTGCGAAGCTTAATATTTGCAAGTAAGTACTGTATTTTACAAATAAAAATGAAGAGGAGTACTTTTTATAATAAGCTTACTGCATCTTGTGAATATCCTAAATACATAGATTTTAATGGACTAAGTTCAAATAAATGTAATAAAAGAAAGAAGTACAATTAAAAATCCTAAATGTGTTTTATTAAGACTATAACAAACAGTCACATGGGAGTAGAAATGGTGGTGAAATGCGGTCCTTATAACCGTAAAATGACGGTCATAAAGCCTGTAAAATGACGATCAATAAGCCTGAAAAATGACGGTCGTTATAACCGTATAAAGGCGATCATTTCAACCGTAAAATGATGGTCATTATGCCCGTAAAATGGCGGTCATAAAACCAGTAAATTCCTTAAGAAAACATTTGGTCATTTGACTAGTAAAAACCAGAGTAGCTGTGACGGGTGTAAGCAGTGCAGCTATACATTTAGCTAAGCGCACAAGACATGAGGGAGAGCGAGATGTAAAGTCACACGTACGGGAACATAAAGAAAGAAACGGTCACAAAATCTACCGATGCCCTCAAGAATGTGATGGGAAAAATACGGAAAGTTTCAGTCATGGCTCCAGGTAATTTTACTAATCATTTGACCAGTATCTTTCTTGCAGGGTACTTACTGAAAATGTTTGCGTGTATACTTATATATGTATATGTAAGTAAAAAATTTTAGCTACCATTTTTAGCCACAACGACTTTTTTAAGCTCTTTTTTAGCCCTTTTTTTTAAAGGAATTTGGCTACCGCTAAAAATGATTCACGGTAACGCTGATGGTTTCCGTAAAGTGCACAGCACAACAACAGCACTTAACGCCATAACTCAACACCTGACCTAAACCGCAACCGCCCCTGTGAGAGAACTATTCTAGTGGCGTTGGATCTGTCAAAGGCGTTTCATATCGTCAGCCACTCCACGCTGCTAGAAGACATAGAGGCCTCCTCTCTCCCACAGAGGCTCAAACAGTGGTGGGCGAATTATCCGAGTGGTCGACACTTGTCAGTACCCAGTAGATAATTTCACGAGTTAAAAGCCCTTCCGAAAGGCCTTCCTGAGAATCAAGAGGCCTTCCACTCTACATTCCTTTCTCCTTTCTTTTTTGTATGGAGTGGCACAAATTGAAGGCCTTCCTCTTCCGCTACCCATAGAAGGCCTTCCAGAAGGGCTTTTATAGGACGTGCTTCAGAAGGCCTTTTGGAGGAGTTCTATTAAAGTAGCTTCTTTAATTTATAAAATTCAAACATATTTGAAGTATTTGCTTAAGGTTTGTATCAAATGTGTGTTATTGCAATTTAAAATGTTTATTAAAATTCATTTGTAATGCTAAATAAATTTATGCATTCGCGTAAATTGTAAATGGATAAGACCATCTAGAAGGCATGCAAGGAAGTAGGATGCGTTCGAGCTACGTAATAATGACCGCAATATTGCAGACTTGTAGATTTCCTGATGACATGTTGCTGATGCTCAACTGAAAATTTTCTAAAATGCTGCAGAAATTGCGCAGTAAAAATTTTTATGTTGCTTTTGATTTGCCAATGATGAGTAACTGATTGTCAAAATTTTGTTCCTCGAACGCTTGATGTAGGCAGAGTCGCCCAAATTTTCGCGTAGAACGTGATACTCTTTCATAAAGAGTAACACTGCCGCATTAATTGCACCTCGAACACACCCGTACTTTTTCAGCCTTTCTTGGGTAGGCCTCTTAGAATGGCTTCACTTAAGAAGGCCTACCTAAATTATCTTCTGGGTAATGTTTAGAGACAAATTGAGCAAACCTAGAAAAATAAAATAGGGGGTCCTTTCGCCATTACTGTTCAACAATCATATATCCAAGCTCCCTCAACCACCAGAGGAAGGCTCGATTGTCTCTTACGCTGACGATTGTTCGATAAAGGCGTGTGGGAAAGGAATTGATGACTTGTGCTCCAAAGTAAACGGGTAGCTCTCTGAGCTTTCTCCCTTCTTCACTGCTAGGAGCCTAACCCTTCCCCCTACAAAATCCTCTGCGACCTTGTTTACCACCTGGTCGAAGGAAGTCAGACTATCGCTGGGTATTCACGTTGATGACACATCAATTCCGACGGTGAATAACACCAAAATACTCGGGAGTAACCTCGACAATCTGCGCTCCTTCTCTGCGCACGCAACCGCAATTGTCAACAAAGTACAGAGTACAAGTACAGGCAAAGACAAAGAAACGCTGCTGGCAAACATACAAGGCAATTGGCCGCCGGTTCTAAATTACGCAGCACCAGTGTGGTCACCGGGGACTAGTAGGACGCAGTGGATGAAGCTGCAGACGACACAAAACCCTGCTCTTCGGACAGCGACCGGATGTCTTCTGATGTCGCCAGAACACCACTCTACATTCCTTTCTCCTTTCTATTTTGTATGGAGTGGCACAAATTGAAGGGCCTGAGCGGCATTCACAGGGAGTCAGTCTACAGTTATGTAGACTCCAGGCCTGTGAATGCCGTTCTAGGCACACAACCAGCTGACATCGAGTGTCCGGCATGCGGAGAGATACCCCACGACTCGAAACACCTCTTCGTATGCCCGGAAAACCCCACACAACTAACGCCTTTGTCCCTGTGGACAGACCCTATAGAGGCTGCACGCTTCTTGGGACTTCCGTTAGTTGAGCTTGACGATAACGACTGAGATACCAACCGATCTGGGCGGGGTTAACCGCTACAACAACAACCACAACAACAACAGGGCGTTCTTCAGCCAAATTCTGGGATAGGGCGTTTTTCAATCAAATTCGAAAATAGGCCGATCTTTAATCAAATTCTGAAGTAGGGCGTTCTTGAAGTTTTCTGAGATAGGGCGTTTCGAACTGGCTGTCAAGATAGTTCGATCTTCCATTCAGGTATTAATAAAATCTTCAGTCAGTGTTATTCAGCCATACATATGTAAGTATTATTATTTATTATTATGATTTATTAAAAAAATTAAATAAATTAAACTGCTAATACAATTAATGAGCTGCCGGGGCTATCAGCTCTACTTAATTATATATGCGTATATCCCAGAAGATAATTTAGGTAGGCCTTCTTAAGTGAAGCCATTCTAAGAGGCCTACCCAAGAAGGGCTGAAAAAGTACTTCCTTGCATGCCTTCTAGAAGGGCTTATCCATTTACAATTTACGCGAAGGCATAAATTTATATTATTTAGCATTACAAATGAATTTTAATAAACATTTTTAAGTTGCAATAACACAAATTTGATATAAACCTTAAGCAAATACCTTAAAGATGTATGAATTTTATAAATTAAAGAAGCAACTTTAAAAGAACTCCTCCAAAGGCCTTATGAAGCACGTCCTATAGAAGCCCTTCTGGAAGGCCTTCTATGGGTAGCGAAAGTGCAAGGCCTTCAATTTGTGCCACTCCATAAAAAAGAAAGGAGAAAGGAATGTAGAGTGGAAGGTCTCTTGATCTTCAGGAAGGCCTTTCGGAAGGGCTTATAACTCCTGAAATTAGCTACTGGGATGTACATGTATGTGTGTGTTAGCAAGAACTGTAAAGTGAAAAATTGAACTACTTAATTTGTGCTTGAGTGGCGTTGATAACGTTGTTAATTGAAGATAAGTTCTCCTTGGTGGGGGTTTAAGGAGCTCTGTCCAGTCCTTGATCAGATGCCTCGTTCTGGGTTCTTCTAGTGCCGCGCATTCAGAAAAAATATGATTAAAGGTCAAAGCATTTTGGCAGTGTGGCCAGAGAGGTGCTGGATCACCTGATAACAGGCTGATGGGTGCACCACGGCGAATTCTTGAAAATTTTACAATGTGGCCTTTCCAAATATTAGTCGGGTAGGATGGCGTGCAGTTTTCGGTTAATGATTGTATAGTGGTGGTGGCTGTAGCTATGCCATTAGTGGACGCTTTTGTTGTGCAGATGTTGTAAAATATAACGTCGCTTATTAGCTTTCTCCGCTGTGTTGTCTAAAATTGCAGGGGCTGTAAATGCTGATTTTGCTGCTCTGTCCGCTGCTTCGTTGCCCTGAACGCCGATATGCCCTGGGATCCAAAGTAAACGAATTTTGTTCTCATTTTGTATGAGCATATCTCTGATCACGTTAATTGTCGTGGCATTAGAAGATGGGTTTAGAATTGCTCTGAGGACAGACAGGCTGTCCGTGCATATAAGTGTTTTAGAGGGACTTTCTAACGCTAAAGTGATCGCGCTTCGTATCGCGGCGTTCTGCAGTGAAAGAAGATATGGTGTCAGTCAGAATTTGCATCCATATGGTGTGGGCATTATTGTCGACCACTGCATAACTTGCGGGTATGCCGTTTGTGTTAGATCCGTCTGTAAACCATTGTATGCAATTGTCTGCCTCATAATGAGCCTTGCATTCCAGAAACATTCTGTAGAACACTTCACCGGAAGTGACGCTTTTTTGTACTAAGATCGCATGAAAATTTGTTGATGGACCATGGAGGCTGCAGCGTTTGATTTCTTTTTTCGGTGATAGAAAGGTCTAAACTGTTTGCGATCTCGAGTACCAGGTGAAGCGAGGAAGCCACTCTTGGGATGTTGCTTCGATGAGAAGTAATTCTTCTGACGTCGTTGTCTATACATATTAAGTATATCGATGGCTGAGTGGAAGATCGACCTATCTCGGCAGCCAGTTCGAAAACGCCCTATCTCAGAAAACTTTTCAAGAACGCCCTATTTCAGAATTTTATTGAAAAATTGAAAAACAATCTATTTCAGAATTTTATTGAAAAACACTCTATCTCAGAATTTTGTTGAAGAACGCCCTATCTCAGAACTCGGTTCAAAAATACCCTATCTCAAACGAAAATACATTGAAAATAAGCTGAGATAGGGCGTTTCTGAATCGGCAGCTGAGATAGGGCTTTATTCAACCCAATTCTCAGGTAGGGTGTTTTCCAATCAAATTCTGAAGTAGGGCGTTCTTGAAAAGTTTTTTGAGATAAAGCGTTGTTGAAAAATTTTCTGTGATAGGTCGTTTTCGAACTGGCTGCCGAGATAGGGCGATCTTCCACTCAGCCATCGATATGCAACTTAAAATGTACATTGAAATTCACGTGTAAGGCTAAATCATATAAATTTATGTATTCGCGTACATTGTAAATGGATAAGTCCTTCTAGAAGGCATGCAAGAAATTATCTTCTGGATTACTATGGAAATGTATCGTGTGTCGATCACTATTAGCTTTTTTAACTTTAATGGACATCCGCCGTGGTCGAGTATTAAGAGGCGCGAACTACCACTCCGTAGGTCCAAAGTTGTCCCACGGGAGTCATTGGCAAACCTCCGAGTGCGACAACATCAAGGCGCATACCAGGAAATCGGAGAAGCTCGTAAATTTTTTTTTTTCAAATTACATTGTCGCATACGCTCACCAATGCCGTAATACCACTTATAGTGTTATAAAAAGTGAACTGAATTGGCGAATCACTTTCAGTTTTGTTCGAACAACACACATTGGTCAATTAAAGTGGGAAGCTGTCGTTTTTAACTATATATAGTATCCAGAGCTCTGTAGCCAAGTCAATCTCTGAGCGTAGGCGCACTCACCTTTTTTTTCGAATCTCAATTTCAATACGAACAATTGAGTTTAGTAAATATTTATATCGACCTGACCCGATAACCATGCCGCACTTTTATGCTCATAGAGAAAGTAGAGCGCGCAGCGCTTTGCTTGGGATACGATGAACACTTCAAAGGCAAATTGATTTCTTTTTTGTTCTCAGAGCATATCAAGAATGGGAGGATAATTATTTGGTGAGGGTTGAAATGCAGGGTGGAGGGTTGAATAGGTAGGGAGCAGAATATCATTTGTTTTGATGCTGTGTATCAAACTTATTTTGGAATGTTGTAGCGTATTGAGTACAATCAAGCAGCTTCTGCTGACGTACTTATGTATGTACATAAAGAAAATGACAGAGCGAAGCGCAAAACAACTGGAGGCAGAAAGCAGCATGATGCGTTATCTCAGTGAGTATGTCTCTGGGCTCTTATAGTTTTTTATGTCCCATTGCTATAAATAGCGTTGGCGGAGAGGGATTGAGTCAGAGTAGCAAATGGGAGCATTGCATTGGTGGTGTTGCAGATTGCTTTACAGGTGTTGACAAAAGTGCATTGTTTACATGCGGCAGTGCACTTGCGGGTTGTAGTCAAAAGACAGGCAAATACGAATAGCAGTTTTAAGTGACGGTGTGATGGAATATACATAGTTTACATGCCAAAATGAAGAAAATAGTTTAATGTTGTAAGTCCTTCATTGTCTTTTCAGACAAACCTCAGTCATAAACAGGCCTATTCTGTTTGTTACCGAACATTTTGTAACCGGGAAATTTTGTTACCAAAAATTGTCACCAGTTCGTGTAGCCGCAATTCTAGGTACCTTGGTAACGAAGGTAACAAAATTTACCGGACAAGATTGCGCAGAATACGAAAATGGTTTAAAAATTGACAGGAACTTTATTAACCGGCAATAAAATATTTGTAAGTGTTTTTATTAAGTACATCTGATGGTAAGTGCAATAAACGTCGGTTCGCAACTAATGTAAACTGAGCCTACCAGGGTAACCCTTCGTCTGCAATTAGTAGGTCGTATGCATTATTATTTGATTGGGAGTCGCTTCGTTTTCTGAGGAAACTATAATCTAGTCATCATCCCCATCCAATGACTAACGCGTTCTCACTTGATTGGGTCTAGAGCGCATCTAGTCTAAAATTTGTAGGGAATGATGTGGGGCAAGCAAACAGGAGGACCGTGTTATGTGCAATATATCCATGATGGGCAGATGTCTGTAATGTTGAGATCTAGCCTAGTCTGACCAGCCGGGTCGGACTTTGGGTAGTATAGATTACATCTTCCCGGGAATCACTCCTTCGTCAGTAAAGAGATCGGAGGGCTGCCCTTTCAGCGCTATTAGCGACTTCGCGATGCAATTGTTCAATGCTGGCATCTTTGCCTCCCGTCACATCGGATCGCAGGTGTGCAGAGAAAATTTCTCTCTTAAAATTGTCCCATTAGGAACTCCTTTGCCCGTCTAGTTAAAGTTTTGGTAGTGTTTGCTTCAGGCGAGCCGATAGCTTAGTGTGTAGATAGCAAGAAGAAACTCGTTGCCTTTTCCTGCAGGTTTTGTGTCAAACGTTTGGAGGACAATGTTCCTGTTGAAGGGTTTACTGCTTATCAAAGCTCAAAATGTTTGCCCCGTGAAGATGGAATTTCCACACAATAAGGGATATATCCTTTTGTTTTCAAGCGCAAGTAATCAATGCATCTGACCTTCGCCATAGAAAAGATATCGGCGCTTGGGGTTTGGAAAACAATCCCACGGCGATAATTGTTTTATTTTGAGTCTCCATTACTCGACCAATTCGTTAAATTTTAGTATAATAAAGTGCAAGTTGCAAGTCGCTAAGAGTTCGCGTTGATTTTTAATAACATAACAAACGCTTTTTTCTCCCATTTAGCATGCAAATGTGCTCCAAATGTTAGCGAAAAAATTATTAAAAATCAACGCTAACTCTTAGCGACTTGCAACTTGCACTTTATTGTACTAAAATTTAATGACGTATAAAACTGCATACCCAAGATTTTATAAAAAACAAAAAAATATTTTTGGTGAAAATTTGTTTATAACTTTTCAAATTATTACTTTTTACAATTTTTTTTCATTTTGGGAGAACCCTACAACTGTTTTTAAGTAGTTTTTATTAAGTAGCTTTTATTAGCTGGAACAGAAGAATCGATCTTCTTCAAAATTTGCACCTTGCACTAAAAAATTTAATATAAACAATTATAAAATCAAAAATTGGGCTCAACTAGTCTCTTGAAAATTTTATTAGCTTTCATTTAAAAAAAATAACTAATCCAAATTGGTTTAGAAATGAAATCTCCAGTGAATTATGAACATTAGGTTCCATTTATTGACCACTGTGCGCTGTAGCTCCGCGCGTTAGCTCCGGAACATAGGAACAAAGTCCACGGTTCCGGGGTTTTTTTTCGGCACACATTTCCTGAAAAATTTAAACAATATGGCCAGGCCACATGACTCTTCTGGGCGATTATGAAAGAAACAAAAAACGATGAATAATGCATTTGAAGAGGGGAGAGCCACAAGAGGGCTATACAAAAGGTCGAACGTATAGGGAGAAAATAAGAGGTATATGCACATACATATGTAGGTATACACACAGTAACAGTAAAGAGCAGTGAGTATGTAGGTACTATCTACTGTTTGCTTTGCCACGACGTGAGTCAACACAAAAGTAGGAGAATTGGTTGGACGAAACATACACACATATGGACAAGCCGCGCAAATCCCCTGAAACGACGAGCAGTACGAGGAACGCAGTACAAGAGTGTGCATTGAATTTTCAACGAGTCAGCCAAGCGAAGAACCAGCGCCGAGACATGCGCAGTTCAAAGCTACGCTACCCGTCACTCCGCTCTTAATCCTCCAAGAGCTACAAGAGCCACTTATGTATATATATACTTCGTTCGATAAGTGGGTTTTACCACCAAATTGTGTACTCTTTCGTGCTCCCATTCTGGCGCTTACATTTCTGTAGAGGGCGCATTCAGGATTGTGGTCACTCGCTGCTCTCGCTCACTCACCAGTCTGTCTACTCGGCATCGGCACAGGTAAATAAGCAGGGGAACCGTGTGACCATTGTGGCTGTGCGACTTTTGTGACTTTGGCGATTGTAGCAACTGAATAATGCAATTTAGGCGTGTACATATATATGTATATACATACATATTTGACTTTGAATTTAAAAAAAATAATTTAGTTACATATACATATAAATTTTGAAATAGAATCTTCTGGGTGCATCATTGCAAAAGTTTAATAATTTCTTAAGAAATATAAAGAACCCATAGATCTCCCCAAGTGGTCGCATAATAAAAACTTTCTGCTGAAACAGCAAACGCTGTCGCAATCACCGGCATGCATAACTCGATTGTGACCGCCGCTCTGAGCCGAGTTCATGTCCAACAGAAATTTGAGACACATTTCATTTAAATTGGGTGCGAGCACATAAATGCGAATCTCGTTGAACCTGTTCAAGAGGCAATGATGTCACACCGCACACGGCACATTCAGAGGGAGATATTTCCTCATTCGCCTCAATTACTAATAGAAATCTTAAAAAGAAATCTCTAAAATCTGCCATGGTAGAAAATTAAAGTGGTGTTGGGCTGCGCTACTCATCTCCAACACCATCGTCGTCATTGCCACTCTACCGCCTCCACTCACGAGAAGTCTTCTTCAAAGTCATTACAACAATCAATTGTGATGGCGTTATTATTTTTTCATCTCAGCCTCTGCATAGCACACTCTCATGCACACATATTTATGTGGGTAAGTAAATTTAATACTGATAACAATAAATGCTTTTCAAAAGCGGTTGACAGTCTGGTGCCCTCTGTTGCATCTATGTACGAATTGATTATTTATACCAATAACTTTTTGAGCGAACAGCTTATGTTTTGTCTCCCCACGCTCGCAATTATCTTTGCCGGCTTAGCGCAAATAAGGCCAGAGGACGCATCAGCCCAAATATCGGACGTACAATCTCCGGAGCAAGCAAAGCAGCGCAGTGCTGGCAGCACGAGGAAGAGCGGAGCGCAAAGTGCAAGTGGTGTGCGGGTGAGCGCGGTCTACAACTATTTTCTGTGAGTTCAGTCTACAAATTAGTTGAGTATGCAGAGAAATTTTTTGGACGCATCATGTTGAGAATGAGGCCTAAAATGTGTGTCGGTCTCGCCAGTTTTCGAAGCAATCCACCAAGAATTGACCCATTTGAAAAAGATATCTCTGTTTACAAACAAACGACTACTTTTGCTTTGTTTGTTTTTGTTTACGTTTTTTTTTATTTTTTTTATAGCGTTATCTTAGTTTTAGTGCATGATTGTCCTTTAATGAGGCCACAATCCGGCCATCTTTTCAATTAGTATTGTATGCATAAAACATATTTTGCCAAACCAAATCAAAATCAAGTGTATTTGTATTCATAAAAATAGCTGTAGTGTAATAACGGTTTTTATCAAAAATTATTTCTCTGCAGGACAGTTTGTTTAGTAAAAAATATTTGGAAAAAACAACATTTATTCAATGCGCATCAAAAGCACGTACATTAGTGGGAAAGTATATTCTCTTCACACTGAACTGTGGACATTTCTGGTTGTTACTTTGTCCAGTTTGAAAAGCCAAACTATCATCAAAGTATCATCCAGGTTAGTTATCGATTTACTGCAACGGTAAATGTAGTACCCACATTTTATCGAAGTTGATGGCGAGACGATCGCCATAGCTGGTCTGCACACTGTCTTGGTGGATAGTGAATATTATTCAATACATTGGTATACGGTGTCTTCGAGGATGAAGTTTCGGTTCGTTGCGTTCCAGGGCCTTGTTTTGACTGTTACAACGGTTGCATTTATAGAGGAACTGCTTCGATAAATAACATTTTTTGCTCTTTCAACACCAACATGTGCCGTTCATCGTAAATATGACTTTCTAAAGATTGTCGGCGCCAGTTTAAAAGCCATATTTAGAGCTAAAAACTTCTCCTATTATCCTGCGACATGCCAGTCGATTTGTAATCCGCGAGTAAGGTATTTTTCTTCGTGACCCCCCCCAAGTGTTGTTGCCGATTTGACTTTGCGCGTGCGGAAAGTTAGAAAAGGCTAGAATTTAAAAATCCCGTCAGTGAAGAATCTAGGGAGGTCCATGAAGTAGTCAGTAATTTCTTGCAACGCTTTGCAAAACCTTTTACTTCGCTGTCTAGAGCATAAGCTGCGCGAGCTTTGAGGGTATAGTCTCCTAGGAATGTAGACCGAGCTCTAACTATATATATATACAGTATTGGCCATATTTATAGCACCCCCATTTCAAAGTGCTATTCTTTACCACTTATGTTTAATTATTAATTTTTAAGAATTTTAAATTAAAATACAGTTCATTCTCTAACAAAACCCATATAGACCCAAGTTTTAAACTTTGTAAAAGACCATAAAAAAAATTCAACAAATTTTCACCTAAATTTCAAACTTTTTCTCAGAAGTGTTAGAATTTTTTTGAGTACGCAGTTGTATAGCCCATTCAATTTTAGTCTAACAATGTGCAAGTTTCAAGTGGCTACAAATAACCGTTGATTTTTTAGATTTTTTTTGTCGCATTTGCTTCCATATACCTAACGAATAAACAGAATTTATTTTTATATGGAAGAAACCCGCGACACCTTCAGCGAAACAAATTCTAAAAAATCAATTTTTTAGTTTTCTACAAGTTTTAAATTTGGGTTTATATGGGTTTTGTTAGAGAATGAACAGTATTTGAATTGAAAATTCCTAAAACTAAATAAATAAACATGATTGGGAAACAAAATTTTACTTTGAAATGGGGGTACTATTGTATTGGCCAATACTGTAATTTTTTTGTTTTGTTGCGCTATGAATGAGTTTTACCCCAAACTACACCTGCGATTGATTTTTAGTTATCAAGCTATTTTCATTACATCTCCACGAATAATTCTTTGTTAAGATTATATTTTAACTGCAGACGACATCACACAAGTTCGCACTTTGACTAGGCCAGACTAATTTGTAAAAATAGTTACTTTTAAATATATGTGCATACATATGTATGTACTATGTAAACAAACCTATTGTAAACAAGTGTAAAGGTTTATAATTGAAATAAATGTCAATATTTAAAAATGTAAAACTAACTTACCTTTAGCAGATCCAGTAGAAATGGAGACGCTGCACATAATACAATTTTATGCGCTGGAAAACTGCGCCCGCCAGCAGCCAAAGTGCAGTCCACCAAGTCATTGTGACAGCGCAAAAGTTGAATGGCCGTCACCAGTGACGAGCCATAGTCGCCCCACGTAAGGGAGTAAAGTGAGTTCATTGGCAATGCCATCATCGGGCCGACTTTTCAACAACGCCGTCAAGCGTCGTTGTTTCTGGTCACTTTTACAATAAATTATAAGGAAAAAATTAAAAAATTCCGAGTTTCTACCTCCGCTGGAAGCACTGTATATCCCAACGAAATCAGCAACTCAAATATTTATGGCCGCTTTATTACAAGTGTAAAACTGCAATTAGAAAAAAGAAAAAAATTAATTTGTTTACATGTATTTAAGTACATATTCAGAC
Organism: Rhagoletis pomonella; assembly: GCF_013731165.1. Lineage (NCBI taxonomy): Eukaryota > Metazoa > Arthropoda > Insecta > Diptera > Tephritidae > Rhagoletis > Rhagoletis pomonella. Next base: position 66,768,273 of record NW_023458559.1, on the reverse strand, counting down.
TATAAATTATTTAATGAACCATACACTAGTACCCCACCAAATTTTTGAAACCAACCACGACCAGTGTTGCTAAACCCCCACTGTTGCGCCTATCACTTGCCACCCATATAACCTGCATACATTTCTCTAACAATTTTCTCTACATTGCCACTGTGCTTGTGTTTAATTTTTTCTTTACCTTTTTGGTGCATTTTTATTGTACAAAACCTGAAAGCGCAAAGTGAAATTTCAAAAGGCCGATGCTGGCTCCAAAGCCCCCACGCCCCTACCGACTTCTCCCATTGCTTATCTTTGACGTAAGCAGCGAGCTGACGCCAGCCAACGCGAGTGCATCCACATGTCTCACTCGCTCTCATGCGCTCTACTTTACTCGCTGCTATCATGTAGGTAGGGGAAATGTTGGCTTGAATTACATACGGCTACGATGAAGTCGTCGCTGGCAACTCTCTCACACCCTCTCTGTCGCTCTTATTTAAAAGCAATTGCAAAACGATGAACAATTGAACGTCTGCTTTTAACTTGCTCTGGGCCCCACTCACTTTGCTGCAAAAAAAGATATTCTACTGCGCAGTGCTCACGTCGACGCAAGCAAAAAGCAACAACAATTTCAAAGTCTCTAGCTAAATTCATTCGCTCCAACCCATATGACAGAAAAAAACCAATTGCCTTGGGCAGAGTACAAAACACACACACAAACGTCGTTTGCCAACGTAATCAAGAGTGTACGCTCCCCTCCTCTGATTGTTGATTCAGCTGGATATGGGAGGTATGCGAGTTTGTGTGTGTACGCCCGAATACGCCAAACATATCGATATTTCGTTAAATGTATTTGCAAATTAAATTTACTATACATATGTGTCTATCTATCGCCTCAAAGTGCCTACTTAGCAATTATAATCCAAGTTTGATAATTTACATTTGAGAATTCGCTGAAATAATTATTCCTTATACTTTGCGTTGGCGCATGGCGTACGGAGGTTTGGAGCCAAAAGTACTTGCAATTGATGGCCCCAACAGGCACACGAGAAGGCAACCCACTAGTAAAAAAAAATGGTTTTCTTCGCCACTTCTGCGAATGCTTATACGTCTATAAGCTGTACAGTTTGCACTAGCGCCACGACACAAAATTTAAGTTTTTCCAATGCGAAGCAGCAAACTAAAGTGAAAATAAAAGCTTATAAAAATAAGTAGCATACATATGTATTAAATATAGCAAAGGATGCCGATTTCTCTACACCAGAAGCTAGTATTTTCAAGCTGAGGCCCCAATGACACCGATTGGCGTTTAGTAAAACATTTTTCCAGCCACATTTTCAACATCTCTAGGTTTTCTTTTAGAAAAACTTTACAGCATTGACTTTTGCCCCAATATTGCTAATTTTTATTTTATTTTTCCACTTTTTATTTGCACTCTCACACTCACTTTGTAAATAATAAACGCCAAACAAAAAACACTTGCGGATTATGTCTCTGTTTTTAAAGTTTCCCGCTTTACAAAATCTATGAAAGAATCTTCTGAATTTATTTTTGTTCTCAGAGTGGGCTCTAATATGGATGAAAATCTCACAGAGCAGCCAGCCAGCCAAAACTCTGCTTTTGCTGCTTCTGCTTTCACAATTTCTGTTGCTCACGACTACTCGCCAACGTAGAAAATTTCCAACTGAAAAATTTGAGTTCGATCGAATTTCGTTTGCTACACTCGCTCGCTTCTCGGCGCTCGCTCGAAGTACGCTCGGCGTGCATGACAAAGCCGCATCGAAGACAACGAACTTCCCCACCACCGACGTTGCGCCGTCTCACACTTGAGCTGTTGACGTTGGCAGCGTCGAGTAGAGCTACCCCGACTAAGTTATTTAAATGTCCAAAAAAAAAATTCTGAATACGTACAAACTTGTAACAGTAAATTTTTGTTCTAAAATTGCATGGTAATATGGTACTGACATGTAAAAATTGGCAGTTCTTAGTGAGAAAAATACAAAAATTTTGCTGTTCGCGTACACAAAAATCCAGCAAAGTAGGAGAAATTGAGAGACAAAAATTTTGATGAGAAGCTGCTTGTTTCCGTTGGAAAAATTTTTGCCAGCAGCAATTTACCAGTACGAAACACAGCTGATCAAAATCATCCGTTTGCAATTTATGAAAATTATGAGATTTATTTTGATGATTTTTAAGTTCAAAATAACTTATTAGAACTGGATATGCTTCGAAAGAAAGCAAATATTGATTTACTTACTTTTGCTTAGCGAATTTCTTTAGGCATATTTTTAATTTATATTATTTTCATGTTTTCTTATTTATGCTTTTGTATGTAAACGAATACGCGAATTATTTTAAGGTCAAATTTTTAATATCGCTTTTTGTACTTTATCTGCTATAACGTCCCCGTCTTGACCTTAAGTGACCAATTTGATGTTTTGATAGAGAACCAAACAAATTTCTAAGTCAAATAGGAAAAACTTACAAGTGCCATTTGAAGATGACAATAAATCTCAGTTGAATGTAGTATTAAGGAAAAAATAGTTTAAGAAAAGATTTGCACACATATAGATCTGCAGTCTTCGAAGACAATTAGAGAAGTGTGAATCTATTAGTAAAGCGTGAATATATTGCTATTGTCTTTGTACAATTGTCCTTTATAGACCCCAAGTTACAATTGATATTGAAATCTCTCATTTCAATAGTGATTCGTAAATTATTAAACGGCAACCCTACGACCAATTTACTATCGTGCTCGTTTAACAATACAAGTTTTTGTCTCTATACGGATGAAAATTTTGGTCGGTACGTTGCTGTGGCAGTGTGGATTTTTTTTGTGCATTGCTTGCGAGCATACGTTTTGTAAATAGAGCAAGATGGCCGCTCTTCTCAAAGTACAGTTTTCTACAATACCACGAGAGCGTTACCAGATAGATGCGTTGAAGAGAAGAAAAACCAATGTAATTATTCCAATTAGAATTGGATACATCATTGTCAAAGATTTAATGAATGAAAGTAAAATGAAATGAATGCAAATTTCTAATCTCACTTCCCCTCTTTGATTGTGGATTACTCTGCTCACAGCCTCTTCACATAAGCGTAAGAAGAGAAGACTCTTTGGAAATGTCTACAAATGTGTAAACTTTCCCTAAGACAGGATTTTCCGGTTCCGTTAGTGAGGGCTTTGCTGTAATTATTTTAAAAGGTATGCATCCGGAAGAAAGTATTGACAGAGAATTTGTTTTACAATGTATGCAACATACATAGTACATACGTACTTTATTTGAATTTTTTCGCACCTTAATATAGAAAGGCCCTATCTCACATCGTCGCTGAAATACAAAAGGCCGTAACTAAGTCAAAATCCGAAATTACCTTTTTGATGCATTTGATCGCATTATAAGTCCCCAAATCATTTTAAGCAATAAAATTTTGTAGTCAGTTATGGCTTTTTTGCATGTCAGCGACTATATGAGTAAGGGTATTTCTATATTAAGATAACGGTATGTAGCTTATACTACAAACAAAAAATAAAATGCCTAAACTCTGTGCAAAACCCAGGAAAATTCAATAAATTTGGCATAAGTTTGCAACTTTCTAATCAGATTTTTAGAAAACTTTTGAAAATGCAGTTTCGCACTGACTTTTAGTATAATAAAGTTTGAAGTTGCCAAAAAATCGCGTTGACCTTTGAAAAAATTTTTGCTGACAGTGTCACGCAATTCTTCCATACAAGGTACTATATATATACATACATATGTATGTTCGAAAATTTGTTTCTAATAAAATAATAATGCGCTCTTGGGATTCGGAGGAAACTATTTTCATTGAGAAGTAACTTATGATCCTTTTGCTCTCGAAGGTGTTTTCAACGATATCCAAATCCCTTTTTTGTTAGAGCTAAAGTCAGGTTTTTTTTCAAAATTGTGCTACTTTCTCAAACATTTTAATGGTTCTTTCCTTATAACTCAAATGTTGTCTTCTTGGCAAATGCGTTGCGTTATAAATGGGCATTACCTAAATGTTAGCTCCAAAACAGCGGTAAAGTCATATCATGCTCAAAAATGTCGACTATCGAATGAATGGCAGCACCAAAAGCCAACAGCTAGTTGCTAGTCCACCAAATCGAACAAGCAAGCACTAAAATATACGACGACTGGCTGCCGTACGATAACGTGCATTCATATGAATGTACATAGGTAAATATGTATGTACATATGTACATATCAGGGATGAAAAATGGAAATTTCAGATTGTACCTAATATCATAAAATAAATGTACCTAAATGAGACAGATTGTACCTAAAAAAAGTTACATCAATCATTTGTAGTTTTTTTTATAAATTGTATTTAAAACAGGATTACAAAAGATGGATTTACTTTAAACATGATTAGGTTTTTTTTAACTGGGCCTTTATCTATAGACTATAGTCTAATGGGAATCGTAGAAGCGTTGTTTTTGTCTACTGAAAAATATTAGCGAAAAAAGAACAAAAAACACACTTTAAAAACATACACTTTAAAACACATTTCTTTATCCAGCATTTTATAAAACAACAGGAAAAGTCTGCTAATTTATCCGATTCCTTTTAATAGGTGCAGCAAGTCTAGAGAAAATAATCAAATTGCCGTAAGTAACTTCGAAAGCATTTTAAATATATGTATGTATGTATTTTCAGAAATCAAAAAGCGAATATGGGTCAAATAGCTATAGTTCTCATCTAAAGAAAATATGAAATTTGAAGACATCCTAGACACTGGACCGTATGGGCAAATAAAGGCTGGGCTCGAATCGCCACATACGATATCGTACTACTCGTCACTTAAAACACTTTTTTTTGATTATGACATACGTGAACGTACTCTTTGTCCCATTCAGCTTATACTGCCTGACGTATCACGTAATTTTCTTTCGTATCGTTTTCGATTCGTGAACGGATGTTACGATTCGAGCCCTGGTTTTCATTATGTCATATTTTGACAACAAAATTTGTCGACATATTTTGACACACCTTTCTTTCCTTTATAACTACCTTTATCGATGATATTATGGGCCAAAAACTTACCAATAGCCGCTTTAGCAGCGCATGTACACGCCTGAAAGCCTATTATGATCTAAATCAATCAAAAGACCATTTTTAGACCCATTTGACAATTGGTTTTCACTCATTTGACCGTAAATTCCATTGAATTAATAGAAAAAAAACAGCGGTCGTCCCTCGGCAGGCAATGGTAAACCTACGAGTGTATTTCTGCCATGAAAAACAGCTTCTCATAAAAATACAATCGCCGTTCGTAGTCGGCGTAAAACTGTAGGTCCCTCCGCTTTGTGTGACAACATCAAGGCGCACGCCACAAATCGGAGGAGAGGCTCGGCCAAACACTAACATATGTGTAAGCGCCAATCTATTATTATTATTATTATTAAGTAAAGTGTTAATTTTTCGTAGTGGCTGCTCTAAATGCAATGTAAAATGTTTAAGATAATACATAATATAACTTTTTTAATTTCTTCCTATTGACCACTTTTCTTTATAATTGTTTATTCTTCAAAATGAAAGCGAAGTATTTCCCGTGCCTATAAGTAAATATATTAGCACGGTAAAGGAAAAAAAAACTAAAAATGCATCTGATCAAAAGATGATTGTACCTAAAATCTAGTGGCTGTACCTAATGTAGCTTTAAGTCATCAAACGTCGGAGAAAGGTACAGCTGTACCTACTTTTTCATCCCTGGTACATATGAACAACTTTATGTAGAAATCCGGTGACTGCCGTCCACCATCACCAAATGCCAGCACTACTAAAGCTAATCCCAGCCAGCAACAACGTGAAGAGGGAAAAATATCAGCAAAAACCTTAACAAGTTGAGGTCTGCTCCAACGAGCTCACCGATTTCTTTTCGCAACTAGCAAAACACGTACGCAGAAATCGAATGTTTTGTCTCATTCTCATGCGCGCTCGTGTGCCTCAAAACGATGGGCGGTAAGGTGGAGCTATGGAGGGAAAAAGCTAACATACAAGCGTCTATGTGGGTACACATTGAATTTATTTTAGATAGAAGTCATGTAGTTGTTGCGAGTGGCGAGTTTAGCTAAAATATGGCCTCGAGCGTATAAATGAGTGGATGTTTGTACATACATATGAATGAATGTGTGCCAATGTGTTGGGGAGTGCCGACGTTGGAGACGATACATATCTATAAAAGTTGTTGGTTTTCAACATACAAAGAGCTAATGGGCGAGTGGCCAGACGAGCGTACGGACGGTCATAAAAAAGTATACATATATACATACAAACATATGTATGTTTGAATGTTGTACAAATAAATGATATTCACACGTATATACATATGTACGTATGTATGTATATTAAAATCTGTCTTGTATACTAGAAAAGTTTCAGGTACAAGCAAAAATTGCCAACAATACGAATGCGAGACATCAACAGCCATATTCAGACTTAAAATACATAATGCAAAATATAAGGTTTTTAGAAAAACAATTGCATAAATAATAGAAAACTTTGCTTTTCAGACGCATTTAGCACACACTTGTGTATGTACAAACGTACAAACAAATGCACTACGTATGTTTGTACATAACTACAATATTTCAAAAATAAAATTCACTTTGTGACTTCCAAGGCATTGACGCTGACTGACATGAATGCACCAAGCCGATCCACTGGAGCATATTAATTGTTGCGGTTTTGCGGGGGTGTGCCAGTGATTCAAAATAGCCTTAAAATATACAGCATATTGAGTACAGTCACGAAAAACGCCGTACACAATTGCCAGTTGCAGCTAATTACAAAGGTTTGCACTTTTTCTTCCGAAAAGCTAAGTATTTCACAATATTTGCGCGTTTAATAAGCAATTTGTTGCGCCTATTTTTTTCGTATCGCTGCTTACAAGCACCTATTTCCCGCCTTAATCTCCATCAAGCCGCCGTGTCCATAGCAATGCTTCATAGGTATCAGCGGTGCCGTGCGCTTTGAACTACCACTACTTTGGCACTCAGAAGCCAGAAAATTTCACGGTCCTCTACCGAAAGTGTTTTATATTAAATGGACGAAAACAACGGGCGACGACTCGCACTTGTTATTACGGGAGCGCCATTGGTAAGGAGCGGCAGTCTGTCAGTGACAGAGAGTTGCGCTGGCGACCAACACAGAATAATAGAGACAGGCAACCAAAGCCAGCGAGCCAGACAGCAAGCCAGCCATCTCCAATGGCTGCGAGTCAATTTAGTCAATCTAAAAGACTAAAAAAAAACCAAAAAATCCTATTGTCAATGCTGCGTCGTTCTCAAACTTATCTCTAGAGTGCTCCAGCGACAGAGAAGGCTGTTCGAATGCATGCAGGCATGCTTCTCCTGCGGCCTCTTGACATCTCAATCGAGAAAGTACTCCCATTTAAAAAGGTGTTTATTCCAATATGATAAAGAAGCGAGCGGCGATGTAAGGGAAAATTCGGTTTCTTGTTTTTTTTTGGTTAGTCAAAATCAAAACAGAGAATCCCACACTTGGTTTGTGAGTAATAACATACGTTTGCTATAATAAGTATATGTACTCATGCGGTCTACTATGATTGAACTACAAAAAAAAAAATATTTATGTGCATGCGTATGTGCATACAGATGTATGTATTCTCAGTAAAATGCAATGCAATTTCATCTATGTATGTACGTGTGTTTCAGTCTAAGCGCATTGGGAATGCAAGGCGCAACGTGCACAGTGAGTCCTCTCAAGGTCGTAAGTGAACTATTTATTAACGGTTATACCGGTATTTTCGCACGCTTTGTGTTTCAGTAAATTTTTAGCAATTATTGCCGGCGTCGAAACCAAGGCAGGTTTATATTCGATATCTGTGTTTTGAGCTAGAAGAAATAGTACAAATAAAATTTTTTAGCTTCCATATTTCTGTAAATTTTTAAGCTTTAGGAAAAAGGGTTCGAATGAACGAACTGAAACGTAATGGAAAAAATTCGAAAACCTAACCTGAAAAAAAAAAAAATATTTGGCGCTGACATTTTTTGCCCGAGCTTCTCCTCCATTTTGAGGCAAATAGTATCAAATTTTTCCAGCGATCAAGATCGAACCTGGTCCCAATGAGGGGTAGCATACACCTCTACGTAACCATTATGTTACTGTGGCCCAGTAAAAAAACTGCAACACTTGTGTTGACTTGGCTATAATTTCTGCCAAGCCAGAGAATTAAAAGTAAATGCGCTGTTTGCCTGTGGATTAGGTGTAGGTGCCGAGATATTACTCTTTAATTTGTGAAAAGTTTCAAGTTTGTAATCTGTTAATATGAGGCAGTCTTATCGATTTTCTATCAGGAAAAGTCGCAATATTTGTGACACCCACATATAATTACCCAGTGGGAAAAGTAGTAATGCATTCCATGCGTGATAAATAATAAAATGTATTTCTTATTAATTTTACATCCAATTACTCTTTAATATATAATCAGCTTTCTAATGTATTCAAAAAGTCCCAAAAATTTAATATTAAATCACATTCATTTCTCGATACTAGGTAATGCAAAATTAAATGCCCCACTTTTCTTAGGACATCACCCTGGGGAAAAAAAAGCATTTTCGAATGTGAAAAGGGTTGTTTTACTGATTATTTTTTCGATTCCTATACATTTCATTTTCCCACTGGGTATAGTTATATATTTATAAAAATATAGTATATTCTTTAACAAAATCCATATAAATCCAAGTTTAAAACTTTGTGCAACATTTAAAGAAAAAAATCAACAAACTTTTGTAAAAATTTCGAGATTTTGAGTTCGATTTTGCGCACGCCCCGACGGCAGACGGCGGCAGTACCAGACACCAGCATAGAAATATCCATAAGGCCACTTGGGTATCCCCTGAGCAAAGAACGAAGAACTAAATAGATCACGTTGTGGTAGAAGGAAGATATGCTTCGAGAGTTCTTGATGTGTGTTCTATCCGAGGAGCCAACATCGACTCGGATCACTACCTTGTTGTAGCCAAGGTCCGCATGCCAACGCGGCGAAAGTTCGACGTCGAGAAGCTGTGTTCACAACAGACAGCCTAGAAATTTCGCAATCGACTCTCAATCCTGCTTAAACAAGAAATTCCAACGATCGGATATAAATGAGCAATGGGAATGCATCTCCCAATCACTTCGTGCCGCTCCGGAAGAAATGGTGGGATACTAGCGCCCACGCAGGAATAACTGGTATGACTGACCTGACGGCTGCTGCAGAGAAATACGCGGCACACAAAGCCACCCTGCAGCCAATAGCTACACGAGCGACAGTGGAACGATACCGGGAGATGAGGAGGGAAGAGATACGTCTATTCAAAGGAAAGAAACGAGAGGCAGCAAAACGTGAATGCGAAGAGCTTGAGATGCTGGCAGATAGGAATGCGGCTCGAAAATTCTATCAGAAAATAAGGCAGCAATGTAATGGTATCAAGACCGCGGCTGGTTCATGCAGAGATGAAGATGGAAATTTGGTAACAGATGTCCAGAATACACTTGGGATATGGAGGTAACACTTCTCAACGCTTCTGATGGTAATACAGGTGGCGCGTTTGAAGAAGAAGCTCACGTTCCTCCACTTGACCAAGACGAGGTGAAAACAGCAATATGGCGGCCTAAAAACAACAAAGCCCCCGGAGCCGACGGTATTCCGGCTGAGCAGTTCAAAGCCGGCGGCGAAGAGCGGGTCGGTCGCATGTACTAGCTATTAAGCAGAATTTGGTCTGATGCATGCATGCCGGAAGATTGGACTCTAAGCGTACTTTGCCCAATCCATAGGAAGGGAGATCCCGCCGTTTGCGCCAATTATCGCGGAATAAGGCTTCTTAATATTGCATACAAGGGCCTGTCGACTGTACTGTGTGAAAGACTGAAGCCCTTTACGAACCAACTGATTGGGCCTTATGGCTTCAGACCTGGTTAGTCAACCATTGACCAGATTCAAGAAAAAAAAAACACTCGATAATCAAATCGACACACACCACCTTTTTGTTGATTTTAAAGCTGCTTTCGATAGCACGAAGGGAATCTGCCTTGCCATGTCTAAATTTGGAGTCCCCGCAAAACTAATACGGCTATGTAGAGTTACGTTGAGCACAACTTACAGCTCCCTCAAAATTGGGAAGGACCTCTCCGCGTGGTTTGAGACCAAACGAGGTTTTAGACAAGGAAAGCGTTATAAGAGCTGCCAATCTGAATCGCAGCGGCACCATATACAGCAAAAGCACGATTCTACTGGCGTATTGAAAAGCAGAGCCCTCTCTCGACGAACTAAAAATCCTGCTCTACAAATCACTAATCATGCCCGTCCTTTTGTATGGCGCAGAAACATGGACGAGGTGTAACAAAGGTGAAAAGGCTTTGGAGGCTTTCGAGAGAACTATTCTTCGCAAGATCTATGGCCCTGTTAGCGTGGGCGACGAGTACCGAAAAAGATGGAATAAAGAACTGTACGAGCTTTTTAACGACATGGCCATAGTTTAACGCATACAAATACAACAATTACGCTGGCTTGGACATGTTGTACGCATGGATGACGACGGTCCGATGAAAATACCCTTCGACTCCGCACCCATGAGTGGACAAGGAAACAAGGGCGCCCACGAACACAATAGAAGGACCAAGTGCAGAAGGGCCTGTCCGCACTTGGGATGAACAACTGGCGCAAATCTGCAAATGAGAGAGGCAACTGGCGAAGATTTTTGTTGTCAGCCCAAACCGACAAACGGTTGTAGTGCCCAATAAGAAGAAGAAGAAGAAGATATCAATTAAAGTTCCGGTCGCCAATTAAAATGAATCAAGCACTTGGGAACTCGCTTTTTCATCTGCCTGGCAGGGAAACTGTCGGACCTTCTCACCTGACCTGATTTCACATAAACTATAATAACACGTTAGAATAACCCTAGTTAGAGGTATGAGCTGAAACCTAGTAGAAGTCTTAATACACGTCTTCCTTACTTAAACTAAATTGGCAAGCGCTAGAAATTTTGTCTCGCAAATGATGCAAAAACCGCACAGGTTTTTTGAATTTTCAAGACGTCTCAAACATCCAATGTCTCTGAAGAAATGATGACTTCAAAAAAAGGCGCGATTTTGCTTAAATTTACCGCTATAGATTTGGTTTTCAAAACACTGTTGGTTTGTTGATTTTTGCGCCAAATCTCACTACCGCTTATCTTGTAGATAGGTATGTATGACGTGCGTATATATTATGTATCTGAGTAGATACAACTGCATACTACATACTATGTGTATATCTACCGCTCTACTATGCTCTGTGTTCTCTACCCTAATAAAATGAATGCTGAAGAAATTCTTTGCGAACCAAAGCAACAGCAACAATATACCCTAAATACGATGAGAACAAGCATCAAAAACCACTTTTAGTACGCTGAACCCAAATAAGAACAGTCGACAGTAGAGTCATTTCAGCAAATAAGCTGCCTGCCTTGGAGAACGTGACGAGTAAAAGACGTTGAAACAGTAATAAGGAAGTTGAAGAGCAAACAATAAACGAATGAAACTTCGAAACTTACCCTCAAGTAGGAAATACAGTATGTACATAACTGTGGCCATAAGCAATAACCGCCTAAGGCGAATAACCTGAATTCGAGAAAAAACGTTTTAAACATTTGGATTGTAATGTTATCCTTATGGCGAAACCAAAGTATGTTCGTCTATAACTTTTTAGATGGCCGAGCTGGCGATACACATGTAATAGTAGTTGCAGAATACGATAGCATATATATCTCAATTCTTTCTTAAGTCGACTTAGGCGGTTATTGCTTATGGCTACAGATATTTGCAAATGCTGGTATTTAGGTAGGTAAATTTGAAGCCTGAAGTCATACAGGTAGTCATTTTATTACACTCTATCCGCTCCATGTTGCTTAGAATGTTGTTTTCTGCACGTAGGTACGAGTATCTGGCCGTGAAATCTGCAACGCACTCGATACACTACGTAAAACTCGAGTAAAAGCGGTTGGAAATTAAAATCAGCTACAACACATCTCAACATGTACATACATATATACAGTGGCGAGAATGTAAATAGGGAAAGCAGATTTCAGGCCTATCGCTGATTCCGAACGAATCCCGTCGGGAATAAATCTCCAGTCACGGATTCGGGAAAAATCCTATCGGCAATTCCGACGTTTTTCGCAGTTAGTGCTGCCAGCTACGTACATATGTAAACTAAGTTCGAATCAGTTCTACCAAATTTTTAAATGAAACTCAGCATGAGTTGTTGTAATAACATGCAGATATTAGATTAATAACACAGGCCGACAAAATTTTTACTCAGAAACCAGACTATACTTTTCCGAAGGTTTTCGGTGCGCTGAATTCAAATCTGGCCACAGCCAAGCCAGAGTAATTTTTCTCAAAAAAATACAAAAAAGGTGTTAAAGTACAAGTCTTTCTCTTTGAAATGGCGTTGAGTTTGCTTAAATATCTTTTTGCTTCGCAGAGATATTACAATTTTAAGTTTACGGATTTTCCAGAACAAGAAGTGCTGCGGATAGTACACATGGCCGCTATGTTACTTACATGATTTTCAAGATATAGAAAAATTGGAAAATCCGTAAACTTAAAATTGTAATATCTCAGCGAAGCAAAAAGATATTTGAGCAAACTCAGAGCCATTTCAAAGAGAAAGACTTGTACTTTAACACCTTTTTTGTATTTTTTTTTTTTCAGAAAAATTACTCTGGCTTGCATATTTACACAACTTCAAAAATGGGCAAAAACGGCATTTTTTGCACTTATAGGTTAGAATATCTCAAAATCCTGATGTGATAGAGCAATTCTGTGTCCAGATTTGAATTTAGCGCACCGAAAACCTTCGGAAAAGTATAGTCTGGTTTCTGGGTAAGGAGATCGGTCTTATTTTGTCGGCCTGTGTAATTTATTTTTTAGTTTTATAAAAAACTTTGGGTTAAATAAGGATGCGTTCAAATACGTATTGTATGTGGTACAAGATGTTTTAGAACCGAGCCATAAAACAGGCGTAACAACACTAGGCCATGTAGAGGGTACTCTGCGATTTCTGGCAGAGGGTGGATACCAGCATGATGTCGGAAAGGATCAAGATGTAGGAATGGTGCAATCAACAGTGGTCACGATGTTGAAAAGATGTTTGGTTGTAATGGAGGAGAAGTTGTGTCCGGAATGGATTTTATTGCAAATGAGTAACGAAGAAAAAAGGCAAGCTAGAAAATATTTATTTCCAAGAACGCGATTTCCTGGCGTTATTATGTGCGTCGATGGCACATATATTAAAAAGACAGCTATAATAAACAGCAACTTCCTCCCAAAACTCTGCACATTCTTTAAACCCCTGTGCTTTGTCTGCCCGGTCCATGATCAGGCTCAGAAATTCTTCTTGCATTTTTTCCCCAAGTCAGTGTAGAATATCTTGTTTGGTTTTTTGTTTGTTTCTATGTTTTAATTAGTTTTATTAGTTATTTTCCAGCCAAACAAAAACGTTCGTATAATTTTTCACGCGAAACTGTCAAAATTCCATTTCACTCGGAATGTTTCTCGGAAATCTAGTTAAAAAGTTCAAAATTTTTATGAAACTTTGCCGAATTTTGCTAATTTTTTTACAAAATTTTAAATTACATGGTTTTTGTTATTTGTTTTTTTTTTGTTATTTTTGGCTTTATAACAATTATATTCAACAATTTCATTGTGCTTGAGGCCGTTTTTATGAAAAACTACAATGATTTACATATAGGTAGAAGTTATAGCTGCTATTTCGGAGATCCCACAATCAGATTTTTTTGATAAATAACCGAAAGCGAAATGGCCAAACAATGCCAAAATGTTTCTGCCCTTTTATATTTTCGCCACTGTATGTATGTATGTATGCACATTAGGGTGCTTTTTCTTGCGAATATGGTTGTTTTCACTCCTACCTCGAAATTTTGTGGAAAATAGCGAAAAAAAGCTCCCTGAAAATTGAACCCTTGATATTAACATTAAGTACTCGCCCAAGGCGTGCAAAGATTTCCCATATAAAATACACGTAAACTTTGATTTTTTTTCTTCAAAAGTCTACAGCTCAGATGTAGTTTATGGTATATCTTGGTCAATGATGGGTTTTCTTCGAAATTGAATGCTCTACAAAAGTGCTCATTGCGGTGTAATCCTAACTCCCCAGCGAGGTAGTACGAGTCGCTAAACCCAATTTTTTCAAGAAATTATCGTTTTTTGGCGCTATCTCGAAAATAGCAAGAGCTACAAAAAAAAATAGCAAAAACAAACAAACAACAGACAAACTTCTAGGACATTCAATTTCCTACAAAAAAGTTCTGCAACACCAAATGGCTAATATCTACATTTCTTGAGATGTTGGACTTTGAAGTTGATCAACAATTTCTACAATTTAGCTTAATAGTCCATGAAAATTCCACACTACCTCAACTTCAAAAGCCCAATATCTCAAGAAATATCGATGTTAGCGATTTGGTGTTTTGAAACTTTTTTTGTAGGAAATTTTATTTCCTACAAATTTGGTATTTTAATTTTTTCTGTAGCTCTTGTTATTTTCGAGATAGGGCAAAAAACTTAGAATTTCACGAAAAAATTGGGTTTAGTGGCCCGTACTACATCGCTGGTTGGAGTTAGGATTACACCGCTGAACGCTTTTGTAGAGCATTCAATTCGGAAGAAAACCCATCATTGACCAAGATATACCATAAAATACCTCTGAGCTGTAGACTTTTGAAGAAAAAAACTCAAAGTTTACGTGTATTTTATATGGGAAATCTTTGCACGCCTTGGGCGAGTACTTAATGTTAATATTAAGGGTTCAAATTTCCAGGGAGCTTTTTTTTCGCTGTTTTCCACAAAATTTCGAGGTAGGAGTTAAAAAAAACAATAGTCGCAAAAAAATCACCCTAATGTACATGTATACCTGCGCAATATTTACTTCCATACGTACATATCCATATACATCCATATGTGAATGAGAAAATGGAAATATCAAAGTTACGGTATTATATGAGTAAAAACGAGTATGTATTTAGTCAAAAAGTGGAAAATTTTCAGTCACTTCCACGGTTTCATTCGAAGCGGTAGTCATGCGATGGTACTAAAGAAATTCAAAAATTAAGTTCTGAACCAGTGATCGGACTTCTACCACATTGTGGTAGATCTGCCACTTTTTTGAACATCTACCACTCAAGGTCAGAAATCTACCACATATTCGCGTTTTTGCTCGACATAATTTTCTTAATTTTAAGAGCAAAAATTGTCCAACACTAAACACTATATCGACCCCTTTGCGCAAAATTATAATATGTTACATTTTTTACGAAATTTACTTTTTGATGCAACTTTGTAATACAACCCATAACGCATCACCTGTTCAAATATTACGGCTTAAATGCCAATAGCTACCCCAAAAATTTACTGCAAATTTAATCATATGTGACAATGACTTTTTTCTTGTGGGCGAAATTATCTTATGTGCTAAGAAATTAGAATGTAGAGTCCTTTCTACAACAAATCTTGCGTTTAGTTATATTCTCTTTCAATTATCTCAGCAAATCTAAACTTTGGTATTGACGGTGCTAGCCAAAGCAGAGAAAAATACAAAAAATACTTTCCTGTAAAATTTGGATTTTATAACATACGATAATTTTGCGCAAAGGGGTCGGTATGGTAACAAGAATGATATAATACAAGATTCCGCATTCCCGGCGGCGATCAAATTGGATAAAATAAACAGTAAAATAGTAAATTTTCTCAATAACCAATTTTTCGACAGGAAACGAGCTTTTATTGTGTTAAATTGCAAAATATTTTTGTGAAAGTATTAGCACATTTAAGTGTATCTAAAGTTTCTGAGGCGTTGTTTACTTTTACTTGAGAATTGTCAAAATCGGTAAATCCTAAGTAGCGGTTTCTGGAACGTGCCACATTTGTTCGCCACATCGTGATAAAAAGAAAAGCTGGCAGCACTCCGCAAGGCTGCAGAAATCTTTCAAAATATGTTCGAAAAATATCTTGATATGGAAAAAACTGCTTTACACTGTCAAGGAAAAAAGTGCCAAAACTCAATGTAATTTTTAGCAACTTCAATCTTGCACTTTATTATAATAAAATAAAATTGTTTTAGATTTTGATTAAAAAGTTTGTAATTTAGGTGAAACCTTGCAGAAGTTTTTTAATTTTTGTACAAAGTTTCATCTAAAACCTGAGATCTACCACTTTTTTTTAAATCTACCACATTTTTTCCAGATTCTACCACACAGAATTTTTTAAGTCCGATCACTGTTCTGGACGCATTGAAAACAACGAGCTTCCAATTTGTTATCTTCATTATCTAAACGCTTTCTCGAAGGCGACATATTTTTTTTTTTTTTTGAAGGCCACTGCGACATCATGAATTTGTATGAGTTTGACATAAAAGATCTAATCTGGCTACAACCAAAGTCGTCGCCTAACATTGTCGCCGCCAAAATAATCCCTGCAGTGAAAAGCCAAACCAGTCAGTAAAAATACCAGTTCATTAACTAGATTGTGCTACAGCGATGGCCTATCAGTTCGACAATTTCGAAGAACTAAAGCGTTCAGCGGTATCTGCCTTTGAATTGCCAAAACCGAACATAACACACAATTAATTGCTTTTCTTACAAATGTCGGCTGTGGCGTCGCGTGAAGACTGACGGGTCTGGTGCTGAGATCGAAGGTTCGAATCCGCTTGGAGGTGGTTACGATTTTTATTTTTAAATTAATTCAGTGTAAGTCAATACAATTATTTCAATTTAAATATAAATAATAAATTTGAAAATCTAATTTCATTGCAGAAAAACATGCTTATGGGAAGAAATACTTGTGGCATAAAACAAGAAACCAAAAAAAAAATCTTTTTTGTTCATTAAATTTAAAACTTAAACTAAAAACCCTAAATAAAACAAGTAAATTACAAAAATAAATAAAATAAAAATTCCCTGCGCCAGGGATTGGACCGCGGACCTCAGTAATACCACGCCAATGCTTTCTCTGTCGGTCATTTCCACTGTGCAGCGCCTCGAGCGAAATGGCATACTTATGCATTTCACGGCGGATGAATTGGCACACGATCTCGTCAACTGGTATGATGCTACTAGTATTTCTTCTGGTAGATGCTGCTGCATAGCCTGACAATTTACATCTCGTAGATGTTATATAGATAGATATAACGAAGAAATTTGAGGTATGAAAACCCTCGGAATATATGGACGGTTAAAGTACCGTAAGCAAAAGCTTTTATATAACGAAGTGTAAACTCAAAAGCCTCCCCATACCACAGTCTGTATATGTCGAGGGTTAGAGACCCGTCATAAAAAAGAAACCTATACTTTTAACGAATTTTTTACATCTAAATACAACTAAACTATAGTTATAACGAAGCAATTTTCAAAGCCCTTCAACCTGGTGATATACCGAGGTTTTACTGTACATACATACATACATATGTATGTGTTTAATGATAATGATAAAACTAAATATGACAATATGACGAGCTTAGGAATGAGAGTCAGGCAAAAAGTTAACTGCAACAATTACTAATTGTTATCGTTATCGTTATCGTCATCGATATCAATATAGTTTTGATTTAAATAATCATAAGAAAAGTTATCAAATTCATCAAGCGTTCTAGAATTCGATATTATTCCAGTTATCAATACCCTTGCCAGTGTTCTTATCGATCGTTTAATTTAGATATTGCAATCGTTGTCGATTTTGTTATCGTTATCGATATCGATATAGTTTTGCTTTATCGATTGCTATCATTAGAGCCATCGTTGGTCGGGTAAAACCTTTTGGAATCTATATCATATTCTTTAAGATGTTTCGATTACTCGTTTAGAATCAAATGAAACCTGTTTTCTCCACAATACAATTTATACTGATGAATCGAGTTTCATTCGATCATAGATGCCGTGATTTAGGACCTGAACTCATAGCATATCAAATATGTAGTTATGTACATAAGTGACGAAAAAAAACGAAGTGATCGGAGTTTTTTCAAAACCAAACAAAGGATAGTCCCACGTTAATTAAACTTTTTGACAATCTGAATCAGGACTTTCACGAAGGTAAAGTAAGAGGACCGATATACAGACGCTCTGCCCTGAAAATATTTAACTCGAAACCCGCTGATGGTAGCAGAGGAAGAGGGAGGCCTCCTCTGCGATAGAAAGACCAAGTGGATAAGGACTTGGCTTCACTTAGCATTTCCGACTAACGTCAGTTGGCGCAGAAGAGAGACGACTGGCCTGCTTTGTTAGACTCGACCCAAATCGCTTAGGCGGTTACAGCGCCAAACAAGAAGAAGAAGAGGACCGATACTTCGATTTTATATTTTCTCCTTAGAGGGGTTAATCTCAGAAAATTCATTCAGCCTTATCATGAGTTTCATTTTCCCCGAACAGGTTCATTTGTCACTTTTGATTTCCATGTATTTACTATGGGTGGAATACAAATTTTCGGGTGAATTTTTTTCGGGCGAAGCTCAGGTTAAGGCAGATTGTCTTCTGTCGGTTTCTTATCCGTTTACATTAGCGGACTGAAATAAGAAAAATATGGCTGACTTCCAAAACGTCAATTGCTTTGCATACGTACAAAGTATAATGTCCCATAACGCTGAGCTACAAAATGTTGACAATGTATACTTTTCCAAAACGCATTCGAAAAGTTATCGAAACGCATCGCTAGAGCAATCAGCGCATCAGAAACAAAGTTGATGCTGCGTTTGTTTTTGGTTACCATTGGTGTTTTAAAAATGGAAAATTCAGAAAAATTGTTCATTGCTAAATTGAATATTTAAAATATGCAATCTATAATGTTGCAATGTGTCGCAAATCTGCATTTACAAACAGTTTGAATACCGCAGTATAACAGTTTCCAAACATTGTATTGATACGTTTTGGAAGTCAGCCCATCTTTCACAAACATTTTGACACATTCATAAACGTTAAGAGAGTTTCGAAGTTTTGGGGTAAGTTTACAAAAAATCTGCAACGTTCTCATGCACATAATAATAATAATAAATAATAATAGATTGGCGCTTACACATATGTTAGTGTTTGGCCGAGCTTCTCATGCACATAGCCTACAGAAAAATACAACTCTGCCTCTCACGAATGGTTGCACAAAACAGAAAACAAAAGGGAGCTGTCAAATTTTTTGTTGTCATCAACTGACACACCGAAACGAATGCAATGCAAAATATGAAAACAAAAAATACGAAGTTCTTTCTAAAAGAGTGCATAGCAAAAGGGCAAATGCGGATGGCTTTAATTGAAATAAATTAATTATTAATTAATTTAAATTAAAAGAGATGTAAAAAAGTGGTGAAAAAGTGTGTAAAAGCAAACTCTGTGCACTTAAAGAGCAAAGTGCACAAAGTGTGTGCGAAGAAAGCAGAGTCTACTTCAGATTTTTACTAGAAAGAAATGAACTAGTTAATTAAGCAGATACACAATTAAGTGTTAGGATATGTGTATTGAAAGAAAATGTGAGCATAATAAAGTTATAGAAAATATTTATTATATATTTGCGCTACAAAACACTGTGTTATGTAAAAATTGGCAGAGATTTAATATATGGAAATACAACAGTGTTATTGATTTTTCGCTAGCAAAAATGCTGGAAAAAAATCTCGGTGCAGTACAAGCATAAGTATGTATGATTCTATGTGTGTATGTATGTATTTACGTAAGTCTTTCTTATAAAAGTGCCTAAACCAAACAAAAAATGCCGCTGTATTACACAAGCTATTTTTAGTGACAATCGCAACTCACGGCTAATTGCCCTAGAAAATCAGCGTTAACCAGCTATCAAAGTCGTTTAGGACTCAAGTTAACACAAATATGTACGCAAATAAACACACACTCACAAACACCCACCCGTGCGGATATGCTGCCATGCAGGCGGTGATAAACAAAAGGTACGAGTACAACGCAGCCATGCGAACACACCTTTTTTATGCGCGCGGCCGGCCATTCATCAATTTTGCCATCTTCGTATGTACTTACATACGTATGTATGTGTTGTGTGTGCAGTTATTTTTGTTCGTGTATGTGATTTTGTGCCAGCCGTGAACTTGTGCAGTATTCTTCGGCGCTTTTAGCTTTAGTCTTTTCCGCTTCCGTTCACTGCCATTAACCGCCATGCAAATACATACATATGTGTGTATGTATGTATGTACATTTGTGTGTTTGTTTCTTTGCAGTTCCTTCCTGCAAAATGGGGTCAATCATTAGTTTGATGTTACTTTTTAGTACTGTATCACAATATACATTTGGGGTATTCACACCGGTATCGTAAGTGTCGTATTGTTGTATGTCGTAAACTTTAAACGTCTAAAAAATGTGTTAAAGGGATTCGCAAAGTACTATCAAAGTCATATTATGCAATTTTGCAGTGTTATAAAATAGTTGGTTGTCGTTTCAAGTTCTCTAAACATTTATTTGAGCTTTTAAAGTTTACGACATACAACAATACGACACTTACGACACCGTTGTGAATCCCGCAATTATATCGAGACGTAACCGCCAAAAATATGTATGTACATATGTATGTACAAAAGTGACATTTTTTCAAAATTTTCTTTTTGATGCACCAATGTTTTTAGAGCATCTAGATGCATTTCTACATCAAAATTCAAATTTTGAAAAAATGTTCAAATTTTGAAAAAATGTTCAAATTTTGAAAAATGTTTGCGGAAAAACGACAATTAAAATATTTCAAAATATGTAAATCGTTAAAAAGCGTAACATACCTAGTTGTCTGCAGCTTTATACAAATGCGCATATTTAATTCGAGCTCATTCTTAAATGTCTGGGCCCATTAAAGAGCGGAAATGACAAACTTCCATTCATTCTGCCCATACCATGCCCTTCGCAATTAACACATCCTTTCCTTAGCTTTTTTCCTTGACTTTTATGGGCATTGAAAATATGATGTGTGACTTTTTAGCCGTTATTATGCTACTCAACATTAAGGGCCAACAAAGCGTGCCTACCAACGATTATTCACACAATCTGCTATTATTCATTCCTTATGCCATTCACATCTATTTTCCGCATTTTTTTTTCAGAAATCTCCCCTCTCTCTTCGCTGATTTCTATTTCGTATTTGCTTACATACTTTCATATATGGTCAACGTAACCCAGTTACATGTAAACAGGTTTGCTTTTTATACACCAGTGCACTTGTGCACAAGGGTATTATAATTTTGTTCACATAACGGTTGTTTGTAACAGCCAAAACGAATCGAGATAGATATAGACAAATGTATACATAATTGATCAGAATGAGAAGAGAAGTCGATTAAGCAATGTCTGTCTGTTCGTCCGTCCGTCTGTCCGTGTACACGATAACTCAAGCAATAATTGAGATATCTCAACGAAATTTATCCAAGGTAGGTTGCTATTGAAAATGGCCGAAATCGGACTGCAACCACGCCCCCTTCTCATATGACGGTATTTTCGAAAAATGCAAAAACTATGATATTATTGGATCCAAATTGTTGAAAATTAGTATGTGGAGTAGAATTTCGGTGCAAAATCAAACTCGACACGAGCCTTGCTAAGGATCCATCTAAGAAATTGGTTGAAAATCTTTGAAATCGGGCAATAGCCACGCCCACCTCCCATATAACGTGTAATTTAAAGAAACACGGAAACTGCGATAAATCAGTGACTACTGAAGCTAATTGACTTAAAATCGATTATTGCAATGACCACTGAGCAAAAAATTAGATTATTATAAATTTTTTGATTTATCAATTTCTACCAACCACGGTTTAATAACCTTGGTACGTAAAATTAATTCGTTGAAAATTATTCAAATCGGACTAAAATTGCACCGGCTTCCCGTATAACGGTAATTTTCGGATATAGGAGAACTCCGATATTTCAATAACTGAGGACGTTAATTTACTCCAAATTAATACTTACAACAATCTCTCAGCAATAAATAAGACTGGTATAGACTTTTCGGTAGCTTAGACGAAGTTGGAACGACGAGGGTTGATACCTGCGCCGGGTATATAAAATTCGGTTTAGCCCGAACTTATATTTCTTTACTTGTTTGAGTTAAGTTTTGAAAAAGTTTTTAATACAAAGGAGATGTTTTAAAAGGCAGCTCTCGATTTGGTCTAAGCTATAAATATCGAAACTGAAAACCAAATATCAAAAACTACAAATGAATACGACAAAAGTTAAAAAATGGTTTCAAAGAAATGTAAAAAATTAGGAATTTTCCAAAAAATAATTGCTCGCCCTGATGAGTTCGTTTTTTATTATGTATGTGCATGCAAAACACTTTGAGTGCGAGCCTTTCCTTTTTAATTAATTTAATGTATTTTTTATTATGTTAGCGTTGAAATTTAATTTTTTTGTGGTGATGTATGAAAATTTGTCCCAACGTTTTATGTAGTGGCAGATAATCATGCTTGATTATTATCTCACCTACATCTTTGTACTTTTTATTTTGCTTTGAATATTATGTTACTTCCAAAAGTTGATAAATATTTGCAAACATTCGTGCATATAGTGTGTAATGAATTTTTGTAACATTTATGTACATATGTGCGTACATTAGATTGTACCAGAAAAGAAAGTTCGCCGTACATGCCGCAGTGTTAATTATTTTTGCGAGGCAATTCGAAAAAAATCCATTACCGAAACCAAGAAAGGTCTGAATATAATATAGGGATCCTGCACCAACAATTTCGATGGCTAAAAAGGGGTTTACTGAGTTCCATGGAATGATATTGGACGATCGGAGAATGAAAATGTGTGAGGTGGCTGTAAGCATATGAACAGAGTGGGTACATCACATTTTACAGTAATATTTGGATACGAAAAACCTATCCCCGAACCATGGATCCACCACATCCCATCAGAAACCAACGAACTATCAAAAAGTGCACACCAAAGAAGGCCATAGTGGGTCTGTCGGTCAATAAGGTCATGGCCACAGTTTTTTGGGATGCATGCAGACACCGTACGTCACGTCGATAAATAAAAAAATGAAACTAAAAAATAGCTATTTTTCTATATATTAACTATACAAAAAGAAAAAATTCATTTAAAAAGGGAAAAAGTTTCTAAAAATTAAATTAAGTTTAAAAAAATATTTAAACAAAATTATTGAAAAATAATAAAAACAAGTAAACACCTAACAATTTAATTAAATTTAAAAAAAATATAATATATAATAACGTCTTAAAACTAAAAAAACTAATTAATAAAGAAAAAAATTTATTAAAAAAAGAAAACAGATACATATAAGTTTCTAAAAAATAAAAATAAAAGTGGTCCATACATAAAAAAAATATTCCGACGAATTGATAACCTTCTCCCTTTTTGAAGTAAATGCCCGCTCCCCGAGGACTCGAACTCTCTCGATCTCTCGAATGGCACGCCTTTGCTTTGCTCACTCGGCCATTGCGACTGTTTGAGCGACGCGAGCTAAATGATAAGCAGGTGCTTTCTCTCAATATATGTAGCTTTTCACCAAGAGCGGTGAATGAGAGAGCTTTTTTTCTAAGCCTTTTGCGCTAGAATAACAAAAGTATTTCGAACTATCTTGCCATCCGTCTTTCATTTGTCTTACGAAATACTTTTTACTGTGTTAACCAGAAATGCCCTGTTAGCCCTCAGCGACTATTTCCTGTTTCCAAACACAAAGAAATGGCTAGGCGGTAAGAGATTTGGGTCGAATGAAAAGGTCATCACTTAAACAATCGCTTATTTCGAGGACCTTGAAATCGACGAGACAATTTTTTTAGTTCCAAAGTTCACTGACCTCAAGCACCCCTATCTAGTATTTACTCATCAGATCTCAGTTTTTTCACCCTAATGCTAAGGAAGTATTTCGATTAATCCAGTAAAAGTATTTAAAAAAAGTTGGATTGCTGAATGTAGGTGTCACCGAAAAATGTAAAAAGGCTGCCCCTACGTTTAGCAAAAAAAAAAATCGAAAGTGCCTTGCAAAAATACTTTACTTCTCAGGGGTGTACGGCGAACATTTTTTGTTTGCTTGTACGGTGGTACGGTCTAATGTACATACATACATATGTACATGCGTATGAGACAACTGCCTGGTAAACTTAATCAGGCAAGTGAGTGGGTGGCTAGTGACCACTTGACCATCTCTGTTCTTTCCAACTGAATATGTATGTATGTATGTACATTAGACTGCATCACCAAAAAAAGTTGCGGTTTTTCCGCCGGGATTACAAAATTTATTATATTTTAAGACGTCCACCAAAATATTTCGGAAAAATATTAAGATTTAAGCGAGCTGAATCGATTTGAAAATACCTCCAAAAATTAAGCTTTTTATGAATAAAAATAGTTTCTTAAAGAACTTTTTGAAAAAAGTCCCCTCAGATGACAAATTAGATTAAGCTTAAAAAATCTGCATAAAAATATTTAAAAATCCTTTCAACGGAATCGTTAGAATGAAATTTTTGATGCTGTTTTTTAACTTTTTTCAAAGATGGATTTACGAAAAACTTGAATAACTGGGCCAAAAATGTTCTGATTTAGACTTATGGGATCTCAGGAGAAAGGTATTTTCACACTGTGTTTATTTCTGGCCAAAAAACGTCATTCGTGTCCCATCTTGTTTTTTCGAATACCAACACATCTTAATTCCACTTTGAATGACGTTCGTTCATCCTACATTTCTCTTCCATCGTTTGAATGAGTTTATTAGCAAAGAAATAAAAGGGGTGAGAAAATACCTTTCCAATGATATCTCACAAGTCTAAATCGGGAGAGTTTAGGCTCAGTTATTCAAGTTTTTCTTATACCAATCTTTGAAAAAGGTTAAAAACAGCATCAAAAATCTCATTATCACGATTCCGTTCAAATTTTTTTTTTAATTTTTTAAAAATATTTTTACGCAAATTTTTTAAGCTTAAACCGTTTTGTCATTTGAGGGGATTTTTTCACAAAAAATCTTTAAGAAACTATTTTTATTCATAAAAAACTACATTTTTGGAGGTATTTTCAAATCGGTCCAGCTCACTTAAATCTTAATATTTTTCCGAAATATTTTGGTGGACGTCTCAAAATATAATAGATTTTTTTTTGTATGGGGAGTGATGTAGTCTAATGTACATACATATGTGTAGTGAATGCAATGCCTAAGCGACCACTTCACCAAATTTCATCACAGTTAAATGTCATACGTTCCATTTGTCGTGTACGTATGACGGTCGCCAGTCAGTGACTGCCACAGAGCAAATACAACACACAAGTAGTGTCAAGTGTCATCAGCAGCTCATCACAAACATTTGAGGCTTTATATTTATACATGGTTGGTTAACCGGGCAGTACCGCTTGGAAGTCACTAATCGCCTGTCTCTTATGCGGGTTGTGCAGTGAATTGTTAAATTACAAAAAACCGTAGTGTTAACAAATTGTGTGCTGTATCTGTATTTTTAATTTTTTTTGAGTGAATTTTGACAAATTTTGTGTGACTAAAAACGCATTTGAGGCGCGCCCGTATGACATGATGCCTTCAAGCGGCAACGACACTGCGGCATGAGATCACTCGCCAGTAGCGTGTCACGCTGGGCGTTAGATGCGGTTAAAAAATTATTTAGGAAATTATTTAGAAAACAAAATTAGACATAAAAATAATTAAAAAATAGTAGTAACTAGTTAATTTGTGCAGAAATTTTGAAATAATTTCTGCATATTATTTTTTTAAAGTGACTTAAAAACTAATTTTTATATCTAACTTCAGTGTTGCCTCTTTAATGAAGTCATCGACTTGCCCTGAAAATGGTGAAAATTCTGCAAGCCTATAACTTTGCCAAGCAGCACACTTACTCTCTAAATGGTGACATACTCTCCGCCTCACTGATCGATTCCAGTCGCATTGCTGTGAGCAGCGCTGAGCAATTTATTGAGATCTACGATATCGGCGGCAAGCAGCGACGCAACGAATTGAATGGCATCGATTTGAATGCCATTACCACGGCAAGTGAATATGCCGCAGCTGAGGCAGCAGCAGCGGCGGCCGCAGCACAAGCTGCCGCAGATGAGCGACTGCCCACGAAATATACGCTCGCAACGGTGGGTGAAGTGGTGCACTTGATTTACTGTGAAGCAGGTGAGAATTATGGGTATTGAATTTCAAATTTTCAGAATTTGTTTTTTTAGTATAGAACAGATTGGGTATGGATTACTTTATATGAATAAATAAGGTTTTGTTTCTAAGCTTCGCTCTCTTTTATTAGAAACAACCCTCGTTAGCCTCTCAACATAGATTAGTGACCTCAGAATTTAATTTCGTATGCCCCGTTCTCTCTCTCTCTCTCTCCTCTGCAGGCAAATATCTACTCACATTGGAGAAGGAAACGCTCAGCAGTCCAGTACAAACTGGCACCACAGGCATGAGCTGTACGAGCAGCAGCAGTACTAGCACCATCTGTCCGGAGGAGGACACTAAAATGTTCGTGCGTATCTATGCAAACTTTTGGAAATTCCCCGAAGCAAAACTCATCGACCTCCCTATAACCATACGCATCGCCTCCATGACCACACCCAAGGCTCCACTAGTCGAGAGCATCGATGTGATTGAGCTTCCTTTGCGTAGCCCACCCGATCTCATACAATGCTGCCAGACGTCGGGCAACATTATTGTGAGCAGCAAGGAGCGCATCTATCTATACGAGTATACCCAGTGCATACACGAAACTACACAGCCACGTTTCTCCTACATCGACTTTCTACCCTTTAAATTTTTTGTAAATCTAAATTTTCTACCGTTGCGCTTGTGTCTCGCCGAGAATGTTATCGCAGCAATGAATAATCGCTACTGTGTCGCTTTCAAGGTGGTGGACGTGGTTGGCAGCAGCGCAGCCGGTGGCGCACATTGTAGTCCCATGGATAATGATTACGGCGGGGGCGGTGGTGGCGGTCGTGGTGATGGTGGTGGATTAGACGATGTGGCCGATGTGGATGTGGATGAGGCCATCTCGAGTACGGAATCGAGTCTAATGAGTAAAGTGAGCGGCGGGCCCTCGAGTCATAACAGCTTTGAAACAGATTCGTTGGAGACGACCTCAAGTGGACGACCGTTGGGCGTGGCTGGTTTTCCTGGACGCACGCCAATCGATTTCAATGTGGCGCGCATTGTGAACTCCGCCTGTGGACGCGAGTTCGAAGTGGATTTGAAATCGCAATGGGAGTTGGGTGATGCCATAAGTGTGGGTGGTGGCATGGCGCCGACATTGATTGGTAGTAGCGGCGTTGGTGGTGGTTGTGGGGGAGATACACAGGAGATTATAATTATGCCAGCACGTGCGAATGACATCAAAATTAAGCTGGTCAATGAAGCGAAAGCTATGAATTTACAAGTGAGTGCAGATTATTCATTTATAATTTATATATAATATAAATTATATTTATTATTTTATATATATAATATATTTTTAATTATGAGTACTATTTTCTTTCCCTCAACCGCAGCGTGTCTCCAGTCATGGCAACATGGCGTACGTTTACAACGAGGACACTAGCGTACAATATGATGTGCGCAAGCTGTTGCAGATTTGCATGAAATCTTCGGAGCCCAACGGGCGCATTGTAGATATTTTACGTTGCATGGATTTGAAAGCGATTTATCAGCGCAATCCAAATGAGGAGGGATTGGAGGACTCTGAATATGATATGGGCAATCAGCAGGTGCCAGGTGCTGTAACCACGACCAAGCACGCCAATCGACGCACACTCAAATCTGGACATCATCAAAGTTGCGTCGGTTATGCTTTGTTGGTGGCAAGCAGCGTGGATGGCTATCTGTATCAGTTTTGTGCGCAAGGTGTGTGAAATGATCTAGTGAATCGCTATTTCTGGCTATGCAGTTTACAATTTCATTACTTTTTCCGCTCCTACAGGCAAATGGTACAGTGAGAACGAGAAGCCCATTGCCGTCTACTCGTTCACCGCTCCTGTGCTGAGGGTACATATCAACGATTATGTCATTTACGCTATTACCACAGAGTCAGTGGAAACTCACACGTCACGCATTGGCCACAAACTCTACCACAACCGCTTTGAATATCCCACACTGGGCGGACTTTTCCCCGAGGAGTCGAGTCCGGATGTGAACTCGGCCATTGCGGTTATCGGTCTTTGCGCCTTCATGCATGTTCAATACGTGTGTGTGAATCACAATAATTTGGTTCTAATCACCAATAGCGCACTGGCCAACAACAACAACGAGGCGAGCAAAAGACGCAGTGGTGGCGCGCCCGCTGGCAGCGCTGGTGGACGCAATATAGCTGCGCGCATACTCGCCGAGGCTAAGGTAAAGAATTTGTTACGCAGCAGCAGCAACAATGCTGCACAACCACCGTTACTCAATGAATGGACGCTCTACAATTTGGATTTGCCACCGGTGGAGCATGTCATTGAGGACTTGGAGGCCATTGCTGAGTCATATCGCGCGGCTAGCAGCTCAAATTTTTACGATTTGATGGAGGAGGCGCATGTCATGTTGCGGCTGAGTCTGTCGCTGCACTGTGAGCAATTGACCGAGGAGCGTGAGCAACAGCTGCGCAGCAAATTCGTTGAGAATTGCCGAAAGTTGGCAGACTTTTCGATACGGTAAAGCGCCATGATTACGAATGTACATTTTTAATTTTATTTTTGGTACGAAAATTTGTAGTTCACGCAAGAAGGAAGTTTACCTGCAGGCCACTGGCTTCTATAAAATGTGTAATCTACAATTGACGGACATCTACAGCAACTATATCAACTGCTATGTGCAACCCGCATGCGTCGAGCAGCAGCAGCTGCCGTTTGGGAATTGCAGCGATTCACCGTTGACTGATGAGACGCAGCTAGTTGGGCTAATTTACACCGTGAAAATGTTCCTGCTAGGTTTGGGCACTGATCGCCTGCTAGCCGCCTTTTTAAATCAACTGGTGAAGCCATTTTTCACACCTGATCGTGTCATCGAACAGGGCTACCCGCAAGTGCCTTTGTCGCTGGAGTTTCTAAATATGTTTATCAAATATTCGCCTAGCGATATACCACAAATAATGTTGAATTCGCCAGTGGTGGCAGATGCGATCAGCGGCGAGTTGGTCAACTACCTTAAATATCTGGATAAACTGTAAGTTGTCAAAAATCCCTGAGTCGTAGCTAACTTTAATACAATTTTTCTCGCACTCTCCCCCTCCCTCCTTCCCTCTTAAAAACAGCAATCCTGATGAGAATCTTTTACTCGCCGTAACAGCCTGTCGCATGTCCAACTATTTGCTCGCGCAGGAAGTGGTAGCTCGTCTGAGTCGCCGCGAATTGACGGTTGCTCTGATGAAACACAAGAACGTACTCTTCGACGATGGCACTGTACTATTTCAGCGACGCGGATCTCACCATCATGATACGCTGAAATTTCGCAACGGTTCCAGTGGGCCAGGAGCACAACTCCACAAATCTGCCGCTTCGCAAATAATGCGCCGTCAACAAAAACGTAAACCTTCATTTGGTCAAGTGCACAGTGCGAGCCCCTTGCTTGCGCCCACACACACTGGGCATGGCGTTATATCGTTTTCGGATTTTACTGAAACCATTTTGTTGGCCGCAGAGAATGCGGATCTGATTGAGGCCATCAGCGATGTTTTCATACATGCCTTGTGCATAGAACATAGCATTACGTTGGAGATTATTTTACAGCTTTTCCTCAACTATATCGCCTCGCATATCGGTCATAAGGGGTACCAGACGTCGCAGAAGGTGTTTGTTAATATATTGCAAGTGAGTTAGATTCAAAGTAGTAGAAAAAATTTAAGACAAAAACTCTATGTGGTTGCTCTGCTATTCACTTTCACAGGTCTACTACTACGACTATTTCGATGTGAATCCAATGCAAAATCCGCATGATATACCTACGCATACCCCGCCTTACATGGAGGGCGTTGATGAATACGATGAAACTTCCTCAAAGGCGCCCTCTCTAAACAGTGAACGCGACAACGAATCAATTGCCAACTCACTCCCCGAATCGAATTCCGGCGCAAGCTCGTCAATAGACGATCGCAGTTATTCGCATCCCATAAATCGTAATCGCATCGTCTACGATCAGCTGCATGATCCAAGCTCTCACTATAAGCGTAATATCATACACTCACCAATACAATTAGACACCAATGAACAACAGACACCCACGCAAGGTAACAGCGATGCTGAAACGAATCTAAAAGGCCTGAAAATACTCTTTCGCATGTATATGGGTCGCCTAAAGGCGTTGAGTGATCTCATAACTGATTTGCAATCGGCCGATATCGAACAACAACCAGTGAATGAGGATTTCGTGAGCTTGCGCATGGAATGCATAAAATTTATGATACGCCATTTACAAGAATTGCGTGCACAACAACAGCAGCAGCAGCTGCAACAGAATACTTTGCTGCGCCACAGTGCATATACTCAGTATTATTATGCGAAAGCGGCAAGTAGCAGCGTTGCGCAACCGCCGGGCGCAGCAGAAGAGCGCAAAATCATCTATGTGCCCTTTATACCGGATTATAAATTGAGTGGCGAGGAGTTTGAGCGGCACATGAAGTCATATTTGCGACCGATTCCATGTTTGCTAGATCGTCCGCAGTACCTTAATCGTTTGCCGCCATTTCGACGCGATGACTTCAGTTATCCCAATCGCGATGAGGGTGAGTGTGAGGTGCACTTCATGGGCTGGCATAATGAGCTGCTAACGCTGACGTTGAAAATACAGGTGAGTGAGGGACAATTTTTATAAGATTACGATAAATTCGAACAATAATAAAAAATATAATTTATTTTGCTTTCAGTCGCTCCTGGCATCAACAAAAATCGATCGTGAAATCATTGAGGAGTTTATCGCATTCATACAGAAGACACCGGATTTGATTGGCATCGATAGCTTCCTGGTGATTGTTTTACCAAAACATTTAGCCATCAATTATATGCTAAATTTCTGTCCCGAATATATGTGGCAATATGGCAAGGTAAGAATTGAAGAGTTAGGAAGGCGATAAGGAAATGCCATTTTTCTAGAATAAGCAGCTACCTATATGTTTAGCGTTATCGCTTATAATGGAAATACATATGTATGTACATATAATCGGCCTTATGCTTAATATCGGCATCGACATCATCGACGATCGTCAGCGCATCAGTAAATTGGCATAGGGCCAATTGATAGCATAACAGATACCTGTGTCGAAAGCAATATCGGTACATACATATGTATGCATGTATATACATCGATATCAATATCGATATATATGAATATTTCTACATATTTCGATAACAGTATGAGGAAATATATATTTATCGATAACATCATCGATAAATAAGAATTTTCCTACATATTTATATCGATAATAATATAAGGAAATATGTATGTATCGATAACACTATCGATACATATTTTAGCGATATTGATTTCGGCAAATATATCGAAAGTAGCATCAGTAAAAATATCGGTAATGAAGTATAACAAAAATATGCACTGATAATCAGCCGCATTGCGAATGTCGTGTGGAGTGCAAGTCGTTTTTCGTGAGTCGAGTCGTATCGAAAACTGCATGGCATTGCCTGAAACTTCCACTCGGCTAGTGTATTGAAATGGAAACGATTTTCGTCGTTTACTTATTTCAGCACGACAGTAGGTAATGCCAATGTTGTCCAGTCTTACAATTTAGCCTAATTTACTACTTACGCAATGAGGCTTAATATCTAGTATCGATAAAAAAAATATTGATTAATACATATAGGTATAAAATGTGTATTAGTAGATAATATGATCAATTGGGACAATTTTAACGAAAGTCACATCACTAAAAATATGGGCAATGAAGTAGGGCATATATGCACCGATAACATTTCCTATCGATAAAAAAATGTCGATCATTACATATGTATCTAAAATGTGTATTTATCGGTAAAATGATCTAGGTTAAAAAATGAATGTTTCGAACAATTTCACAGCTTTTTGGTTATTAGGTTAACAGGAAATTATTTTTCACTGTGGGTGTTCGAACCTGACAGGGTTTTGTGCTATTTGCTTATATTTTATGTACAGTTTACAACAAAGAAATTAACTGAAGGATACTAATCTTCAACCAAATAACCTAATATCCAGGAAGGCATGAAAAGCTCCACTGTATTTTATTTTAAACTGAATAAAAAGGATAACCGTGTAACTCCGAAACGTAAATTAATTTTTGACCTTAGGAATTTCTTACAAAATATTTTTTTTCTGACGCAGGTATGAAATTTATACAAAAAAAAACTTTATATATTTAAGAATTTCCAAAAATTATTCATTTTAATTATAAAATATCGAAGATGTGAGTAATCCATTAGCCCACTCTTTACATTCAAAACAATAAATAAAAATTTTAAAGTATAAAATGGCGAAGATATAAGCTCTCTCTTTTTGGGATGGTGTAGAAGATTTCCCAGTCGGTCATCGCCTGAAAATTCCGCCAAAAAATGTATTATTTGCGAGAGCAATGCACTATGTTGGAAAACAATTAATTTTTTTTTTTTGCAAAAATGGCAGTAGTCTGAAGAAAACGACATGAATTTTCATGAAAGTTTTAGCTTAATTAAATTCATAACTTAAGAACGGCACATCGCCGGGACTTTGTGCTTTAAACAGTAATATAAAGAATTTGTGGTAAAAATCTCAGCTAAATCGCTTTAGTGGCTCTTGACATAACGTGTACAACAGTGTGAAAAAATCGGTTCGAGAAAAACGCAATAGGAAAAATGTACCTCTTTTCGGTGCCTTGCTACTACTCCCACTTCAACCTTCGTAATTTCCGAGACCTTTGAATTTCGGAATGAGACAGAAAATACGCAACACCCTCGACCAAAAAAAAATCTCAAAAATCAACGGAATTTTTCAGAATTTTCAAACTTGCACATCATTATACATGAGCTACAAAAAATTCTGAAAAAAAAGTTGAACAATTTGATGAAATTTTTTTGAAATTTGTTAAATTTACCTAAACTGTTTTAAACTTTAACTTATATGGTTTGTGTTATAGAATCTAATATATTTTTATAAAAAAATTACGAAAAAAATGTATCACGTAAAAAAGTTAAAATAAGTTAGTTATTTAGGTGAGCGCCACTATATATAGAATTTTTTAGGCGAATTTCGATTTTTTTATTTTTTTTTCAGTGGTATAATTCCTTAAAAAAAATTCGGACAGATCCGCTCCGGATTCGAAAAGTTATTGCCTAGATATGTAATATTTTTTTTATTTGCAGTCTAACGGCTTTACACCAAAACACTGGGAATCGCTGTTGAAGAAAATCTTAAGCAAACAAAATTTGGTGCCCAATTGGAAGGCACATATCACAGGTATGTAAAATACTATACTCAAATACTATTTTTCCTTTCAAAACTAAATACTTATAATTTACAGAAATACTCAACAATCTAGTGGCCGAGCTATCATTCGAAGAACTACTGCAATGCTTTCCCAGTGAAGCTATCAAAAATCATAAAACCGAAGCATTTTTAAAAGAATTCAGTGATAATCGCATCAACTACGTCAATGACAAGCTGACGTTCGAAGACAAGGCACAACAAAATACGCTAGACAACGAAACAATGCTGGCGCGCGATCATCTTCCAATGGACAACATTGATGAGAATAACGTTTTTGAACTCACATTGCGTAAAGCTGTTTCGAAACAGCGTAGTATTGCGTTGCGTTCAATGATCGAGTCGACGGGTACACAACTATTCGATGCTACTAGTAATCCTATGTATAATCTATGAGATAATGGTTGCATATAGAATAGGAATAGAAGAAAAATAAGCTACAAAGGGAGAAAAAATTTAAGTTAAAGCATTTTCGAAGTTGAGTCGTTGAACGTGCGTGGATTATTAAAAACTTGTGTAATTATTTTTAAATAGCAGTAAATACTGATAGTGAAAAGTAGTTTATGCGCATACCACATTTAGAACGAGTACTATCATTAAGAGCCATAGATCATTGAAACTTTTATTGAAAAATTGTATGCTTAAAATGCAATCTATTTACATATGTGACACGTAAAGTTAAAAGGGACCTACGCTCGGTTTTCACTTTTTCATCGACTCTTATGGTAAACGGGCCGCTCTTTCCAATGCAATAAACCGCAGCTTTCCAGCTGCATTAGTTTTTTCACAATTTCACTTTAAAGTTAGGTACTTTTACAAAAAAAGTACAAAAAAAAATCAAATCTGACAAACTATTCTGAAATTAATCAAATTCGCTTGAAACTCGTTACTCGGGGGTTTTCGGGGTCGCTGATTACGAATCCGATGTTAGTTTTTCAAAATTCAAAATGGTGGATCCACATGAATTCGAACAAATTTTAAATTTTTTCCGCCATGTTGGATTCGCCATTTTGAAATTTTAAAAACGAACATCGGATTCGTAATCAGCAACACCAAAAACCCCCGAGTAACGAGTTTCAAGCGATTCCGATCAATTTTTAAAAAAGTCATTAGCCATATTGGATCCGCCATTTTGAATTTTGGAAAACTAACTTCGGATTCATAATCAGCGACCCCGAAAAACCCCGAGTAACGAGTTTCAGTCCATTAAAACGTTCAGAAGCATCAAAATCAACTTGGTAAACTTCAAAGTCGTTTTTCTCGAAATCGTTTTTTCTGAGCGTAGGTCCCTTTTAACTTTACGTGTCACATATTATAAAGGCATACATGCATACATACAAACAGGCAAGCCATGCACTCTACACATTATTTATTTAATTGTTAAGATTAGCAATTAGAGCGAGTTTTTGTTTCAATTTTTAGATTAAGCAGCTTGTGAAGATGCAGAGCATTTCAGATTTACATACATACACACATTTTTTTTATTAAAGATGCATTTAAAGCTTTTAAGCTGTAGAAAAAAAAAACTAAAACTGAGCGATATGACTCGATTTTTACATCGTTTTTAGCCTTTTTTCTATTTATCTAACATTTTTGTTTCTTAACAGAATAGTTATAAAACTTTATACAAACTAAAGTTCTTCAGTTGCGATTTTCTTAATTACACTAGTTTTTAATAAACGTACATAGAATCCGGCTGCGTGATTTAAAATCCTTTTTGATTTTAAATACGCTAAATTAAAAATAAAATTTATTTGTGCTTTGATTCGTCGGACAAATAAAAAATTAAATATATTTCTGATTTGATTTATCGACCAAATATAAAATAAAATGTATTTGTGATTCGATTTGTCGGACAAATAACAAATTAAATTAGAATTATTTGGGCCAAATTCTTATTTATTATGTTTGCTGGGTTGGAGCTGCTTTATTGTTTTTGCGTCAACGAATTTTACTTGCTAATCATGTTTATTGTTTATTTGTTTTTATTTTTCGAATAAAAACTGCCTGATGAAGACGCGAGAGCGTTGAAACGCGTAGGAGGGTAAAAGGAAAATTTAATTTTTCGCTTTTTTAACTCTATCGACCGAAGCAGGTCCAACCCAGCAAGCATAAAAAACTAATTTATTTGGGATTTCGTTCACCAAACCAAATAGAAAATAATTTTGTTTCTTAAAAATCGTATTTGTGTTCCAAAAAAAGTGTCTTACTTGGAAAATCACGAGTCAAATTGATTTTTTCGGCAGATAAAATCACAAATAAAAGTAATGTTTTATTTGGTTGACAAATCAAATTACAAATAATTTCTATTCATGATTTGACTCGGCGAACAGATAATAAATATATAATATTTAGGATTTCATATCACTTTCAATTCCGCAACCAATTTTATTTTTAGATTTGGGATTTGACTAATTAAAATCATGCAACCCTGCATAGAAACTAATTTTTCGGTGTACATAGTTGATTTTAAATTTGTTTAAGTCTTTTGCGAGTAATCGCCGACTTTTGCGTAGAGCTTAATTTCAAAAAAAAAATATTTAGGGCCTTTGTAGGGTTGTATACATATGTTGCTTTTTTAGAATTCCAGCTTTTGATGTTGAATTAGCATAAATTATTATGCGACATATTTAAACGTACTGGGTGTGTTCGAGCTACGTAATAATCACCGCGAGCAGCTAGTATCGTTTATTCTCTACATTTATGAATATTGCATTTTATAAATTAAAAATACATTTATTGCATTTGGATTACACAGCAGCGAGGGTTTGTCGTTATTCTAAATACTCATGAAATAAAAACACAAATCTGTGATGAGAGCAGACAAATTTTTGAAAATAAGTAAAGCACTAAGTATTAATTTTTTTAAGGCTAAAAGTTATTATATTTCTGTGTTCGTATGGAATAGTAGCTGATGTCGAAAGGCTGGCTTTAGTATAATGCGGCATTCGCAGCATACGATTGCGAATGACTCACTGGAGCCGAGCCGTTGAAGAACATTTGGCAAATAAACGTGCAAGAAATAGTTCCGATACTAGCAAGTCAACATTCTTATTTAGTTTCATCAAAAAATTCCTTGTCGTTTAAAGAATAAAGGGAATGCCGCATTATACTAACGCCAGCTTGAACACAGATTTGCTTTGCATTTATGTATATATTGAGATAAATTTGCTTAGCTAATTTTTGTATTATTAAACAGTATTTTGCTGCTTTATTAAATTATATGATTCCCTTAAACTCGAAAATCTGAAAAATTTTATATACAAAATTATTTCAAAGTCTTCGAGGTTTTCCAGTTTAAGGGAGTACACCTAATATAGTAATCTTTTAGCATATTTTTTTTGCTAAAATTAATAATTGCTTACGCGTATTAGTATTAATTTTTTTAAATAAATAATACACATTTTTTTAATTATTTACGTTTTACTTCATACAAATTATTATAAATTTGGTTAATAATGTTACATATGTATTAAACACTCAGCATTTACAAACATACATACATACTTATACACGCTATTATATGTTCTAAATTTTTAAACCAGATCATTCACATTAGACGCTTACGTAAAAATTTAGAAATCACCTTTACATACAAATATGTACAATAATTGACTTCAAATGATATTGAATATGTAGTACATACTCAAGTAGCACACTGGTGTATAACTTGGTGTAAGTTTACATATTTTGGTATAAATCTGATTAGGTGTACCAAAATTCACAAGTTTACACCAAGCTATACACCAGTGTGCTACTTGAGTACACACGTATGTACATACATATGTATATGCAAAAAGAAATTTTATGTAATGTTTGTTAAAAAATATATAAAATGTACGCAAAATATGTATAAAATTAATTATATACATATGTATAAATATTTGCATAAACATAGATACAGTCAATCGTAAAAGTATTTTGCATTGATTTTTTACGGTATTCAAAATGTTCTTCATTGTAAATTTTTTTCGCTAATTTGTTATAAATATATACGTACGTATGTATGCCTTATTCTACAACAAAAAAGATGTAAAAAGATATTCACAAAACAAAGAAAATTTCAGCAAATTTTCAAACTTTTTAGTCACAAATTTTCAAATAAATTTTAGTATAACCAAATGCAAATTTGAAGTATCTCAAAAATTACGTTGATTTTTGATAATTTTTTTGCTGACGGTATTGAGCATTTTTCCATATAATAAATTTTTTTGCAAAATACTTCTGTGAGTGACTGTATATACATACTTGGGGGGTTCACAAAAGAGTCGTAAGTGTAATTTTTAATAAAATTTAAACGGCTAAACATAGGTCGAACAAATTATAGCCCCTGCCCCCTTTTTAGAAGTTTTAACATATTTTTTTTTGTTATTTAATTTTGATTATGTATTACAAAAATAACTATGATTACAAAAATAACTTACTCTTCAACAAAGCCCGTGTAAATACAAGCTTCAAACTTTGTGCAACATTTCTTTAAAAAAAAAAATTATACAAACTTTCGTAAAAATTAGTAAACTTTCGTAAACTTTTTTAATTAGATTTCCTTGCATTTGCAACTTATTTTTATATGGAAAAATCAACGATAATTTTTACCCATTTGAAACTTGTACTTACTAGAATTCTAAGGGCTGCAAAACTGCATTCTGAGAATTTTTCTAGGAAGTCTAATTAAAAAAGCTCGAAATTTTTACGAAAGTTAGTTGATTTTTTTTGATATTGAACAAAGTTGAAACTTGGACTTACACGGGTTTTGCTAAAGAATAAACTATAGTTTAATAAAAAAAACAATATTCTTTAACAAAAAAAAAATATTATGTTACAGCTTGTCAAAATGTAGAACGGCTATAATTTGTTCGACCACTGTATTTACACACTGTTAAAAAATAGTTGATTCTGATTTGAAGTCCTTCTCTAAATACTTATTTAACTGTGCAAAACTTTACAACATAAGACAATATACAGTTACGACACCTTATGAACAACCTAAATTAAAAGTGTAAGCGCGTTTAAACATTTCCACGTTTTTTCTCTAAATAAAGTGATATTTTCAATCAAAATTAAATAAGTTTTAAAGTTTTTTTTATTGGGTAGGTTCAGAAGGCGCAGCAGATGAGCTCAACGGTTGCCTAAACAATCAGTGATCGTTATGCGTCTTCTGAACGGCTTGATACATTAGCTGTCAAATTCAAATCTCAAAGGTACACATCAACATGTTGTCTCAAATTATCAGAAAAATATTACGATCATCTAACACATAACTGTTCAGTTGATCAGAAGTAAACAACAACACGTTCAGAAGGTGCAATTGCAACAGTTAGATACTGAGCTGTTGCGTTTTCTGAACGTGCCCATTGTTTTAACAATTTGTGTTGTTGTGGAATGATAGACCAAATAAATCTGAATAGTTCCGATTGCATAGGCCCGACCGACTGATTTCGATAACAGATTTCGAAAGGTTACAAAAGGTTTGTCCAAAAACCGCAAAAAATTTTAGTGTTAAAATGGTTTATGGGCTTGCGTGAAGGTTTTTCGAATGTCCATTTAACGTAGAGATTATCCTACTTTGTTATGTTTGGGTTGGCCACCATTATATTCCCACATTCAATAGTAATACCCTACTGTTTATTTTACCATATTTTAATACATACTACGTCCTCCATTTCATATTTGGGGCCTCTGGGTTATTATTAAAAAATGGTTAAGTAAGCAATTGGGTATTATTACTGAAACTCTCCTGAAGTGAACCATAGTTTTGGATAGAAAAATATTGATTTTCAAGAACTCGATACCATTTCTAAGAAAAATTGTTGTTTTTCGATATAAAATACATAGAAAACTTTTATATATATATATTTTTTTTTTTTTGTCAAGTTCTTTTCACTCGCTTGTGTTATGGAAACGTACAGTATTGGCTAATACAATAGCTCCCCCATATGAAAGTGATATTGTTTCCCACTCATGTTTATTCATTTATTTTTAGGAATTTTCAATTAATATACAGTTCATTCTCTAACAAAACCCATGTAAACCCAGTTTAAAACTTTGTAGAAAACTACAAAAAAATTCAACAAATTTTCACTAAAATTTCAAACTTTTTTCTCAGAAGTGTTAGAATTTTTTTGAGTACACAGTTTTGTAGCCTATTCAATTTTAATCTAACAATGTGCAAGTTTTAAGTGGCTAAAAGCCACCGTTGAATTTTTGAATTTTTTTCGTCGGTGTTGCGGGTTTCTTCCATACAAAAATTAATTGTGTTTATTCGTTATATGAAAGCAAATTCGACAAAAAAAAATTCTAAAAAATCAATGGTTATTTTTAGCCACTTGAAACTTGCACATTGTTAGACTAAAATTGATAGGGCTATAAAACTGCGTACTCAAAAAAATTCTAACACTGCAAAGAAAGATATTTGAACTTTAGGTGAAAATTTGTTGAATTTTTTCGTAGTCTTTTACAAAGTTGAAAACTTGGGTTTATATGGGTTTTGTTAGAGAATGCACTGTATTTTAATTGAAAATTCCTAAAAATGAATAACTAAACATAAGTGGGAAATAACATCACTTTGAAATGGGGGTGCTATAGATATGGCCAATACTGTACGTCCGGGCGGAGCTAAATAGCACTTACATATGTATGTTACTATCTAATGAGAATAAACATAAGTTATCTTCTCGACTAAATACGTAGAACATCTGAATTAATAGTGTAGCTTAAGTCGCATGCAAAGACGAAAAATTTTAATCCCAACCTGGTAATCATTATGAGTAAAATAATTTAAATCAGCATTTAATCATTATTTGACAATTTCTATTTTTTCACTTAAAAATAATAATTATTATTTAGTTTTACTTTTTCGCTCAACGGAAATAATTATTATTTGATTTTAATTTTTTCGATCGCAAATAATAATTATTTTTTTCGCTCAGAGATAGTAATTATTATTGAGTTGCATTATGCTTATTTATAAAATTTAAAAGGCCATACAGACGCAACCAACTGAAATTTTGACACGAAAACTTTGGGATTCCTTATTCCTTTTATTAGGGTGTAGCTATCTCTGAAAAAAGCCATGTCGGATGTGAAAAAATAAAACTCAATAATAATTATTATCTTTGAGCGAAAAAATAAAAATCATAAAATAATCATTACATTTATCGAAAAAATAAAACTCAAATATTAGTTATTATTTTTAAGCTTTATTGACTAAAATCGAAAAATTAAAATCATTTAGGTTGTCCACGCTTGCCTGGTTATCAGATTATGTGGTTATGTGGTTATATTTTTTATACAGTTTACAACAATAATAGGGGTATTCTCTGAGTCTTGCAAAGCCCTTGCATGGTGCACAGATTGCACGGTAAAAACCGGTTTTCGTATGGGACAGCTTTGCAAACCGTGCAATCCGTGCACCGTGCAAGGGCTTTGCAAGACTCAGAGAATACCCCTAATGATTTTTAACCAGATAACCTAATAACCAGGCAAGTGTGAACAACCTCATTGTAAATTACAGTAGGACGTACGAATTCAAATACGCGAGAATAGCTAAAATTGTTATACGACGAATACAACTAGTTGATTTTTTTGTTAAAAATTAAAAAAAGTATGATTATTTTCCGTCCCTATTTCAAACTCAAAACAATTGTATTCTACTAGAAACTTAAATATGTATATTGCTTATCATAACTTTACGACACTCGCATATTGAGAAGACTTGACTATTTATTTTAATAGCTATATTCAACAATTTTTATTGAGATTGAGGCCGTTTTTTAATGAAAACTTATTGTGGAAAAGCAATAACAATTTGAAAAAATGGTAGAAGTGATAGCTATTTCTGAAATCTCCACATTCCGAAGTAGCTATCACTTCTAAAAAAAACATATAAACCCAAGTTTCAATCTCAATTAAAAAAAAAAAAATATCAACAAACTTTTGGAAAATTTTCGAGCTTCTTATTAGATTTCTTAGAAATATTTTAAGTATGCAGATTTGTAGCCTTTTAAATTTTAGTAAAATAAAGTGCCAGTTTAAAATAGCTGGGAACTACCGTTGATTTTTGGCAATTATTTAGTTTTATTTTCATTGTTGTAGGTGTTGCTCATTTTGGCCATATAAAATAGTCGGCGAACATAAATACATACTTCGTATGGAAGGAAAAAATTACTAACATCGTCAACGAAAAAAATGCCAAAAATCAACGGTAAGTAAGTCCTACTTACTTTAAACTTGCACTTTAATATGCAAAAATTTAGTGGCATACTCCATACTCAAAATATTTTTAAGAAATCTGACTAAAAGCCCGAAATGTTTACTATGATTTGTCGTTTTTTTTAATGTTGCACAAAGATTGAAACTTGGTATCATACGGTCTTTGTTAAAGAATAATCTATATTTATATAAACAAATAATTAAAATTAATTACAAAATAATTCGACAAATCTTGTCAAAATGTGAATGTCGTAAAGTTATGATAAGCACCATAGTACTTTTAGCCACGTGCTAAAGTGGAGTGTTTAGTTTATTTAGCTATCACTCAAGATTGGTTTATTGGTCAATAAAAAGCCGACTAGAGATGGCACATTAGTTGTGTTTGTTTACCCATTTCCAATAAAATGCAGTAAATTTTTTTACGAATTTTCATATTTTGACGTTTTCGTACGCAAAAACTTGCATAGTAGGGGAAATTGAGAGAGCGAAAATGACTGCTGAAGTTGCAATTTTTTACTGGATAAATTTTTACTTGTAACAATTTGCCAGTACGAAAAACAGCTGGTCGCATGTTGCTGAATGCAATTTCAACTAATAGGGAAACTGTTTGTGGGATTTTGTTGTTGAAATTGATAAAATAAACCTATTTAAATATAAAATATATTGTTTTATTAGGAATTTGCTGCGAATAAACAACCAATTTATCAGCTGTTTATGAAACTTGCAAATTATTACTGTATTTGGATTCGCGTACTTTTTTGGATATTTTTTCTATGAGAGAAATTAAGTTACTGGAGAGTTGCTGGCAAGTTACTGGATAATTTGTAAACAATCACCACTATTAGATGTGTTTTCGTATACTCCAGCACAAAATATCCAGTAACTTGCCAGTAACCAAATTTGGGAGAGTAAGCCAATATTTACTCCCAATGAGAGAAATATGCAAGAAAGTACGAAAACGCAAAACCAGGAAGAAGTTGCAAGTTTTATGAACAACTGATTAATTTGTTATTTTCCGACGCAATTTTCTAAGAAAAATAGTATTTCCCATCTTATTTTATATTTAAATAGGTTTATTTTGTCAATTGCATTAAGCATCGTGCCATCAGCTGTTTTTCTTACCAGCAAATAGTTGCTAGTAAAAATTTATCCAGTAAAAATCCAGTAAAACTTGCAAGTTCAGCTGTCATTTTTGCTCCCTCAATTCACTCTCTTTTGCTGGTTTCTTGCAAGTTTTTGCGTACGAAAACGCCTTCCAGTAAAAACCAGTAAAATTAGTACTGGATTTTACTGGAAAGTGCGTA
Organism: Rhagoletis pomonella; assembly: GCF_013731165.1. Classification (NCBI taxonomy): domain Eukaryota; kingdom Metazoa; phylum Arthropoda; class Insecta; order Diptera; family Tephritidae; genus Rhagoletis; species Rhagoletis pomonella. The sequence goes on along the minus strand of NW_023458559.1, from coordinate 66,725,339 downwards.
CGCGAACAGGGCTTATATTAGAGAAAATCTCGTCAAAATCCGTTTAGTAGTTTTCAAGATTACCGCGTACAAAGAATCTCGACTTTCCTATATACTATGTATAGATTCTTTTAGGCAACCATACGTTGTGACGAAACGGTCAAACTGCTGTCAGAAGGTCAGAGTCCAGCCCTAAAAGATGAGAGTCATCGCAGAGCGGAACTAAAGTGTTGGAAAAAGCTAATTTAGTTGGTAGTTGATTTAAAATTTCCTTAATCAGTTAAAAATTGTAGCAAAATTTAGGTTCGGAAGAGAAACTGCCTAGCATTATTGAATTGTTTTTTTTTTTGCAACATCGAAGGCCTTAAAAATCTAAATTAATTTACAATAAAAGTCTACATAGACAGGTTTACCAGCCACCGAAGGCGCTTAGTTAGGGATGTGTACCAGCGCTCGGTTGAATCCAGCTTATGTCCATGGTCACTCAACACCTAAAGATGCCAAAAAACGTTTTTTCTGCAGTGTTGGTCTCTCATCAGGCAATAGCAAATATCTATTGTATCACAGCGCACGGCAGTGCCCGCGAGTTACGAAAGCAGCCACATAGCATGCTGAAATGACTCGCTTATATATACACGAGATTTGGAAGTTTTTATCCAGACGTGCAATCGACATGTTTGAGGTATCATTGGAAAGGTCTTGTAGAGCGTGTCCGAATTCTTAAAAATTAGGCTAGAGTGTTGCGAATCAAAAAAGGGGGTATGATGTACACCCAAAATATTTGGTATTCTTCTACAGGTACGATACCTTATATATTGAGTTCCGGCTACTAGTTGGAAAGATATAGAGCTAAATTGATTTTGGTTCATGTCTCTACTCCCGGTCTTTTTTAAGTCCCAAAAATCTCGGGATTATTTGTCTAGAATCCCGAGATTTTCGGGATTTGTAATTTACACTGGTGGCAATAATAGAAACGCTTTATGTTGACCAGTTTTGGCTACATTTCTTTTGTTTATTTAATATTTAAAATTTTTTTATAAATGTAAATATAATACATTGCGGCAGGCAATTGTGCACACAAAAAAAATCAATATATTCACTAAACCAAGGGCCAAATATAGTAAAATTGCGTCCTTAATTTTTCTCTCTGACGTCAGGATTTTTAAAAAGAACTTTGAAATTTGAAAGATATGAGTAATTCAAAAAATGATTTAAAAATTTCATTGCAATATACTTTAGAAACCAGTATGGGTATCAAATGAAAAAGAAGATTCTGTAGAGTTAAAACACATTACATTTTTTGATGCGTAAGGGTCGGGTAGGTATTGAAAATACCCTTTTATAATTTTCTCTTTGAATATCCTTGAAATTTGTCAATTCTTATTTTTGAAAAAATTATATGTTCAGGACTAACTTTATTAGCTTAAAAAATATAAAATAGATTAAAGGGGCATTTTCAATTCGTATTCGTCTTTGTGAACCCAAAAAAAAATATTTCACACATTTTACACACATTGCGACATTTTATTTTTTTTTTTCTTTTTGACGCAGAAATATTTTTAGAGCATCTAGACGCATTTCTGCACCAAAAATAAAATTTTGAAAAAAATTTCGCTTACGTTATTTTGGCGGTTAGGGCTCGATAGTCTTTTTAAAAAAATCATGACGTCAGAGAAATGCCCATTTATACATATCCAGTTAATTATGTGTAATATGGAGTAGACTTTTATAAAAAATACAAATTTTGGATAAACAAAAGGAATATAGACAAAACTGGTCGAATTAAGGCGCTTCTTTTATTTCTGCCACTTGAATTATGAACTTCTTTCAACCAGAAACTAAATTTTTTTTTGCATCGAGCTTTTTTCGACATACCTTAAATTACTTTATCAGATATGTACACACTAAAGTATTATTAAATGCATATAAATTTAATTACTGTCTGTCGTTTTGTTACTTATGAAATAATTTTCAATTTAAATAAAAAAGCACGTTCCAAACCCATTTACTTATTATTTATTATATGGTAGGATAGCTTCTCAAACCATATTGATGCAATTTTTTCATGTTAAGTCATTTAAAAATAATAAATATCTAAATCCCGGGACTGATCCCGGGATCGAACCAACGACATCCCGAAAATCCCGGGATCGCAAAAATCGAAAAAATTAACATCCCTCGTCTGTACGTACCTTCATTTGATTTTTTCAAACTTTCAGGAATTAAAGTACCAAAAAAACTAGGAACGTTTTGTTCCAGGATGCTTCGATTCGTGCGCCGTTGTAGACGTGGCTGGTGAAATTCGAAAAAAGACAGTTTTTTAAACTACCACTGAGGCCGCACTAATCATTCTATACCAGGGGTGGGCAAGGCCGAGGCCGAAAAGAGCCACATGTAAACTCTAAATGCTAAAAGAGCCACGCAAACAAATCTAATTTTTACATAAAATTATTATTAGAAATGAAAAACATACACGTGAGATAGATATTAAAGAAAATTCAAAAGACTCTTTGGCCAAATTTTCAAAATCTACATAATTTTACGTGAGTTAAAGCCGTTCGTAACCGTTCCGTTAAATGTTGGTTAGTCAGTAGGTACGATCGTTCAAAATCTTCAGTAAAAAATGTCCAACAGCAAAATTCCGGCGAAATGTCATCTGTGTTCTCACAAGACAAATATATCCAAAAAGTACGCGAACAGAAAAAATAAAAATCAAATAATAATTATTTCCGTTGAGCGAAAAAGTAAAAATCATAAAATAATCATGAAATGCTGATTTAAATTATTTTGCTTACAATGATTACCGTCCCTGCTTCCAAACCATCAAATTCAATTTAGGGAGTTGCGTAAATTCCAACAACCTGTTTTCTTGTAGGCAAATTGCTGTTGGCAAAAATTTTTCCAGCAGAAAGTAACAGCTTCCCCTCAAAATGAAATGTTATTTCGCTCTCTCAATTTGCCCTACTTTGCAAGTTTTTCAGGTACCCGAATGCAACTAATTGTGAACGGTATTTTGACTTTACGAATTTCATTGTAGACTACAAAGGCTCAAACTGGAAAATATACGGCACGCAGCTGTTTTCAACAGCGGATATTTTAAATCTGCCTTATCTTCTTTTCATTCCAAAAACTCTAACTCTTCTTCGCTTTTCTTAAAAAGGAGTATTTCGGATATTGTATGCAAATTCATGCTCAATTATGTTACATAAAAAAAGGTTTATGAAGTATGCAAACGTATATTTAAATAATTAAAAAACGGCAAATCTCTTCAAAATCTGCTTTTAAATCATGTGCAATATTTTTTTCTTGCCATGGAAAATGATGAAACATTCTTTTTTGGAGATCAAAAATAAAAAGACGTAGTTTAGCTTCAAAACTTTAAATAATCTGCGACAAATCAAAAACATATTTTATTCTCTCCATGTAGAGACAAATTCAAGTTTTGCAAATGTTCCATCATATCGGTAAAAAACATTAAATCAGAAAGCCAATTTTCATTCTCCAAATTGCAGGTAATTTTCGATCTCAATTTGCGTATGTGTATATATAAAAGATAAAATAATAAAACAACATAATGGAAAAAAATATCCAGCAAAGAAATATGTATTTTAAAAAGTAAAAAGAGCCAAAATGTTCTAAGTAAAAAGAAAATAAAAAGAGCCGCACTTTGCTAAGCAAAGAGCCGCATTTGGTTCAAAGAGCCGCGTTTGCCCACCGTTGTTCTATACCATTCATGTGGATATCAGTAGAAGGGCCTTAAAACAAGCTATCTAGCGCTGTTTTTTGCGTTTATGAAATATAAATATGCCATAACGTTATCGCCTAAAAACTAAAAATCGGGCTGCTGAAAATATAAATTTCGAGAATTTTCTCAAAAACTGGTTAGTCGATTTTATTCTAAGTTTCCTCAAGTCTAGCCCAAAACCTTAGCTTTCATTTGGTATATATGTAGCTTATATCTGGGAAAACTCTTCTCGTGGAGATATTACGATTAAAATTCAAAAAACGTCGCTCCAAATAGCGAAAAATGGTTAAAAGTTAACTTATTCGTCTAATTTGGTTACTTTACGTTATAAACGTAACATATCCGAATTCCCGCAAAAAACTGTCCATTCGCCGATGCCACCTTCAGTGAAGTTCCCTGCAAATCGGGGGATTTTCCCGCGAGTTGACTTCCCTGTACGCGATAGATATTTAAGGGCCGAATTCACAGTGCTTAGTTAAACCATTGTTAACTTAACCACCAACAAGAGTTTAACTATGAATTTATATTCAGAGTCACATAGTTAACTATGGAAATTCGTATCGCCTGAAAATATACAAGTTCTAAAAATCAATACTTTTTTTCTATTCAAATTTGAAATTCGTTCCTCAAAAAAAAAATTAATTTCCATATGGGGGCATGATGGTTTAAACTTTTGTTAACTGAGCGTTGATAATATGAAAATCAATAATTAAAATCTTATCAGTGGTTAACTACGCACCGTGAATTTGGCCCTAAATAAATAAAAAATCTTTTTTTTTAACTCTATCGGCCGAAGCAGCTCCAACCTAGCAAACATAAAAATCTTTTTATTTTTGCTGGTTTCTTTGTTTTCTTGTACATACATAAGTATACATGTATGTACGCATTCAGTGCGAATGCAATGATATCGTGGGCGGGATATTTGATGTACACAGTATGCACCTATAGCCGCACTTAACCTACCTGGGAAGACGCTTACATTATTACCTACATTTGTACATACATATCAGGGTTGGGATTCGCAACCGCGGAACTTCCGCATAAATTTTAACATTCGCATTCGCTTTCGCATTCGCAATAATCAATGCGGAGCTTTTGCGAATGCGAATATTGTGCAAGTGCCCCAAAAAATATATCAAAACACACTGAGCGCATGGAATGGAACAACGAAGCGGATTTGATGGCTTATGGTACCGATAGCGGTGAGTAATTAATTGTAACTTCCTGAAACTAGGAAAAGCCAAGCTCAGCTAACTAATAAAAAAACTAATTACAAGCTGTTCATTACAGGTGAACCTTTCCAAGAGGTCACCCGGGAATTAAGCAAATCTGAGACCTTTATCGTCCGTGATTCCAATAAATGAAATTATTATAAAAACGGGGTACCTTTTTAACAAAATAACAACATTTTAAACTAGTTCTGCTGGCAGCCATGACTTTCAAAACAGAATTTTCTTCGAAATTTTCATTCCTACAAAATAACAATTTATTAGCCATATCCATAGCACACATTTTTCAAACCAGTCACAGAAGACAGGATTAAAAATTAATTACAAAAACTAAAATCGCTGATGTCGTAACAGGTTCTCCAAATTCTGAAACAACCAAAAGAATTGGTTCTCCAAATTGGAACACAACGGTGTTTAAACAGCGATATTGGCATGATGCTAGATTGTGAAGATGAAAGTCAGGAGGATACATCCGAAATTTGCAGCCCCGATGCAATTCTCGAATAATTGAACTGCAAGAAAAAAAAACTGAAGTCCTCTCAACTGGTGCAGCGTCAATCGAAAAGAATTTACAATTTTGTAAAGTTTCAAGTTTTTCAAGTTTGTCGCCTCGAGCGAGTAGTTATTTAATGGCGCAGGTTTGATTTACGACTCGTTAGGAAACAGGCTGTAACCCGAAAAAGCAGCAAAATTACTCTTTCTTAAATACAATGTTCCAATTTTTTTATTTAAATAGTTACTAGATTTTCCATTTTTTTTTACCTAAATCACCTAATGTACTCACCAAAAAATATTTCTTAAAATACAGTGGAAAGTCGCATAGATGGACGCTCTAATAAGGGAACGAACAATTTTTGGGTTTTTTTTTCCATACAAAATGCTCTCCCATACACAGACTTTCCGACAAACGGACGCAGACACTCAAAAATGTCCAGTTATGAAAAAAACTCTTCCATAAGCGGACGCGAAGCTCTAATAAGCGGTCAATTTTGTTTTGTTTCTCAGTCAAATGTTGACTCTTGCGCTTCTACATATGTATATGTACACAAGAACATAGCCCATATTCAAAAATATTTTCTTTTCTATAAAAAGTGTTGCCTTTCGTTGCCAATGGGCAATGAGATTTGTCGGTAACAAAAAAAAAACCCAATAAATTTGAATTTATTTTTAATTCACCCTGTTTCTGGCTATTGAAGAATTAATATTATTTCAATTTAGAAACCCGCAATTTCAATTTTTTAAGTATGAATTATTATTTTATTTTTTACGAAATTCCTATAAGCGGACATCTCTCATAGGCGGACAAAAAAGGAGACCATCGGTGTCCGCATATTGGAGCTTTCAATGTATTTGACATCCGCATTCGCATTCGCATCCGCGGATGTTAGCTTTTAAACATCCGCATCCGCATTCGCATTCGCATCCGCGGATGTCTAAAATTCCACATTCACAACATCCCTAATACATATGTACTTATGTATGAATTAGGAATGTTAATCCCGGGATCCCAAACCTTTGTGCTTATAGAAGAAGTATGGGTATAAAATTATTGAGGAAATCCTGTTGAACTTAAACAGATTCAAGTTTCTGGTGCTGGTGGGCTGGTAAATATTGAAAATGTCATTTTAAAATTTTATCCTTGAAATTTCGCAATATTTGTTTTTGTAAAAATTATATGTTAAGGGCTTATATAAACTCGATAATATCCTCGAATTTCGTTCTTCTAACTTTTTCAGCTTAAAAATTACCTATTCGTCCTTGTGAATTCAAAAATGTAAATTTTTTAAATTCTAAAGAAATTTCCTATCGCATTTGTTACCCATATTTTTATTCTACATTGCATTGAATTTTTTTTACAATTTTTGGAATTATTCATATCTTTGAAATTACAAAGTCCTTCAAAATAAATCCTGCGGTCAGAGAGAAAAAATAAAAGCGCCACTTTAAATAAAAAAGTAGGTTTCAAACCCATTTATTTATTATTTATTCCATGGTAGGAGAGCTTCTCAAACAATATAGAAGCAATTTTTTCGATTCAAGTTGTTGAAAAGTAATGCATATCTAAATCCCGGCACTAATCCCGGGATGCCGGGATTGTGACAACACCATCCTGAAAATTACTGGATCGGAAAAAACCGAAAAATTAACATCCCTAGTATGAATGCATTTATTTCACTTTATGTGCCACTGAGCAAAAACGCAACAGTAAAAAAGGAGAGTGCAGCACCGTACTCGTGATAGAAGTGAAACATCTTAAAAAAACTTATATGTTTCAATGGAATTGAATTCAGTGTTAAATATTTGAATAAATCACCTCTTTGAGGTAAAATTTTCGAGTGACGAAAGCGGAAAAATTTATGATATCAATTTCGTGACGAAAATTATACGCATTTTTTTAACTGCCCTGGAAACTGACGCAAAATAGTATTATTTATTCGGAACGTTGCGAAGTTCTGTCTATTCTTAGAAACACAACACAAAAATAAATAAAAAAATTTTATCAACGGAATCAAAATAATGAGATTTTCGGCGGTATTTTCAAATCGGTATAGCTCACGTGAATCTAAATATTTTTTCCAAATTATTTTGCCGGAACTCTTAAAATATAAAGAATTTCATAGTTCCAGTGGAAAAACCGCACATTTTTTCGGTAAGTCACCTTAATGTACATATGCATGTATGCTCATTAGAGTGGTCCAAAAAATGTTTTTCCCAGATAGGGTTTGGGGCACCATCCAAGATTTTTCCTCTTGCCGAAAGAGGTGCTGCTACCAAACCTTACGTTTCTATTTCATTCATTTCATTTAGAGCAGTGATTCCCAAAGTGGTCCAGGTGGACCCCCAGGGGTCCACGGAAGACTCGACGGGGGTCCACGGTGACGTGAAATGAGTCCATGAGTTGTAAATGGGGGTCCACGAAAATTTATCTGGTTTCGATGTAAAGAACCAAAATGGTTGCTTGATAGCCTCTTTATTTAACTTTAATTTTTTTCAGTGGTGTTTAGTGCTCTTGACGCACTGCTGCACTTACCGCCACTTTGTGTTTTCATACGTGGGGAAGCCTTAAAGGCCACCTGCAGACTAAAAAGAACCGGATGCTGGTATGACAATGAGTGGAGCGCGGCGAAAATTGCTGGCGGCAAAGATTTAAGCACTTGTGTGTTTTCAATGCCACCATTACCTTTGTTGAAGAGATTCTATTATGTTGAGTTGCCTGAGACTGAATGCTGGTTTAATTCCAACACTGAGCCCGCACTCGTACATTGTCGAATCTTCACTGATGGCTCCAAAAGTGTCTCTGGGTCATTATCTGGGGTCTTTTCCGAAGTTAATGGGGGACTTTTCTGTTGGGGAATATGCTTCGGTCTTCCAGGCTGAGGTAATTGCAATACTAAAAGCCATGGACTACGTGGTGGAACATAGGTGGAGAGGAAGGAGTTTACGTGACTGCAGTGAAAACCAAGCTGCACTTAAGGCATTGTCCAGCCCTCTATTTAAGTACTTTCAAACTAGTTCGGCAATGCAAGTCTGGACTAAAATATGATGGTGAACATAGCGAGGTCGTTTGACCAGAGTTGGCTCAGACCAGGCATTCCTCGGTCCGCAACCAGTTTTAGCACACCCACCTTCGGCAATCGAAGCCACCATCAGAAACTGGGTGAATACTTCACTCAGAAATGACTGAGAGGCATCGAGGGGATGCAGGTGGGCAAAACTCATGTTGCCTTCAATCTCACAAGGTCTATCTAACTTTTTGCTCTCACTGAGCGGACGACACTGCAGACAACTTGCTGGACTGCTGACTGGTCACTTCACGTGCCACAAATACCTGACTGTGATAGGCGCAAATGACAAGTCCATTTTCCCATCTTGCCTTGAAGAAGATGAGACGGTGGAACACTTTTTGTTTGGTTATTTGTCATTGATTTTTTTAAACTCGTTCTTTTCTCTATTGTCAGTTTCTGACAAGGCGAATTAATATAAGGTGATAGCAGGACTACAAAAACAAATATCTACATGTATTTTGTTTTTGCTTTGGTGGCATAAACTGTCAAAATCTGTAAGAGTGTGTGTAGAAATTCAAACAAAATTTTTCAATTTGATATCAGAAGCCGTGCGGCGAAACACATACACAAAATCAGCTGAGCTAGTAACACCACCTTATATAAATTCGCCTTGGTTTCTGAATTAAAAGTTTGGCATAAAAAGCTTAGCCATTTTGATGTTTTAAGTTTTGTGTTTTAAAAATGTGATAAATATTTTTTGCCTCACTTTAAAACTCGGACTCAAGGCGAATTTATATAAGGTGGTGTTACTAGATCAGCTGATTTTGTGTATGCGTTTCGCCTCACGGCTTCTTATGTCAAATTGAAAAATTTTGTTTGAATTTCAACACTCACTCTTACAGATTTTGACAGTTTATGCCGCCAAAGCAAAAACAAAATACATGTAAGTTTTTGTTTTTGTACTCCTGCTATCACCTTATATAAATTCGCCTTGCTCGGACTGATAAAAATAAATATGATGTCATTAACACAAATAAACTATTTTACATATACTCCTCGTGCAAAGTCATGAGTGAGCCGAACATTTGATGAGTTTATGGTGAAGATAATGTAAATAACGCTAGCGCTCGCAGTGCTCTTAAAAAATATAACTCTTCCGAGCGAGAGAGTATTTTGATGTATTTACGAGCTCTATTTTTTAAAACCTACAAGTGTGTAATAACATTATTTTTATAAACAGAACACAAGAAAATATTTTACTTTTATTTTGGCCACTCTGATTTTAGTTTTTGAATTCACCCGCGATGCAAATTTACATTGTTAGATCTAATTTTCACATTTAATTTTTTTTTGAGCTTTGGGAATATTTATTGGTCCACCGAAACCAGTAAATTTTTGAAAGAGGTCTACGGGAAAAAAAGTTTGGGAGCCTCTGATTTAGAGGATGCTCATGATACTCATATTTTACTCTAGAAGTATTGTGTACATATATTAATCAAACAATTGGTTAAGTAACCTAAGAACATTTGAAATTTAAATTATTTACTAAAATATCTCAAGCTTCAGTTGTCATGACAGCAGTGCCTTTTTTTAAAAATCACCAATAATTTGCCAGTTTCACAGCTATCCAGTAGCGCATTTCAAGGTCATTGAACACTCTGTATTAATTGCAGTAGAAAACTGAAAGTTGGAATAGATATTACAAATATCAAAAAGATAAAACTAAGCGGGTTTTCTAGGATTGAATTTTTGTCCCATAAAAAAATTGGACCATCTAAAGCACATACTGTGTTATATGTATTTCTTAACATTATTTATAGAGCATTAAAATGAGATGGTAGATATAATAATATTGAGATTTATTATACTAGTTGTAGATGAAATAATAATTGGTTGAGCTACGCCGTACTGGGTGGTATATGGCGACAGAAAACGAACGGCTGTGTTCAACTGCACTGATTTAATACAAGAACAAAGCGACAGACAAATTGACACAGTCAAAGACAAAGCCGAAGACAAAGACAAAAATAAAGTCAAATGGACAACACGCACTCAGTTTTCATTCCTATGAAATTTCACTTCTACCGCGCGTAGGGACTAGACGCACTCGGCGATTTTTTTTAATACTCTAGGGCAAGAAAATTGGAGAGCTACATACGAGGGACGTTCAATGTATTCTCGGTATCACAATGAAACACAACTCGAATTAAAGTCAATATATTTTTATTTTTCAACATAACTCCTCATAACCTCAATACGCTTATTATTTCTTAAAATTATTTTTTAATGCCCTCAACAAAATATCTTTCCTCCTTGTCCGAAAAATGAGCATTTATTGCCGACTTGAGCTTTTGATCATCAGAAAATTTTTTCCACGAAGATCCTTTTTCGAATTCGGGAACAAAAAGAAATCACTAGGGGCCAGGTCTGGGCTATAAAGTGGGGATTGATTTCTTCGAAGCCGAAATCTCGTATAGCGGTTTTCGAAACATGCCCTGTGTGAACCGGAGCGTTGTCATGAAGAAGCAATACACGGGCAGCCAGTTTTCCCCGTCTTTTTTCTTTGATTGCTTCCTTTAAATTATGTAAAGTGGTAGCGTAAGATACTGCATTGATGGTTTCACCCTTTTTCCTGTACTAAATCAATAAAATTCCTCTCGTATCCCAAAACACTGTGGCCATGATTT